>NC_090824.1:104058717-104694519 GCF_028021215.1 Eschrichtius robustus | reverse complement strand
TCCGGTAGGTCTGTTTCCCTAGTACCAGCAAGGGGAACGTAGAAAGGCTGCCGCTCTCTGGCCGTACCTGCAAAAGCAGGTTTAAAGCCTGAGCTAATGGTCACTATCATATGAACAAGTACTGCAGGGCTGTAAATGAAACCTGCCCTCAAAACGTCTTGAGGGGAGATAATGGCCAAAATATTTCAAAACGGTGACACATACTTTAAGAAAACACTTTGAAGAAATAAGCTCTAATCACAGCTGGAAAAATAAAAAGGACATGTCTTAAAGCTCAATTTCAACGCGTTATGAGACACAAGCAAATTCAACCACAAAGAGGTATCAGCTCACACCACTCAGAATAACCATCAGCAAAAACTACAAAGAATAAATGCTGAAGGTGCTGGGAAGAAATACATACCCTCCACTTTAAGTGGGACGTAACCTGGAAAGACCCACTAAGCAGAACAGAATAGAGGTTGCCTTTAAAGGTAAACATTGAGCTACCATATGATCCAGCAGACCTCTTCCTGGACCTATAAACTAAGAAGACAGAATTGGAAGGACACAGGCACGCAAATCTGCATTGCATAGGATTACAATAGCCAAGATATGGAAGTAACCAAAAAGTCCACCGACAGATGGGTGGACAAAGAAGAACTGCTACCTCTACAGATGGAATATGAGCTAGTGAAAAAATGAAACAATGCCATTTGCAGCACCATAGATGAGTCTAGAAGTAATCATGCAACTTGGAGTAGTGAGAAAGCGAAAGACACATATCCTATCATATCACATATAGGTGTTACCCTAAAAAATGATACAAACAAATGATATTGTCCACAGAGATACGCTATCATAGATCCATTAAAAGAAATTATGGTTCACCAAATGGAAAGGTGTGAGGATTGGATACATTACCATATTGAGGTTAACAGAGAGATACAAACACATGTGAAATACATAATCACCAAAGACCTACACAATACCAAGAGAAGACTACTCAACATTGTGTCATAACCTACATGGGAAAAGGATCCGAAGAAGAATAGATATATGTATTATGTGTGAAAGAACCACATCTTGCACACCTAGAACAAACAAAACATTGTAATCAAGTTTGCTGTGATAAAAAAAAAATTAAGTGGAAAATACCAACAAGAAGTAATGAGACATAAATGTAAAGGGTTTTTTACTCGCACATTCCATTCTAATTTGCAACCTAGAACACCACATCCAGTAAGGCTCTGTTGCCCTAGTAACCAGATTTGGTAAAGGAGAAATGCTGCCGCCTTGTGGCCGGTTCCCGCAAGAGCAGCTTTTAACCCCACAGCTAATGGTCACATTACCATTCACAAGGACTCAGGGCTGTAAAGGACACCTGCCCTCCAAAATTGTGCTGAGGTAGGGAATGGATAAAAAAAAATTCAAAACAGGCAAAATGTTCACGAAGATAGTATGAAGAGGTAAGTTTTACTCACTCTCTTTTTCAAGAAAGGAAAATGGATAAAAGCTCACCTCAGGAAGTATTAGACTCATGCAATCTAATCTACAAAAAGTTTTCAACTCACACCAGTCGACTGACCATTGGCAAAAAGTCTACAAACAATAAATGCTGAAGAGGTTTTAGAGAACTCTGTACCCTCTAGCTGCTGGTGAGATGGAAAAGGGTTAAACGCTAATAAATGAGAACAGAAAGGAGCTGCGTTTAAAAGGAAAAATTGAGGTACAATTCAATCCAGCAGGCGCACCAATGGGCCTCTCACCTGAGAAGACCCAGAATGAAGAAGACCCGGGCTGCAAAAGCTGCACTGCAGCCTTGTTCACAATAGACAAGACAGCGAAGCAACCAAAATGTCCATCAACAGATGAAAGGATAAAGAAGAAGTGGTCCATGTCCACTATGAATACTAGCCATGGAAAACAATGAAACACTGCTCTTTGAGGCAGCATAGATGATCTTGGAGATAATCACAGAACATGAGGTAAGTCGGAAGCAAAAGTCCTATATCCTACGATATCACTTATAGGCGTATATCTTAATAACTGACACAAATGAACATATTTCCACAGAGAAAGTCAATCACAGACTTATTAAAAACAAACTATGCTTATCTAAAAGGAAAGGTGGGGGGAATGGATAAATGAAGATTAGCATTACCATATGTATACACATACCTATTCTACACATATATCAAACGTACCGACCATATAGCAAGGAAGGTTTATGGAACACTCTGTAATAATTTACACGGGAAGAGGATCTCCACATAAATAGGTATATAGAATATGTAGATGAACCAGAGTGTGTACACCTTGGACAAGCAACATTCTAACCATTACCCCCAATTGAAAAAATTAAAACAACGAACTAGGAATCATGAGACATAACTTATGGGGGTATGCCTGGCACGTTCCATTCAAATTTACAACCTAGGCCAACGACTTCCAGAACGGCTCTGCTGCCCTAGTACCCAGATTTGGGAGTGGGGAAATGCTGCATCCTTGTGGCCGTTTCCCACAACAGCAGCTTTATAACCCACTGCAAAAGGTCACTAAATATTCACCAATTGCAGTCCTGTACATGACACCTGCCCTCCAAAAAATACTGAGGTCGAAAATGGACCAAAAAATTCTAGAGTGCAACCTTCCAAAAAGAAAATTTGAAGAGGTATCTTATACTCACACTTTATTTCTTTTTCTTTTAACGGAAAAGAAAAAGGCGTGTGAAAAATGATGAATTGTAGGAATTTTTACAGACATGTAAACCCAAATTACAAAAACCTATCAGCTCACACCAGTCAGAATGGCCATCAACAAAAATGCTGCAAACAATAAATGCTGACGTGATTGTGGAGAAATGCGTACCCTCGATTCTAAGGGGGACGTGGTAAGCGCCACTAATGAAAGCACAATTGAGGTGCCTTGAAAAGGTCAACGTTGAGCTACCATACCAGTCAATCAATCATACCCACTGCTGGGTCTATCACCTGAGAAAATGAAAATCAAAAATCCCAGGCTGGCAATCCTGCACTCCAGCAATATTTACCGTAGGCAACACTTGGAAGCAACGAAAATGTCCATCAACAGAGGACTCGCACCAAGAAGAAGTGGTCCATGTACACAGTGGAATATTAGCCATGGAAAACATTGAAGCACTGCTCTTTGAGGCACCATAGATGAGCCTGGAGATAATCAGAAAACATGAAGTAGGTCGGAAAGCAAAAGACCTATATCCTATATTATCACTTATGGCATTATCTAATAACTGACACAGATGAACATATTTCCAAAGAGAAAGACACTCACAGGCTTAGAAAACAAACTATGCTCATCTAAAAGGAAAGGAGGGGGGAAATTGAGAAATGAAGATTAGTGTTACTATACATATACAAATACATATTATATACATGTATCAAAAAGACCGAACATATAGCAAGGGAGGTCGACGGAACACTGTAATATTTTACATGGGAAGAGGATCTGTACATTAATAGACATTCATAATGTACAAATGAACCAGATTGTGTACACCTAGGACAAACAATATTCTAAACTTTACCCAGATTAAAAAAAAAATTAAAAACCAAGAAGAAGTAATGAGACATAAACTTATGGGGATTTCTCCTGGCAAATTCCATTCTAATTTACAGCCTAGGACAATGACTTCCAGAAAGGCTCTGCTGCCCTAGCACCCAGATTGGGGAATGGAGAAATGCTACCTCCTTGTGGACGTTTCCCACAACAGCAGCTTTGAACCCACTGCAAAAGGTCACTCAATTTTCACCAACTTGCACTTCTGTCAATGGCACCTGCCCTCCAAAAAATTTCTGGGGTCAAAAATCGACCAAAAAATTCAGAAGAGGGCAACCTTCGAAGAAGACAATTTCAAGAGCTATATTGTACTCAGGTTTTTTTTCTTTTAAGAGAAAAGAAAGAGGCGTAGGAATATGATGAATTTTAAAAATTTTAATGACATGCATACCCATATTACAAAAACCTATCAGCTCACAGAAGTCAGAATGGCCATTAGGAAAAATGCTGCAAAAAATAAACGGTGAAGGGAGGGTGGAGAAATGCGTACCCTCGGTTGTAAGGGGGGGTGGGCATGTAAAGAGCCACTAATGAAAACACAATGTAGGTGTTTTGAAAAGGGAAACATTGAGCTACCAGTCAAGCAATCACAACCACTGCTTGGCCTATCACCTGAGAAAATGAGAATCAAAAAGTCACAGGCTGGCAAACCTGTACGCCAGCAATATTTACCATAGCCAGCACTTGGAAGCAATGAAAATGTCCATCAACCGAGGAATGCACCAAGAAGAATTGGTCCACGTACACAATGGAATATTACTCTAATAATAAATATAAATTAAATTTAAAAACAAACAAAAACAAGGAGACATCAACATTTGTGGGTTTATCCGGGCACATTGCACTCTAATTTATAACCGAAGAACACCACTGGCCGGTAGGTCTGTTTCCCTAGTACCAGCAAGGGGAACGTAGAAAGGCTGCCGCTCTCTGGCCGTTACCTGCAAAAGCAGGTTTAAAGCCTGAGCTAATGGTCACTTCATATGAACAAGTACTGCAGGGCTGTAAATGAAACCTGCCCTCAAAACGTCTTGAGGGAGATAATGGCCAAAATATTTCAAAACGGTGACACATACTTTAAGAAAACACTTTGAAGAAATAAGCTCTAATCACAGCTGGAAAAATAAAAAGGACATGTCTTAAAGCTCAATTTCAACGCGTTATGAGACACAAGCAAATTCAACCACAAAGAGGTATCAGCTCACACCACTCAGAATAACCATCAGCAAAAACTACAAAGAATAAATGCTGAAGGTGCTGGGAAGAAATACATACCCTCCACTTTAAGTGGGACGTAACCTGGAAAGACCCACTAAGCAGAACAGAATAGAGGTGCCTTTAAAAGGTAAACATTGAGCTACCATATGATCCAGCAGACCTCTTCCTGGACCTATAAACTAAGAAGACAGAATTGGAAGGACACAGGCACGCAAATCTGCATTGCATAGGATTACAATAGCCAAGATATGGAAGTAACCAAAAAGTCCACCGACAGATGGGTGGACAAAGAAGAACTGCTACCTCTACAGATGGAATATGAGCTAGTGAAAAAATGAAACAATGCCATTTGCAGCACCATAGATGAGTCTAGAAGTAATCATGCAACTTGGAGTAAGTGAGAAAGCGAAAGACACATATCCTATCATATCACATATAGGTGTTACCTAAAAAATGATACAAACAAAGATATTTCCACAGAGAAACGCTATCATAGATCCATTAAAAGAAATTATGGTTCACCAAATGGAAAGGTGTGAGGATTGGATACATTACCATATTGAGGTTAACAGAGAGATACAAACACATGTGAAATACATAATCACCAAAGACCTACACAATACCAAGAGAAGACTACTCAACATTGTGTCATAACCTACATGGGAAAAGGATCCGAAGAAGAATAGATATATGTATATGTGTGAAAGAACCACATCTTGCACACCTAGAACAAACAAAACATTGTAATCAAGTTTGCTGTGATAAAAAAAAAAATTAAGTGGAAAATACCAACAAGAAGTAATGAGACATAAATGTAAAGGGTTTTTTACTCGCACATTCCATTCTAATTTGCAACCTAGAACACCACTTCCAGTAAGGCTCTGTTGCCCTAGTAACCAGATTTGGTAAAGGAGAAATGCTGCCGCCTTGTGGCCGGTTCCCGCAAGAGCAGCTTTTAACCCACAGCTAATGGTCACTTACCATTCACAAGGACTCAGGGCTGTAAAGGACACCTGCCCTCAAAATTGTGCTGAGGTAGGGAATGGATAAAAAAAAATTCAAAACAGGCAAAATGTTCACGAAGATAGTATGAAGAGGTAAGTTTTACTCACTCTCTTTTTCAAGAAAGGAAAATGGATAAAAGCTCACCTCAGGAAGTATTAGACTCATGCAATCTAATCTACAAAAAGTTTTCAACTCACACCAGTCGACTGACCATTGGCAAAAAGTCTACAAACAATAAATGCTGAAGAGGTTTTAGAGAACTCTGTACCCTCTAGCTGCTGGTGAGATGGAAAAGGGTTAAACGCTAATAATGAGAACAGAAAGGAGCTGCGTTTAAAAGGAAAAATTGAGGTACCATTCAATCCAGCAGGCGCACCAATGGGCCTCTCACCTGAGAAGACCAGAATGAAGAAGACCCGGGCTGCAAAAGCTGCACTGCAGCCTTGTTCACAATAGACAAGACAGCGAAGCAACCAAAATGTCCATCAACAGATGAAAGGATAAAGAAGAAGTGGTCCATGTCCACAATGAATACTAGCCATGGAAAACAATGAAACACTGCTCTTTGAGGCAGCATAGATGATCTTGGAGATAATCACAGAACATGAGGTAAGTCGGAAAGCAAAAGTCCTATATCCTACGATATCACTTATAGGCGTTATCTAATAACTGACACAAATGAACATATTTCCACAGAGAAAGTCAATCACAGACTTATTAAAAACAAACTATGCTTATCTAAAAGGAAAGGTGGGGGGAATGGATAAATGAAGATTAGCATTACCATATGTATACACATACATATTATACACATATATCAAAAAGACCGACCATATAGCAAGGAAGGTTTATGGAACACTCTGTAATAATTTACACGGGAAGAGGATCTCCACATAAATAGGTATATAGAATATGTAGATGAACCAGAGTGTGTACACCTTGGACAAGCAACATTCTAACCATTACCCCAATTGAAAAAATTAAAACAACGAACTAGGAATAATGAGACATAAACTTATGGGGGTTTGCCTGGCACGTTCCATTCAAATTTACAACCTAGGCCAACGACTTCCAGAACGGCTCTGCTGCCCTAGTACCCAGATTTGGGAGTGGGGAAATGCTGCATCCTTGTGGCCGTTTCCCACAACAGCAGCTTTAAACCCACTGCAAAAGGTCACTAAATATTCACCAATTGCAGTCCTGTACATGACACCTGCCCTCCAAAAAATACTGAGGTCGAAAATGGACCAAAAAATTCTAGAGTGCAACCTTCCAAAAAGAAAATTTGAAGAGGTATCTTATACTCACACTTTATTTCTTTTTTCTTTTAACGGAAAAGAAAAAGGCGTGGAAAAATGATGAATTGTAGGAATTTTTACAGACATGTAAACCCAAATTACAAAAACCTATCAGCTCACACCAGTCAGAATGGCCATCAACAAAAATGCTGCAAACAATAAATGCTGACGTGATTGTGGAGAAATGCGTACCCTCGATTCTAAGGGGGACGTGGTAAGCGCCACTAATGAAAGCACAATTGAGGTGCCTTGAAAAGGTCAACGTTGAGCTACCATACCAGTCAATCAATCATACCCACTGCTGGGTCTATCACCTGAGAAAATGAAAATCAAAAATCACAGGCTGGCAATCCTGCACTCCAGCAATATTTACCGTAGGCAACACTTGGAAGCAACGAAAATGTCCATCAACAGAGGACTGCACCAAGAAGAAGTGGTCCATGTACACAGTGGAATATTAGCCATGGAAAACATTGAAGCACTGCTCTTTGAGGCACCATAGATGAGCCTGGAGATAATCAGAAAACATGAAGTAGGTCGGAAAGCAAAAGACCTATATCCTATATTATCACTTATGGCATTATCTAATAACTGACACAGATGAACATATTTCCAAAGAGAAAGACACTCACAGGCTTAGAAAACAAACTATGCTCATCTAAAAGGAAAGGAGGGGGGAAATTGAGAAATGAAGATTAGTGTTACTATACATATACAAATACATATTATATACATGTATCAAAAAGACCGAACATATAGCAAGGGAGGTCGACGGAACACTGTAATATTTTACATGGGAAGAGGATCTGTACATTAATAGACATTCATAATGTACAAATGAACCAGATTGTGTACACCTAGGACAAACAATATTCTAAACTTTACCCAGATTAAAAAAAAATTTAAAAACCAAGAAGAAGTAATGAGACATAAACTTATGGGGATTTCTCCTGGCAAATTCCATTCTAATTTACAGCCTAGGACAATGACTTCCAGAAAGGCTCTGCTGCCCTAGCACCCAGATTGGGGAATGGAGAAATGCTACCTCCTTGTGGACGTTTCCCACAACAGCAGCTTTGAACCCACTGCAAAAGGTCACTCAATTTTCACCAACTTGCACTTCTGTCAATGGCACCTGCCCTCCAAAAAATTTCTGGGGTCAAAAATCGACCAAAAAATTCAGAAGAGGGCAACCTTCGAAGAAGACAATTTCAAGAGCTATATTGTACTCAGGTTTTTTTTCTTTTAAGAGAAAAGAAAGAGGCGTAGGAATATGATGAATTTTAAAAATTTTAATGACATGCATACCCATATTACAAAAACCTATCAGCTCACAGAAGTCAGAATGGCCATTAGGAAAAATGCTGCAAAAAATAAACGGTGAAGGGAGGGTGGAGAAATGCGTACCCTCGGTTGTAAGGGGGGGTGGGCATGTAAAGAGCCACTAATGAAAACACAATGTAGGTGTTTTGAAAAGGGAAACATTGAGCTACCAGTCAAGCAATCACAACCACTGCTTGGCCTATCACCTGAGAAAATGAGAATCAAAAAGTCACAGGCTGGCAAACCTGTACGCCAGCAATATTTACCATAGCCAGCACTTGGAAGCAATGAAAATGTCCATCAACCGAGGAATGCACCAAGAAGAATTGGTCCACGTACACAATGGAATATTACTCTAATAATAAATATAAATTAAATTTAAAAACAAACAAAAACAAGGAGACATCAACATTTGTGGGTTTATCCGGGCACATTGCACTCTAATTTATAACCGAAGAACACCACTGGCCGGTAGGTCTGTTTCCCTAGTACCAGCAAGGGGAACGTAGAAAGGCTGCCGCTCTCTGGCCGTTACCTGCAAAAGCAGGTTTAAAGCCTGAGCTAATGGTCACTTCATATGAACAAGTACTGCAGGGCTGTAAATGAAACCTGCCCTCAAAACGTCTTGAGGGAGATAATGGCCAAAATATTTCAAAACGGTGACACATACTTTAAGAAAACACTTTGAAGAAATAAGCTCTAATCACAGCTGGAAAAATAAAAAGGACATGTCTTAAAGCTCAATTTCAACGCGTTATGAGACACAAGCAAATTCAACCACAAAGAGGTATCAGCTCACACCACTCAGAATAACCATCAGCAAAAACTACAAAGAATAAATGCTGAAGGTGCTGGGAAGAAATACATACCCTCCACTTTAAGTGGGACGTAACCTGGAAAGACCCACTAAGCAGAACAGAATAGAGGTGCCTTTAAAAGGTAAACATTGAGCTACCATATGATCCAGCAGACCTCTTCCTGGACCTATAAACTAAGAAGACAGAATTGGAAGGACACAGGCACGCAAATCTGCATTGCATAGGATTACAATAGCCAAGATATGGAAGTAACCAAAAAGTCCACCGACAGATGGGTGGACAAAGAAGAACTGCTACCTCTACAGATGGAATATGAGCTAGTGAAAAAATGAAACAATGCCATTTGCAGCACCATAGATGAGTCTAGAAGTAATCATGCAACTTGGAGTAAGTGAGAAAGCGAAAGACACATATCCTATCATATCACATATAGGTGTTACCTAAAAAATGATACAAACAAAGATATTTCCACAGAGAAACGCTATCATAGATCCATTAAAAGAAATTATGGTTCACCAAATGGAAAGGTGTGAGGATTGGATACATTACCATATTGAGGTTAACAGAGAGATACAAACACATGTGAAATACATAATCACCAAAGACCTACACAATACCAAGAGAAGACTACTCAACATTGTGTCATAACCTACATGGGAAAAGGATCCGAAGAAGAATAGATATATGTATATGTGTGAAAGAACCACATCTTGCACACCTAGAACAAACAAAACATTGTAATCAAGTTTGCTGTGATAAAAAAAAAAATTAAGTGGAAAATACCAACAAGAAGTAATGAGACATAAATGTAAAGGGTTTTTTACTCGCACATTCCATTCTAATTTGCAACCTAGAACACCACTTCCAGTAAGGCTCTGTTGCCCTAGTAACCAGATTTGGTAAAGGAGAAATGCTGCCGCCTTGTGGCCGGTTCCCGCAAGAGCAGCTTTTAACCCACAGCTAATGGTCACTTACCATTCACAAGGACTCAGGGCTGTAAAGGACACCTGCCCTCAAAATTGTGCTGAGGTAGGGAATGGATAAAAAAAAATTCAAAACAGGCAAAATGTTCACGAAGATAGTATGAAGAGGTAAGTTTTACTCACTCTCTTTTTCAAGAAAGGAAAATGGATAAAAGCTCACCTCAGGAAGTATTAGACTCATGCAATCTAATCTACAAAAAGTTTTCAACTCACACCAGTCGACTGACCATTGGCAAAAAGTCTACAAACAATAAATGCTGAAGAGGTTTTAGAGAACTCTGTACCCTCTAGCTGCTGGTGAGATGGAAAAGGGTTAAACGCTAATAATGAGAACAGAAAGGAGCTGCGTTTAAAAGGAAAAATTGAGGTACCATTCAATCCAGCAGGCGCACCAATGGGCCTCTCACCTGAGAAGACCAGAATGAAGAAGACCCGGGCTGCAAAAGCTGCACTGCAGCCTTGTTCACAATAGACAAGACAGCGAAGCAACCAAAATGTCCATCAACAGATGAAAGGATAAAGAAGAAGTGGTCCATGTCCACAATGAATACTAGCCATGGAAAACAATGAAACACTGCTCTTTGAGGCAGCATAGATGATCTTGGAGATAATCACAGAACATGAGGTAAGTCGGAAAGCAAAAGTCCTATATCCTACGATATCACTTATAGGCGTTATCTAATAACTGACACAAATGAACATATTTCCACAGAGAAAGTCAATCACAGACTTATTAAAAACAAACTATGCTTATCTAAAAGGAAAGGTGGGGGGAATGGATAAATGAAGATTAGCATTACCATATGTATACACATACATATTATACACATATATCAAAAAGACCGACCATATAGCAAGGAAGGTTTATGGAACACTCTGTAATAATTTACACGGGAAGAGGATCTCCACATAAATAGGTATATAGAATATGTAGATGAACCAGAGTGTGTACACCTTGGACAAGCAACATTCTAACCATTACCCCAATTGAAAAAATTAAAACAACGAACTAGGAATAATGAGACATAAACTTATGGGGGTTTGCCTGGCACGTTCCATTCAAATTTACAACCTAGGCCAACGACTTCCAGAACGGCTCTGCTGCCCTAGTACCCAGATTTGGGAGTGGGGAAATGCTGCATCCTTGTGGCCGTTTCCCACAACAGCAGCTTTAAACCCACTGCAAAAGGTCACTAAATATTCACCAATTGCAGTCCTGTACATGACACCTGCCCTCCAAAAAATACTGAGGTCGAAAATGGACCAAAAAATTCTAGAGTGCAACCTTCCAAAAAGAAAATTTGAAGAGGTATCTTATACTCACACTTTATTTCTTTTTTCTTTTAACGGAAAAGAAAAAGGCGTGGAAAAATGATGAATTGTAGGAATTTTTACAGACATGTAAACCCAAATTACAAAAACCTATCAGCTCACACCAGTCAGAATGGCCATCAACAAAAATGCTGCAAACAATAAATGCTGACGTGATTGTGGAGAAATGCGTACCCTCGATTCTAAGGGGGACGTGGTAAGCGCCACTAATGAAAGCACAATTGAGGTGCCTTGAAAAGGTCAACGTTGAGCTACCATACCAGTCAATCAATCATACCCACTGCTGGGTCTATCACCTGAGAAAATGAAAATCAAAAATCACAGGCTGGCAATCCTGCACTCCAGCAATATTTACCGTAGGCAACACTTGGAAGCAACGAAAATGTCCATCAACAGAGGACTGCACCAAGAAGAAGTGGTCCATGTACACAGTGGAATATTAGCCATGGAAAACATTGAAGCACTGCTCTTTGAGGCACCATAGATGAGCCTGGAGATAATCAGAAAACATGAAGTAGGTCGGAAAGCAAAAGACCTATATCCTATATTATCACTTATGGCATTATCTAATAACTGACACAGATGAACATATTTCCAAAGAGAAAGACACTCACAGGCTTAGAAAACAAACTATGCTCATCTAAAAGGAAAGGAGGGGGGAAATTGAGAAATGAAGATTAGTGTTACTATACATATACAAATACATATTATATACATGTATCAAAAAGACCGAACATATAGCAAGGGAGGTCGACGGAACACTGTAATATTTTACATGGGAAGAGGATCTGTACATTAATAGACATTCATAATGTACAAATGAACCAGATTGTGTACACCTAGGACAAACAATATTCTAAACTTTACCCAGATTAAAAAAAAATTTAAAAACCAAGAAGAAGTAATGAGACATAAACTTATGGGGATTTCTCCTGGCAAATTCCATTCTAATTTACAGCCTAGGACAATGACTTCCAGAAAGGCTCTGCTGCCCTAGCACCCAGATTGGGGAATGGAGAAATGCTACCTCCTTGTGGACGTTTCCCACAACAGCAGCTTTGAACCCACTGCAAAAGGTCACTCAATTTTCACCAACTTGCACTTCTGTCAATGGCACCTGCCCTCCAAAAAATTTCTGGGGTCAAAAATCGACCAAAAAATTCAGAAGAGGGCAACCTTCGAAGAAGACAATTTCAAGAGCTATATTGTACTCAGGTTTTTTTTCTTTTAAGAGAAAAGAAAGAGGCGTAGGAATATGATGAATTTTAAAAATTTTAATGACATGCATACCCATATTACAAAAACCTATCAGCTCACAGAAGTCAGAATGGCCATTAGGAAAAATGCTGCAAAAAATAAACGGTGAAGGGAGGGTGGAGAAATGCGTACCCTCGGTTGTAAGGGGGGGTGGGCATGTAAAGAGCCACTAATGAAAACACAATGTAGGTGTTTTGAAAAGGGAAACATTGAGCTACCAGTCAAGCAATCACAACCACTGCTTGGCCTATCACCTGAGAAAATGAGAATCAAAAAGTCACAGGCTGGCAAACCTGTACGCCAGCAATATTTACCATAGCCAGCACTTGGAAGCAATGAAAATGTCCATCAACCGAGGAATGCACCAAGAAGAATTGGTCCACGTACACAATGGAATATTACTCTAATAATAAATATAAATTAAATTTAAAAACAAACAAAAACAAGGAGACATCAACATTTGTGGGTTTATCCGGGCACATTGCACTCTAATTTATAACCGAAGAACACCACTGGCCGGTAGGTCTGTTTCCCTAGTACCAGCAAGGGGAACGTAGAAAGGCTGCCGCTCTCTGGCCGTTACCTGCAAAAGCAGGTTTAAAGCCTGAGCTAATGGTCACTTCATATGAACAAGTACTGCAGGGCTGTAAATGAAACCTGCCCTCAAAACGTCTTGAGGGAGATAATGGCCAAAATATTTCAAAACGGTGACACATACTTTAAGAAAACACTTTGAAGAAATAAGCTCTAATCACAGCTGGAAAAATAAAAAGGACATGTCTTAAAGCTCAATTTCAACGCGTTATGAGACACAAGCAAATTCAACCACAAAGAGGTATCAGCTCACACCACTCAGAATAACCATCAGCAAAAACTACAAAGAATAAATGCTGAAGGTGCTGGGAAGAAATACATACCCTCCACTTTAAGTGGGACGTAACCTGGAAAGACCCACTAAGCAGAACAGAATAGAGGTGCCTTTAAAAGGTAAACATTGAGCTACCATATGATCCAGCAGACCTCTTCCTGGACCTATAAACTAAGAAGACAGAATTGGAAGGACACAGGCACGCAAATCTGCATTGCATAGGATTACAATAGCCAAGATATGGAAGTAACCAAAAAGTCCACCGACAGATGGGTGGACAAAGAAGAACTGCTACCTCTACAGATGGAATATGAGCTAGTGAAAAAATGAAACAATGCCATTTGCAGCACCATAGATGAGTCTAGAAGTAATCATGCAACTTGGAGTAAGTGAGAAAGCGAAAGACACATATCCTATCATATCACATATAGGTGTTACCTAAAAAATGATACAAACAAAGATATTTCCACAGAGAAACGCTATCATAGATCCATTAAAAGAAATTATGGTTCACCAAATGGAAAGGTGTGAGGATTGGATACATTACCATATTGAGGTTAACAGAGAGATACAAACACATGTGAAATACATAATCACCAAAGACCTACACAATACCAAGAGAAGACTACTCAACATTGTGTCATAACCTACATGGGAAAAGGATCCGAAGAAGAATAGATATATGTATATGTGTGAAAGAACCACATCTTGCACACCTAGAACAAACAAAACATTGTAATCAAGTTTGCTGTGATAAAAAAAAAAATTAAGTGGAAAATACCAACAAGAAGTAATGAGACATAAATGTAAAGGGTTTTTTACTCGCACATTCCATTCTAATTTGCAACCTAGAACACCACTTCCAGTAAGGCTCTGTTGCCCTAGTAACCAGATTTGGTAAAGGAGAAATGCTGCCGCCTTGTGGCCGGTTCCCGCAAGAGCAGCTTTTAACCCACAGCTAATGGTCACTTACCATTCACAAGGACTCAGGGCTGTAAAGGACACCTGCCCTCAAAATTGTGCTGAGGTAGGGAATGGATAAAAAAAAATTCAAAACAGGCAAAATGTTCACGAAGATAGTATGAAGAGGTAAGTTTTACTCACTCTCTTTTTCAAGAAAGGAAAATGGATAAAAGCTCACCTCAGGAAGTATTAGACTCATGCAATCTAATCTACAAAAAGTTTTCAACTCACACCAGTCGACTGACCATTGGCAAAAAGTCTACAAACAATAAATGCTGAAGAGGTTTTAGAGAACTCTGTACCCTCTAGCTGCTGGTGAGATGGAAAAGGGTTAAACGCTAATAATGAGAACAGAAAGGAGCTGCGTTTAAAAGGAAAAATTGAGGTACCATTCAATCCAGCAGGCGCACCAATGGGCCTCTCACCTGAGAAGACCAGAATGAAGAAGACCCGGGCTGCAAAAGCTGCACTGCAGCCTTGTTCACAATAGACAAGACAGCGAAGCAACCAAAATGTCCATCAACAGATGAAAGGATAAAGAAGAAGTGGTCCATGTCCACAATGAATACTAGCCATGGAAAACAATGAAACACTGCTCTTTGAGGCAGCATAGATGATCTTGGAGATAATCACAGAACATGAGGTAAGTCGGAAAGCAAAAGTCCTATATCCTACGATATCACTTATAGGCGTTATCTAATAACTGACACAAATGAACATATTTCCACAGAGAAAGTCAATCACAGACTTATTAAAAACAAACTATGCTTATCTAAAAGGAAAGGTGGGGGGAATGGATAAATGAAGATTAGCATTACCATATGTATACACATACATATTATACACATATATCAAAAAGACCGACCATATAGCAAGGAAGGTTTATGGAACACTCTGTAATAATTTACACGGGAAGAGGATCTCCACATAAATAGGTATATAGAATATGTAGATGAACCAGAGTGTGTACACCTTGGACAAGCAACATTCTAACCATTACCCCAATTGAAAAAATTAAAACAACGAACTAGGAATAATGAGACATAAACTTATGGGGGTTTGCCTGGCACGTTCCATTCAAATTTACAACCTAGGCCAACGACTTCCAGAACGGCTCTGCTGCCCTAGTACCCAGATTTGGGAGTGGGGAAATGCTGCATCCTTGTGGCCGTTTCCCACAACAGCAGCTTTAAACCCACTGCAAAAGGTCACTAAATATTCACCAATTGCAGTCCTGTACATGACACCTGCCCTCCAAAAAATACTGAGGTCGAAAATGGACCAAAAAATTCTAGAGTGCAACCTTCCAAAAAGAAAATTTGAAGAGGTATCTTATACTCACACTTTATTTCTTTTTTCTTTTAACGGAAAAGAAAAAGGCGTGGAAAAATGATGAATTGTAGGAATTTTTACAGACATGTAAACCCAAATTACAAAAACCTATCAGCTCACACCAGTCAGAATGGCCATCAACAAAAATGCTGCAAACAATAAATGCTGACGTGATTGTGGAGAAATGCGTACCCTCGATTCTAAGGGGGACGTGGTAAGCGCCACTAATGAAAGCACAATTGAGGTGCCTTGAAAAGGTCAACGTTGAGCTACCATACCAGTCAATCAATCATACCCACTGCTGGGTCTATCACCTGAGAAAATGAAAATCAAAAATCACAGGCTGGCAATCCTGCACTCCAGCAATATTTACCGTAGGCAACACTTGGAAGCAACGAAAATGTCCATCAACAGAGGACTGCACCAAGAAGAAGTGGTCCATGTACACAGTGGAATATTAGCCATGGAAAACATTGAAGCACTGCTCTTTGAGGCACCATAGATGAGCCTGGAGATAATCAGAAAACATGAAGTAGGTCGGAAAGCAAAAGACCTATATCCTATATTATCACTTATGGCATTATCTAATAACTGACACAGATGAACATATTTCCAAAGAGAAAGACACTCACAGGCTTAGAAAACAAACTATGCTCATCTAAAAGGAAAGGAGGGGGGAAATTGAGAAATGAAGATTAGTGTTACTATACATATACAAATACATATTATATACATGTATCAAAAAGACCGAACATATAGCAAGGGAGGTCGACGGAACACTGTAATATTTTACATGGGAAGAGGATCTGTACATTAATAGACATTCATAATGTACAAATGAACCAGATTGTGTACACCTAGGACAAACAATATTCTAAACTTTACCCAGATTAAAAAAAAATTTAAAAACCAAGAAGAAGTAATGAGACATAAACTTATGGGGATTTCTCCTGGCAAATTCCATTCTAATTTACAGCCTAGGACAATGACTTCCAGAAAGGCTCTGCTGCCCTAGCACCCAGATTGGGGAATGGAGAAATGCTACCTCCTTGTGGACGTTTCCCACAACAGCAGCTTTGAACCCACTGCAAAAGGTCACTCAATTTTCACCAACTTGCACTTCTGTCAATGGCACCTGCCCTCCAAAAAATTTCTGGGGTCAAAAATCGACCAAAAAATTCAGAAGAGGGCAACCTTCGAAGAAGACAATTTCAAGAGCTATATTGTACTCAGGTTTTTTTTCTTTTAAGAGAAAAGAAAGAGGCGTAGGAATATGATGAATTTTAAAAATTTTAATGACATGCATACCCATATTACAAAAACCTATCAGCTCACAGAAGTCAGAATGGCCATTAGGAAAAATGCTGCAAAAAATAAACGGTGAAGGGAGGGTGGAGAAATGCGTACCCTCGGTTGTAAGGGGGGGTGGGCATGTAAAGAGCCACTAATGAAAACACAATGTAGGTGTTTTGAAAAGGGAAACATTGAGCTACCAGTCAAGCAATCACAACCACTGCTTGGCCTATCACCTGAGAAAATGAGAATCAAAAAGTCACAGGCTGGCAAACCTGTACGCCAGCAATATTTACCATAGCCAGCACTTGGAAGCAATGAAAATGTCCATCAACCGAGGAATGCACCAAGAAGAATTGGTCCACGTACACAATGGAATATTACTCTAATAATAAATATAAATTAAATTTAAAAACAAACAAAAACAAGGAGACATCAACATTTGTGGGTTTATCCGGGCACATTGCACTCTAATTTATAACCGAAGAACACCACTGGCCGGTAGGTCTGTTTCCCTAGTACCAGCAAGGGGAACGTAGAAAGGCTGCCGCTCTCTGGCCGTTACCTGCAAAAGCAGGTTTAAAGCCTGAGCTAATGGTCACTTCATATGAACAAGTACTGCAGGGCTGTAAATGAAACCTGCCCTCAAAACGTCTTGAGGGAGATAATGGCCAAAATATTTCAAAACGGTGACACATACTTTAAGAAAACACTTTGAAGAAATAAGCTCTAATCACAGCTGGAAAAATAAAAAGGACATGTCTTAAAGCTCAATTTCAACGCGTTATGAGACACAAGCAAATTCAACCACAAAGAGGTATCAGCTCACACCACTCAGAATAACCATCAGCAAAAACTACAAAGAATAAATGCTGAAGGTGCTGGGAAGAAATACATACCCTCCACTTTAAGTGGGACGTAACCTGGAAAGACCCACTAAGCAGAACAGAATAGAGGTGCCTTTAAAAGGTAAACATTGAGCTACCATATGATCCAGCAGACCTCTTCCTGGACCTATAAACTAAGAAGACAGAATTGGAAGGACACAGGCACGCAAATCTGCATTGCATAGGATTACAATAGCCAAGATATGGAAGTAACCAAAAAGTCCACCGACAGATGGGTGGACAAAGAAGAACTGCTACCTCTACAGATGGAATATGAGCTAGTGAAAAAATGAAACAATGCCATTTGCAGCACCATAGATGAGTCTAGAAGTAATCATGCAACTTGGAGTAAGTGAGAAAGCGAAAGACACATATCCTATCATATCACATATAGGTGTTACCTAAAAAATGATACAAACAAAGATATTTCCACAGAGAAACGCTATCATAGATCCATTAAAAGAAATTATGGTTCACCAAATGGAAAGGTGTGAGGATTGGATACATTACCATATTGAGGTTAACAGAGAGATACAAACACATGTGAAATACATAATCACCAAAGACCTACACAATACCAAGAGAAGACTACTCAACATTGTGTCATAACCTACATGGGAAAAGGATCCGAAGAAGAATAGATATATGTATATGTGTGAAAGAACCACATCTTGCACACCTAGAACAAACAAAACATTGTAATCAAGTTTGCTGTGATAAAAAAAAAAATTAAGTGGAAAATACCAACAAGAAGTAATGAGACATAAATGTAAAGGGTTTTTTACTCGCACATTCCATTCTAATTTGCAACCTAGAACACCACTTCCAGTAAGGCTCTGTTGCCCTAGTAACCAGATTTGGTAAAGGAGAAATGCTGCCGCCTTGTGGCCGGTTCCCGCAAGAGCAGCTTTTAACCCACAGCTAATGGTCACTTACCATTCACAAGGACTCAGGGCTGTAAAGGACACCTGCCCTCAAAATTGTGCTGAGGTAGGGAATGGATAAAAAAAAATTCAAAACAGGCAAAATGTTCACGAAGATAGTATGAAGAGGTAAGTTTTACTCACTCTCTTTTTCAAGAAAGGAAAATGGATAAAAGCTCACCTCAGGAAGTATTAGACTCATGCAATCTAATCTACAAAAAGTTTTCAACTCACACCAGTCGACTGACCATTGGCAAAAAGTCTACAAACAATAAATGCTGAAGAGGTTTTAGAGAACTCTGTACCCTCTAGCTGCTGGTGAGATGGAAAAGGGTTAAACGCTAATAATGAGAACAGAAAGGAGCTGCGTTTAAAAGGAAAAATTGAGGTACCATTCAATCCAGCAGGCGCACCAATGGGCCTCTCACCTGAGAAGACCAGAATGAAGAAGACCCGGGCTGCAAAAGCTGCACTGCAGCCTTGTTCACAATAGACAAGACAGCGAAGCAACCAAAATGTCCATCAACAGATGAAAGGATAAAGAAGAAGTGGTCCATGTCCACAATGAATACTAGCCATGGAAAACAATGAAACACTGCTCTTTGAGGCAGCATAGATGATCTTGGAGATAATCACAGAACATGAGGTAAGTCGGAAAGCAAAAGTCCTATATCCTACGATATCACTTATAGGCGTTATCTAATAACTGACACAAATGAACATATTTCCACAGAGAAAGTCAATCACAGACTTATTAAAAACAAACTATGCTTATCTAAAAGGAAAGGTGGGGGGAATGGATAAATGAAGATTAGCATTACCATATGTATACACATACATATTATACACATATATCAAAAAGACCGACCATATAGCAAGGAAGGTTTATGGAACACTCTGTAATAATTTACACGGGAAGAGGATCTCCACATAAATAGGTATATAGAATATGTAGATGAACCAGAGTGTGTACACCTTGGACAAGCAACATTCTAACCATTACCCCAATTGAAAAAATTAAAACAACGAACTAGGAATAATGAGACATAAACTTATGGGGGTTTGCCTGGCACGTTCCATTCAAATTTACAACCTAGGCCAACGACTTCCAGAACGGCTCTGCTGCCCTAGTACCCAGATTTGGGAGTGGGGAAATGCTGCATCCTTGTGGCCGTTTCCCACAACAGCAGCTTTAAACCCACTGCAAAAGGTCACTAAATATTCACCAATTGCAGTCCTGTACATGACACCTGCCCTCCAAAAAATACTGAGGTCGAAAATGGACCAAAAAATTCTAGAGTGCAACCTTCCAAAAAGAAAATTTGAAGAGGTATCTTATACTCACACTTTATTTCTTTTTTCTTTTAACGGAAAAGAAAAAGGCGTGGAAAAATGATGAATTGTAGGAATTTTTACAGACATGTAAACCCAAATTACAAAAACCTATCAGCTCACACCAGTCAGAATGGCCATCAACAAAAATGCTGCAAACAATAAATGCTGACGTGATTGTGGAGAAATGCGTACCCTCGATTCTAAGGGGGACGTGGTAAGCGCCACTAATGAAAGCACAATTGAGGTGCCTTGAAAAGGTCAACGTTGAGCTACCATACCAGTCAATCAATCATACCCACTGCTGGGTCTATCACCTGAGAAAATGAAAATCAAAAATCACAGGCTGGCAATCCTGCACTCCAGCAATATTTACCGTAGGCAACACTTGGAAGCAACGAAAATGTCCATCAACAGAGGACTGCACCAAGAAGAAGTGGTCCATGTACACAGTGGAATATTAGCCATGGAAAACATTGAAGCACTGCTCTTTGAGGCACCATAGATGAGCCTGGAGATAATCAGAAAACATGAAGTAGGTCGGAAAGCAAAAGACCTATATCCTATATTATCACTTATGGCATTATCTAATAACTGACACAGATGAACATATTTCCAAAGAGAAAGACACTCACAGGCTTAGAAAACAAACTATGCTCATCTAAAAGGAAAGGAGGGGGGAAATTGAGAAATGAAGATTAGTGTTACTATACATATACAAATACATATTATATACATGTATCAAAAAGACCGAACATATAGCAAGGGAGGTCGACGGAACACTGTAATATTTTACATGGGAAGAGGATCTGTACATTAATAGACATTCATAATGTACAAATGAACCAGATTGTGTACACCTAGGACAAACAATATTCTAAACTTTACCCAGATTAAAAAAAAATTTAAAAACCAAGAAGAAGTAATGAGACATAAACTTATGGGGATTTCTCCTGGCAAATTCCATTCTAATTTACAGCCTAGGACAATGACTTCCAGAAAGGCTCTGCTGCCCTAGCACCCAGATTGGGGAATGGAGAAATGCTACCTCCTTGTGGACGTTTCCCACAACAGCAGCTTTGAACCCACTGCAAAAGGTCACTCAATTTTCACCAACTTGCACTTCTGTCAATGGCACCTGCCCTCCAAAAAATTTCTGGGGTCAAAAATCGACCAAAAAATTCAGAAGAGGGCAACCTTCGAAGAAGACAATTTCAAGAGCTATATTGTACTCAGGTTTTTTTTCTTTTAAGAGAAAAGAAAGAGGCGTAGGAATATGATGAATTTTAAAAATTTTAATGACATGCATACCCATATTACAAAAACCTATCAGCTCACAGAAGTCAGAATGGCCATTAGGAAAAATGCTGCAAAAAATAAACGGTGAAGGGAGGGTGGAGAAATGCGTACCCTCGGTTGTAAGGGGGGGTGGGCATGTAAAGAGCCACTAATGAAAACACAATGTAGGTGTTTTGAAAAGGGAAACATTGAGCTACCAGTCAAGCAATCACAACCACTGCTTGGCCTATCACCTGAGAAAATGAGAATCAAAAAGTCACAGGCTGGCAAACCTGTACGCCAGCAATATTTACCATAGCCAGCACTTGGAAGCAATGAAAATGTCCATCAACCGAGGAATGCACCAAGAAGAATTGGTCCACGTACACAATGGAATATTACTCTAATAATAAATATAAATTAAATTTAAAAACAAACAAAAACAAGGAGACATCAACATTTGTGGGTTTATCCGGGCACATTGCACTCTAATTTATAACCGAAGAACACCACTGGCCGGTAGGTCTGTTTCCCTAGTACCAGCAAGGGGAACGTAGAAAGGCTGCCGCTCTCTGGCCGTTACCTGCAAAAGCAGGTTTAAAGCCTGAGCTAATGGTCACTTCATATGAACAAGTACTGCAGGGCTGTAAATGAAACCTGCCCTCAAAACGTCTTGAGGGAGATAATGGCCAAAATATTTCAAAACGGTGACACATACTTTAAGAAAACACTTTGAAGAAATAAGCTCTAATCACAGCTGGAAAAATAAAAAGGACATGTCTTAAAGCTCAATTTCAACGCGTTATGAGACACAAGCAAATTCAACCACAAAGAGGTATCAGCTCACACCACTCAGAATAACCATCAGCAAAAACTACAAAGAATAAATGCTGAAGGTGCTGGGAAGAAATACATACCCTCCACTTTAAGTGGGACGTAACCTGGAAAGACCCACTAAGCAGAACAGAATAGAGGTGCCTTTAAAAGGTAAACATTGAGCTACCATATGATCCAGCAGACCTCTTCCTGGACCTATAAACTAAGAAGACAGAATTGGAAGGACACAGGCACGCAAATCTGCATTGCATAGGATTACAATAGCCAAGATATGGAAGTAACCAAAAAGTCCACCGACAGATGGGTGGACAAAGAAGAACTGCTACCTCTACAGATGGAATATGAGCTAGTGAAAAAATGAAACAATGCCATTTGCAGCACCATAGATGAGTCTAGAAGTAATCATGCAACTTGGAGTAAGTGAGAAAGCGAAAGACACATATCCTATCATATCACATATAGGTGTTACCTAAAAAATGATACAAACAAAGATATTTCCACAGAGAAACGCTATCATAGATCCATTAAAAGAAATTATGGTTCACCAAATGGAAAGGTGTGAGGATTGGATACATTACCATATTGAGGTTAACAGAGAGATACAAACACATGTGAAATACATAATCACCAAAGACCTACACAATACCAAGAGAAGACTACTCAACATTGTGTCATAACCTACATGGGAAAAGGATCCGAAGAAGAATAGATATATGTATATGTGTGAAAGAACCACATCTTGCACACCTAGAACAAACAAAACATTGTAATCAAGTTTGCTGTGATAAAAAAAAAAATTAAGTGGAAAATACCAACAAGAAGTAATGAGACATAAATGTAAAGGGTTTTTTACTCGCACATTCCATTCTAATTTGCAACCTAGAACACCACTTCCAGTAAGGCTCTGTTGCCCTAGTAACCAGATTTGGTAAAGGAGAAATGCTGCCGCCTTGTGGCCGGTTCCCGCAAGAGCAGCTTTTAACCCACAGCTAATGGTCACTTACCATTCACAAGGACTCAGGGCTGTAAAGGACACCTGCCCTCAAAATTGTGCTGAGGTAGGGAATGGATAAAAAAAAATTCAAAACAGGCAAAATGTTCACGAAGATAGTATGAAGAGGTAAGTTTTACTCACTCTCTTTTTCAAGAAAGGAAAATGGATAAAAGCTCACCTCAGGAAGTATTAGACTCATGCAATCTAATCTACAAAAAGTTTTCAACTCACACCAGTCGACTGACCATTGGCAAAAAGTCTACAAACAATAAATGCTGAAGAGGTTTTAGAGAACTCTGTACCCTCTAGCTGCTGGTGAGATGGAAAAGGGTTAAACGCTAATAATGAGAACAGAAAGGAGCTGCGTTTAAAAGGAAAAATTGAGGTACCATTCAATCCAGCAGGCGCACCAATGGGCCTCTCACCTGAGAAGACCAGAATGAAGAAGACCCGGGCTGCAAAAGCTGCACTGCAGCCTTGTTCACAATAGACAAGACAGCGAAGCAACCAAAATGTCCATCAACAGATGAAAGGATAAAGAAGAAGTGGTCCATGTCCACAATGAATACTAGCCATGGAAAACAATGAAACACTGCTCTTTGAGGCAGCATAGATGATCTTGGAGATAATCACAGAACATGAGGTAAGTCGGAAAGCAAAAGTCCTATATCCTACGATATCACTTATAGGCGTTATCTAATAACTGACACAAATGAACATATTTCCACAGAGAAAGTCAATCACAGACTTATTAAAAACAAACTATGCTTATCTAAAAGGAAAGGTGGGGGGAATGGATAAATGAAGATTAGCATTACCATATGTATACACATACATATTATACACATATATCAAAAAGACCGACCATATAGCAAGGAAGGTTTATGGAACACTCTGTAATAATTTACACGGGAAGAGGATCTCCACATAAATAGGTATATAGAATATGTAGATGAACCAGAGTGTGTACACCTTGGACAAGCAACATTCTAACCATTACCCCAATTGAAAAAATTAAAACAACGAACTAGGAATAATGAGACATAAACTTATGGGGGTTTGCCTGGCACGTTCCATTCAAATTTACAACCTAGGCCAACGACTTCCAGAACGGCTCTGCTGCCCTAGTACCCAGATTTGGGAGTGGGGAAATGCTGCATCCTTGTGGCCGTTTCCCACAACAGCAGCTTTAAACCCACTGCAAAAGGTCACTAAATATTCACCAATTGCAGTCCTGTACATGACACCTGCCCTCCAAAAAATACTGAGGTCGAAAATGGACCAAAAAATTCTAGAGTGCAACCTTCCAAAAAGAAAATTTGAAGAGGTATCTTATACTCACACTTTATTTCTTTTTTCTTTTAACGGAAAAGAAAAAGGCGTGGAAAAATGATGAATTGTAGGAATTTTTACAGACATGTAAACCCAAATTACAAAAACCTATCAGCTCACACCAGTCAGAATGGCCATCAACAAAAATGCTGCAAACAATAAATGCTGACGTGATTGTGGAGAAATGCGTACCCTCGATTCTAAGGGGGACGTGGTAAGCGCCACTAATGAAAGCACAATTGAGGTGCCTTGAAAAGGTCAACGTTGAGCTACCATACCAGTCAATCAATCATACCCACTGCTGGGTCTATCACCTGAGAAAATGAAAATCAAAAATCACAGGCTGGCAATCCTGCACTCCAGCAATATTTACCGTAGGCAACACTTGGAAGCAACGAAAATGTCCATCAACAGAGGACTGCACCAAGAAGAAGTGGTCCATGTACACAGTGGAATATTAGCCATGGAAAACATTGAAGCACTGCTCTTTGAGGCACCATAGATGAGCCTGGAGATAATCAGAAAACATGAAGTAGGTCGGAAAGCAAAAGACCTATATCCTATATTATCACTTATGGCATTATCTAATAACTGACACAGATGAACATATTTCCAAAGAGAAAGACACTCACAGGCTTAGAAAACAAACTATGCTCATCTAAAAGGAAAGGAGGGGGGAAATTGAGAAATGAAGATTAGTGTTACTATACATATACAAATACATATTATATACATGTATCAAAAAGACCGAACATATAGCAAGGGAGGTCGACGGAACACTGTAATATTTTACATGGGAAGAGGATCTGTACATTAATAGACATTCATAATGTACAAATGAACCAGATTGTGTACACCTAGGACAAACAATATTCTAAACTTTACCCAGATTAAAAAAAAATTTAAAAACCAAGAAGAAGTAATGAGACATAAACTTATGGGGATTTCTCCTGGCAAATTCCATTCTAATTTACAGCCTAGGACAATGACTTCCAGAAAGGCTCTGCTGCCCTAGCACCCAGATTGGGGAATGGAGAAATGCTACCTCCTTGTGGACGTTTCCCACAACAGCAGCTTTGAACCCACTGCAAAAGGTCACTCAATTTTCACCAACTTGCACTTCTGTCAATGGCACCTGCCCTCCAAAAAATTTCTGGGGTCAAAAATCGACCAAAAAATTCAGAAGAGGGCAACCTTCGAAGAAGACAATTTCAAGAGCTATATTGTACTCAGGTTTTTTTTCTTTTAAGAGAAAAGAAAGAGGCGTAGGAATATGATGAATTTTAAAAATTTTAATGACATGCATACCCATATTACAAAAACCTATCAGCTCACAGAAGTCAGAATGGCCATTAGGAAAAATGCTGCAAAAAATAAACGGTGAAGGGAGGGTGGAGAAATGCGTACCCTCGGTTGTAAGGGGGGGTGGGCATGTAAAGAGCCACTAATGAAAACACAATGTAGGTGTTTTGAAAAGGGAAACATTGAGCTACCAGTCAAGCAATCACAACCACTGCTTGGCCTATCACCTGAGAAAATGAGAATCAAAAAGTCACAGGCTGGCAAACCTGTACGCCAGCAATATTTACCATAGCCAGCACTTGGAAGCAATGAAAATGTCCATCAACCGAGGAATGCACCAAGAAGAATTGGTCCACGTACACAATGGAATATTACTCTAATAATAAATATAAATTAAATTTAAAAACAAACAAAAACAAGGAGACATCAACATTTGTGGGTTTATCCGGGCACATTGCACTCTAATTTATAACCGAAGAACACCACTGGCCGGTAGGTCTGTTTCCCTAGTACCAGCAAGGGGAACGTAGAAAGGCTGCCGCTCTCTGGCCGTTACCTGCAAAAGCAGGTTTAAAGCCTGAGCTAATGGTCACTTCATATGAACAAGTACTGCAGGGCTGTAAATGAAACCTGCCCTCAAAACGTCTTGAGGGAGATAATGGCCAAAATATTTCAAAACGGTGACACATACTTTAAGAAAACACTTTGAAGAAATAAGCTCTAATCACAGCTGGAAAAATAAAAAGGACATGTCTTAAAGCTCAATTTCAACGCGTTATGAGACACAAGCAAATTCAACCACAAAGAGGTATCAGCTCACACCACTCAGAATAACCATCAGCAAAAACTACAAAGAATAAATGCTGAAGGTGCTGGGAAGAAATACATACCCTCCACTTTAAGTGGGACGTAACCTGGAAAGACCCACTAAGCAGAACAGAATAGAGGTGCCTTTAAAAGGTAAACATTGAGCTACCATATGATCCAGCAGACCTCTTCCTGGACCTATAAACTAAGAAGACAGAATTGGAAGGACACAGGCACGCAAATCTGCATTGCATAGGATTACAATAGCCAAGATATGGAAGTAACCAAAAAGTCCACCGACAGATGGGTGGACAAAGAAGAACTGCTACCTCTACAGATGGAATATGAGCTAGTGAAAAAATGAAACAATGCCATTTGCAGCACCATAGATGAGTCTAGAAGTAATCATGCAACTTGGAGTAAGTGAGAAAGCGAAAGACACATATCCTATCATATCACATATAGGTGTTACCTAAAAAATGATACAAACAAAGATATTTCCACAGAGAAACGCTATCATAGATCCATTAAAAGAAATTATGGTTCACCAAATGGAAAGGTGTGAGGATTGGATACATTACCATATTGAGGTTAACAGAGAGATACAAACACATGTGAAATACATAATCACCAAAGACCTACACAATACCAAGAGAAGACTACTCAACATTGTGTCATAACCTACATGGGAAAAGGATCCGAAGAAGAATAGATATATGTATATGTGTGAAAGAACCACATCTTGCACACCTAGAACAAACAAAACATTGTAATCAAGTTTGCTGTGATAAAAAAAAAAAATTAAGTGGAAAATACCAACAAGAAGTAATGAGACATAAATGTAAAGGGTTTTTTACTCGCACATTCCATTCTAATTTGCAACCTAGAACACCACTTCCAGTAAGGCTCTGTTGCCCTAGTAACCAGATTTGGTAAAGGAGAAATGCTGCCGCCTTGTGGCCGGTTCCCGCAAGAGCAGCTTTTAACCCACAGCTAATGGTCACTTACCATTCACAAGGACTCAGGGCTGTAAAGGACACCTGCCCTCAAAATTGTGCTGAGGTAGGGAATGGATAAAAAAAAATTCAAAACAGGCAAAATGTTCACGAAGATAGTATGAAGAGGTAAGTTTTACTCACTCTCTTTTTCAAGAAAGGAAAATGGATAAAAGCTCACCTCAGGAAGTATTAGACTCATGCAATCTAATCTACAAAAAGTTTTCAACTCACACCAGTCGACTGACCATTGGCAAAAAGTCTACAAACAATAAATGCTGAAGAGGTTTTAGAGAACTCTGTACCCTCTAGCTGCTGGTGAGATGGAAAAGGGTTAAACGCTAATAATGAGAACAGAAAGGAGCTGCGTTTAAAAGGAAAAATTGAGGTACCATTCAATCCAGCAGGCGCACCAATGGGCCTCTCACCTGAGAAGACCAGAATGAAGAAGACCCGGGCTGCAAAAGCTGCACTGCAGCCTTGTTCACAATAGACAAGACAGCGAAGCAACCAAAATGTCCATCAACAGATGAAAGGATAAAGAAGAAGTGGTCCATGTCCACAATGAATACTAGCCATGGAAAACAATGAAACACTGCTCTTTGAGGCAGCATAGATGATCTTGGAGATAATCACAGAACATGAGGTAAGTCGGAAAGCAAAAGTCCTATATCCTACGATATCACTTATAGGCGTTATCTAATAACTGACACAAATGAACATATTTCCACAGAGAAAGTCAATCACAGACTTATTAAAAACAAACTATGCTTATCTAAAAGGAAAGGTGGGGGGAATGGATAAATGAAGATTAGCATTACCATATGTATACACATACATATTATACACATATATCAAAAAGACCGACCATATAGCAAGGAAGGTTTATGGAACACTCTGTAATAATTTACACGGGAAGAGGATCTCCACATAAATAGGTATATAGAATATGTAGATGAACCAGAGTGTGTACACCTTGGACAAGCAACATTCTAACCATTACCCCAATTGAAAAAATTAAAACAACGAACTAGGAATAATGAGACATAAACTTATGGGGGTTTGCCTGGCACGTTCCATTCAAATTTACAACCTAGGCCAACGACTTCCAGAACGGCTCTGCTGCCCTAGTACCCAGATTTGGGAGTGGGGAAATGCTGCATCCTTGTGGCCGTTTCCCACAACAGCAGCTTTAAACCCACTGCAAAAGGTCACTAAATATTCACCAATTGCAGTCCTGTACATGACACCTGCCCTCCAAAAAATACTGAGGTCGAAAATGGACCAAAAAATTCTAGAGTGCAACCTTCCAAAAAGAAAATTTGAAGAGGTATCTTATACTCACACTTTATTTCTTTTTTCTTTTAACGGAAAAGAAAAAGGCGTGGAAAAATGATGAATTGTAGGAATTTTTACAGACATGTAAACCCAAATTACAAAAACCTATCAGCTCACACCAGTCAGAATGGCCATCAACAAAAATGCTGCAAACAATAAATGCTGACGTGATTGTGGAGAAATGCGTACCCTCGATTCTAAGGGGGACGTGGTAAGCGCCACTAATGAAAGCACAATTGAGGTGCCTTGAAAAGGTCAACGTTGAGCTACCATACCAGTCAATCAATCATACCCACTGCTGGGTCTATCACCTGAGAAAATGAAAATCAAAAATCACAGGCTGGCAATCCTGCACTCCAGCAATATTTACCGTAGGCAACACTTGGAAGCAACGAAAATGTCCATCAACAGAGGACTGCACCAAGAAGAAGTGGTCCATGTACACAATGGAATATTAGCCACGGAAAACATTGAAGCACTGCTCTTTGAGGCACCATAGATGAGCCTGGAGATAATCAGAAAACATGAAGTAGGTCGGAAAGCAAAAGACCTATATCCTATATTATCACTTATGGCATTATCTAATAACTGACACAGATGAACATATTTCCAAAGAGAAAGACACTCACAGGCTTAGAAAACAAACTATGCTCATCTAAAAGGAAAGGAGGGGGGAAATTGAGAAATGAAGATTAGTGTTACTATACATATACAAATACATAGTATATACATGTATCAAAAAGACCGAACATATAGCAAGGGAGGTCGACGGAACACTGTAATATTTTACATGGGAAGAGGATCTGTACATTAATAGACATTCATAATGTACAAATGAACCAGATTGTGTACACCTAGGACAAACAATATTCTAAACTTTACCCAGATTAAAAAAAATTTAAAAACCAAGAAGAAGTAATGAGACATAAACTTATGGGGATTTCTCCTGGCAAATTCCATTCTAATTTACAACCTAGGACAATGACTTCCAGAAAGGCTCTGCTGCCCTAGCACCCAGATTGGGGAATGGAGAAATGCTACCTCCTTGTGGACGTTTCCCACAACAGCAGCTTTGAACCCACTGCAAAAGGTCACTCAATATTCACCAACTTGCACTTCTGTCAATGGCACCTGCCCTCCAAAAAATTTCTGGGGTCAAAAATCGACCAAAAAATTCAGAAGAGGGCAACCTTCGAAGAAGACAATTTCAAGAGCTATATTGTACTCACGTTTTTTTTCTTTTAAGAGAAAAGATAAAGGCGTAGGAATATGATGAATTTTAAAAATTTTAATGACATGCATACCCATATTACAAAAACCTATCAGCTCACAGCAGTCAGAATGGCCATTAGGAAAAATGCTGCAAAAAATAAACGGTGAAGGGAGGGTGGAGAGATGCGTACCCTCGGTTGTAAGGGGGGGGGGCATGTAAAGAGCCACTAATGAAAACACAATGTAGGTGTTTTGAAAAGGGAAACATTGAGCTACCAGTCAAGCAATCACAACCACTGCTTGGCCTATCACCTGAGAAAATGAGAATCAAAAAGTCACAGGCTGGCAAACCTGTACGCCAGCAATATTTACCATAGCCAGCACTTGGAAGCAATGAAAATGTCCATCAACCGAGGAATGCACCAAGAAGAAGTGGTCCACGTACACAATGGAATATTACTCTAATAATAAATATAAATTAAATTTAAAAACAAACAAAAACAAGGAGACATCAACATTTGTGGGTTTATCCGGGCACATTGCACTCTAATTTATAACCGAAGAACACCACTGGCCGGTAGGTCTGTTTCCCTAGTATCAGCAAGGGGAACGTAGAAAGGCTGCCGCTCTCTGGCCGTTACCTGCAAAAGCAGGTTTAAAGCCTGAGCTAATGGTCACTTCATATGAACAAGTACTGCAGGGCTGTAAATGAAACCTGCCCTCAAAATGTCTTGAGGGAGATAATGGCCAAAATATTTCAAAACGGTGACACATACTTTAAGAAAACACTTTGAAGAAATAAGCTCTAATCACAGCTGGAAAAATAAAAAGGACATGTCTTAAAGCTCAATTTCAACGCGTTATGAGACACAAGCAAATTCAACCACAAAGAGGTATCAGCTCACACCACTCAGAATAACCATCAGCAAAAACTACAAAGAATAAATGCTGAAGGTGCTGGGAAGAAATACATACCCTCCACTGTAAGTGGGACGTAACCTGGAAAGAGCCACTAAGCAGAACAGAATAGAGGTGCCTTTAAAAGGTAAACATTGAGCTACCATATGATCCAGCAGACCTCTTCCTGGACCTATAAACTAAGAAGACAGAATTGGAAGGACACAGGCACGCAAATCTGCATTGCATAGGATTACAATAGCCAAGATATAAAAGTAACCAAAAAGTCCACCGACAGATGGGTGGACAAAGAAGAACTGCTACCTCTACAGATGGAATATGAGCTAGTGAAAAAATGAAACAATGCCATTTGCAGCACCATAGATGAGTCTAGAAGTAATCATGCAACTTGGAGTAAGTGAGAAAGCGAAAGACACATATCCTATCATATCACATATAGGTGTTACCTAAAAAAATGATACAAACAAAGATATTTCCACAGAGAAACGCTATCATAGATCCATTAAAAGAAATTATGGTTCACCAAATGGAAAGGTGTGAGGATTGGATACATTACCATATTGAGGTTAACAGAGAGATACAAACACATGTGAAATACATAATCACCAAAGACCTACACAATACCAAGAGAAGACTACTCAACATTGTGTCATAACCTACATGGGAAAAGGATCCGAAGAAGAATAGATATACGTATATGTGTGAAAGAACCACATCTTGCACACCTAGAACAAACAAAACATTGTAATCAAGTTTGCTGTGATGAAAAATAAAAAATTAAGTGAAAAATACCAACAAGAAGTAATGAGACATAAATGTAAAGGGTTTTTTACTCGCACATTCCATTCTAATTTACAACCTAGAACACCACTTCCAGTAAGGCTCTGTTGCCCTAGTAACCAGATTTGGTAAAGGAGAAATGCTGCCGCCTTGTGGCCGGTTCCCGCAAGAGCAGCTTTTAACCCACAGCTAATGGTCACTTACCATTCACAAGGACTCAGGGCTGTAAAGGACACCTGCCCTCAAAACTGTGCTGAGGTAGGGAATGGATAAAAAAAGAATTCAAAACAGGCAAAATGTTCACGAAGATAGTATGAAGAGGTAAGTTTTACTCACTCTCTTTTTCAAGAAAGGAAAATGGATAAAAGCTCACCTCAGGAAGTATTAGACTCATGCAATCTAATCTACAAAAAGTTTTCAACTCACACCAGTCGACTGACCATTGGCAAAAAGTCTACAAACAATAAATGCTGAAGAGGTTTTAGAGAACTCTGTACCCTCTAGCTGCTGGTGAGATGGAAAAGGGTTAAACGCTAATAATGAGAACAGAAAGGAGCTGCGTTTAAAAGGAAAAATTGAGGTACCATTCAATCCAGCAGGCGCACCAATGGGCCTCTCACCTGAGAAGACCAGAATGAAGAGGACCCGGGCTGCAAAAGCTGCACTGCAGCCTTGTTCACAATAGACAAGACAGTGAAGCAACCAAAATGTCCATCAACAGATGAAAGGATAAAGAAGAAGTGGTCCATGTCCACAATGAATACTAGCCATGGAAAACAATGAAACACTGCTCTTTGAGGCAGCATAGATGATCTTGGAGATAATCACAGAACATGAGGTAAGTCGGAAAGCAAAAGTCCTATATCCTACGATATCACTTATAGGCGTTATCTAATAACTGACACAAATGAACATATTTCCACAGAGAAAGTCAATCACAGACTTATTAAAAACAAACTATGCTTATCTAAAAGGAAAGGTGGGGGGAATGGATAAATGAAGATTAGCGTTACCATATGTATACACATACATATTATACACATATATCAAAAAGACCGACCATATAGCAAGGAAGGTTTATGGAACACTCTGTAATAATTTACACGGGAAGAGGATCTCCACATAAATAGGTATATAGAATATGTAGATGAACCAGAGTGTGTACACCTTGGACAAGCAACATTCTAACCATTACCCCAATTGAAAAAATTAAAACAACGAACTAGGAATAATGAGACATAAACTTATGGGGGTTTTCCTGGCACGTTCCATTCAAATTTACAACCTAGGCCAACGACTTCCAGAACGGCTCTGCTGCCCTAGTACCCAGATTTGGGAATGGGGAAATGCTGCATCCTTGTGGCCGTTTCCCACAACAGCAGCTTTAAACCCACTGCAAAAGGTCACTAAATATTCACCAATTGCAGTCCTGTAAATGACACCTGCCCTCCAAAAAATACTGAGGTCGAAAATGGACCAAAAAATTCTAGAGTGCAACCTTCCAAAAAGAAAATTTGAAGAGGTATCTTATACTCACACTTTTTTTTCTTTTTTCTTTTAACGGAAAAGAAAAAGGCGTGGAAAAATGATGAATTGTAGGAATTTTTACAGACATGTAAACCCAAATTACAAAAACCTATCAGCTCACACCAGTCAGAATGGCCATCAACAAAAATGCTGCAAACAATAAATGCCGACGTGATTGTGGAGAAATGCGTACCCTCGATTCTAAGGGGGACGTGGTAAGCGCCACTAATGAAAGCACAATTGAGGTGCCTTGAAAAGGTCAACGTTGAGCTACCATACCAGTCAATCAATCATACCCACTGCTGGGTCTATCACCTGAGAAAATGAAAATCAAAAATCACAGGCTGGCAATCCTGCACTCCAGCAATATTTACCGTAGGCAACACTTGGAAGCAACGAAAATGTCCATCAACAGAGGACTGCACCAAGAAGAAGTGGTCCATGTACACAATGGAATATTAGCCACGGAAAACATTGAAGCACTGCTCTTTGAGGCACCATAGATGAGCCTGGAGATAATCAGAAAACATGAAGTAGGTCGGAAAGCAAAAGACCTATATCCTATATTATCACTTATGGCATTATCTAATAACTGACACAGATGAACATATTTCCAAAGAGAAAGACACTCACAGGCTTAGAAAACAAACTATGCTCATCTAAAAGGAAAGGAGGGGGGAAATTGAGAAATGAAGATTAGTGTTACTATACATATACAAATACATAGTATATACATGTATCAAAAAGACCGAACATATAGCAAGGGAGGTCGACGGAACACTGTAATATTTTACATGGGAAGAGGATCTGTACATTAATAGACATTCATAATGTACAAATGAACCAGATTGTGTACACCTAGGACAAACAATATTCTAAACTTTACCCAGATTAAAAAAAATTTAAAAACCAAGAAGAAGTAATGAGACATAAACTTATGGGGATTTCTCCTGGCAAATTCCATTCTAATTTACAGCCTAGGACAATGACTTCCAGAAAGGCTCTGCTGCCCTAGCACCCAGATTGGGGAATGGAGAAATGCTACCTCCTTGTGGACGTTTCCCACAACAGCAGCTTTGAACCCACTGCAAAAGGTCACTCAATTTTCACCAACTTGCACTTCTGTCAATGGCACCTGCCCTCCAAAAAATTTCTGGGGTCAAAAATCGACCAAAAAATTCAGAAGAGGGCAACCTTCGAAGAAGACAATTTCAAGAGCTATATTGTACTCACGTTTTTTTTCTTTTAAGAGAAAAGATAAAGGCGTAGGAATATGATGAATTTTAAAAATTTTAATGACATGCATACCCATATTACAAAAACCTATAAGCTCACAGCAGTCAGAATGGCCATTAGGAAAAATGCTGCAAAAAATAAACGGTGAAGGGAGGGTGGAGAGATGCGTACCCTCGGTTGTAAGGGGGGGGGCATGTAAAGAGCCACTAATGAAAACACAATGTAGGTGTTTTGAAAAGGGAAACATTGAGCTACCAGTCAAGCAATCACAACCACTGCTTGGCCTATCACCTGAGAAAATGAGAATCAAAAAGTCACAGGCTGGCAAACCTGTACGCCAGCAATATTTACCATAGCCAGCACTTGGAAGCAATGAAAATGTCCATCAACCGAGGAATGCACCAAGAAGAAGTGGTCCACGTACACAATGGAATATTACTCTAATAATAAATATAAATTAAATTTAAAAACAAACAAAAACAAGGAGACATCAACATTTGTGGGTTTATCCGGGCACATTGCACTCTAATTTATAACCGAAGAACACCACTGGCCGGTAGGTCTGTTTCCCTAGTATCAGCAAGGGGAACGTAGAAAGGCTGCCGCTCTCTGGCCGTTACCTGCAAAAGCAGGTTTAAAGCCTGAGCTAATGGTCACTTCATATGAACAAGTACTGCAGGGCTGTAAATGAAACCTGCCCTCAAAACGTCTTGAGGGAGATAATGGCCAAAATATTTCAAAACGGTGACACATACTTTAAGAAAACACTTTGAAGAAATAAGCTCTAATCACAGCTGGAAAAATAAAAAGGACATGTCTTAAAGCTCAATTTCAACGCGTTATGAGACACAAGCAAATTCAACCACAAAGAGGTATCAGCTCACACCACTCAGAATAACCATCAGCAAAAACTACAAAGAATAAATGCTGAAGGTGCTGGGAAGAAATACATACCCTCCACTGTAAGTGGGACGTAACCTGGAAAGAGCCACTAAGCAGAACAGAATAGAGGTGCCTTTAAAAGGTAAACATTGAGCTACCATATGATCCAGCAGACCTCTTCCTGGACCTATAAACTAAGAAGACAGAATTGGAAGGACACAGGCATGCAAATCTGCATTGCATAGGATTACAATAGCCAAGATATGGAAGTAACCAAAAAGTCCACCGACAGATGGGTGGACAAAGAAGAACTGCTACCTCTACAGATGGAATATGAGCTAGTGAAAAAATGAAACAATGCCATTTGCAGCACCATAGATGAGTCTAGAAGTAATCATGCAACTTGGAGTAAGTGAGAAAGCGAAAGACACATATCCTATCATATCACATATAGGTGTTACCTAAAAAAATGATACAAACAAAGATATTTCCACAGAGAAACGCTATCATAGATCCATTAAAAGAAATTATGGTTCACCAAATGGAAAGGTGTGAGGATTGGATACATTACCATATTGAGGTTAACAGAGAGATACAAACACATGTGAAATACATAATCACCAAAGACCTACACAATACCAAGAGAAGACTACTCAACATTGTGTCATAACCTACATGGGAAAAGGATCCGAAGAAGAATAGATATACGTATATGTGTGAAAGAACCACATCTTGCACACCTAGAACAAACAAAACATTGTAATCAAGTTTGCTGTGATGAAAAATAAAAAATTAAGTGAAAAATACCAACAAGAAGTAATGAGACATAAATGTAAAGGGTTTTTTACTCGCACATTCCATTCTAATTTACAACCTAGAACACCACTTCCAGTAAGGCTCTGTTGCCCTAGTAACCAGATTTGGTAAAGGAGAAATGCTGCCGCCTTGTGGCCGGTTCCCACAAGAGCAGCTTTTAACCCACAGCTAATGGTCACTTACCATTCACAAGGACTCAGGGCTGTAAAGGACACCTGCCCTCAAAATTGTGCTGAGGTAGGGAATGGATAAAAAAAAAATTCAAAACAGGCAAAATGTTCACGAAGATAGTATGAAGAGGTAAGTTTTACTCACTCTCTTTTTCAAGAAAGGAAAATGGATAAAAGCTCACCTCAGGAAGTATTAGACTCATGCAATCTAATCTACAAAAAGTTTTCAACTCACACCAGTCGACTGACCATTGGCAAAAAGTCTACAAACAATAAATGCTGAAGAGGTTTTAGAGAACTCTGTACCCTCTAGCTGCTGGTGAGATGGAAAAGGGTTAAACGCTAATAATGAGAACAGAAAGGAGCTGCGTTTAAAAGGAAAAATTGAGGTACCATTCAATCCAGCAGGCGCACCAATGGGCCTCTCACCTGAGAAGACCAGAATGAAGAGGACCCGGGCTGCAAAAGCTGCACTGCAGCCTTGTTCACAATAGACAAGACAGTGAAGCAACCAAAATGTCCATCAACAGATGAAAGGATAAAGAAGAAGTGGTCCATGTCCACAATGAATACTAGCCATGGAAAACAATGAAACACTGCTCTTTGAGGCAGCATAGATGATCTTGGAGATAATCACAGAACATGAGGTAAGTCGGAAAGCAAAAGTCCTATATCCTACGATATCACTTATTGGCGTTATCTAATAACTGACACAAATGAACATATTTCCACAGAGAAAGTCAATCACAGACTTATTAAAAACAAACTATGCTTATCTAAAAGGAAAGGTGGAGGGAATGGATAAATGAAGATTAGCATTACCATATGTATACACATACATATTATACACATATATCAAAAAGACCGACCATATAGCAAGGAAGGTTTACGGAACACTCTGTAATAATTTACACGGGAAGAGGATCTCCACATAAATAGGTATATAGAATATGTAGATGAACCAGAGTGTGTACACCTTGGACAAGCAACATTCTAACCATTACCCCAATTGAAAAAATTAAAACAACGAACTAGGAATAATGAGACATAAACTTATGGGGGTTTTCCTGGCACGTTCCATTCAAATTTACAACCTAGGCCAACGACTTCCAGAACGGCTCTGCTGCCCTAGTACCCAGATTTGGGAATGGGGAAATGCTGCATCCTTGTGGCCGTTTCCCACAACAGCAGCTTTAAACCCACTGCAAAAGGTCACTAAATATTCACCAATTGCAGTCCTGTAAATGACACCTGCCCTCCAAGAAATACTGAGGTCGAAAATGGACCAAAAAATTCTAGAGTGCAACCTTCCAAAAAGAAAATTTGAAGAGGTATCTTATACTCACACTTTATTTCTTTTTTCTTTTAACGGAAAAGAAAAAGGCGTGGAAAAATGATGAATTGTAGGAATTTTTACAGACATGTAAACCCAAATTACAAAAACCTATCAGCTCACACCAGTCAGAATGGCCATCAACAAAAATGCTGCAAACAATAAATGCTGACGTGATTGTGGAGAAATGCGTACCCTCGATTCTAAGGGGGACGTGGTAAGCGCCACTAATGAAAGCACAATTGAGGTGCCTTGAAAAGGTCAACGTTGAGCTACCATACCAGTCAATCAATCATACCCACTGCTGGGTCTATCACCTGAGAAAATGAAAATCAAAAATCACAGGCTGGCAATCCTGCACTCCAGCAATATTTACCGTAGGCAACACTTGGAAGCAACGAAAATGTCCATCAACAGAGGACTGCACCAAGAAGAAGTGGTCCATGTACACAATGGAATATTAGCCACGGAAAACATTGAAGCACTGCTCTTTGAGGCACCATTGATGAGCCTGGAGATAATCAGAAAACATGAAGTAGGTCGGAAAGCAAAAGACCTATATCCTATATTATCACTTATGGCATTATCTAATAACTGACACAGATGAACATATTTCCAAAGAGAAAGACACTCACAGGCTTAGAAAACAAACTATGCTCATCTAAAAGGAAAGGAGGGGGGAAATTGAGAAATGAAGATTAGTGTTACTATACATATACAAATACATATTATATACATGTATCAAAAAGACCGAACATATAGCAAGGGAGGTCGACGGAACACTGTAATATTTTACATGGGAAGAGGATCTGTACATTAATAGACATTCATAATGTACAAATGAACCAGATTGTGTACACCTAGGACAAACAATATTCTAAACTTTACCCAGATTAAAAAAAAATTAAAAACCAAGAAGAAGTAATGAGACATAAACTTATGGGGATTTCTCCTGGCAAATTCCATTCTAATTTACAACCTAGGACAATGACTTCCAGAAAGGCTCTGCTGCCCTAGCACCCAGATTGGGGAATGGAGAAATGCTACCTCCTTGTGGACGTTTCCCACAACAGCAGCTTTGAACCCACTGCAAAAGGTCACTCAATTTTCACCAACTTGCACTTCTGTCAATGGCACCTGCCCTCCAAAAAATTTCTGGGGTCAAAAATCGACCAAAAAATTCAGAAGAGGGCAACCTTCGAAGAAGACAATTTCAAGAGCTATATTGTACTCACGTTTTTTTTCTTTTAAGAGAAAAGATAAAGGCGTAGGAATATGATGAATTTTAAAAATTTTAATGACATGCATACCCATATTACAAAAACCTATAAGCTCACAGCAGTCAGAATGGCCATTAGGAAAAATGCTGCAAAAAATAAACGGTGAAGGGAGGGTGGAGAGATGCGTACCCTCGGTTGTAAGGGGGGGGGCATGTAAAGAGCCACTAATGAAAACACAATGTAGGTGTTTTGAAAAGGGAAACATTGAGCTACCAGTCAAGCAATCACAACCACTGCTTGGCCTATCACCTGAGAAAATGAGAATCAAAAAGTCACAGGCTGGCAAACCTGTACGCCAGCAATATTTACCATAGCCAGCACTTGGAAGCAATGAAAATGTCCATCAACCGAGGAATGCACCAAGAAGAAGTGGTCCACGTACACAATGGAATATTACTCTAATAATAAATATAAATTAAATTTAAAAACAAACAAAAACAAGGAGACATCAACATTTGTGGGTTTATCCGGGCACATTGCACTCTAATTTATAACCGAAGAACACCACTGGCCGGTAGGTCTGTTTCCCTAGTATCAGCAAGGGGAACGTAGAAAGGCTGCCGCTCTCTGGCCGTTACCTGCAAAAGCAGGTTTAAAGCCTGAGCTAATGGTCACTTCATATGAACAAGTACTGCAGGGCTGTAAATGAAACCTGCCCTCAAAACGTCTTGAGGGAGATAATGGCCAAAATATTTCAAAACGGTGACACATACTTTAAGAAAACACTTTGAAGAAATAAGCTCTAATCACAGCTGGAAAAATAAAAAGGACATGTCTTAAAGCTCAATTTCAACGCGTTATGAGACACAAGCAAATTCAACCACAAAGAGGTATCAGCTCACACCACTCAGAATAACCATCAGCAAAAACTACAAAGAATAAATGCTGAAGGTGCTGGGAAGAAATACATACCCTCCACTGTAAGTGGGACGTAACCTGGAAAGAGCCACTAAGCAGAACAGAATAGAGGTGCCTTTAAAAGGTAAACATTGAGCTACCATATGATCCAGCAGACCTCTTCCTGGACCTATAAACTAAGAAGACAGAATTGGAAGGACACAGGCACGCAAATCTGCATTGCATAGGATTACAATAGCCAAGATATGGAAGTAACCAAAAAGTCCACCGACAGATGGGTGGACAAAGAAGAACTGCTACCTCTACAGATGGAATATGAGCTAGTGAAAAAATGAAACAATGCCATTTGCAGCACCATAGATGAGTCTAGAAGTAATCATGCAACTTGGAGTAAGTGAGAAAGCGAAAGACACATATCCTATCATATCACATATAGGTGTTACCTAAAAAAATGATACAAACAAAGATATTTCCACAGAGAAACGCTATCATAGATCCATTAAAAGAAATTATGGTTCACCAAATGGAAAGGTGTGAGGATTGGATACATTACCATATTGAGGTTAACAGAGAGATACAAACACATGTGAAATACATAATCACCAAAGACCTACACAATACCAAGAGAAGACTACTCAACATTGTGTCATAACCTACATGGGAAAAGGATCCGAAGAAGAATAGATATACGTATATGTGTGAAAGAACCACATCTTGCACACCTAGAACAAACAAAACATTGTAATCAAGTTTGCTGTGATGAAAAATAAAAAATTAAGTGAAAAATACCAACAAGAAGTAATGAGACATAAATGTAAAGGGTTTTTTACTCGCACATTCCATTCTAATTTACAACCTAGAACACCACTTCCAGTAAGGCTCTGTTGCCCTAGTAACCAGATTTGGTAAAGGAGAAATGCTGCCGCCTTGTGGCCGGTTCCCACAAGAGCAGCTTTTAACCCACAGCTAATGGTCACTTACCATTCACAAGGACTCAGGGCTGTAAAGGACACCTGCCCTCAAAATTGTGCTGAGGTAGGGAATGGATAAAAAAAAATTCAAAACAGGCAAAATGTTCACGAAGATAGTATGAAGAGGTAAGTTTTACTCACTCTCTTTTTCAAGAAAGGAAAATGGATAAAAGCTCACCTCAGGAAGTATTAGACTCATGCAATCTAATCTACAAAAAGTTTTCAACTCACACCAGTCGACTGACCATTGGCAAAAAGTCTACAAACAATAAATGCTGAAGAGGTTTTAGAGAACTCTGTACCCTCTAGCTGCTGGTGAGATGGAAAAGGGTTAAACGCTAATAATGAGAACAGAAAGGAGCTGCGTTTAAAAGGAAAAATTGAGGTACCATTCAATCCAGCAGGCGCACCAATGGGCCTCTCACCTGAGAAGACCAGAATGAAGAGGACCCGGGCTGCAAAAGCTGCACTGCAGCCTTGTTCACAATAGACAAGACAGTGAAGCAACCAAAATGTCCATCAACAGATGAAAGGATAAAGAAGAAGTGGTCCATGTCCACAATGAATACTAGCCATGGAAAACAATGAAACACTGCTCTTTGAGGCAGCATAGATGATCTTGGAGATAATCACAGAACATGAGGTAAGTCGGAAAGCAAAAGTCCTATATCCTACGATATCACTTATTGGCGTTATCTAATAACTGACACAAATGAACATATTTCCACAGAGAAAGTCAATCACAGACTTATTAAAAACAAACTATGCTTATCTAAAAGGAAAGGTGGAGGGAATGGATAAATGAAGATTAGCATTACCATATGTATACACATACATATTATACACATATATCAAAAAGACCGACCATATAGCAAGGAAGGTTTACGGAACACTCTGTAATAATTTACACGGGAAGAGGATCTCCACATAAATAGGTATATAGAATATGTAGATGAACCAGAGTGTGTACACCTTGGACAAGCAACATTCTAACCATTACCCCAATTGAAAAAATTAAAACAACGAACTAGGAATAATGAGACATAAACTTATGGGGGTTTTCCTGGCACGTTCCATTCAAATTTACAACCTAGGCCAACGACTTCCAGAACGGCTCTGCTGCCCTAGTACCCAGATTTGGGAATGGGGAAATGCTGCATCCTTGTGGCCGTTTCCCACAACAGCAGCTTTAAACCCACTGCAAAAGGTCACTAAATATTCACCAATTGCAGTCCTGTAAATGACACCTGCCCTCCAAGAAATACTGAGGTCGAAAATGGACCAAAAAATTCTAGAGTGCAACCTTCCAAAAAGAAAATTTGAAGAGGTATCTTATACTCACACTTTATTTCTTTTTTCTTTTAACGGAAAAGAAAAAGGCGTGGAAAAATGATGAATTGTAGGAATTTTTACAGACATGTAAACCCAAATTACAAAAACCTATCAGCTCACACCAGTCAGAATGGCCATCAACAAAAATGCTGCAAACAATAAATGCTGACGTGATTGTGGAGAAATGCGTACCCTCGATTCTAAGGGGGACGTGGTAAGCGCCACTAATGAAAGCACAATTGAGGTGCCTTGAAAAGGTCAACGTTGAGCTACCATACCAGTCAATCAATCATACCCACTGCTGGGTCTATCACCTGAGAAAATGAAAATCAAAAATCACAGGCTGGCAATCCTGCACTCCAGCAATATTTACCGTAGGCAACACTTGGAAGCAACGAAAATGTCCATCAACAGAGGACTGCACCAAGAAGAAGTGGTCCATGTACACAATGGAATATTAGCCACGGAAAACATTGAAGCACTGCTCTTTGAGGCACCATAGATGAGCCTGGAGATAATCAGAAAACATGAAGTAGGTCGGAAAGCAAAAGACCTATATCCTATATTATCACTTATGGCATTATCTAATAACTGACACAGATGAACATATTTCCAAAGAGAAAGACACTCACAGGCTTAGAAAACAAACTATGCTCATCTAAAAGGAAAGGAGGGGGGAAATTGAGAAATGAAGATTAGTGTTACTATACATATACAAATACATATTATATACATGTATCAAAAAGACCGAACATATAGCAAGGGAGGTCGACGGAACACTGTAATATTTTACATGGGAAGAGGATCTGTACATTAATAGACATTCATAATGTACAAATGAACCAGATTGTGTACACCTAGGACAAACAATATTCTAAACTTTACCCAGATTAAAAAAAAATTAAAAACCAAGAAGAAGTAATGAGACATAAACTTATGGGGATTTCTCCTGGCAAATTCCATTCTAATTTACAACCTAGGACAATGACTTCCAGAAAGGCTCTGCTGCCCTAGCACCCAGATTGGGGAATGGAGAAATGCTACCTCCTTGTGGACGTTTCCCACAACAGCAGCTTTGAACCCACTGCAAAAGGTCACTCAATTTTCACCAACTTGCACTTCTGTCAATGGCACCTGCCCTCCAAAAAATTTCTGGGGTCAAAAATCGACCAAAAAATTCAGAAGAGGGCAACCTTCTAGAAGACAATTTCAAGAGCTATATTGTACTCACGTTTTTTTTCTTTTAAGAGAAAAGATAAAGGCGTAGGAATATGATGAATTTTAAAAATTTTAATGACATGCATACCCATATTACAAAAACCTATCAGCTCACAGCAGTCAGAATGGCCATTAGGAAAAATGCTGCAAAAAATAAACGGTGAAGGGAGGGTGGAGAGATGCGTACCCTCGGTTGTAAGGGGGGGGGGGCATGTAAAGAGCCACTAATGAAAACACAATGTAGGTGTTTTGAAAAGGGAAACATTGAGCTACCAGTCAAGCAATCACAACCACTGCTTGGCCTATCACCTGAGAAAATGAGAATCAAAAAGTCACAGGCTGGCAAACCTGTACGCCAGCAATATTTACCATAGCCAGCACTTGGAAGCAATGAAAATGTCCATCAACCGAGGAATGCACCAAGAAGAAGTGGTCCACGTACACAATGGAATATTACTCTAATAATAAATATAAATTAAATTTAAAAACAAACAAAAACAAGGAGACATCAACATTTGTGGGTTTATCCGGGCACATTGCACTCTAATTTATAACCGAAGAACACCACTGGCCGGTAGGTCTGTTTCCCTAGTATCAGCAAGGGGAACGTAGAAAGGCTGCCGCTCTCTGGCCGTTACCTGCAAAAGCAGGTTTAAAGCCTGAGCTAATGGTCACTTCATATGAACAAGTACTGCAGGGCTGTAAATGAAACCTGCCCTCAAAACGTCTTGAGGGAGATAATGGCCAAAATATTTCAAAACGGTGACACATACTTTAAGAAAACACTTTGAAGAAATAAGCTCTAATCACAGCTGGAAAAATAAAAAGGACATGTCTTAAAGCTCAATTTCAACGCGTTATGAGACACAAGCAAATTCAACCACAAAGAGGTATCAGCTCACACCACTCAGAATAACCATCAGCAAAAACTACAAAGAATAAATGCTGAAGGTGCTGGGAAGAAATACATACCCTCCACTGTAAGTGGGACGTAACCTGGAAAGAGCCACTAAGCAGAACAGAATAGAGGTGCCTTTAAAAGGTAAACATTGAGCTACCATATGATCCAGCAGACCTCTTCCTGGACCTATAAACTAAGAAGACAGAATTGGAAGGACACAGGCATGCAAATCTGCATTGCATAGGATTACAATAGCCAAGATATGGAAGTAACCAAAAAGTCCACCGACAGATGGGTGGACAAAGAAGAACTGCTACCTCTACAGATGGAATATGAGCTAGTGAAAAAATGAAACAATGCCATTTGCAGCACCATAGATGAGTCTAGAAGTAATCATGCAACTTGGAGTAAGTGAGAAAGCGAAAGACACATATCCTATCATATCACATATAGGTGTTACCTAAAAAAATGATACAAACAAAGATATTTCCACAGAGAAACGCTATCATAGATCCATTAAAAGAAATTATGGTTCACCAAATGGAAAGGTGTGAGGATTGGATACATTACCATATTGAGGTTAACAGAGAGATACAAACACATGTGAAATACATAATCACCAAAGACCTACACAATACCAAGAGAAGACTACTCAACATTGTGTCATAACCTACATGGGAAAAGGATCCGAAGAAGAATAGATATATGTATATGTGTGAAAGAACCACATCTTGCACACCTAGAACAAACAAAACATTGTAATCAAGTTTGCTGTGATGAAAAATAAAAAATTAAGTGAAAAATACCAACAAGAAGTAATGAGACATAAATGTAAAGGGTTTTTTACTCGCACATTCCATTCTAATTTACAACCTAGAACACCACTTCCAGTAAGGCTCTGTTGCCCTAGTAACCAGATTTGGTAAAGGAGAAATGCTGCCGCCTTGTGGCCGGTTCCCGCAAGAGCAGCTTTTAACCCACAGCTAATGGTCACTTACCATTCACAAGGACTCAGGGCTGTAAAGGACACCTGCCCTCAAAATTGTGCTGAGGTAGGGAATGGATAAAAAAAAATTCAAAACAGGCAAAATGTTCACGAAGATAGTATGAAGAGGTAAGTTTTACTCACTCTCTTTTTCAAGAAAGGAAAATGGATAAAAGCTCACCTCAGGAAGTATTAGACTCATGCAATCTAATCTACAAAAAGTTTTCAACTCACACCAGTCGACTGACCATTGGCAAAAAGTCTACAAACAATAAATGCTGAAGAGGTTTTAGAGAACTCTGTACCCTCTAGCTGCTGGTGAGATGGAAAAGGGTTAAACGCTAATAATGAGAACAGAAAGGAGCTGCGTTTAAAAGGAAAAATTGAGGTACCATTCAATCCAGCAGGCGCACCAATGGGCCTCTCACCTGAGAAGACCAGAATGAAGAAGACCCGGGCTGCAAAAGCTGCACTGCAGCCTTGTTCACAATAGACAAGACAGCGAAGCAACCAAAATGTCCATCAACAGATGAAAGGATAAAGAAGAAGTGGTCCATGTCCACAATGAATACTAGCCATGGAAAACAATGAAACACTGCTCTTTGAGGCAGCATAGATGATCTTGGAGATAATCACAGAACATGAGGTAAGTCGGAAAGCAAAAGTCCTATATCCTACGATATCACTTATAGGCGTTATCTAATAACTGACACAAATGAACATATTTCCACAGAGAAAGTCAATCACAGACTTATTAAAAACAAACTATGCTTATCTAAAAGGAAAGGTGGGGGGAATGGATAAATGAAGATTAGCATTACCATATGTATACACATACATATTATACACATATATCAAAAAGACCGACCATATAGCAAGGAAGGTTTATGGAACACTCTGTAATAATTTACACGGGAAGAGGATCTCCACATAAATAGGTATATAGAATATGTAGATGAACCAGAGTGTGTACACCTTGGACAAGCAACATTCTAACCATTACCCCAATTGAAAAAATTAAAACAACGAACTAGGAATAATGAGACATAAACTTATGGGGGTTTTCCTGGCACGTTCCATTCAAATTTACAACCTAGGCCAACGACTTCCAGAACGGCTCTGCTGCCCTAGTACCCAGATTTGGGAATGGGGAAATGCTGCATCCTTGTGGCCGTTTCCCACAACAGCAGCTTTAAACCCACTGCAAAAGGTCACTAAATATTCACCAATTGCAGTCCTGTAAATGACACCTGCCCTCCAAAAAATACTGAGGTCGAAAATGGACCAAAAAATTCTAGAGTGCAACCTTCCAAAAAGAAAATTTGAAGAGGTATCTTATACTCACACTTTTTTTTCTTTTTTCTTTTAACGGAAAAGAAAAAGGCGTGGAAAAATGATGAATTGTAGGAATTTTTACAGACATGTAAACCCAAATTACAAAAACCTATCAGCTCACACCAGTCAGAATGGCCATCAACAAAAATGCTGCAAACAATAAATGCTGACGTGATTGTGGAGAAATGCGTACCCTCGATTCTAAGGGGGACGTGGTAAGCGCCACTAATGAAAGCACAATTGAGGTGCCTTGAAAATGTCAACGTTGAGCTACCATACCAGTCAATCAATCATACCCACTGCTGGGTCTATCACCTGAGAAAATGAAAATCAAAAATCACAGGCTGGCAATCCTGCACTCCAGCAATATTTAACGTAGGCAACACTTGGAAGCAACGAAAATGTCCATCAACTGAGGACTGCACCAAGAAGAAGTGGTCCATGTACACAGTGGAATATTAGCCATGGAAAACATTGAAGCACTGCTCTTTGAGGCACCATAGATGAGCCTGGAGATAATCAGAAAACATGAAGTAGGTCGGAAAGCAAAAGACCTATATCCTATATTATCACTTATGGCATTATCTAATAACTGACACAGATGAACATATTTCCAAAGAGAAAGACACTCACAGGCTTAGAAAACAAACTATGCTCATCTAAAAGGAAAGGAGGGGGGAAATTGAGAAATGAAGATTAGTGTTACTATACATATACAAATACATATTATATACATGTATCAAAAAGACGGAACATATAGCAAGGGAGGTCGACGGAACACTGTAATATTTTACATGGGAAGAGGATCTGTACATTAATAGACATTCATAATGTACAAATGAACCAGATTGTGTACACCTAGGACAAACAATATTCTAAACTTTACCCAGATTAAAAAAAATTTAAAAACCAAGAAGAAGTAATGAGACATAAACTTATGGGGATTTCTCCTGGCAAATTCCATTCTAATTTACAGCCTAGGACAATGACTTCCAGAAAGGCTCTGCTGCCCTAGCACCCAGATTGGGGAATGGAGAAATGCTACCTCCTTGTGGACGTTTCCCACAACAGCAGCTTTGAACCCACTGCAAAAGGTCACTCAATTTTCACCAACTTGCACTTCTGTCAATGGCACCTGCCCTCCAAAAAATTTCTGGGGTCAAAAATCGACCAAAAAATTCAGAAGAGGGCAACCTTCGAAGAAGACAATTTCAAGAGCTATATTGTACTCACGTTTTTTTTCTTTTAAGAGAAAAGATAAAGGCGTAGGAATATGATGAATTTTAAAAATTTTAATGACATGCATACCCATATTACAAAAACCTATCAGCTCACAGCAGTCAGAATGGCCATTAGGAAAAATGCTGCAAAAAATAAACGGTGAAGGGAGGGTGGAGAGATGCGTACCCTCGGTTGTAAGGGGGGGGGGCATGTAAAGAGCCACTAATGAAAACACAATGTAGGTGTTTTGAAAAGGGAAACATTGAGCTACCAGTCAAGCAATCACAACCACTGCTTGGCCTATCACCTGAGAAAATGAGAATCAAAAAGTCACAGGCTGGCAAACCTGTACGCCAGCAATATTTACCATAGCCAGCACTTGGAAGCAATGAAAATGTCCATCAACCGAGGAATGCACCAAGAAGAAGTGGCCCACGTACACAATGGAATATTACTCTAATAATAAATATAAATTAAATTTAAAAACAAACAAAAACAAGGAGACATCAACATTTGTGGGTTTATCCGGGCACATTGCACTCTAATTTATAACCGAAGAACACCACTGGCCGGTAGGTCTGTTTCCCTAGTATCAGCAAGGGGAACGTAGAAAGGCTGCCGCTCTCTGGCCGTTACCTGCAAAAGCAGGTTTAAAGCCTGAGCTAATGGTCACTTCATATGAACAAGTACTGCAGGGCTGTAAATGAAACCTGCCCTCAAAACGTCTTGAGGGAGATAATGGCCAAAATATTTCAAAACGGTGACACATACTTTAAGAAAACACTTTGAAGAAATAAGCTCTAATCACAGCTGGAAAAATAAAAAGGACATGTCTTAAAGCTCAATTTCAACGCGTTATGAGACACAAGCAAATTCAACCACAAAGAGGTATCAGCTCACACCACTCAGAATAACCATCAGCAAAAACTACAAAGAATAAATGCTGAAGGTGCTGGGAAGAAATACATACCCTCCACTGTAAGTGGGACGTAACCTGGAAAGAGCCACTAAGCAGAACAGAATAGAGGTGCCTTTAAAAGGTAAACATTGAGCTACCATATGATCCAGCAGACCTCTTCCTGGACCTATAAACTAAGAAGACAGAATTGGAAGGACACAGGCATGCAAATCTGCATTGCATAGGATTACAATAGCCAAGATATGGAAGTAACCAAAAAGTCCACCGACAGATGGGTGGACAAAGAAGAACTGCTACCTCTACAGATGGAATATGAGCTAGTGAAAAAATGAAACAATGCCATTTGCAGCACCATAGATGAGTCTAGAAGTAATCATGCAACTTGGAGTAAGTGAGAAAGCGAAAGACACATATCCTATCATATCACATATAGGTGTTACCTAAAAAAATGATACAAACAAAGATATTTCCACAGAGAAACGCTATCATAGATCCATTAAAAGAAATTATGGTTCACCAAATGGAAAGGTGTGAGGATTGGATACATTACCATATTGAGGTTAACAGAGAGATACAAACACATGTGAAATACATAATCACCAAAGACCTACACAATACCAAGAGAAGACTACTCAACATTGTGTCATAACCTACATGGGAAAAGGATCCGAAGAAGAATAGATATACGTATATGTGTGAAAGAACCACATCTTGCACACCTAGAACAAACAAAACATTGTAATCAAGTTTGCTGTGATGAAAAATAAAAAATTAAGTGAAAAATACCAACAAGAAGTAATGAGACATAAATGTAAAGGGTTTTTTACTCGCACATTCCATTCTAATTTACAACCTAGAACACCACTTCCAGTAAGGCTCTGTTGCCCTAGTAACCAGATTTGGTAAAGGAGAAATGCTGCCGCCTTGTGGCCGGTTCCCACAAGAGCAGCTTTTAACCCACAGCTAATGGTCACTTACCATTCACAAGGACTCAGGGCTGTAAAGGACACCTGCCCTCAAAATTGTGCTGAGGTAGGGAATGGATAAAAAAAAATTCAAAACAGGCAAAATGTTCACGAAGATAGTATGAAGAGGTAAGTTTTACTCACTCTCTTTTTCAAGAAAGGAAAATGGATAAAAGCTCACCTCAGGAAGTATTAGACTCATGCAATCTAATCTACAAAAAGTTTTCAACTCACACCAGTCGACTGACCATTGGCAAAAAGTCTACAAACAATAAATGCTGAAGAGGTTTTAGAGAACTCTGTACCCTCTAGCTGCTGGTGAGATGGAAAAGGGTTAAACGCTAATAATGAGAACAGAAAGGAGCTGCGTTTAAAAGGAAAAATTGAGGTACCATTCAATCCAGCAGGCGCACCAATGGGCCTCTCACCTGAGAAGACCAGAATGAAGAGGACCCGGGCTGCAAAAGCTGCACTGCAGCCTTGTTCACAATAGACAAGACAGTGAAGCAACCAAAATGTCCATCAACAGATGAAAGGATAAAGAAGAAATGGTCCATGTCCACAATGAATACTAGCCATGGAAAACAATGAAACACTGCTCTTTGAGGCAGCATAGATGATCTTGGAGATAATCACAGAACATGAGGTAAGTCGGAAAGCAAAAGTCCTATATCCTACGATATCACTTATTGGCGTTATCTAATAACTGACACAAATGAACATATTTCCACAGAGAAAGTCAATCACAGACTTATTAAAAACAAACTATGCTTATCTAAAAGGAAAGGTGGAGGGAATGGATAAATGAAGATTAGCATTACCATATGTATACACATACATATTATACACATATATCAAAAAGACCGACCATATAGCAAGGAAGGTTTACGGAACACTCTGTAATAATTTACACGGGAAGAGGATCTCCACATAAATAGGTATATAGAATATGTAGATGAACCAGAGTGTGTACACCTTGGACAAGCAACATTCTAACCATTACCCCAATTGAAAAAATTAAAACAACGAACTAGGAATAATGAGACATAAACTTATGGGGGTTTTCCTGGCACGTTCCATTCAAATTTACAACCTAGGCCAACGACTTCCAGAACGGCTCTGCTGCCCTAGTACCCAGATTTGGGAATGGGGAAATGCTGCATCCTTGTGGCCGTTTCCCACAACAGCAGCTTTAAACCCACTGCAAAAGGTCACTAAATATTCACCAATTGCAGTCCTGTAAATGACACCTGCCCTCCAAGAAATACTGAGGTCGAAAATGGACCAAAAAATTCTAGAGTGCAACCTTCCAAAAAGAAAATTTGAAGAGGTATCTTATACTCACACTTTATTTCTTTTTTCTTTTAACGGAAAAGAAAAAGGCGTGGAAAAATGATGAATTGTAGGAATTTTTACAGACATGTAAACCCAAATTACAAAAACCTATCAGCTCACACCAGTCAGAATGGCCATCAACAAAAATGCTGCAAACAATAAATGCTGACGTGATTGTGGAGAAATGCGTACCCTCGATTCTAAGGGGGACGTGGTAAGCGCCACTAATGAAAGCACAATTGAGGTGCCTTGAAAAGGTCAACGTTGAGCTACCATACCAGTCAATCAATCATACCCACTGCTGGGTCTATCACCTGAGAAAATGAAAATCAAAAATCACAGGCTGGCAATCCTGCACTCCAGCAATATTTACCGTAGGCAACACTTGGAAGCAACGAAAATGTCCATCAACAGAGGACTGCACCAAGAAGAAGTGGTCCATGTACACAATGGAATATTAGCCACGGAAAACATTGAAGCACTGCTCTTTGAGGCACCATAGATGAGCCTGGAGATAATCAGAAAACATGAAGTAGGTCGGAAAGCAAAAGACCTATATCCTATATTATCACTTATGGCATTATCTAATAACTGACACAGATGAACATATTTCCAAAGAGAAAGACACTCACAGGCTTAGAAAACAAACTATGCTCATCTAAAAGGAAAGGAGGGGGGAAATTGAGAAATGAAGATTAGTGTTACTATACATATACAAATACATATTATATACATGTATCAAAAAGACCGAACATATAGCAAGGGAGGTCGACGGAACACTGTAATATTTTACATGGGAAGAGGATCTGTACATTAATAGACATTCATAATGTACAAATGAACCAGATTGTGTACACCTAGGACAAACAATATTCTAAACTTTACCCAGATTAAAAAAAAATTAAAAACCAAGAAGAAGTAATGAGACATAAACTTATGGGGATTTCTCCTGGCAAATTCCATTCTAATTTACAACCTAGGACAATGACTTCCAGAAAGGCTCTGCTGCCCTAGCACCCAGATTGGGGAATGGAGAAATGCTACCTCCTTGTGGACGTTTCCCACAACAGCAGCTTTGAACCCACTGCAAAAGGTCACTCAATTTTCACCAACTTGCACTTCTGTCAATGGCACCTGCCCTCCAAAAAATTTCTGGGGTCAAAAATCGACCAAAAAATTCAGAAGAGGGCAAACTTCGAAGAAGACAATTTCAAGAGCTATATTGTACTCACGTTTTTTTTCTTTTAAGAGAAAAGATAAAGGCGTAGGAATATGATGAATTTTAAAAATTTTAATGACATGCATACCCATATTACAAAAACCTATCAGCTCACAGCAGTCAGAATGGCCATTAGGAAAAATGCTGCAAAAAATAAACGGTGAAGGGAGGGTGGAGAGATGCGTACCCTCGGTTGTAAGGGGGGGGGGCATGTAAAGAGCCACTAATGAAAACACAATGTAGGTGTTTTGAAAAGGGAAACATTGAGCTACCAGTCAAGCAATCACAACCACTGCTTGGCCTATCACCTGAGAAAATGAGAATCAAAAAGTCACAGGCTGGCAAACCTGTACGCCAGCAATATTTACCATAGCCAGCACTTGGAAGCAATGAAAATGTCCATCAACCGAGGAATGCACCAAGAAGAAGTGGTCCACGTACACAATGGAATATTACTCTAATAATAAATATAAATTAAATTTAAAAACAAACAAAAACAAGGAGACATCAACATTTGTGGGTTTATCCGGGCACATTGCACTCTAATTTATAACCGAAGAACACCACCGGCCGGTAGGTCTGTTTCCCTAGTACCAGCAAGGGGAACGTAGAAAGGCTGCCGCTCTCTGGCCGTTACCTGCAAAAGCAGGTTTAAAGCCTGAGCTAATGGTCACTTCATATGAACAAGTACTGCAGGGCTGTAAATGAAACCTGCCCTCAAAACGTCTTGAGGGAGATAATGGCCAAAATATTTCAAAACGGTGACACATACTTTAAGAAAACACTTTGAAGAAATAAGCTCTAATCACAGCTGGAAAAATAAAAAGGACATGTCTTAAAGCTCAATTTCAACGCGTTATGAGACACAAGCAAATTCAACCACAAAGAGGTATCAGCTCACACCACTCAGAATAACCATCAGCAAAAACTACAAAGAATAAATGCTGAAGGTGCTGGGAAGAAATACATACCCTCCACTTTAAGTGGGACGTAACCTGGAAAGACCCACTAAGCAGAACAGAATAGAGGTGCCTTTAAAAGGTAAACATTGAGCTACCATATGATCCAGCAGACCTCTTCCTGGACCTATAAACTAAGAAGACAGAATTGGAAGGACACAGGCACGCAAATCTGCATTGCATAGGATTACAATAGCCAAGATATGGAAGTAACCAAAAAGTCCACCGACAGATGGGTGGACAAAGAAGAACTGCTACCTCTACAGATGGAATATGAGCTAGTGAAAAAATGAAACAATGCCATTTGCAGCACCATAGATGAGTCTAGAAGTAATCATGCAACTTGGAGTAAGTGAGAAAGCGAAAGACACATATCCTATCATATCACATATAGGTGTTACCTAAAAAATGATACAAACAAAGATATTTCCACAGAGAAACGCTATCATAGATCCATTAAAAGAAATTATGGTTCACCAAATGGAAAGGTGTGAGGATTGGATACATTACCATATTGAGGTTAACAGAGAGATACAAACACATGTGAAATACATAATCACCAAAGACCTACACAATACCAAGAGAAGACTACTCAACATTGTGTCATAACCTACATGGGAAAAGGATCCGAAGAAGAATAGATATATGTATATGTGTGAAAGAACCACATCTTGCACACCTAGAACAAACAAAACATTGTAATCAAGTTTGCTGTGATAAAAAAAAAAAATTAAGTGGAAAATACCAACAAGAAGTAATGAGACATAAATGTAAAGGGTTTTTTACTCGCACATTCCATTCTAATTTGCAACCTAGAACACCACTTCCAGTAAGGCTCTGTTGCCCTAGTAACCAGATTTGGTAAAGGAGAAATGCTGCCGCCTTGTGGCCGGTTCCCGCAAGAGCAGCTTTTAACCCACAGCTAATGGTCACTTACCATTCACAAGGACTCAGGGCTGTAAAGGACACCTGCCCTCAAAATTGTGCTGAGGTAGGGAATGGATAAAAAAAAATTCAAAACAGGCAAAATGTTCACGAAGATAGTATGAAGAGGTAAGTTTTACTCACTCTCTTTTTCAAGAAAGGAAAATGGATAAAAGCTCACCTCAGGAAGTATTAGACTCATGCAATCTAATCTACAAAAAGTTTTCAACTCACACCAGTCGACTGACCATTGGCAAAAAGTCTACAAACAATAAATGCTGAAGAGGTTTTAGAGAACTCTGTACCCTCTAGCTGCTGGTGAGATGGAAAAGGGTTAAACGCTAATAATGAGAACAGAAAGGAGCTGCGTTTAAAAGGAAAAATTGAGGTACCATTCAATCCAGCAGGCGCACCAATGGGCCTCTCACCTGAGAAGACCAGAATGAAGAGGACCCGGGCTGCAAAAGCTGCACTGCAGCCTTGTTCACAATAGACAAGACAGTGAAGCAACCAAAATGTCCATCAACAGATGAAAGGATAAAGAAGAAGTGGTCCATGTCCACAATGAATACTAGCCATGGAAAACAATGAAACACTGCTCTTTGAGGCAGCATAGATGATCTTGGAGATAATCACAGAACATGAGGTAAGTCGGAAAGCAAAAGTCCTATATCCTACGATATCACTTATTGGCGTTATCTAATAACTGACACAAATGAACATATTTCCACAGAGAAAGTCAATCACAGACTTATTAAAAACAAACTATGCTTATCTAAAAGGAAAGGTGGAGGGAATGGATAAATGAAGATTAGCATTACCATATGTATACACATACATATTATACACATATATCAAAAAGACCGACCATATAGCAAGGAAGGTTTACGGAACACTCTGTAATAATTTACACGGGAAGAGGATCTCCACATAAATAGGTATATAGAATATGTAGATGAACCAGAGTGTGTACACCTTGGACAAGCAACATTCTAACCATTACCCCAATTGAAAAAATTAAAACAACGAACTAGGAATAATGAGACATAAACTTATGGGGGTTTTCCTGGCACGTTCCATTCAAATTTACAACCTAGGCCAACGACTTCCAGAACGGCTCTGCTGCCCTAGTACCCAGATTTGGGAATGGGGAAATGCTGCATCCTTGTGGCCGTTTCCCACAACAGCAGCTTTAAACCCACTGCAAAAGGTCACTAAATATTCACCAATTGCAGTCCTGTAAATGACACCTGCCCTCCAAGAAATACTGAGGTCGAAAATGGACCAAAAAATTCTAGAGTGCAACCTTCCAAAAAGAAAATTTGAAGAGGTATCTTATACTCACACTTTATTTCTTTTTTCTTTTAACGGAAAAGAAAAAGGTGTGGAAAAATGATGAATTGTAGGAATTTTTACAGACATGTAAACCCAAATTACAAAAACCTATCAGCTCACACCAGTCAGAATGGCCATCAACAAAAATGCTGCAAACAATAAATGCTGACGTGATTGTGGAGAAATGCGTACCCTCGATTCTAAGGGGGACGTGGTAAGCGCCACTAATGAAAGCACAATTGAGGTGCCTTGAAAAGGTCAACGTTGAGCTACCATACCAGTCAATCAATCATACCCACTGCTGGGTCTATCACCTGAGAAAATGAAAATCAAAAATCACAGGCTGGCAATCCTGCACTCCAGCAATATTTACCGTAGGCAACACTTGGAAGCAACGAAAATGTCCATCAACAGAGGACTGCACCAAGAAGAAGTGGTCCATGTACACAATGGAATATTAGCCACGGAAAACATTGAAGCACTGCTCTTTGAGGCACCATAGATGAGCCTGGAGATAATCAGAAAACATGAAGTAGGTCGGAAAGCAAAAGACCTATATCCTATATTATCACTTATGGCATTATCTAATAACTGACACAGATGAACATATTTCCAAAGAGAAAGACACTCACAGGCTTAGAAAACAAACTATGCTCATCTAAAAGGAAAGGAGGGGGGAAATTGAGAAATGAAGATTAGTGTTACTATACATATACAAATACATATTATATACATGTATCAAAAAGACCGAACATATAGCAAGGGAGGTCGACGGAACACTGTAATATTTTACATGGGAAGAGGATCTGTACATTAATAGACATTCATAATGTACAAATGAACCAGATTGTGTACACCTAGGACAAACAATATTCTAAACTTTACCCAGATTAAAAAAAAATTAAAAACCAAGAAGAAGTAATGAGACATAAACTTATGGGGATTTCTCCTGGCAAATTCCATTCTAATTTACAACCTAGGACAATGACTTCCAGAAAGGCTCTGCTGCCCTAGCACCCAGATTGGGGAATGGAGAAATGCTACCTCCTTGTGGACGTTTCCCACAACAGCAGCTTTGAACCCACTGCAAAAGGTCACTCAATTTTCACCAACTTGCACTTCTGTCAATGGCACCTGCCCTCCAAAAAATTTCTGGGGTCAAAAATCGACCAAAAAATTCAGAAGAGGGCAACCTTCGAAGAAGACAATTTCAAGAGCTATATTGTACTCACGTTTTTTTTCTTTTAAGAGAAAAGATAAAGGCGTAGGAATATGATGAATTTTAAAAATTTTAATGACATGCATACCCATATTACAAAAACCTATCAGCTCACAGCAGTCAGAATGGCCATTATGAAAAATGCTGCAAAAAATAAACGGTGAAGGGAGGGTGGAGAGATGCGTACCCTCGGTTGTAAGGGGGGGGGCATGTAAAGAGCCACTAATGAAAACACAATGTAGGTGTTTTGAAAAGGGAAACATTGAGCTACCAGTCAAGCAATCACAACCACTGCTTGGCCTATCACCTGAGAAAATGAGAATCAAAAAGTCACAGGCTGGCAAACCTGTACGCCAGCAATATTTACCATAGCCAGCACTTGGAAGCAATGAAAATGTCCATCAACCGAGGAATGCACCAAGAAGAAGTGGTCCACGTACACAATGGAATATTACTCTAATAATAAATATAAATTAAATTTAAAAACAAACAAAAACAAGGAGACATCAACATTTGTGGGTTTATCCGGGCACATTGCACTCTAATTTATAACCGAAGAACACCACCGGCCGGTAGGTCTGTTTCCCTAGTACCAGCAAGGGGAACGTAGAAAGGCTGCCGTTCTCTGGCCGTTACCTGCAAAAGCAGGTTTAAAGCCTGAGCTAATGGTCACTTCATATGAACAAGTACTGCAGGACTGTAAATGAAACCTGCCCTCAAAACGTCTTGAGGGAGATAATGGCCAAAATATTTCAAAACGGTGACACATACTTTAAGAAAACACTTTGAAGAAATAAGCTCTAATCACAGCTGGAAAAATAAAAAGGACATGTCTTAAAGCTCAATTTCAACGCGTTATGAGACACAAGCAAATTCAACCACAAAGAGGTATCAGCTCACACCACTCAGAATAACCATCAGCAAAAACTACAAAGAATAAATGCTGAAGGTGCTGGGAAGAAATACATACCCTCCACTTTAAGTGGGACGTAACCTGGAAAGAGCCACTAAGCAGAACAGAATAGAGGTGCCTTTAAAAGGTAAACATTGAGCTACCATATGATCCAGCAGACCTCTTCCTGGACCTATAAACTAAGAAGACAGAATTGGAAGGACACAGGCACGCAAATCTGCATTGCATAGGATTACAATAGCCAAGATATGGAAGTAACCAAAAAGTCCACCGACAGATGGGTGGACAAAGAAGAACTGCTACCTCTACAGATGGAATATGAGCTAGTGAAAAAATGAAACAATGCCATTTGCAGCACCATAGATGAGTCTAGAAGTAATCATGCAACTTGGAGTAAGTGAGAAAGCGAAAGACACATATCCTATCATATCACATATAGGTGTTACCTAAAAAATGATACAAACAAAGATATTTCCACAGAGAAACGCTATCATAGATCCATTAAAAGAAATTATAGTTCACCAAATGGAAAGGTGTGAGGATTGGATACATTACCATATTGAGGTTAACAGAGAGATACAAACACATGTGAAATACATAATCACCAAAGACCTACACAATACCAAGAGAAGACTACTCAACATTGTGTCATAACCTACATGGGAAAAGGATCCGAAGAAGAATAGATATATGTATATGTGTGAAAGAACCACATCTTGCACACCTAGAACAAACAAAACATTGTAATCAAGTTTGCTGTGATAAAAAATAAAAAATTAAGTGGAAAATACCAACAAGAAGTAATGAGACATAAATGTAAAGGGCTTTTTCTCGCACATTCCATTCTAATTTACAACCTAGAACACCACTTCCAGTAAGGCTCTGTTGCCCTAGTAACCAGATTTGGTAAAGGAGAAATGCTGCCGCCTTGTGGCCGGTTCCCACAAGAGCAGCTTTTAACCCACAGCTAATGGTCACTTACCATTCACAAGGACTCAGGGCTGTAAAGGACACCTGCCCTCAAAATTGTGCTGAGGTAGGGAATGGATAAAAAAAAATTCAAAACAGGCAAAATGTTCACGAAGATAGTATGAAGAGGTAAGTTTTACTCACTCTCTTTTTCAAGAAAGGAAAATGGATAAAAGCTCACCTCAGGAAGTATTAGACTCATGCAATCTAATCTACAAAAAGTTTTCAACTCACACCAGTCGACTGACCATTGGCAAAAAGTCTACAAACAATAAATGCTGAAGAGGTTTTAGAGAACTCTGTACCCTCTAGCTGCTGGTGAGATGGAAAAGGGTTAAACGCTAATAATGAGAACAGAAAGGAGCTGCGTTTAAAAGGAAAAATTGAGGTACCATTCAATCCAGCAGGCGCACCAATGGGCCTCTCACCTGAGAAGACCAGAATGAAGAGGACCCGGGCTGCAAAAGCTGCACTGCAGCCTTGTTCACAATAGACAAGACAGCGAAGCAACCAAAATGTCCATCAACAGATGAAAGGATAAAGAAGAAGTGGTCCATGTCCACAATGAATACTAGCCATGGAAAACAATGAAACACTGCTCTTTGAGGCAGCATAGATGATCTTGGAGATAATCACAGAACATGAGGTAAGTCGGAAAGCAAAAGTCCTATATCCTACGATATCACTTATTGGCGTTATCTAATAACTGACACAAATGAACATATTTCCACAGAGAAAGTCAATCACAGACTTATTAAAAACAAACTATGCTTATCTAAAAGGAAAGGTGGAGGGAATGGATAAATGAAGATTAGCATTACCATATGTATACACATACATATTATACACATATATCAAAAAGACCGACCATATAGCAAGGAAGGTTTACGGAACACTCTGTAATAATTTACACGGGAAGAGGATCTCCACATAAATAGGTATATAGAATATGTAGATGAACCAGAGTGTGTACACCTTGGACAAGCAACATTCTAACCATTACCCCAATTGAAAAAATTAAAACAACGAACTAGGAATAATGAGACATAAACTTATGGGGGTTTTCCTGGCACGTTCCATTCAAATTTACAACCTAGGCCAACGACTTCCAGAACAGCTCTGCTGCCCTAGTACCCAGATTTGGGAATGGGGAAATGCTGCATCCTTGTGGCCGTTTCCCACAACAGCAGCTTTAAACCCACTGCAAAAGGTCACTAAATATTCACCAATTGCAGTCCTGTAAATGACACCTGCCCTCCAAGAAATACTGAGGTCGAAAATGGACCAAAAAATTCTAGAGTGCAACCTTCCAAAAAGAAAATTTGAAGAGGTATCTTATACTCACACTTTATTTCTTTTTTCTTTTAACGGAAAAGAAAAAGGCGTGGAAAAATGATGAATTGTAGGAATTTTTACAGACATGTAAACCCAAATTACAAAAACCTATCAGCTCACACCAGTCAGAATGGCCATCAACAAAAATGCTGCAAACAATAAATGCTGACGTGATTGTGGAGAAATGCGTACCCTCGATTCTAAGGGGGATGTGGTAAGCGCCACTAATGAAAGCACAATTGAGGTGCCTTGAAAAGGTCAACGTTGAGCTACCATACCAGTCAATCAATCATACCCACTGCTGGGTCTATCACCTGAGAAAATGAAAATCAAAAATCACAGGCTGGCAATCCTGCACTCCAGCAATATTTACCGTAGGCAACACTTGGAAGCAACGAAAATGTCCATCAACAGAGGACTGCACCAAGAAGAAGTGGTCCATGTACACAATGGAATATTAGCCACGGAAAACATTGAAGCACTGCTCTTTGAGGCACCATAGATGAGCCTGGAGATAATCAGAAAACATGAAGTAGGTCGGAAAGCAAAAGACCTATATCCTATATTATCACTTATGGCATTATCTAATAACTGACACAGATGAACATATTTCCAAAGAGAAAGACACTCACAGGCTTAGAAAACAAACTATGCTCATCTAAAAGGAAAGGAGGGGGGAAATTGAGAAATGAAGATTAGTGTTACTATACATATACAAATACATATTATATACATGTATCAAAAAGACCGAACATATAGCAAGGGAGGTCGACGGAACACTGTAATATTTTACATGGGAAGAGGATCTGTACATTAATAGACATTCATAATGTACAAATGAACCAGATTGTGTACACCTAGGACAAACAATATTCTAAACTTTACCCAGATTAAAAAAAAATTAAAAACCAAGAAGAAGTAATGAGACATAAACTTATGGGGATTTCTCCTGGCAAATTCCATTCTAATTTACAACCTAGGACAATGACTTCCAGAAAGGCTCTGCTGCCCTAGCACCCAGATTGGGGAATGGAGAAATGCTACCTCCTTGTGGACGTTTCCCACAACAGCAGCTTTGAACCCACTGCAAAAGGTCACTCAATTTTCACCAACTTGCACTTCTGTCAATGGCACCTGCCCTCCAAAAAATTTCTGGGGTCAAAAATCGACCAAAAAATTCAGAAGAGGGCAACCTTCGAAGAAGACAATTTCAAGAGCTATATTGTACTCACGTTTTTTTTCTTTTAAGAGAAAAGATAAAGGCGTAGGAATATGATGAATTTTAAAAATTTTAATGACATGCATACCCATATTACAAAAACCTATCAGCTCACAGCAGTCAGAATGGCCATTATGAAAAATGCTGCAAAAAATAAACGGTGAAGGGAGGGTGGAGAGATGCGTACCCTCGGTTGTAAGGGGGGGGGCATGTAAAGAGCCACTAATGAAAACACAATGTAGGTGTTTTGAAAAGGGAAACATTGAGCTACCAGTCAAGCAATCACAACCACTGCTTGGCCTATCACCTGAGAAAATGAGAATCAAAAAGTCACAGGCTGGCAAACCTGTACGCCAGCAATATTTACCATAGCCAGCACTTGGAAGCAATGAAAATGTCCATCAACCGAGGAATGCACCAAGAAGAAGTGGTCCACGTACACAATGGAATATTACTCTAATAATAAATATAAATTAAATTTAAAAACAAACAAAAACAAGGAGACATCAACATTTGTGGGTTTATCCGGGCACATTGCACTCTAATTTATAACCGAAGAACACCACCGGCCGGTAGGTCTGTTTCCCTAGTACCAGCAAGGGGAACGTAGAAAGGCTGCCGCTCTCTGGCCGTTACCTGCAAAAGCAGGTTTAAAGCCTGAGCTAATGGTCACTTCATATGAACAAGTACTGCAGGGCTGTAAATGAAACCTGCCCTCAAAACGTCTTGAGGGAGATAATGGCCAAAATATTTCAAAACGGTGACACATACTTTAAGAAAACACTTTGAAGAAATAAGCTCTAATCACAGCTGGAAAAATAAAAAGGACATGTCTTAAAGCTCAATTTCAACGCGTTATGAGACACAAGCAAATTCAACCACAAAGAGGTATCAGCTCACACCACTCAGAATAACCATCAGCAAAAACTACAAAGAATAAATGCTGAAGGTGCTGGGAAGAAATACATACCCTCCACTTTAAGTGGGACGTAACCTGGAAAGACCCACTAAGCAGAACAGAATAGAGGTGCCTTTAAAAGGTAAACATTGAGCTACCATATGATCCAGCAGACCTCTTCCTGGACCTATAAACTAAGAAGACAGAATTGGAAGGACACAGGCACGCAAATCTGCATTGCATAGGATTACAATAGCCAAGATATGGAAGTAACCAAAAAGTCCACCGACAGATGGGTGGACAAAGAAGAACTGCTACCTCTACAGATGGAATATGAGCTAGTGAAAAAATGAAACAATGCCATTTGCAGCACCATAGATGAGTCTAGAAGTAATCATGCAACTTGGAGTAAGTGAGAAAGCGAAAGACACATATCCTATCATATCACATATAGGTGTTACCTAAAAAATGATACAAACAAAGATATTTCCACAGAGAAACGCTATCATAGATCCATTAAAAGAAATTATGGTTCACCAAATGGAAAGGTGTGAGGATTGGATACATTACCATATTGAGGTTAACAGAGAGATACAAACACATGTGAAATACATAATCACCAAAGACCTACACAATACCAAGAGAAGACTACTCAACATTGTGTCATAACCTACATGGGAAAAGGATCCGAAGAAGAATAGATATATGTATATGTGTGAAAGAACCACATCTTGCACACCTAGAACAAACAAAACATTGTAATCAAGTTTGCTGTGATAAAAAAAAAAAATTAAGTGGAAAATACCAACAAGAAGTAATGAGACATAAATGTAAAGGGTTTTTTACTCGCACATTCCATTCTAATTTGCAACCTAGAACACCACTTCCAGTAAGGCTCTGTTGCCCTAGTAACCAGATTTGGTAAAGGAGAAATGCTGCCGCCTTGTGGCCGGTTCCCGCAAGAGCAGCTTTTAACCCACAGCTAATGGTCACTTACCATTCACAAGGACTCAGGGCTGTAAAGGACACCTGCCCTCAAAATTGTGCTGAGGTAGGGAATGGATAAAAAAAAATTCAAAACAGGCAAAATGTTCACGAAGATAGTATGAAGAGGTAAGTTTTACTCACTCTCTTTTTCAAGAAAGGAAAATGGATAAAAGCTCACCTCAGGAAGTATTAGACTCATGCAATCTAATCTACAAAAAGTATTCAACTCACACCAGTCGACTGACCATTGGCAAAAAGTCTACAAACAATAAATGCTGAAGAGGTTTTAGAGAACTCTGTACCCTCTAGCTGCTGGTGAGATGGAAAAGGGTTAAACGCTAATAATGAGAACAGAAAGGAGCTGCGTTTAAAAGGAAAAATTGAGGTACCATTCAATCCAGCAGGCGCACCAATGGGCCTCTCACCTGAGAAGACCAGAATGAAGAAGACCCGGGCTGCAAAAGCTGCACTGCAGCCTTGTTCACAATAGACAAGACAGCGAAGCAACCAAAATGTCCATCAACAGATGAAAGGATAAAGAAGAAGTGGTCCATGTCCACAATGAATACTAGCCATGGAAAACAATGAAACACTGCTCTTTGAGGCAGCATAGATGATCTTGGAGATAATCACAGAACATGAGGTAAGTCGGAAAGCAAAAGTCCTATATCCTACGATATCACTTATAGGCGTTATCTAATAACTGACACAAATGAACATATTTCCACAGAGAAAGTCAATCACAGACTTATTAAAAACAAACTATGCTTATCTAAAAGGAAAGGTGGGGGGAATGGATAAATGAAGATTAGCATTACCATATGTATACACATACATATTATACACATATATCAAAAAGACCGACCATATAGCAAGGAAGGTTTATGGAACACTCTGTAATAATTTACACGGGAAGAGGATCTCCACATAAATAGGTATATAGAATATGTAGATGAACCAGAGTGTGTACACCTTGGACAAGCAACATTCTAACCATTACCCCAATTGAAAAAATTAAAACAACGAACTAGGAATAATGAGACATAAACTTATGGGGGTTTGCCTGGCACGTTCCATTCAAATTTACAACCTAGGCCAACGACTTCCAGAACGGCTCTGCTGCCCTAGTACCCAGATTTGGGAGTGGGGAAATGCTGCATCCTTGTGGCCGTTTCCCACAACAGCAGCTTTAAACCCACTGCAAAAGGTCACTAAATATTCACCAATTGCAGTCCTGTACATGACACCTGCCCTCCAAAAAATACTGAGGTCGAAAATGGACCAAAAAATTCTAGAGTGCAACCTTCCAAAAAGAAAATTTGAAGAGGTATCTTATACTCACACTTTATTTCTTTTTTCTTTTAACGGAAAAGAAAAAGGCGTGGAAAAATGATGAATTGTAGGAATTTTTACAGACATGTAAACCCAAATTACAAAAACCTATCAGCTCACACCAGTCAGAATGGCCATCAACAAAAATGCTGCAAACAATAAATGCTGACGTGATTGTGGAGAAATGCGTACCCTCGATTCTAAGGGGGACGTGGTAAGCGCCACTAATGAAAGCACAATTGAGGTGCCTTGAAAAGGTCAACGTTGAGCTACCATACCAGTCAATCAATCATACCCACTGCTGGGTCTATCACCTGAGAAAATGAAAATCAAAAATCACAGGCTGGCAATCCTGCACTCCAGCAATATTTACCGTAGGCAACACTTGGAAGCAACGAAAATGTCCATCAACAGAGGACTGCACCAAGAAGAAGTGGTCCATGTACACAATGGAATATTAGCCACGGAAAACATTGAAGCACTGCTCTTTGAGGCACCATAGATGAGCCTGGAGATAATCAGAAAACATGAAGTAGGTCGGAAAGCAAAAGACCTATATCCTATATTATCACTTATGGCATTATCTAATAACTGACACAGATGAACATATTTCCAAAGAGAAAGACACTCACAGGCTTAGAAAACAAACTATGCTCATCTAAAAGGAAAGGAGGGGGGAAATTGAGAAATGAAGATTAGTGTTACTATACATATACAAATACATAGTATATACATGTATCAAAAAGACCGAACATATAGCAAGGGAGGTCGACGGAACACTGTAATATTTTACATGGGAAGAGGATCTGTACATTAATAGACATTCATAATGTACAAATGAACCAGATTGTGTACACCTAGGACAAACAATATTCTAAACTTTACCCAGATTAAAAAAAATTTAAAAACCAAGAAGAAGTAATGAGACATAAACTTATGGGGATTTCTCCTGGCAAATTCCATTCTAATTTACAGCCTAGGACAATGACTTCCAGAAAGGCTCTGCTGCCCTAGCACCCAGATTGGGGAATGGAGAAATGCTACCTCCTTGTGGACGTTTCCCACAACAGCAGCTTTGAACCCACTGCAAAAGGTCACTCAATTTTCACCAACTTGCACTTCTGTCAATGGCACCTGCCCTCCAAAAAATTTCTGGGGTCAAAAATCGACCAAAAAATTCAGAAGAGGGCAACCTTCGAAGAAGACAATTTCAAGAGCTATATTGTACTCACGTTTTTTTTCTTTTAAGAGAAAAGATAAAGGCGTAGGAATATGATGAATTTTAAAAATTTTAATGACATGCATACCCATATTACAAAAACCTATCAGCTCACAGCAGTCAGAATGGCCATTAGGAAAAATGCTGCAAAAAATAAACTGTGAAGGGAGGTTGGAGAGATGCGTACCCTCGGTTGTAAGGGGGGGGGCATTTAAAGAGCCACTAATGAAAACACAATGTAGGTGTTTTGAAAAGGGAAACATTGAGCTACCAGTCAAGCAATCACAACCACTGCTTGGCCTATCACCTGAGAAAATGAGAATCAAAAAGTCACAGGCTGGCAAACCTGTACGCCAGCAATATTTACCATAGCCAGCACTTGGAAGCAATGAAAATGTCCATCAACCGAGGAATGCACCAAGAAGAAGTGGTCCACGTACACAATGGAATATTACTCTAATAATAAATATAAATTAAATTTAAAAACAAACAAAAACAAGGAGACATCAACATTTGTGGGTTTATCCGGGCACATTGCACTCTAATTTATAACCGAAGAACACCACCGGCCGGTAGGTCTGTTTCCCTAGTATCAGCAAGGGGAACGTAGAAAGGCTGCCGCTCTCTGGCCGTTACCTGCAAAAGCAGGTTTAAAGCCTGAGCTAATGGTCACTTCATATGAACAAGTACTGCAGGGCTGTAAATGAAACCTGCCCTCAAAACGTCTTGAGGGAGATAATGGCCAAAATATTTCAAAACGGTGACACATACTTTAAGAAAACACTTTGAAGAAATAAGCTCTAATCACAGCTGGAAAAATAAAAAGGACATGTCTTAAAGCTCAATTTCAACGCGTTATGAGACACAAGCAAATTCAACCACAAAGAGGTATCAGCTCACACCACTCAGAATAACCATCAGCAAAAACTACAAAGAATAAATGCTGAAGGTGCTGGGAAGAAATACATACCCTCCACTTTAAGTGGGACGTAACCTGGAAAGAGCCACTAAGCAGAACAGAATAGAGGTGCCTTTAAAAGGTAAACATTGAGCTACCATATGATCCAGCAGACCTCTTCCTGGACCTATAAACTAAGAAGACAGAATTGGAAGGACACAGGCACGCAAATCTGCATTGCATAGGATTACAATAGCCAAGATATGGAAGTAACCAAAAAGTCCACCGACAGATGGGTGGACAAAGAAGAACTGCTACCTCTACAGATGGAATATGAGCTAGTGAAAAAATGAAACAATGCCATTTGCAGCACCATAGATGAGTCTAGAAGTAATCATGCAACTTGGAGTAAGTGAGAAAGCGAAAGACACATATCCTATCATATCACATATAGGTGTTACCTAAAAAATGATACAAACAAAGATATTTCCACAGAGAAACGCTATCATAGATCCATTAAAAGAAATTATGGTTCACCAAATGGAAAGGTGTGAGGATTGGATACATTACCATATTGAGGTTAACAGAGAGATACAAACACATGTGAAATACATAATCACCAAAGACCTACACAATACCAAGAGAAGACTACTCAACATTGTGTCATAACCTACATGGGAAAAGGATCCGAAGAAGAATAGATATATGTATATGTGTGAAAGAACCACATCTTGCACACCTAGAACAAACAAAACATTGTAATCAAGTTTGCTGTGATAAAAAAAAAAATTAAGTGGAAAATACCAACAAGAAGTAATGAGACATAAATGTAAAGGGTTTTTTACTCGCACATTCCATTCTAATTTGCAACCTAGAACACCACTTCCAGTAAGGCTCTGTTGCCCTAGTAACCAGATTTGGTAAAGGAGAAATGCTGCCGCCTTGTGGCCGGTTCCCGCAAGAGCAGCTTTTAACCCACAGCTAATGGTCACTTACCATTCACAAGGACTCAGGGCTGTAAAGGACACCTGCCCTCAAAATTGTGCTGAGGTAGGGAATGGATAAAAAAAAATTCAAAACAGGCAAAATGTTCACGAAGATAGTATGAAGAGGTAAGTTTTACTCACTCTCTTTTTCAAGAAAGGAAAATGGATAAAAGCTCACCTCAGGAAGTATTAGACTCATGCAATCTAATCTACAAAAAGTTTTCAACTCACACCAGTCGACTGACCATTGGCAAAAAGTCTACAAACAATAAATGCTGAAGAGGTTTTAGAGAACTCTGTACCCTCTAGCTGCTGGTGAGATGGAAAAGGGTTAAACGCTAATAATGAGAACAGAAAGGAGCTGCGTTTAAAAGGAAAAATTGAGGTACCATTCAATCCAGCAGGCGCACCAATGGGCCTCTCACCTGAGAAGACCAGAATGAAGAAGACCGGGGCTGCAAAAGCTGCACTGCAGCCTTGTTCACAATAGACAAGACAGCGAAGCAACCAAAATGTCCATCAACAGATGAAAGGATAAAGAAGAAGTGGTCCATGTCCACAATGAATACTAGCCATGGAAAACAATGAAACACTGCTCTTTGAGGCAGCATAGATGATCTTGGAGATAATCACAGAACATGAGGTAAGTCGGAAAGCAAAAGTCCTATATCCTACGATATCACTTATAGGCGTTATCTAATAACTGACACAAATGAACATATTTCCACAGAGAAAGTCAATCACAGACTTATTAAAAACAAACTATGCTTATCTAAAAGGAAAGGTGGGGGGAATGGATAAATGAAGATTAGCATTACCATATGTATACACATACATATTATACACATATATCAAAAAGACCGACCATATAGCAAGGAAGGTTTATGGAACACTCTGTAATAATTTACACGGGAAGAGGATCTCCACATAAATAGGTATATAGAATATGTAGATGAACCAGAGTGTGTACACCTTGGACAAGCAACATTCTAACCATTACCCCAATTGAAAAAATTAAAACAACGAACTAGGAATAATGAGACATAAACTTATGGGGGTTTGCCTGGCACGTTCCATTCAAATTTACAACCTAGGCCAACGACTTCCAGAACGGCTCTGCTGCCCTAGTACCCAGATTTGGGAGTGGGGAAATGCTGCATCCTTGTGGCCGTTTCCCACAACAGCAGCTTTAAACCCACTGCAAAAGGTCACTAAATATTCACCAATTGCAGTCCTGTACATGACACCTGCCCTCCAAAAAATACTGAGGTCGAAAATGGACCAAAAAATTCTAGAGTGCAACCTTCCAAAAAGAAAATTTGAAGAGGTATCTTATACTCACACTTTATTTCTTTTTTCTTTTAACGGAAAAGAAAAAGGCGTGGAAAAATGATGAATTGTAGGAATTTTTACAGACATGTAAACCCAAATTACAAAAACCTATCAGCTCACACCAGTCAGAATGGCCATCAACAAAAATGCTGCAAACAATAAATGCTGACGTGATTGTGGAGAAATGCGTACCCTCGATTCTAAGGGGGACGTGGTAAGCGCCACTAATGAAAGCACAATTGAGGTGCCTTGAAAAGGTCAACGTTGAGCTACCATACCAGTCAATCAATCATACCCACTGCTGGGTCTATCACCTGAGAAAATGAAAATCAAAAATCACAGGCTGGCAATCCTGCACTCCAGCAATATTTACCGTAGGCAACACTTGGAAGCAACGAAAATGTCCATCAACAGAGGACTGCACCAAGAAGAAGTGGTCCATGTACACAATGGAATATTAGCCACGGAAAACATTGAAGCACTGCTCTTTGAGGCACCATAGATGAGCCTGGAGATAATCAGAAAACATGAAGTAGGTCGGAAAGCAAAAGACCTATATCCTATATTATCACTTATGGCATTATCTAATAACTGACACAGATGAACATATTTCCAAAGAGAAAGACACTCACAGGCTTAGAAAACAAACTATGCTCATCTAAAAGGAAAGGAGGGGGGAAATTGAGAAATGAAGATTAGTGTTACTATACATATACAAATACATAGTATATACATGTATCAAAAAGACCGAACATATAGCAAGGGAGGTCGACGGAACACTGTAATATTTTACATGGGAAGAGGATCTGTACATTAATAGACATTCATAATGTACAAATGAACCAGATTGTGTACACCTAGGACAAACAATATTCTAAACTTTACCCAGATTAAAAAAAATTTAAAAACCAAGAAGAAGTAATGAGACATAAACTTATGGGGATTTCTCCTGGCAAATTCCATTCTAATTTACAGCCTAGGACAATGACTTCCAGAAAGGCTCTGCTGCCCTAGCACCCAGATTGGGGAATGGAGAAATGCTACCTCCTTGTGGACGTTTCCCACAACAGCAGCTTTGAACCCACTGCAAAAGGTCACTCAATTTTCACCAACTTGCACTTCTGTCAATGGCACCTGCCCTCCAAAAAATTTCTGGGGTCAAAAATCGACCAAAAAATTCAGAAGAGGGCAACCTTCGAAGAAGACAATTTCAAGAGCTATATTGTACTCACGTTTTTTTTCTTTTAAGAGAAAAGATAAAGGCGTAGGAATATGATGAATTTTAAAAATTTTAATGACATGCATACCCATATTACAAAAACCTATCAGCTCACAGCAGTCAGAATGGCCATTAGGAAAAATGCTGCAAAAAATAAACTGTGAAGGGAGGTTGGAGAGATGCGTACCCTCGGTTGTAAGGGGGGGGGCATTTAAAGAGCCACTAATGAAAACACAATGTAGGTGTTTTGAAAAGGGAAACATTGAGCTACCAGTCAAGCAATCACAACCACTGCTTGGCCTATCACCTGAGAAAATGAGAATCAAAAAGTCACAGGCTGGCAAACCTGTACGCCAGCAATATTTACCATAGCCAGCACTTGGAAGCAATGAAAATGTCCATCAACCGAGGAATGCACCAAGAAGAAGTGGTCCACGTACACAATGGAATATTACTCTAATAATAAATATAAATTAAATTTAAAAACAAACAAAAACAAGGAGACATCAACATTTGTGGGTTTATCCGGGCACATTGCACTCTAATTTATAACCGAAGAACACCACCGGCCGGTAGGTCTGTTTCCCTAGTATCAGCAAGGGGAACGTAGAAAGGCTGCCGCTCTCTGGCCGTTACCTGCAAAAGCAGGTTTAAAGCCTGAGCTAATGGTCACTTCATATGAACAAGTACTGCAGGGCTGTAAATGAAACCTGCCCTCAAAACGTCTTGAGGGAGATAATGGCCAAAATATTTCAAAACGGTGACACATACTTTAAGAAAACACTTTGAAGAAATAAGCTCTAATCACAGCTGGAAAAATAAAAAGGACATGTCTTAAAGCTCAATTTCAACGCGTTATGAGACACAAGCAAATTCAACCACAAAGAGGTATCAGCTCACACCACTCAGAATAACCATCAGCAAAAACTACAAAGAATAAATGCTGAAGGTGCTGGGAAGAAATACATACCCTCCACTTTAAGTGGGACGTAACCTGGAAAGAGCCACTAAGCAGAACAGAATAGAGGTGCCTTTAAAAGGTAAACATTGAGCTACCATATGATCCAGCAGACCTCTTCCTGGACCTATAAACTAAGAAGACAGAATTGGAAGGACACAGGCACGCAAATCTGCATTGCATAGGATTACAATAGCCAAGATATGGAAGTAACCAAAAAGTCCACCGACAGATGGGTGGACAAAGAAGAACTGCTACCTCTACAGATGGAATATGAGCTAGTGAAAAAATGAAACAATGCCATTTGCAGCACCATAGATGAGTCTAGAAGTAATCATGCAACTTGGAGTAAGTGAGAAAGCGAAAGACACATATCCTATCATATCACATATAGGTGTTACCTAAAAAATGATACAAACAAAGATATTTCCACAGAGAAACGCTATCATAGATCCATTAAAAGAAATTATGGTTCACCAAATGGAAAGGTGTGAGGATTGGATACATTACCATATTGAGGTTAACAGAGAGATACAAACACATGTGAAATACATAATCACCAAAGACCTACACAATACCAAGAGAAGACTACTCAACATTGTGTCATAACCTACATGGGAAAAGGATCCGAAGAAGAATAGATATATGTATATGTGTGAAAGAACCACATCTTGCACACCTAGAACAAACAAAACATTGTAATCAAGTTTGCTGTGATAAAAAAAAAAATTAAGTGGAAAATACCAACAAGAAGTAATGAGACATAAATGTAAAGGGTTTTTTACTCGCACATTCCATTCTAATTTGCAACCTAGAACACCACTTCCAGTAAGGCTCTGTTGCCCTAGTAACCAGATTTGGTAAAGGAGAAATGCTGCCGCCTTGTGGCCGGTTCCCGCAAGAGCAGCTTTTAACCCACAGCTAATGGTCACTTACCATTCACAAGGACTCAGGGCTGTAAAGGACACCTGCCCTCAAAATTGTGCTGAGGTAGGGAATGGATAAAAAAAAATTCAAAACAGGCAAAATGTTCACGAAGATAGTATGAAGAGGTAAGTTTTACTCACTCTCTTTTTCAAGAAAGGAAAATGGATAAAAGCTCACCTCAGGAAGTATTAGACTCATGCAATCTAATCTACAAAAAGTTTTCAACTCACACCAGTCGACTGACCATTGGCAAAAAGTCTACAAACAATAAATGCTGAAGAGGTTTTAGAGAACTCTGTACCCTCTAGCTGCTGGTGAGATGGAAAAGGGTTAAACGCTAATAATGAGAACAGAAAGGAGCTGCGTTTAAAAGGAAAAATTGAGGTACCATTCAATCCAGCAGGCGCACCAATGGGCCTCTCACCTGAGAAGACCAGAATGAAGAAGACCGGGGCTGCAAAAGCTGCACTGCAGCCTTGTTCACAATAGACAAGACAGCGAAGCAACCAAAATGTCCATCAACAGATGAAAGGATAAAGAAGAAGTGGTCCATGTCCACAATGAATACTAGCCATGGAAAACAATGAAACACTGCTCTTTGAGGCAGCATAGATGATCTTGGAGATAATCACAGAACATGAGGTAAGTCGGAAAGCAAAAGTCCTATATCCTACGATATCACTTATAGGCGTTATCTAATAACTGACACAAATGAACATATTTCCACAGAGAAAGTCAATCACAGACTTATTAAAAACAAACTATGCTTATCTAAAAGGAAAGGTGGGGGGAATGGATAAATGAAGATTAGCATTACCATATGTATACACATACATATTATACACATATATCAAAAAGACCGACCATATAGCAAGGAAGGTTTATGGAACACTCTGTAATAATTTACACGGGAAGAGGATCTCCACATAAATAGGTATATAGAATATGTAGATGAACCAGAGTGTGTACACCTTGGACAAGCAACATTCTAACCATTACCCCAATTGAAAAAATTAAAACAACGAACTAGGAATAATGAGACATAAACTTATGGGGGTTTTCCTGGCACGTTCCATTCAAATTTACAACCTAGGCCAACGACTTCCAGAACGGCTCTGCTGCCCTAGTACCCAGATTTGGGAATGGGGAAATGCTGCATCCTTGTGGCCGTTTCCCACAACAGCAGCTTTAAACCCACTGCAAAAGGTCACTAAATATTCACCAATTGCAGTCCTGTAAATGACACCTGCCCTCCAAAAAATACTGAGGTCGAAAATGGACCAAAAAATTCTAGAGTGCAACCTTCCAAAAAGAAAATTTGAAGAGGTATCTTATACTCACACTTTATTTCTTTTTTCATTTAACGGAAAAGAAAAAGGCGTGGAAAAATGATGAATTGTAGGAATTTTTACAGACATGTAAACCCAAATTACAAAAACCTATCAGCTCACACCAGTCAGAATGGCCATCAACAAAAATGCTGCAAACAATAAATGCTGACGTGATTGTGGAGAAATGCGTACCCTCGATTCTAAGGGGGACGTGGTAAGCGCCACTAATGAAAGCACAATTGAGGTGCCTTGAAAAGGTCAACGTTGAGCTACCATACCAGTCAATCAATCATACCCACTGCTGGGTCTATCACCTGAGAAAATGAAAATCAAAAATCACAGGCTGGCAATCCTGCACTCCAGCAATATTTACCGTAGGCAACACTTGGAAGCAACGAAAATGTCCATCAACAGAGGACTGCACCAAGAAGAAGTGGTCCATGTACACAGTGGAATATTAGCCATGGAAAACATTGAAGCACTGCTCTTTGAGGCACCATAGATGAGCCTGGAGATAATCAGAAAACATGAAGTAGGTCGGAAAGCAAAAGACCTATATCCTATATTATCACTTATGGCATTATCTAATAACTGACACAGATGAACATATTTCCAAAGAGAAAGACACTCACAGGCTTAGAAAACAAACTATGCTCATCTAAAAGGAAAGGAGGGGGGAAATTGAGAAATGAAGATTAGTGTTACTATACATATACAAATACATATTATATACATGTATCAAAAAGACCGAACATATAGCAAGGGAGGTCGACGGAACACTGTAATATTTTACATGGGAAGAGGATCTGTACATTAATAGACATTCATAATGTACAAATGAACCAGATTGTGTACACCTAGGACAAACAATATTCTAAACTTTACCCAGATTAAAAAAAATTTAAAAACCAAGAAGAAGTAATGAGACATAAACTTATGGGGATTTCTCCTGGCAAATTCCATTCTAATTTACAGCCTAGGACAATGACTTCCAGAAAGGCTCTGCTGCCCTAGCACCCAGATTGGGGAATGGAGAAATGCTACCTCCTTGTGGACGTTTCCCACAACAGCAGCTTTGAACCCACTGCAAAAGGTCACTCAATTTTCACCAACTTGCACTTCTGTCAATGGCACCTGCCCTCCAAAAAATTTCTGGGGTCAAAAATCGACCAAAAAATTCAGAAGAGGGCAACCTTCGAAGAAGACAATTTCAAGAGCTATATTGTACTCACGTTTTTTTTTCTTTTAATAGAAAAGATAAAGGCGTAGGAATATGATGAATTTTAAAAATTTTAATGACATGCATACCCATATTACCAAAACCTATCAGCTCACAGCAGTCAGAATGGCCATTAGGAAAAATGCTGCAAAAAATAAACGGTGAAGGGAGGGTGGAGAGATGCGTACCCTCGGTTGTAAGGGGGGGGGGCATGTAAAGAGCCACTAATGAAAACACAATGTAGGTGTTTTGAAAAGGGAAACATTGAGCTACCAGTCAAGCAATCACAACCACTGCTTGGCCTATCACCTGAGAAAATGAGAATCAAAAAGTCACAGGCTGGCAAACCTGTACGCCAGCAATATTTACCATAGCCAGCACTTGGAAGCAATGAAAATGTCCATCAACCGAGGAATGCACCAAGAAGAAGTGGTCCACGTACACAATGGAATATTACTCTAATAATAAATATAAATTAAATTTAAAAACAAACAAAAACAAGGAGACATCAACATTTGTGGGTTTATCCGGGCACATTGCACTCTAATTTATAACCGAAGAACACCACCGGCCGGTAGGTCTGTTTCCCTAGTACCAGCAAGGGGAACGTAGAAAGGCTGCCGCTCTCTGGCCGTTACCTGCAAAAGCAGGTTTAAAGCCTGAGCTAATGGTCACTTCATATGAACAAGTACTGCAGGGCTGTAAATGAAACCTGCCCTCAAAACGTCTTGAGGGAGATAATGGCCAAAATATTTCAAAACGGTGACACATACTTTAAGAAAACACTTTGAAGAAATAAGCTCTAATCACAGCTGGAAAAATAAAAAGGACATGTCTTAAAGCTCAATTTCAACGCGTTATGAGACACAAGCAAATTCAACCACAAAGAGGTATCAGCTCACACCACTCAGAATAACCATCAGCAAAAACTACAAAGAATAAATGCTGAAGGTGCTGGGAAGAAATACATACCCTCCACTTTAAGTGGGACGTAACCTGGAAAGAGCCACTAAGCAGAACAGAATAGAGGTGCCTTTAAAAGGTAAACATTGAGCTACCATATGATCCAGCAGACCTCTTCCTGGACCTATAAACTAAGAAGACAGAATTGGAAGGACACAGGCACGCAAATCTGCATTGCATAGGATTACAATAGCCAAGATATGGAAGTAACCAAAAAGTCCACCGACAGATGGGTGGACAAAGAAGAACTGCTACCTCTACAGATGGAATATGAGCTAGTGAAAAAATGAAACAATGCCATTTGCAGCACCATAGATGAGTCTAGAAGTAATCATGCAACTTGGAGTAAGTGAGAAAGCGAAAGACACATATCCTATCATATCACATATAGGTGTTACCTAAAAAATGATACAAACAAAGATATTTCCACAGAGAAACGCTATCATAGATCCATTAAAAGAAATTATGGTTCACCAAATGGAAAGGTGTGAGGATTGGATACATTACCATATTGAGGTTAACAGAGAGATACAAACACATGTGAAATACATAATCACCAAAGACCTACACAATACCAAGAGAAGACTACTCAACATTGTGTCATAACCTACATGGGAAAAGGATCCGAAGAAGAATAGATATATGTATATGTGTGAAAGAACCACATCTTGCACACCTAGAACAAACAAAACATTGTAATCAAGTTTGCTGTGATAAAAAAAAAAAATTAAGTGGAAAATACCAACAAGAAGTAATGAGACATAAATGTAAAGGGTTTTTTACTCGCACATTCCATTCTAATTTGCAACCTAGAACACCACTTCCAGTAAGGCTCTGTTGCCCTAGTAACCAGATTTGGTAAAGGAGAAATGCTGCCGCCTTGTGGCCGGTTCCCGCAAGAGCAGCTTTTAACCCACAGCTAATGGTCACTTACCATTCACAAGGACTCAGGGCTGTAAAGGACACCTGCCCTCAAAATTGTGCTGAGGTAGGGAATGGATAAAAAAAAATTCAAAACAGGCAAAATGTTCACGAAGATAGTATGAAGAGGTAAGTTTTACTCACTCTCTTTTTCAAGAAAGGAAAATGGATAAAAGCTCACCTCAGGAAGTATTAGACTCATGCAATCTAATCTACAAAAAGTTTTCAACTCACACCAGTCGACTGACCATTGGCAAAAAGTCTACAAACAATAAATGCTGAAGAGGTTTTAGAGAACTCTGTACCCTCTAGCTGCTGGTGAGATGGAAAAGGGTTAAACGCTAATAATGAGAACAGAAAGGAGCTGCGTTTAAAAGGAAAAATTGAGGTACCATTCAATCCAGCAGGCGCACCAATGGGCCTCTCACCTGAGAAGACCAGAATGAAGAAGACCCGGGCTGCAAAAGCTGCACTGCAGCCTTGTTCACAATAGACAAGACAGCGAAGCAACCAAAATGTCCATCAACAGATGAAAGGATAAAGAAGAAGTGGTCCATGTCCACAATGAATACTAGCCATGGAAAACAATGAAACACTGCTCTTTGAGGCAGCATAGATGATCTTGGAGATAATCACAGAACATGAGGTAAGTCGGAAAGCAAAAGTCCTATATCCTACGATATCACTTATAGGCGTTATCTAATAACTGACACAAATGAACATATTTCCACAGAGAAAGTCAATCACAGACTTATTAAAAACAAACTATGCTTATCTAAAAGGAAAGGTGGGGGGAATGGATAAATGAAGATTAGCATTACCATATGTATACACATACATATTATACACATATATCAAAAAGACCGACCATATAGCAAGGAAGGTTTATGGAACACTCTGTAATAATTTACACGGGAAGAGGATCTCCACATAAATAGGTATATAGAATATGTAGATGAACCAGAGTGTGTACACCTTGGACAAGCAACATTCTAACCATTACCCCAATTGAAAAAATTAAAACAACGAACTAGGAATAATGAGACATAAACTTATGGGGGTTTTCCTGGCACGTTCCATTCAAATTTACAACCTAGGCCAACGACTTCCAGAACGGCTCTGCTGCCCTAGTACCCAGATTTGGGAATGGGGAAATGCTGCATCCTTGTGGCCGTTTCCCACAACAGCAGCTTTAAACCCACTGCAAAAGGTCACTAAATATTCACCAATTGCAGTCCTGTACATGACACCTGCCCTCCAAAAAATACTGAGGTCGAAAATGGACCAAAAAATTCTAGAGTGCAACCTTCCAAAAAGAAAATTTGAAGAGGTATCTTATACTCACACTTTATTTCTTTTTTCATTTAACGGAAAAGAAAAAGGCGTGGAAAAATGATGAATTGTAGGAATTTTTACAGACATGTAAACCCAAATTACAAAAACCTATCAGCTCACACCAGTCAGAATGGCCATCAACAAAAATGCTGCAAACAATAAATGCTGACGTGATTGTGGAGAAATGCGTACCCTCGATTCTAAGGGGGACGTGGTAAGCGCCACTAATGAAAGCACAATTGAGGTGCCTTGAAAAGGTCAACGTTGAGCTACCATACCAGTCAATCAATCATACCCACTGCTGGGTCTATCACCTGAGAAAATGAAAATCAAAAATCACAGGCTGGCAATCCTGCACTCCAGCAATATTTACCGTAGGCAACACTTGGAAGCAACGAAAATGTCCATCAACAGAGGACTGCACCAAGAAGAAGTGGTCCATGTACACAGTGGAATATTAGCCATGGAAAACATTGAAGCACTGCTCTTTGAGGCACCATAGATGAGCCTGGAGATAATCAGAAAACATGAAGTAGGTCGGAAAGCAAAAGACCTATATCCTATATTATCACTTATGGCATTATCTAATAACTGACACAGATGAACATATTTCCAAAGAGAAAGACACTCACAGGCTTAGAAAACAAACTATGCTCATCTAAAAGGAAAGGAGGGGGGAAATTGAGAAATGAAGATTAGTGTTACTATACATATACAAATACATATTATATACATGTATCAAAAAGACCGAACATATAGCAAGGGAGGTCGACGGAACACTGTAATATTTTACATGGGAAGAGGATCTGTACATTAATAGACATTCATAATGTACAAATGAACCAGATTGTGTACACCTAGGACAAACAATATTCTAAACTTTACCCAGATTAAAAAAAATTTAAAAACCAAGAAGAAGTAATGAGACATAAACTTATGGGGATTTCTCCTGGCAAATTCCATTCTAATTTACAGCCTAGGACAATGACTTCCAGAAAGGCTCTGCTGCCCTAGCACCCAGATTGGGGAATGGAGAAATGCTACCTCCTTGTGGACGTTTCCCACAACAGCAGCTTTGAACCCACTGCAAAAGGTCACTCAATTTTCACCAACTTGCACTTCTGTCAATGGCACCTGCCCTCCAAAAAATTTCTGGGGTCAAAAATCGACCAAAAAATTCAGAAGAGGGCAACCTTCGAAGAAGACAATTTCAAGAGCTATATTGTACTCAGGTTTTTTTTCTTTTAAGAGAAAAGAAAGAGGCGTAGGAATATGATGAATTTTAAAAATTTTAATGACATGCATACCCATATTACAAAAACCTATCAGCTCACAGAAGTCAGAATGGCCATTAGGAAAAATGCTGCAAAAAATAAACGGTGAAGGGAGGGTGGAGAAATGCGTACCCTCGGTTGTAAGGGGGGGTGGGCATGTAAAGAGCCACTAATGAAAACACAATGTAGGTGTTTTGAAAAGGGAAACATTGAGCTACCAGTCAAGCAATCACAACCACTGCTTGGCCTATCACCTGAGAAAATGAGAATCAAAAAGTCACAGGCTGGCAAACCTGTACGCCAGCAATATTTACCATAGCCAGCACTTGGAAGCAATGAAAATGTCCATCAACCGAGGAATGCACCAAGAAGAATTGGTCCACGTACACAATGGAATATTACTCTAATAATAAATATAAATTAAATTTAAAAACAAACAAAAACAAGGAGACATCAACATTTGTGGGTTTATCCGGGCACATTGCACTCTAATTTATAACCGAAGAACACCACTGGCCGGTAGGTCTGTTTCCCTAGTACCAGCAAGGGGAACGTAGAAAGGCTGCCGCTCTCTGGCCGTTACCTGCAAAAGCAGGTTTAAAGCCTGAGCTAATGGTCACTTCATATGAACAAGTACTGCAGGGCTGTAAATGAAACCTGCCCTCAAAACGTCTTGAGGGAGATAATGGCCAAAATATTTCAAAACGGTGACACATACTTTAAGAAAACACTTTGAAGAAATAAGCTCTAATCACAGCTGGAAAAATAAAAAGGACATGTCTTAAAGCTCAATTTCAACGCGTTATGAGACACAAGCAAATTCAACCACAAAGAGGTATCAGCTCACACCACTCAGAATAACCATCAGCAAAAACTACAAAGAATAAATGCTGAAGGTGCTGGGAAGAAATACATACCCTCCACTTTAAGTGGGACGTAACCTGGAAAGACCCACTAAGCAGAACAGAATAGAGGTGCCTTTAAAAGGTAAACATTGAGCTACCATATGATCCAGCAGACCTCTTCCTGGACCTATAAACTAAGAAGACAGAATTGGAAGGACACAGGCACGCAAATCTGCATTGCATAGGATTACAATAGCCAAGATATGGAAGTAACCAAAAAGTCCACCGACAGATGGGTGGACAAAGAAGAACTGCTACCTCTACAGATGGAATATGAGCTAGTGAAAAAATGAAACAATGCCATTTGCAGCACCATAGATGAGTCTAGAAGTAATCATGCAACTTGGAGTAAGTGAGAAAGCGAAAGACACATATCCTATCATATCACATATAGGTGTTACCTAAAAAATGATACAAACAAAGATATTTCCACAGAGAAACGCTATCATAGATCCATTAAAAGAAATTATGGTTCACCAAATGGAAAGGTGTGAGGATTGGATACATTACCATATTGAGGTTAACAGAGAGATACAAACACATGTGAAATACATAATCACCAAAGACCTACACAATACCAAGAGAAGACTACTCAACATTGTGTCATAACCTACATGGGAAAAGGATCCGAAGAAGAATAGATATATGTATATGTGTGAAAGATCTACATCTTGCACACCTAGAACAAACAAAACATTGTAATCAAGTTTGCTGTGATAAAAAAAAAAATTAAGTGGAAAATACCAACAAGAAGTAATGAGACATAAATGTAAAGGGTTTTTTACTCGCACATTCCATTCTAATTTGCAACCTAGAACACCACTTCCAGTAAGGCTCTGTTGCCCTAGTAACCAGATTTGGTAAAGGAGAAATGCTGCCGCCTTGTGGCCGGTTCCCGCAAGAGCAGCTTTTAACCCACAGCTAATGGTCACTTACCATTCACAAGGACTCAGGGCTGTAAAGGACACCTGCCCTCAAAATTGTGCTGAGGTAGGGAATGGATAAAAAAAAATTCAAAACAGGCAAAATGTTCACGAAGATAGTATGAAGAGGTAAGTTTTACTCACTCTCTTTTTCAAGAAAGGAAAATGGATAAAAGCTCACCTCAGGAAGTATTAGACTCATGCAATCTAATCTACAAAAAGTTTTCAACTCACACCAGTCGACTGACCATTGGCAAAAAGTCTACAAACAATAAATGCTGAAGAGGTTTTAGAGAACTCTGTACCCTCTAGCTGCTGGTGAGATGGAAAAGGGTTAAACGCTAATAATGAGAACAGAAAGGAGCTGCGTTTAAAAGGAAAAATTGAGGTACCATTCAATCCAGCAGGCGCACCAATGGGCCTCTCACCTGAGAAGACCAGAATGAAGAAGACCCGGGCTGCAAAAGCTGCACTGCAGCCTTGTTCACAATAGACAAGACAGCGAAGCAACCAAAATGTCCATCAACAGATGAAAGGATAAAGAAGAAGTGGTCCATGTCCACAATGAATACTAGCCATGGAAAACAATGAAACACTGCTCTTTGAGGCAGCATAGATGATCTTGGAGATAATCACAGAACATGAGGTAAGTCGGAAAGCAAAAGTCCTATATCCTACGATATCACTTATAGGCGTTATCTAATAACTGACACAAATGAACATATTTCCACAGAGAAAGTCAATCACAGACTTATTAAAAACAAACTATGCTTATCTAAAAGGAAAGGTGGGGGGAATGGATAAATGAAGATTAGCATTACCATATGTATACACATACATATTATACACATATATCAAAAAGACCGACCATATAGCAAGGAAGGTTTATGGAACACTCTGTAATAATTTACACGGGAAGAGGATCTCCACATAAATAGGTATATAGAATATGTAGATGAACCAGAGTGTGTACACCTTGGACAAGCAACATTCTAACCATTACCCCAATTGAAAAAATTAAAACAACGAACTAGGAATAATGAGACATAAACTTATGGGGGTTTTCCTGGCACGTTCCATTCAAATTTACAACCTAGGCCAACGACTTCCAGAACGGCTCTGCTGCCCTAGTACCCAGATTTGGGAATGGGGAAATGCTGCATCCTTGTGGCCGTTTCCCACAACAGCAGCTTTAAACCCACTGCAAAAGGTCACTAAATATTCACCAATTGCAGTCCTGTAAATGACACCTGCCCTCCAAAAAATACTGAGGTCGAAAATGGACCAAAAAATTCTAGAGTGCAACCTTCCAAAAAGAAAATTTGAAGAGGTATCTTATACTCACACTTTATTTCTTTTTTCATTTAACGGAAAAGAAAAAGGCGTGGAAAAATGATGAATTGTAGGAATTTTTACAGACATGTAAACCCAAATTACAAAAACCTATCAGCTCACACCAGTCAGAATGGCCATCAACAAAAATGCTGCAAACAATAAATGCTGACGTGATTGTGGAGAAATGCGTACCCTCGATTCTAAGGGGGACGTGGTAAGCGCCACTAATGAAAGCACAATTGAGGTGCCTTGAAAAGGTCAACGTTGAGCTACCATACCAGTCAATCAATCATACCCACTGCTGGGTCTATCACCTGAGAAAATGAAAATCAAAAATCACAGGCTGGCAATCCTGCACTCCAGCAATATTTACCGTAGGCAACACTTGGAAGCAACGAAAATGTCCATCAACAGAGGACTGCACCAAGAAGAAGTGGTCCATGTACACAGTGGAATATTAGCCATGGAAAACATTGAAGCACTGCTCTTTGAGGCACCATAGATGAGCCTGGAGATAATCAGAAAACATGAAGTAGGTCGGAAAGCAAAAGACCTATATCCTATATTATCACTTATGGCATTATCTAATAACTGACACAGATGAACATATTTCCAAAGAGAAAGACACTCACAGGCTTAGAAAACAAACTATGCTCATCTAAAAGGAAAGGAGGGGGGAAATTGAGAAATGAAGATTAGTGTTACTATACATATACAAATACATATTATATACATGTATCAAAAAGACCGAACATATAGCAAGGGAGGTCGACGGAACACTGTAATATTTTACATGGGAAGAGGATCTGTACATTAATAGACATTCATAATGTACAAATGAACCAGATTGTGTACACCTAGGACAAACAATATTCTAAACTTTACCCAGATTAAAAAAAATTTAAAAACCAAGAAGAAGTAATGAGACATAAACTTATGGGGATTTCTCCTGGCAAATTCCATTCTAATTTACAGCCTAGGACAATGACTTCCAGAAAGGCTCTGCTGCCCTAGCACCCAGATTGGGGAATGGAGAAATGCTACCTCCTTGTGGACGTTTCCCACAACAGCAGCTTTGAACCCACTGCAAAAGGTCACTCAATTTTCACCAACTTGCACTTCTGTCAATGGCACCTGCCCTCCAAAAAATTTCTGGGGTCAAAAATCGACCAAAAAATTCAGAAGAGGGCAACCTTCGAAGAAGACAATTTCAAGAGCTATATTGTACTCACGTTTTTTTTTTCTTTTAATAGAAAAGATAAAGGCGTAGGAATATGATGAATTTTAAAAATTTTAATGACATGCATACCCATATTACCAAAACCTATCAGCTCACAGCAGTCAGAATGGCCATTAGGAAAAATGCTGCAAAAAATAAACGGTGAAGGGAGGGTGGAGAAATGCGTACCCTCGGTTGTAAGGGGGGGGCATGTAAAGAGCCACTAATGAAAACACAATGTAGGTGTTTTGAAAAGGGAAACATTGAGCTACCAGTCAAGCAATCACAACCACTGCTTGGCCTATCACCTGAGAAAATGAGAATCAAAAAGTCACAGGCTGGCAAACCTGTACGCCAGCAATATTTACCATAGCCAGCACTTGGAAGCAATGAAAATGTCCATCAACCGAGGAATGCACCAAGAAGAAGTGGTCCACGTACACAATGGAATATTACTCTAATAATAAATATAAATTAAATTTAAAAACAAACAAAAACAAGGAGACATCAACATTTGTGGGTTTATCCGGGCACATTGCACTCTAATTTATAACCGAAGAACACCACTGGCCGGTAGGTCAGTTTCCCTAGTACCAGCAAGGGGAACGTAGAAAGGCTGCCACTCTCTGGCCGTTACCTGCAAAAGCAGGTTTAAAGCCTGAGCTAATGGTCACTTCATATGAACAAGTACTGCAGGGCTGTAAATGAAACCTGCCCTCAAAACGTCTTGAGGGAGATAATGGCCAAAATATTTCAAAACGGTGACACATACTTTAAGAAAACACTTTGAAGAAATAAGCTCTAATCACAGCTGGAAAAATAAAAAGGACATGTCTTAAAGCTCAATTTCAACGCGTTATGAGACACAAGCAAATTCAACCACAAAGAGGTATCAGCTCACACCACTCAGAATAACCATCAGCAAAAACTACAAAGAATAAATGCTGAAGGTGCTGGGAAGAAATACATACCCTCCACTTTAAGTGGGACGTAACCTGGAAAGACCCACTAAGCAGAACAGAATAGAGGTGCCTTTAAAAGGTAAACTTTGAGCTACCATATGATCCAGCAGACCTCTTCCTGGACCTATAAACTAAGAAGACAGAATTGGAAGGACACAGGCACGCAAATCTGCATTGCATAGGATTACAATAGCCAAGATATGGAAGTAACCAAAAAGTCCACCGACAGATGGGTGGACAAAGAAGAACTGCTACCTCTACAGATGGAATATGAGCTAGTGAAAAAATGAAACAATGCCATTTGCAGCACCATAGATGAGTCTAGAAGTAATCATGCAACTTGGAGTAAGTGAGAAAGCGAAAGACACATATCCTATCATATCACATATAGGTGTTACCTAAAAAATGATACAAACAAAGATATTTCCACAGAGAAACGCTATCATAGATCCATTAAAAGAAATTATGGTTCACCAAATGGAAAGGTGTGAGGATTGGATACATTACCATATTGAGGTTAACAGAGAGATACAAACACATGTGAAATACATAATCACCAAAGACCTACACAATACCAAGAGAAGACTACTCAACATTGTGTCATAACCTACATGGGAAAAGGATCCGAAGAAGAATAGATATATGTATATGTGTGAAAGAACCACATCTTGCACACCTAGAACAAACAAAACATTGTAATCAAGTTTGCTGTGATAAAAAAAAAAAATTAAGTGGAAAATACCAACAAGAAGTAATGAGACATAAATGTAAAGGGTTTTTTACTCGCACATTCCATTCTAATTTGCAACCTAGAACACCACTTCCAGTAAGGCTCTGTTGCCCTAGTAACCAGATTTGGTAAAGGAGAAATGCTGCCGCCTTGTGGCCGGTTCCCGCAAGAGCAGCTTTTAACCCACAGCTAATGGTCACTTACCATTCACAAGGACTCAGGGCTGTAAAGGACACCTGCCCTCAAAATTGTGCTGAAGTAGGGAATGGATAAAAAAAAATTCAAAACAGGCAAAATGTTCACGAAGATAGTATGAAGAGGTAAGTTTTACTCACTCTCTTTTTCAAGAAAGGAAAATGGATAAAAGCTCACCTCAGGAAGTATTAGACTCATGCAATCTAATCTACAAAAAGTTTTCAACTCACACCAGTCGACTGACCATTGGCAAAAAGTCTACAAACAATAAATGCTGAAGAGGTTTTAGAGAACTCTGTACCCTCTAGCTGCTGGTGAGATGGAAAAGGGTTAAACGCTAATAATGAGAACAGAAAGGAGCTGCGTTTAAAAGGAAAAATTGAGGTACCATTCAATCCAGCAGGCGCACCAATGGGCCTCTCACCTGAGAAGACCAGAATGAAGAAGACCCGGGCTGCAAAAGCTGCACTGCAGCCTTGTTCACAATAGACAAGACAGCGAAGCAACCAAAATGTCCATCAACAGATGAAAGGATAAAGAAGAAGTGGTCCATGTCCACAATGAATACTAGCCATGGAAAACAATGAAACACTGCTCTTTGAGGCAGCATAGATGATCTTGGAGATAATCACAGAACATGAGGTAAGTCGGAAAGCAAAAGTCCTATATCCTACGATATCACTTATAGGCGTTATCTAATAACTGACACAAATGAACATATTTCCACAGAGAAAGTCAATCACAGACTTATTAAAAACAAACTATGCTTATCTAAAAGGAAAGGTGGGGGGAATGGATAAATGAAGATTAGCATTACCATATGTATACACATACATATTATACACATATATCAAAAAGACCGACCATATAGCAAGGAAGGTTTATGGAACACTCTGTAATAATTTACACGGGAAGAGGATCTCCACATAAATAGGTATATAGAATATGTAGATGAACCAGAGTGTGTACACCTTGGACAAGCAACATTCTAACCATTACCCCAATTGAAAAAATTAAAACAACGAACTAGGAATAATGAGACATAAACTTATGGGGGTTTGCCTGGCACGTTCCATTCAAATTTACAACCTAGGCCAACGACTTCCAGAACGGCTCTGCTGCCCTAGTACCCAGATTTGGGAGTGGGGAAATGCTGCATCCTTGTGGCCGTTTCCCACAACAGCAGCTTTAAACCCACTGCAAAAGGTCACTAAATATTCACCAATTGCAGTCCTGTACATGACACCTGCCCTCCAAAAAATACTGAGGTCGAAAATGGACCAAAAAATTCTAGAGTGCAACCTTCCAAAAAGAAAATTTGAAGAGGTATCTTATACTCACACTTTATTTCTTTTTTCTTTTAACGGAAAAGAAAAAGGCGTGGAAAAATGATGAATTGTAGGAATTTTTACAGACATGTAAACCCAAATTACAAAAACCTATCAGCTCACACCAGTCAGAATGGCCATCAACAAAAATGCTGCAAACAATAAATGCTGACGTGATTGTGGAGAAATGCGTACCCTCGATTCTAAGGGGGACGTGGTAAGCGCCACTAATGAAAGCACAATTGAGGTGCCTTGAAAAGGTCAACGTTGAGCTACCATACCAGTCAATCAATCATACCCACTGCTGGGTCTATCACCTGAGAAAATGAAAATCAAAAATCACAGGCTGGCAATCCTGCACTCCAGCAATATTTACCGTAGGCAACACTTGGAAGCAACGAAAATGTCCATCAACAGAGGACTGCACCAAGAAGAAGTGGTCCATGTACACAGTGGAATATTAGCCATGGAAAACATTGAAGCACTGCTCTTTGAGGCACCATAGATGAGCCTGGAGATAATCAGAAAACATGAAGTAGGTCGGAAAGCAAAAGACCTATATCCTATATTATCACTTATGGCATTATCTAATAACTGACACAGATGAACATATTTCCAAAGAGAAAGACACTCACAGGCTTAGAAAACAAACTATGCTCATCTAAAAGGAAAGGAGGGGGGAAATTGAGAAATGAAGATTAGTGTTACTATACATATACAAATACATATTATATACATGTATCAAAAAGACCGAACATATAGCAAGGGAGGTCGACGGAACACTGTAATATTTTACATGGGAAGAGGATCTGTACATTAATAGACATTCATAATGTACAAATGAACCAGATTGTGTACACCTAGGACAAACAATATTCTAAACTTTACCCAGATTAAAAAAAATTTAAAAACCAAGAAGAAGTAATGAGACATAAACTTATGGGGATTTCTCCTGGCAAATTCCATTCTAATTTACAGCCTAGGACAATGACTTCCAGAAAGGCTCTGCTGCCCTAGCACCCAGATTGGGGAATGGAGAAATGCTACCTCCTTGTGGACGTTTCCCACAACAGCAGCTTTGAACCCACTGCAAAAGGTCACTCAATTTTCACCAACTTGCACTTCTGTCAATGGCACCTGCCCTCCAAAAAATTTCTGGGGTCAAAAATCGACCAAAAAATTCAGAAGAGGGCAACCTTCGAAGAAGACAATTTCAAGAGCTATATTGTACTCACGTTTTTTTTTTCTTTTAATAGAAAAGATAAAGGCGTAGGAATATGATGAATTTTAAAAATTTTAATGACATGCATACCCATATTACCAAAACCTATCAGCTCACAGCAGTCAGAATGGCCATTAGGAAAAATGCTGCAAAAAATAAACGGTGAAGGGAGGGTGGAGAAATGCGTACCCTCGGTTGTAAGGGGGGGGCATGTAAAGAGCCACTAATGAAAACACAATGTAGGTGTTTTGAAAAGGGAAACATTGAGCTACCAGTCAAGCAATCACAACCACTGCTTGGCCTATCACCTGAGAAAATGAGAATCAAAAAGTCACAGGCTGGCAAACCTGTACGCCAGCAATATTTACCATAGCCAGCACTTGGAAGCAATGAAAATGTCCATCAACCGAGGAATGCACCAAGAAGAAGTGGTCCACGTACACAATGGAATATTACTCTAATAATAAATATAAATTAAATTTAAAAACAAACAAAAACAAGGAGACATCAACATTTGTGGGTTTATCCGGGCACATTGCACTCTAATTTATAACCGAAGAACACCACTGGCCGGTAGGTCTGTTTCCCTAGTACCAGCAAGGGGAACGTAGAAAGGCTGCCACTCTCTGGCCGTTACCTGCAAAAGCAGGTTTAAAGCCTGAGCTAATGGTCACTTCATATGAACAAGTACTGCAGGGCTGTAAATGAAACCTGCCCTCAAAACGTCTTGAGGGAGATAATGGCCAAAATATTTCAAAACGGTGACACATACTTTAAGAAAACACTTTGAAGAAATAAGCTCTAATCACAGCTGGAAAAATAAAAAGGACATGTCTTAAAGCTCAATTTCAACGCGTTATGAGACACAAGCAAATTCAACCACAAAGAGGTATCAGCTCACACCACTCAGAATAACCATCAGCAAAAACTACAAAGAATAAATGCTGAAGGTGCTGGGAAGAAATACATACCCTCCACTTTAAGTGGTACGTAACCTGGAAAGACCCACTAAGCAGAACAGAATAGAGGTGCCTTTAAAAGGTAAACTTTGAGCTACCATATGATCCAGCAGACCTCTTCCTGGACCTATAAACTAAGAAGACAGAATTGGAAGGACACAGGCACGCAAATCTGCATTGCATAGGATTACAATAGCCAAGATATGGAAGTAACCAAAAAGTCCACCGACAGATGGGTGGACAAAGAAGAACTGCTACCTCTACAGATGGAATATGAGCTAGTGAAAAAATGAAACAATGCCATTTGCAGCACCATAGATGAGTCTAGAAGTAATCATGCAACTTGGAGTAAGTGAGAAAGCGAAAGACACATATCCTATCATATCACATATAGGTGTTACCTAAAAAATGATACAAACAAAGATATTTCCACAGAGAAACGCTATCATAGATCCATTAAAAGAAATTATGGTTCACCAAATGGAAAGGTGTGAGGATTGGATACATTACCATATTGAGGTTAACAGAGAGATACAAACACATGTGAAATACATAATCACCAAAGACCTACACAATACCAAGAGAAGACTACTCAACATTGTGTCATAACCTACATGGGAAAAGGATCCGAAGAAGAATAGATATATGTATATGTGTGAAAGAACCACATCTTGCACACCTAGAACAAACAAAACATTGTAATCAAGTTTGCTGTGATAAAAAAAAAAAATTAAGTGGAAAATACCAACAAGAAGTAATGAGACATAAATGTAAAGGGTTTTTTACTCGCACATTCCATTCTAATTTGCAACCTAGAACACCACTTCCAGTAAGGCTCTGTTGCCCTAGTAACCAGATTTGGTAAAGGAGAAATGCTGCCGCCTTGTGGCCGGTTCCCGCAAGAGCAGCTTTTAACCCACAGCTAATGGTCACTTACCATTCACAAGGACTCAGGGCTGTAAAGGACACCTGCCCTCAAAATTGTGCTGAGGTAGGGAATGGATAAAAAAAAATTCAAAACAGGCAAAATGTTCACGAAGATAGTATGAAGAGGTAAGTTTTACTCACTCTCTTTTTCAAGAAAGGAAAATGGATAAAAGCTCACCTCAGGAAGTATTAGACTCATGCAATCTAATCTACAAAAAGTTTTCAACTCACACCAGTCGACTGACCATTGGCAAAAAGTCTACAAACAATAAATGCTGAAGAGGTTTTAGAGAACTCTGTACCCTCTAGCTGCTGGTGAGATGGAAAAGGGTTAAACGCTAATAATGAGAACAGAAAGGAGCTGCGTTTAAAAGGAAAAATTGAGGTACCATTCAATCCAGCAGGCGCACCAATGGGCCTCTCACCTGAGAAGACCAGAATGAAGAAGACCCGGGCTGCAAAAGCTGCACTGCAGCCTTGTTCACAATAGACAAGACAGCGAAGCAACCAAAATGTCCATCAACAGATGAAAGGATAAAGAAGAAGTGGTCCATGTCCACAATGAATACTAGCCATGGAAAACAATGAAACACTGCTCTTTGAGGCAGCATAGATGATCTTGGAGATAATCACAGAACATGAGGTAAGTCGGAAAGCAAAAGTCCTATATCCTACGATATCACTTATAGGCGTTATCTAATAACTGACACAAATGAACATATTTCCACAGAGAAAGTCAATCACAGACTTATTAAAAACAAACTATGCTTATCTAAAAGGAAAGGTGGGGGGAATGGATAAATGAAGATTAGCATTACCATATGTATACACATACATATTATACACATATATCAAAAAGACCGACCATATAGCAAGGAAGGTTTATGGAACACTCTGTAATAATTTACACGGGAAGAGGATCTCCACATAAATAGGTATATAGAATATGTAGATGAACCAGAGTGTGTACACCTTGGACAAGCAACATTCTAACCATTACCCCAATTGAAAAAATTAAAACAACGAACTAGGAATAATGAGACATAAACTTATGGGGGTTTGCCTGGCACGTTCCATTCAAATTTACAACCTAGGCCAACGACTTCCAGAACGGCTCTGCTGCCCTAGTACCCAGATTTGGGAGTGGGGAAATGCTGCATCCTTGTGGCCGTTTCCCACAACAGCAGCTTTAAACCCACTGCAAAAGGTCACTAAATATTCACCAATTGCAGTCCTGTACATGACACCTGCCCTCCAAAAAATACTGAGGTCGAAAATGGACCAAAAAATTCTAGAGTGCAACCTTCCAAAAAGAAAATTTGAAGAGGTATCTTATACTCACACTTTATTTCTTTTTTCTTTTAACGGAAAAGAAAAAGGCGTGGAAAAATGATGAATTGTAGGAATTTTTACAGACATGTAAACCCAAATTACAAAAACCTATCAGCTCACACCAGTCAGAATGGCCATCAACAAAAATGCTGCAAACAATAAATGCTGACGTGATTGTGGAGAAATGCGTACCCTCGATTCTAAGGGGGACGTGGTAAGCGCCACTAATGAAAGCACAATTGAGGTGCCTTGAAAAGGTCAACGTTGAGCTACCATACCAGTCAATCAATCATACCCACTGCTGGGTCTATCACCTGAGAAAATGAAAATCAAAAATCACAGGCTGGCAATCCTGCACTCCAGCAATATTTACCGTAGGCAACACTTGGAAGCAACGAAAATGTCCATCAACAGAGGACTGCACCAAGAAGAAGTGGTCCATGTACACAGTGGAATATTAGCCATGGAAAACATTGAAGCACTGCTCTTTGAGGCACCATAGATGAGCCTGGAGATAATCAGAAAACATGAAGTAGGTCGGAAAGCAAAAGACCTATATCCTATATTATCACTTATGGCATTATCTAATAACTGACACAGATGAACATATTTCCAAAGAGAAAGACACTCACAGGCTTAGAAAACAAACTATGCTCATCTAAAAGGAAAGGAGGGGGGAAATTGAGAAATGAAGATTAGTGTTACTATACATATACAAATACATATTATATACATGTATCAAAAAGACCGAACATATAGCAAGGGAGGTCGACGGAACACTGTAATATTTTACATGGGAAGAGGATCTGTACATTAATAGACATTCATAATGTACAAATGAACCAGATTGTGTACACCTAGGACAAACAATATTCTAAACTTTACCCAGATTAAAAAAAAATTTAAAAACCAAGAAGAAGTAATGAGACATAAACTTATGGGGATTTCTCCTGGCAAATTCCATTCTAATTTACAGCCTAGGACAATGACTTCCAGAAAGGCTCTGCTGCCCTAGCACCCAGATTGGGGAATGGAGAAATGCTACCTCCTTGTGGACGTTTCCCACAACAGCAGCTTTGAACCCACTGCAAAAGGTCACTCAATTTTCACCAACTTGCACTTCTGTCAATGGCACCTGCCCTCCAAAAAATTTCTGGGGTCAAAAATCGACCAAAAAATTCAGAAGAGGGCAACCTTCGAAGAAGACAATTTCAAGAGCTATATTGTACTCAGGTTTTTTTTCTTTTAAGAGAAAAGAAAGAGGCGTAGGAATATGATGAATTTTAAAAATTTTAATGACATGCATACCCATATTACAAAAACCTATCAGCTCACAGAAGTCAGAATGGCCATTAGGAAAAATGCTGCAAAAAATAAACGGTGAAGGGAGGGTGGAGAAATGCGTACCCTCGGTTGTAAGGGGGGGTGGGCATGTAAAGAGCCACTAATGAAAACACAATGTAGGTGTTTTGAAAAGGGAAACATTGAGCTACCAGTCAAGCAATCACAACCACTGCTTGGCCTATCACCTGAGAAAATGAGAATCAAAAAGTCACAGGCTGGCAAACCTGTACGCCAGCAATATTTACCATAGCCAGCACTTGGAAGCAATGAAAATGTCCATCAACCGAGGAATGCACCAAGAAGAATTGGTCCACGTACACAATGGAATATTACTCTAATAATAAATATAAATTAAATTTAAAAACAAACAAAAACAAGGAGACATCAACATTTGTGGGTTTATCCGGGCACATTGCACTCTAATTTATAACCGAAGAACACCACTGGCCGGTAGGTCTGTTTCCCTAGTACCAGCAAGGGGAACGTAGAAAGGCTGCCGCTCTCTGGCCGTTACCTGCAAAAGCAGGTTTAAAGCCTGAGCTAATGGTCACTTCATATGAACAAGTACTGCAGGGCTGTAAATGAAACCTGCCCTCAAAACGTCTTGAGGGAGATAATGGCCAAAATATTTCAAAACGGTGACACATACTTTAAGAAAACACTTTGAAGAAATAAGCTCTAATCACAGCTGGAAAAATAAAAAGGACATGTCTTAAAGCTCAATTTCAACGCGTTATGAGACACAAGCAAATTCAACCACAAAGAGGTATCAGCTCACACCACTCAGAATAACCATCAGCAAAAACTACAAAGAATAAATGCTGAAGGTGCTGGGAAGAAATACATACCCTCCACTTTAAGTGGGACGTAACCTGGAAAGACCCACTAAGCAGAACAGAATAGAGGTGCCTTTAAAAGGTAAACATTGAGCTACCATATGATCCAGCAGACCTCTTCCTGGACCTATAAACTAAGAAGACAGAATTGGAAGGACACAGGCACGCAAATCTGCATTGCATAGGATTACAATAGCCAAGATATGGAAGTAACCAAAAAGTCCACCGACAGATGGGTGGACAAAGAAGAACTGCTACCTCTACAGATGGAATATGAGCTAGTGAAAAAATGAAACAATGTCATTTGCAGCACCATAGATGAGTCTAGAAGTAATCACGCAACTTGGAGTAAGTGAGAAAGCGAAAGACACATATCCTATCATATCACATATAGGTGTTACCTAAAAAATGATACAAACAAAGATATTTCCACAGAGAAACACTATCATAGATTCATTAAAAGAACTTATGGTTCCCCAAATGGAAAGGTGTGAGGATTGGATACATTAGCATATTGTGGTTAACAGAGAGATACAAACACATGTGAAATATATAATCACCAAAGACCTACGCAATACCAAGGGAAGACTACTCAACATTGTGTCATAACCTACATGGGAAAAGGATCCGAAGAAGAATAGATATATGTATATGTGTGAAAGAACCACATCTTGCACACCTAGAACAAACAAAACATTGTAATCAAGTTTGCTGTGATAAAAAATAAAAATTAAGTGAAAAATGCCAACAAGAAGTAATGAGACATAAATGTAAAGGGCTTTTTCCTCGCACATTCCATTCTAATTTACAACCTAGAACACCACTTCCAGTAAGGCTCTGTTGCCCTAGTAACCAGATTTGGTAAAGGAGAAATGCTGCCGCCTTGTTGCCGGTTCCCGCAAGAGCAGCTTTTAACCCACAGCTAATGGTCACTTACCATTCACAAGGACTCAGGGCTGTAAAGGACACCTGCCCTCAAAATTGTGCTGAGGTAGGGAATGGATAAAAAAAAATTCAAAACAGGCAAAATGTTCACGAAGATAGTATGAAGAGGTAAGTTTTACTCACTCTCTTTTTCAAGAAAGGAAAATGGATAAAAGCTCACCTCAGGAAGTATTAGACTCATGCAATCTAATCTACAAAAGTTTTCAACTCACACCAGTCGACTGACCATTGGCAAAAAGTCTACAAACAATAAATGCTGAAGAGGTTTTAGAGACCTCTGTACCCTCTAGCTGCTGGTGAGATGGAAAAGGGTTAAACGCTAATAATGAGAACAGAAAGGAGCTGCGTTTAAAAAGAAAATTTGAGGTACCATTCAATCCAGCAGGCGCACCAATGGGCCTCTCACCTGAGAAGACCAGAATGAAGAAGACCCGGGCTGCAAAAGCTGCACTGCAGCCTTGTTCACAATAGACAAGACAGTGAAGCAACCAAAATGTCCATCAACAGATGAAAGGATAAAGAAGAAGTGGTCCATGTCCACAATGAATACTAGCCATGGAAAACAATGAAACACTGCTCTTTGAGGCAGCATAGATGATCTTGGAGATAATCACAGAACATGAGGTAAGTCGGAAAGCAAAAGTCCCATATCCTACGATATCACTTATAGGCGTTATCTAATAACTGACACAAATGAACTTGTTTCCACAGAGAAAGTCAATCACAGACTTATTAAAAAAAACTATGCTTATCTAAAAGGAAAGGTGGGGGGAATGGATAAATGAAGATTAGTGTTACCATATGTATACACATACATATTATACACATATATCAAAAAGACCGACCATATAGCAAGGAAGGTTTACGGAACACTCTGTAATAATTTACACGGGAAGAGGATCTCTACGTAAATAGGTATATAGAATATGTAGATGAACCAGAGTGTGTACACCTTGGACAAACAACATTCTAACCATTACCCCAATTGAAAAAATTAAAACAACGAACTAGGAGTAATGAGACATAAACTCATGGGGGGTTTTCCTGGCACATTCCATTCAAATTTACAACATAGGCAAACGACTTCCAGAACGGCTCTGCTGCCCTTGTACCCAGATTTGGGAATGGAGAAATGCTGCATCCTTGTGGCCGTTTCCCACAACAGCAGCTTTAAACCCACTGCAAAAGGTCACTAAATATTCACCAATTGCTGTTGTGTAAATGACACATGCCCTCCAAAAAAACTGAGGTCGAAAATCGACGAAAAAATCTAGAGTGCAACCTTCCAAAAAGAAAATTTGAAGAGGTATATTGTACTCACACTTTTTTTTTTCTTTTAACAGAAAAGTAAAAGGCATGGAAAAATGATGAATTGTAGGAATTTTTATAGACATGTAAACCCAAATTACAAAAACCTATCAACTCACACCAGTAAGAATGGCCATCAACAAAAATGCTGCAAACAATAAATGCTGACGTGATTGTGGAGAAATGTGTACCCTCGATTCTAAGGGGGACGTGGTAAGAACCACTAATGAAAGCACAATTGAGGTGTCTTTAAAAGGTAAACATTGAGCTACCATACCAGTCAATCAATCATACCCACTGCTGAGTCTATCACCTGAGAAAATGAAAATCAAAAATCACAGGCTGGCAATCTTGCACTCCAGCAATATTTCCCATAGGCAACAATTGGAAGCAACGAAAATGTCCATCACCAGAGGAATGCACCAAGAAGAAGTGGTCCATGTACACAATGGAATATTAGCCATGGAAAACAATGAAGCACTGCTCTTTGAGGCACCATAGATGAGCCTGGAGATAATCACAAAACATGAGGTAGGTCGGAAAGCAAAAGACCTATAACCTATGATATCACTTATGGTGGTATCTAATAACTGACAGAAATGAACATATTTCCAAAGAGCAAGACACTCACGTGCTTCGAAATCAAACTCTGCTGATGTATAAGGAAAGTTGGGGGCAATGGATAAATGAAGATTAGTGTGTACTCTACATATATAAATACATATTATATACATTTATCAAAAAGCCAGACCATATATTAAGGGGGGTCTACGGAACACTCTGTAATATTTTACATGGGAAGAGGATCTGTACATGAATAGACGTATATAATGTATAAATGAACCAGACTGTGTACACTTAGGACAAACAATATTCTAATCTTAACCGCGATTTAAAAAATTTTAAAAACCAAGAAGAAGTAATGAGACCTAAACATATGGGGCTATCTCCTGGCACATTCCATTCTAATTTACAACCTAGGACCACGACTTCTAGAAAGGCTCTTGCCCTAGTACCCAGATTTGGGAATGGAGAAATGCTACCTCATTGTAGGCGTTTCCCACAACAGCAGCTTTAAACCCATTGCTTAAGGTCACTACGTATTCACATAACCGCAGGCCTGTAAATCACACCTACCCTCCAAAACAATCCTGGGGTTGAAAATTGACCAAAAAATTCAAATGAGGGCAACGTTCCAAGAAGACACTTTCAAGAGGTATATTGTACGCACACTTTTTTCTTTTTTTTTTAAACAGAAAAAAAAGGTGTGGAAAACTGATGAATTTTAGAATTTTTAATGACATGAATACCCATATTACAAAAAACGTATGAGCTCACACCAGTCAGAATGGCCATTAGGAAAAATGCTGCAAAAAATAAATGCTGAAAGGAGTGTGGAGAAATGCGTACCCTCGGTTATAAGGGGGGGCATGTAAAGAGCCACTAATTAAAACACAATGTAGGTGCTTTGAAAAGGGAAACATTGAGCTACCAGTCAATCAGTCACAACCACTGCTGGGCCTATCACCTGAGAAAATGAAAATCATAAAGTCACAGGCTGGCAATCCCGCACTCCAGCAATATTTACCATAGCCACCACTTGGAAGCAATGAAAATGTCCATCAACCGAGGAATGCACCAAGAAGAAGTGGTCCATGTACACAATGGAATATTACTCCAATAATAAATATAAATTAAATCTAAAAAACAAAACAAAATTAAGGAGACATCAGCATTTGTGGGTTTATCTGGGCACATTGCACTCTAATTTATAACCGAGGGCCACCAATGGCCGGAAGGTGTGTTTCCCTAGTTACCAGAGTGGGGAACATAGAAAGGCTGCCTCCTTCTGGCCGTTACCTGCAAAAGCAGCTTTAAAGCCTGTGCTAATGGTCACTTCATATGAACAAGTACTGCAGGGCTGTAAATGAAACCTGCCCTCAAAATGTCTTGAGGGAGGTAATGGCCAAAAAATTTCAAAATGTGACACATACTTTAAGTAAACACTTTGAAGAACTAAGCCGTAATCACAGTTTGATAAATAAAAAGGACATGCTTTAAAGCTCAATTTCAACAGATTATGGCACACATGCAAGTTCATCCACAAAGAGGTCTCAGCTCGCACCTGTCAGAATAACCATCAGCAATAAAACTACAAACAATAAATACTGAAGGTGTTTTGGAGAAATGCATACCCTCAACTTTAAGTTGGACGTAACCTGGAAAGAGTCACTAATGAGAACTGAATGGCGGTGCCTTTAAAACGTACACACTGAGCTACCATATGATACAGCAAGCCCACTCCTTGGCCTATAACATAGGAAGATAGAACTGGAAAGACACAGGCAAGCAAATGTGCATTGCAACAGTATTACAATAGCCAAGACATGGATGCAACCAAAAAAGTCCATCAAGATTTGTGTGGCCAAAGAAGAACTGGTTCATGTACAGATGGAATATTAGCCAGGGAAAAAAATGAAACAATGTCATTTGTAGCACCATGTATGATTCTTCAGGTAATCAGGCAAATTGTACTAAGTCAGAAAACAAAAGACACATATCCTATAATATCACTTATAGGTCTTAGCTAAAAATTGATACCAATGAAGATATTTCCACAGAGAAATGCAATCACAGATTCATTAAAGAAACTTATGTTTTACCAAATGGAAAGGTGTGAGGATTGGATACATTAGGATATTGGGGTTAACATAGATATAGAAACACATGTGAAATATGTAACCACCAAAGACCTACGTAATACCAAGAGAAGATTACTCAACATTGTGTCATAACCTACATGGGAAAATGATCCAAAGAAGAATAGATATATGTATATGTTTAAAAGAACCACATCTTGCACACCTAGAAGAAACAAAACATTTTAATCAAATTTGCTCTGATAAAAAATAAAAATTAAATTAAAAAAAGAACAAGAAGTAATGAGACATAAACTTAAGGGGCTTTTTGCTGGCACATTGCATTCTACTTTACAACCAGAACATGACTTCCATTAAGGCTCTGTCATCACTAATAAAGCAGCTTTATAAGCAATGTTGAAGATAGCTTAAAAGAAGTCTCACTAATTATTGATAGTAGCAAGACAACAAAGTAAAGTAAAAATCTCACTGCAAGAAGTATACATAGAGTGAGGATAGTAGATCAAACACTTATTACACTTCTGTAAAGAATAAAAGAAAACAATAGTATTTTTTTTTAAAAAGAAAGGGCCCAAATAAATCTGAAATGAAAGAGATGATGTTACAACAGGCACCACAGAAATACAAAGTATCCTAAGATACACACAGGGTAACTCAGGGGTCAGACTGGACAGAGCCCACTCTCCAGTCCCCTGTACATGACTTACAGGAGCCTCAGGAACTCAGGAGGGGTTCCCTGAGGAGAGGCTCAAGAGAGAATATGGTAGGCATTAACATGGCTCCATTCATCTTAAACATGCCTGAACTACATTCACACGAGATGATTTTGTCCTGTATGTACATCGGCACCTCTAGTTGGAACTGCAGATCTTTAGCTTCATCACCTCTACTGAGAGCATTAGCTTCACCTGCTGTGGACCGTCTCCTATAGGATTTCTAGAACCACAAAACATCGAAGCTTCGCAGGACCCAGAGTCTGTGCGACTCCACGCAGAGTCTCAGAGTCTCAACTCCACTCAGATACTCCACTCTTGGAGGGCACACACAAAGTAGTGAGCACATCAGAACCCAGGGGAAGGAGCAGTGACCCTGTAGGAGAATGAGCAGAACTACCTGATAGTTTTAGAGGGTCTCCTGCAGAGGCAGGTGGTGGTTGTGGCTGTGGCTCACCGTGAGGACAACGACACTGGCAGCAGAAGTTCTGGGAAATACTCCTTGGTGTGAGCCCTCCCAGAGTCCGCCATTAGCCCCACCAAGAGCAAGGTAGGCTCCAGTGCTGGGTTGCCTAAGGCCAAACAACCAACAGGGAGGGAACCCAGCCCCATGGATCAGCAGACAAGCAGATTAAACTTTTTATTAAAGTTTTATTTAATCCGCAGACAAGCAGATTAAAGCTCTGCCCACCAAAGCAACACCCAGCTCTACCCACCACCAGTCCCTCCCATCAGGAAGTTTGCACAAGCCTCTAAGATAGACTCATCCACTGGAGAGCAGACAGCAGAAGGAAGAAGAACTACAATTCTGAAGCCTGTGGAAAGTAAACCACATTCACAGAAAGATAGACAAAATGAAAAGGCAGAGGACTTTATACCAGATCAAGGAACAAGATAAAACCCCAGAAAAAAAACGAAATGAGGTGGAGATAGGGAACCTTCCAGAAAAAGAATCAGAATAAAGATAGTGAAGATGATCCAAGACCATGGCAAAAGAATGGAGGCAAAAACAAAAAGAATAAAATATCTAGGAATAAACCTACCTAAGGAGACAAAAGACCTGTATGCAGAAAATTATAGGACACTGATGAAAGAAATTAAAGATGATACAAATAGATGGAGAGAGATACCACATTCTTGGATTGGAAAAATCAACATTGTGAAACTGACTCTACTACCCAAAGCAATCTATAGATTCAATGTAATCCCTATCAAACTACCACTGGCATTTTTCACAGAACTAGAACAAAAAATTTCACAATTTGTATGGAGACACAAAAGACCCCGAATAGCCAAAGCAATCTTGAGAATGAAAAATGGAGCTGGAGGAATCAGGCTCCCTGACTTCAGACTATATTACAAAGCTACAGTAATCAAGACAGTTTGGTACTGGCACAAAAACAGAAATATAGATCAATGGAACAGGATAGAAAGTCCAGAGATAAACCCACGCACATATGGTCACCTTATCTTTGATAAAGGAGGCAAGCATATACAGTGGAGAAAAGACAGCCTCTTCAATAAGTGGTGCTGGGAAAATTGGACAGGTACATGTAAAAGTATGAAATTAGAACACTCCCTGACACCATACACAAAAATAAACTCAAAATGGATTAAAGACCTAAGTGTAAAGCCAGACACTATCAAACTCTTAGAGGAAAACATAGGCAGAACACTCTATGACATACATCACAGCAAGATCCTTTTTGACCCAGCTCCTAGAGAAATGGAAATAAAAACACAAATAAACAAATGGGACCTAATGAAACTTAAAAGCTTTTGCACAGCAAAGGAAACCATAAACAAGACCAAAAGAAAACCCTCAGAATGGGAGAAAATATTTGCAAATGAAGCAAATGACAAAGGATTAATCTCCAAGATTTACAAGCAGCTCATGCAGCTAAATAACAAAAAAACAAACAACCCAATCCAAAAATGGGCAGAAGACCTAAACAGACATTTCTCCAAAGAAGATATACAGATGGCCAACAGACACAAAAAAGAATGCTCAACATCATTAATCATTAGAGAAATGCAAATCAAAACTACAATGAGGTATCATCTCACACCGGTCAGAATGACCATCATCAAAAAATCTGGCAACAATAAATGCTGGAGAGGGTGTGGAGAAAAGGGACCACTCTTGCACTGTTGGTGGGAATGTAAATTGATACAGCCACTATGGAGTACAGTATGGAGGTTCCTTAAAAAACTAAAAATAGAACTACCATACGACCCAGCAATCCCACTACTGGGCATATACCCTGAGAAAACCAGAATTCAAAAAGAGTCATGTACCAAAATGTTCATTGCAGCTCTATTTACAATAGCCAGGACATGGAAGCAACCTAAGTGTCCATCATCGGATGAATGGATAAAGAAGATGTGGCACATATATACAATGGAATATTACTCAGCCATAAAAATAAATGAAATGGAGGTATTTGCAATGAAGTGGATGGAGTTAGAGTCTGTCATACAGAGTGAAGTAAGTCAGAAAGAGAAAAACAAATACAGTATGCTAACACATATATATGGAATCTAAGGAAAAAAAAAAGGTCATGAAGAACATAGTGGCAAGATGGGAATAAAGACACAGACCTACTAAAGAATGAACTTGAGGATATGGGGAGGGGGAGGGGTGAGATGTGACAGGGTGACAGAGTGTCATGGACATATATACCCTACCAAATGTAAAATAGATGGCTAGTGGGAAGCAGCCGCATAGCACCGGGAGATCAGCTCAGTGCTTTGTGACCGCCTGGGGGGGTGGGAAGGGGAGGGTGGGAGGGAGGGAGATGCGGGAGGGAGGAGATATGGGAACGTGTGTATATGTGTAGCTGATTCACTTTGTTATAAAGCAGTAACTAACACACCATTGTGAAGCAATTATACTTCAATAAAGATGTTTTAAAAAAAACGTAAAAAAAAAATTAAAAAAAAAAATGGAGGCAAAGATCGAGAAGATGCAAGAAATGCTTAACAAAGACCTAGAAGAATTAAGGAACAAACACCTAGAAGAATTAAAGAACAAACAAACAGAGGTGAATAATATAATAACTGAAATGAAAAATACACTAGAAGGAATCAGTAGCAGAATAACTGTGGCAGAAGAACGGATAAGTGACCTGGAAGACAGAAAGGTGGAAATCACTGCCATGGAACAGAATAAAGAAAAAGAATGAAAATAAATGAAGACACCCTAAGAGTACTCTGGGACAACATTAAATGAAACAACATTCACATTATAGGGGTCCCAGAAGGAGAAGAGAGAGAGAAAGGACGCAAGAATATATTTGAAGAGATTGAAGTCAAAAACTTCCCTAGCATGGGAAAAGAAATAGCCACCCAAGTCCAGGAAGCGCAGAGAGTCCCAGGCAGGATAAATCAAAGGAGAAAAATGCCAAGACACATAGTAACCAAATTGACAAAAATTAAAGACAAAGAAATATTATTGAAAACAACAAGTGAAAAATGACAAATAACATAAAAGGGAACTCCCATAACAGCTGATTTCTCAGCAGAAAATCTACAAGCCAGAAGGGAGTGGCATGATAAAATTAAAGTGATGAAAGGGAAGAACCGACAACGAAGAGTACTCCACCCAGCAAGGATCTCATTCAGATTTCACAGAGAAATCAAAAGTCCTACAGACAAGCAAAAGCTAAGAGAATTCAGCACCATGAAACCAGCTCTACACCAAATGCTAAAGGAAATTCTCTAAGTGGGAAACACAAGAGAAGAAAAGGACCCAACAAGACAAACCCGTAACAATTAAGAAAATAGTAATAAACATATCAATAATTACCTTAAACATGAATGGACTAAATGTTCCAACCAAAAAACACAGCCTCTCTGAATGGATACAAAAACACGACCTATATATATGCTGTCTACAAGAGACCCATTTCAGACCTAGGGACACATACAGACTGAAAGTGAGGTGATGGAAAAATATATTCTATGCAAATGAAAATCAGAAGAAAGCTGGAGTAGCAATACTCATATCAGATAAAATGACTTTAAAATAAACAATGTTACAAGAGACAAGGAAAGACACTACATAACGGTCAAGGGATCAGTCCAAGAAGAAGATATAACAATTATAAATATATATGTACCCAACATAGGAGCACCTCAATATATAAGGCAACTGCTAACAGCTATAAAAGAGGAAATTGACAGTAACACAATAATAGCGGGGGACTTTAACAGCTCACTTACACCAGTGCAGATCATCCAGACAGAAAATTAATAAGGAAACACAAGCTTTAAATGACACAATAGACCAGATAGAGTTAACTGATATTTATAGGACATTCCATCCAAAAACAGCAGATTACACGTTCTTCTCAACTGCACACGGAACATTCTCCAGGATAGATCACATCTCGGGTCACAAAAAAGCCTCAGTAAATTAAAGAAAACTGAAATCATATCAAGCAGCTGTTCCGACCACAATGCTATGAGATTAGAAATCAATTACAGGGAAAAATCCGTAAAAAACAAAAAACATGGAGGCTAAACAATACGTTACTAAATAACCAAGAGATCACTGAAGAAATAAAAGAGGAAATCAAAAAATACCTAGAGACAAATGACAACAAAAACACGATGATCCAAAACCTAAGGGATGCAGCAAAAGCAGTTCTAAGAGGGAAGTTTATAGCAATACAAGCCTACCTCAAGAAACAAGAAAAATCTCAAATAAACAATCTAACCTTACACCTAGAGGAACTAGAGAAAGAAGAACAAAACCCAAAGTTAGTAGAAAGAAAGGAATCATAAAGATCAGAGCAGAAATAAATGGAATAGAAACAAAGAAAATGAAAGCAAACATCAATAAAACTAAAAGCTGGTTCTTTGAGAAGATAAACAAAAATGATAAGCCTTTAGCCAGACCCAAGAAAAAGAGGGAGAGGACTCAAATCAACAAAATTAGAAGTGAAAAAGGAGAAGTTACAACAGACACCACAGGAATACAAAGCATCCTAAGAGACTACTACAAGCAACTCTATGCCAATAAAATGGACAACCTGGAAGAAATGGACAAATTCTTAGAAAGGGATAACTTTCCGAGACTGAATCAGGAAGAAATAGAGAATATGAACAAACCTATCACAAGCAGTGAAATTGAAACTGTGAACAAAAATCTTCCAACAAACAAAAGTCCAGAACCAGATGGCATCACAGGTGAATTGTAACAAATATTTAGAGAAGAGCTAGCACCCAACCTTCTCAAATTCTTCAAAACAATTGCAGGGGAAGGAACACACCCAAACTCATTCTATGAGACCACCATCACCCTGATACCAAAACCAGACAAAGATACTACAAGGAAAATAAATTATAGACCAATATCACTGATGAATATAGATGTAAAAATCCTCAACAAAATACTAGCAAACAGAATCGAACAACACATTAAAAGGATCATACACCATGATCAAGTGGGGTTTATCCCAGGGATGCAAGGATTCTTCAATATACACAAATCAATGTGATACACCATATTAACAAATTGTAGAATAAAACCATATGATCATCTCAATAGATGCAGGAAAAGATTTGGAGAAAATTCAACACCCATTTATGATAAAAACTCTGCAGAGTGTGGGCATAGAGGGAAACTACCTCAACCTTATAAAGGCCATATATGACAAACCCACAGCAAACAGCATTCTCAATGGGGAAAAACTGAAAGTGTTTCCTCTAAGATCAGGAACAAGACGAGGATGTCCACTCTCACCACTACTATTCAACATAGTTTTGGAAGTCGTAGCCATGGCAATCAGAGAAGAAAAAGAAATAAAAGGAATAAAAAAAGGAAAAGAAGAAGTAAAATTGTCACTGTTTGCAGATGACATCATATCATAGATAGAGAATCCTAAAAATGCCACCAGAAAACCACTGGAGCTAATCAATGAATTTGGTAAAGTTGCAGGATACAAAATTAATGCACAGAAATTGCTTGCATTCCTATACACTAACAATGAAAGAACAGAAAGAGAAATTAAGGAAACAATCCCATTACCACTGCAACAAAAAGAATAAACTACCTAGGAATAAACCTACCTAAGGAAGTAAAAGACCTGTACTCAGAAAACTATAAGACACTGATGAAAGAAATCAAAGATGATATAAACAGATGGAGACATATACCATGTTCTTGGATTAGAAGAATCAATATTGTGAAAATGACTATACTACCCAAAGCAATCTACAGATTCAATGCAATCCCTATCAAAATACCTTTGGCATTTTCTACAGAACTAGAAAAAAAAATCTTAAAATTTGTAGGGAGACACAAAGACCCCGGATAGCCAAAGCAGCCTTGAGGGGAAAAAAAAAGAGCTGGAGGAATCAGACTTCCAGACTTTAGACTATATTACAAAGCTACAGTAATCAAGATGATATGGTACTGACACAAAAACAGAAATATAGATCAATAGAACAGGATAGAAAACACAGAGATAAACCCACGTACCTATGGTTAACTAATCTATGACAAAGGAGGCAAGGGTATACAATGGAGAAAAGATAGTGTCTTCAGTAAGTGGTGCTGGGAAAACTGGACAGCTACATGTAAAAGAATGAAATTAGAACACTCCCTAACACCATACACAAACATAAACTCAAAATGGATTAGAGACCTAAATGTAAGACCAGCCACTATAAAACTCTTAGAGGAAAACATAAGCAGAACAGTCTATGACATAAATCACAGCAAGATCCTTTTTGACCCACCTCCTAGGGAAATGGAAATAAAAACAAAAATTAAAAAAATGGGACCTAATGAAACTTAAAATCTTTTGCACAGCAAAGGAAAACATAAGCAAGATGAAAAGACAACCATCAGAATGGGAGAAAATATTTTCAAATGAAGCAAATGGCAAAGGATTAATCTCCAAAAAGCAGCACATGTAGCTCAATATCACAAAACCAAACAACCCAATCCAAAAATGGGCAGAAGACCTAAATAGACATTTCTCCAAAGAAGATATACAGTTTGCCAACAAACACATGAAAGGATGCTGAACATCACTAATCATTAGAGAAATGCAAATCAAAACTACAGTGAGATATCACCTCACACCAGTCAGAATGGCCATCATCAAAAAATCTACCAACAATAAATGCTGGAGAGGCATTTATTGGAAAAAAGGGAACCCTCTTGCCCTGTTGGTGGGAATGTAAATTGATATAGCTACTAGGGAGAACGGTATGGGGGTTCCTTAAAAACTAAAAATAGAACAACCGTACAAACCAGCAATCCCACTACTGGACATTTACCCTGAGAAAACCATAATTCAAAAAGAGTCATGTACCACAATGTTCATTGTAGCTCTATTTACAATAGCCAGGACATGGAAGCAACCTAAGTGTCCATCAACAGATAACTGGATAAAGAAGATGTGGCACATATATACAATGGAACATTATTCAGCTATAAAAAGAAACGAAATTGAGTTATTTGTAGTGAGGTGGATGGATCTAGAGTCTGTCCTACAGAGTGAAGTAAGTCAGAAAGAGAAAAACAAATACCGTATGCTAACACATATATATGGAATCTAAAAGAAAAAAGTTTATGAAGAACCTAGGGGCAGGAAAGGATTAAGGACACAGACGTAGAGAAAGGACTTGAGGACACGGGGAGGGGGAAGGGTAAGCTGGGACAAAGTGAGAGAGTGGTATGGACATATATACACTACCAAATGTGAAATTGATAGCTACTGGGAAGCCGCCACATAGCACAGGGAGATCAGCTCGGTGCTTTGTGACCACCTAAAGGGGTGGGATAAGGGAGTGAGAGGGAAGTGCAAGAGGGAGGGGATATGGTGTTATATGTATACGTATAGCTGATTCACTTGTTCATACAGCAGAAACTAACACACAATTGTAAAGCAATTATACTCCAATAAAGATGTAAAAGAAAAAAAAAAAAAGAAAGCCCAGAGACAAACCTACACACTTATGGTCCACTAATCTATGACAAAGGAGGCAAGGATATACAATGGAGAAAAGACAGTCTCTTCAATAAGTGGTGCTGGGAAAACTGGACAGCTACATGTAAAAGAATGAAATTAGAACACTCCCTAACACCATACACAAAAATAAACTCAAAATGGATTAGAGACCGAAATGTAAGACCGGATACTATAAAACTCTTAGAGGAAAACATAGGAAGAATACTCTTTGACATAAATCACAGCAAGATCTTTTTTGATCCACCTCCTAGAGTAATGGAATAAAAAAAAAAAAATAAACAAATGGGAGCAAATGAAACCTAAAAGCTTTTGGAAAGCAAAGGAAACTACAAAGATGACGAAAAGACAACCCTCAGAATGGGAGAAAATATTTGCAAATGAATCAATGGACAAAGGATTAATCTCCAATATATATAAACAGCTCATGCAGCTCAACAGTAAAAAAACAAAAAAAACCCAATCCAAAAATGGGCAGATGACATAAATAGACACTTGTCCCAAGAAGACATACAGATGGCCAAGAAGCACAGGAAAAGCTGCTCAACATCACTAATTATTAGAGAAATATAAACCAAAACTACAATGAGGTATCACCTCACACAAGTTAGAATGCGCATCATCAGAAAATCTACAAACAACAAATGCTGGAGAGGGTGTGGAGAAAAGGGAACCCTCTTACACTATTTGTGGGAATGTAAATTGATACAGTCACTATGGAGAACAGTATGGAGGTTCCTTAAAAAACTAAAAATAGAATTACCATATGACCCAGCAATTCCACTACTGGGCATATACCCAGAGAAAACCGTAATTCAAAAAGACACATGTACCCAAATGTTCACTGCAGCACTATTTACAATAGCCAGGTCATGGAAGCAACCTAAATGCCCATCAGCAGACGAATGGATAAAGAAGTTGTGGTACATATATACAATGGAATATTACTCAGCCATAAAAAGGAACGAAATTGAGTCATTTGTTGAGACGTGGATGGATCTAGAGACTGTCATACAGAGTGAAGTAAGTCAGAAAGAGAAAAACAAATATCGTATAATAATGCATGTATGAGGAACCTAGAAAAATGGTACAGATGAGCCAGTTTGCAGGGCAGAAGTTGAGACACAGATGTAGAGAATGGACATATGGACACCAAGGGGGGAAAACTGCGGTGAGGTGGGGATGGTGGTGTGCTGAATTGGGCGATTGGGACTGACATGTATACACTGATGTGTATAAAATTGATGCCTAATAAAAACCTGCAGTATAAAAAAACAAACAAAACAACTAAAAAAAAAACATATATGAGAAACCCAGAAGATGGTACACCGTGTGATCGGGAAAGGTTTCTAAAACGCACCTCATTTCTCATCTCCTTGTGCTCGGGTTCGCCATTCCAGCCGCTTTACTAGCAATCTCCCTCCTTGGAGAATCAGCACCTTTAACCTCCTGTTCCGTACAGGTTGCCATTTGTCCTGAGGATGAACGGGAAGAGGGCGAAACAATGAGAGACTAGATCTAGGTGTTGGGAAAGGCACAGGTCACTCTATTTTCCCATCAGGAAGAAGAATTAACCACAGGCTCAGCCTGCCGCCCGGAACCAGAATAGGGCCTGAAGCAATCCTGTGCTTTTGCGGCCAGCTCCCAAGAAAGCGAGTTGAAAAATGGAGCTCTGGGGCACTGCAATTCACAAACCTGCAGAGTTATAAATGATAACTCTCGTCCACAAATATATTGAGGGAAGGCAATGAAGAGGATTTGAAAGCAAGGCAGAATTGCAGGAAAGAGATTTCAGGAGGTAGATTCGAATCGCCTTTAAAGCACAGGAAAAGCGGCAAAACCTCGACAATGATGCCCTTGGCCAAAAAGGGCGTATGCGTTTTTTCCTGAATATATTCAGGAAAAAACGCATACGCCCTTTTTGGCCAACCAAGCAACCTGGAAAGGCAAATCAGCGCTACAAAGAAGTCTCGCTTCCCATCGGTCAAAAGGGCCATGCTGAAAGAGGATTAACCAAGATGGCGGAGTAGAAGGACGTGCTCTCACTCCATCTTGCGAGAGCACCAGAATCACAACTGGCTGCTGGACAATCATTGACAGGAAGACACTGGACTTCACCAAGAAGGATACCCCACGTCCAAGGACAGAGGAGAAGCCACAGTGAGACGGTAGGAGGGGCACAATCAGAGTAAAATCAAGTCCCATAATTGCTGTGTGGGTGGCTCACAGACTGGCGAGCACTTATACCACAGAAGTCCACCCACTGGAGTGAAGGTTCTGAGCCCCACGTCAGGCTTCCCAACCTGGGGTTCCGGCTACGGGAAGAGGAATTCCTAGAGAATCAGACTTTGAAGCCTAGTGGGAATTGATTGCAGGACTTTGACAGGACTCTGGGAAACAGAGACCCCACTCTTGGAGGGCACACACAAAGTAATGTGTGCATCGGGACCCAGGGGATGGAGCAGTGACCCTGGGGTAGACTGAACCAGACCTACCTGCTGGTGTTGGGGGGTCTCCTGCAGAGGCGAGTGGTGGCTCTGTTTCACCGTGGGGATAAGGACACTGACAGCAGAGGTTCTGGGAAGTTCTCCTTGGTGTGAGCCCTCCCAGAGTCTGCCATTAACCCCACCTAAAGAGCACGGGTAGGCTCCAGTGTTGGGTTGCCTCAGGCAAAACAACCAACAGGGAGGGAACCCAGCCCCACCCATCAACAGTCAAGTGGATTAAGGTTTTACTGAGCTCTGACCGCCACAGCAACAGTCAGCTCTACCCACCACCAGAGCCTCCCATCAAGCCTCTTAGATAGCCTCAACCACCAGAGGGCAGACAACAGAAGCAAGAAAAACTACAATCCTGCAGCCTGTGGACCAAAAACCACAGTTACAGAAAGATAGAGAAGATGAAAAGGCAGAGGGCTATGTACCAGATGAAGGAACAAGAAAAAAACCCAGAAAAACAACTAAATGAAGTGGAGATAGGCAACCTTCCAGAAAAAGAATTCAGAATAATGATAGTGAAGATGATCCAGGACCTCGGAATAAGAATGGAGGCAAAGATTGAGAAGATGCAAGAAATGATTAACAAAGACCTAGAAGAATTAAAGAACAAACAAACAGATATGACCAATACAATAACTGAAATGAAAACTACACTAGAAGGAATCAATATTAGAATAACTGAGGCAGAAGAACGGATAAGTGACCTGGAAGACAGAATGGTGGGATTCACTGCTGAGGAACAGACTAAAGATAAAAGAATGGAAAGAAATGAAGACAGCCTAAGAGACCTCTGGGACAACATTAAACGCAACAACATTCGCATTATAGGGGTCCCAGAAGGAGAAGAGAGAGAGAAAGGACCAGAGAAAATATTTGAAGAGATTATAGTCGAAAACTTCGCTAACATGGGAAAGGAAATAGCCACCCAAGTCCAGGAAGCACAGAGAGTCCCATACAGAATAAACCCAAGGAGAAACACGCCGAGACACATAGTAATCAAAGTGGCAAAAATTAAAGACAAAGAAAAATTATTGAAAGCAGCAAGGGTAAAACGACAAATAACATACAAGGGAACTCCCATAAGGTTAACAGCTGATTTCTCAGCAGAAACTCTGCAAGCCAGAAGGGAGTGGCATGATATACTTAAAGTGATGAAAGGGAAGAACCTACAACCAAGATTACTCTACCCGGCAAGGATCTCATTTAGATTTGATGGAGAAATCAAAAGCTTTACAGACAAGCAAAAGCTAAGAGAATTCAGCACCACCAAACCAACTCTACAACAAATGCTAAAGGAACTTCTCTAAGTGGGAAACACAAGAGAAGAAAAGGACCTACAAAAACAAACCCAAAACAATTAAGAAAATGGTCATAGGAACTTACAAATCGATAATTACCTTAAACGTGAATGGATTAAATGCCCCAACCAAAAGACATAGACTGGCTGAATGGATACAAAAACAAGACCCATATATATGCTGTCTACAAGAGACCCACTTTAGACGTAGGGACACATACAGACTCAAAGTGAGGGGATGGAAAAAGATATTCCATGCAAATGGAAATCAAAAGAAAGCTGGAGTAGCTATACTCATATCAGATAAAATAGACTTTAAAATAAAGAATGTTACAAGAGACAAGGAAGGACACTACATAATGATCCAGGGATCAATCCAAGAAGAATATATAACAAGTATAAATATATATGCACCCAACATAGGAGCACCTCAATACATAAGGCAACTGCTAGCAGCTATAAAAGAGGAAATCGACAGTAACACAATAATAGTGGGGGACTTTAACACTTCACTTACACCAATGGACAGATCATCCAAAATGAAAATAAATAAGGAAACAGAAGCTTTAAATGACACAATAGACCAGATAGATTTAATTGATATATATAGGACATTTCATCCAAAAACAGCAGACTACACGTTCTTCTCAAGTGCGCACGGAACATTCTCCAGGATAGATCACATCTTGGGTCACAAATCAAGCCTCAGTAAATTTAAGAAAACTGAAATCATATCAAGCATCTTTTCTGACCACAACGCGATGAGATTAGAAATGAATTACAGGGAAAAAAACGTAAAAAAGACAAACACATGGAGGCTAAACAATACTTTACTAAATAACCAAGAGATCACTGAAGAAATCAAAGAGGAAATAAAAAAATACCTAGAGACAAATGACAATGAAAACACGACGACCCAAAACCTATGGGATGCAGCAAAAGCGGTTCTAAGAGGGAAGTTTATAGCTATACAAGCCTACCTAAAGAAACAAGAAAAATCTCAAGTAAACAATCTAACCTTACACCTAAAGAAACTAGAGAAAGAAGAACAAACAAAACCCAAAGTTAGAAGAAGGAAAGAAATCATAAAGATCAGAGCAGAAATAAATGAAATAGAAACAAAGAAAACAATAGCAAAGATCAATAAAACTAAAAGTTGGTTCTTTGAGAAGATAAACAAAATTGATAAGCCATTAGCCAGACTCATCAAGAAAAAGAGGGAGAGGACTCAAATCAATAAAATCAGAAATGAAAAAGGAGAATTTACAACAGACACCGCAGAAATACAAAGCATCCTAAGAGACTACTACAAGCAACTTTATGCCAATAAAATGGACAACCTGGAAGAAATGGACAAATTCTTAGAAAGGTATAACCTTCCAAGACTGAATCAGGAAGAAATAGAAAATATGAACAGACCAATCACAAGTAATGAAATTGAAACTGTGATTAAAAATCTTCCAACAAACAAAAGTCCAGGACCAGATGGCTTTACAGGTGAATTCTATCAAACATTTAGAGAAGAGCTAACACCCATCCTTCTCAAACTCTTCCAAAAAATTGCAGAGGAAGGAACACTCCCAAACTCATTCTGTGAGGCCACCATCACCCTGATACCAAAACCAGACAAAGACACTACAAAAAAAGAAAATTACAGACCAATATCACTGATGAATATAGATGCAAAAATCCTCAACAAAATATTAGCAAACAGAATCCAACAACACATTAAAAGGATCATACACCACGATCAAGTGGGATTTATCCCAGGGATGCAAGAATTCTTCAATATACGCAAATCAAACAATGTGATACACCATATTAACAAATTGAAGGAGAAAAACCATATGATCTTCTCAATAGATGCAGAGAAAGCTTTCGACAAAATTCAACACCCATTTATGATAAAAACTCTCCAGAAAGTGGGCATAGAGGGAACCTACCTCAACATAATAAAGGCCATATATGACAAACCCACAGCAAACATCATTCTCAATGGTGAAAAACTGAAAGTGTTTCCTCTAAGATCAGGAACGAGACAAGGATGTCCACTCTCACCACTATTATTCAACATAGTTCTGGAAGTCCTAGCCACGGCAATCAGAGAAGAAAAAGAAATAAAAAGAATACAAATTGGAAAAGAAGAAGTAAAACTGTCACTGTTTGCGGATGACATGATACTATACATAGAGAATCCTAAAACTGCCACCAGAAAACTGCTAGAGCTAATTAATGAATATGGTAAAGTTGCAGGATACAAAATTAATGCACAGAAATCTCTTGCATTCCTATACACTAATGATGATAAATCTGAAAGAGAAATTATGGAAACACTCCCATTTACCATTGCAACAAAAAGAATAAAAGACCCAGGAATAAACCTACCTAGGGAGACAAAAGACCTGTATGCAGAAAACTATAAGACACTGATGAAAGAAATTAAAGATGATACCAACAGATGGAGAGATATACCATGTTCTTGGATTGGAAGAATCAACATTGTGAAAATGAGTATACTACCCAAAGCAATCTACAGTTTCAATGCAATCCCTATCAAATTACCAATGGCATTTTTTACGGAGCTAGAACAAATCATCTTAAAATTTGTATGGAGACACAAAAGACCCCGAATAGCCTAAGCAGTCTTGAGGCAAAAAAATGGAGCTGGAGGAATCAGACTCCCTGACTTCAGACTATACTACAAAGCTACAGTAATCAAGACAATATGGTACTGGCACAAAAAACAGAAACATAGATCAATGGAACAAGATAGAAAGCCCAGAGATTAACCCATGCACCTATGGTCAACTAATCTATGACAAAGGAGGCAAAGATATACAATGGAGAAAAGACAGTCTCTTCAATAAGTGGTGCTGGGAAAACTGGACAGCTACATGTAAAAGAATGAAATTAGAATACTCCCTAACACCACACACAAAAATAAACTCAAAATGGATTAGAGACCTAAATCTAAGACTGGACACTATAAAACTCTTAGAGGAAAACATAGGAAGAACACTCTTTGACATAAATCACAGCAAGATCTTTTTTGATCCACCTCCTAGAGTAATAGAAATAAAAACAAAAATAAACAAGTGGGACCTAATGAAACTTCAAAGCTTTTGCACAGCAAAGGAAACCATAAACAAGACGAAAAGACAACCCTCAGAATGGGAGAAAATATTTGCAAATGAATCAATGGACAAAGGATTAATCTCCAAAATATATAAACAGCTCATTCAGCTCAATATCAAAGAAACAAACACCCCAATCCAAAAATGGGCAGAAGACCTAAATAGACATTTCTCCAAAGAAGACATACAGACGGCCACGAAGCACATGAAAAGATGCTCAACATCACTAATTATTAGAGAAATGCAAATCAAAACTACAATGAGGTATCACCTCACTCCTGTTAGAATGGGCATCATCAGAAAATCTACAAACAACAAATGCTGGAGAGGGTGTGGAGAAAAGGGAACCCTCTTGCACTGTTGGTGGGAATGTAAATTGATACAGCCACTATGGAGAACAATATGGAGGTTCCTTAAAAAACTAAAAATAGAATTACCATATGACCCAGCAATCCCACTACTGGGCATATACCCAGAGAAAACCGTAATTCAAAAAGACACATTCACCACAATGTGCATTGCAGTACTATTTACAATAGTCAGGTCATGGAAGCAACCTAAATGCCCATAGATAGACAAATGGAAAATATGTGGTACATATATAAAATGGAATATTACTCAGCCATAAAAATGAATGAAATTGGGTCATTTGTAGAGACGTGGATAGATCTAGAGACTGTCATACAGAGTGAAGTAAGTCAGAAAGAGAAAAACAAATATCGTATATTAACGCATACATGTGGAACCTAGAAAAATGGTACAGATGAACCGGTTTGCAAGGCAGAAATAGAGACACAGATTTAGAGAACAAATGTAAGGTCACCAAGGGGGGAAAGTGGCAGGGTGGTGGTGGTGGGATGAATTGCGAGCTTGGGATTGACATATATACACTTATATGTATAAAATAGATAACCAATAAGAACCTGCTGTATAAAAAATGAATAAAATAAAATTAAAAAAATAAAAAATAAATAATATTTAAAAACATAAAACAGGAAAAAAGTTATGTCCTTCCCATAGACGTATTTATATGAATGAATTATTTCCATGTTTATATCTGTAAATACAAAAAGAGGAATAAAACCTACCTTGAACCAAAAAAGAAAAAAAAAAAAAAAAACAGAACCCACTGGTCATACAGAGGAAAACCCTATCAGGGCACTTGCTCCAGTGGTAAACAATTCTGAAGTTGGTCAGAGGTGGGGAATCGTCTCCCATGCAGCCAGCAGCCCCCCCCGCAAGGAGCGTCCTCATTGCAAAGCTGGGGGACCATGAGGAGGCGTCTCTGAGTAAACGTGAGCTGTGCCTCAGGCCAGCTGCTGCTGAACTTTTCCCACCCTTCCCCGGTAAAACACCTGAATGTGTGCAAAGACTTTAAAGCCTAGAGGAAAGGGCTTGGAGTCACACCAGCGACAGCACGCAGGCCGACTTGGTGCCTGCAGGCCAGCCAGGATGGTCCTGGCCCCGGGTGCTCTTCTGGAAGCTTTCCATTTCCCTGCCTGAGGTACCCCTCCTGTCCCGGTCCCCACTGCTTTTTTCCTTCCTCACCTCTGCCCGGGGAGAAATTCCAGCAGCAGGTATGGGTGACACATCCTCTTCTTTAGCAGGTGGCAGCCCGGCAACTCCTGCAGAAAGTCCAGCAGAGCCCCACTCACACGGGGCCACTCATAGAGCCCTGGGCCCTACTCCCTCCCACCAGCACAACCCCGAGACTGCTGACGGGGCAGAGAATATGGCGTCAGGCACAGCTGCAGAGGCTTTTGCTGGCTGGAGGGGTGTTTATATTGACCTCAACCCAGGCACACCTGGGAAGGGCTGGCCGGCCAGGTCAGGCTGCCCAGGTCAGCCAATCCTCGCCCCTCAGGGTCTCAGAGTTGCAGAAAATGGGCCTTGCTGCACCGGCCAGATCCAAGGAACAGGTGTAGGGTCCCGAGAGTCAGGATAGACAAGGGGCGGCAGCCCTGGCTTGTTTTCTAATCGTTTTATCTGGTCCATGAGTGGGAGACAACTTCAAGAAGACCCTCTCCTAATGAGAGGAACCCAGGAGTCAGGGAGAGGAGGGGTGGTGGATGGAGACAGAGGCCTGGTGCCCTGGCTGCAGTGGAAGCCCCTGGAAGACCAGGCAGAGGGAGGCCGCACAGAGAGAAGCCTAGGGTCACAGACCTGTCGGAGCTGATGTTTGTTAGTTCAAGCCCTGCTCTGAGGTGCTCTGTGTCAGCTCTGAGCGACAGGTGTGCTGGGGGTGCTCTGCAATGAGGGCTATGTGCACGGTTCCTGTGTGCCCAGCTCTGCTGGGGTACCTGTCCAAGGGAGCTCCATATCCAGGGAGGGGCCTGCCCACGAGAGCCCCGTGAGCTGCTGGGTACCTGCCCAGGTGAGCTCCATATCCAGGGAGTGGGCCTGTCCACGAGAGCCCCGTGAGCTGCTGGGTACCTGCCCAGGTGAGCTCCATATCCTGGGAGGGGCCTGACAATGAGAGCCCCGTGGGCTGCTGGGTACCTGCACAGGTGAGCTCCATATCCTGGGAGGGGCCTGACCATGAGAGCCCCATGGGCTGCTGGGGACCTGGTAAAGGACGCCAGGACAGTCAGTGAAGCCACAGAGGATATACATCCAGTAGTTCCTAATTCCTACACCCTGCTGGTCATTCTACCATCCACCAGGACATGGTATTCTGTATTAGACTTCAATGATGCCTTCTTCTGTATTCCATTAGTCCCAGAGTCACAAGAAATTTTGGCTCTGAGTGGCAGGACTCAACATACAACAAAAACAATACTGCTTAGCCGTCCTGCCCCAGGGGTTCGAAAATTCCCACACCATCTTTGGGGAAATGTTAGCTAAAACCCTAAAAGATCTACCTCTGGAGAAGTGAACCCTCCTTCAATATGCAGACGACATTCTGATCGCCAGCCCTTCTAAGGAGGCCTCTGGACTACCTAGCCAAAAAAAGAGAGAAGGTGTCCAAGAAAAAGGCTCATATATCACAGACTAAGGTGACCTGCCTGGGCTTCATTCTCACAGAAGATCGGAGAAGCCCATCCCAGGAAAGGGAAGAAGCCATTTGCAGCCTCACCCTTCCTAAAACTAGAAGACAGCTTAGGGGTTCCTGGGGAGACCGGGGTTTGCTGCATCTGGATCCCTAACTACAGTCTAATACCTGGGCCTCTATATGAAACACTGAAAGGAAAAGATGATGATCCTTTTGAATAGAATCCAGAAGCGGCCTTTCAAGAAAGGAAAGAGCAGTCAATTCAGACCCTTGCCCTGGACCTCCCTAATTTAGCTAAACCCTTTGACCTTTACATTCCTGGTCGAAGGCGAATCGCCCTTGGAGTATTAGTGCAAAAACTGGGACCACTTGAAATGGAACAACGCAAGAATGCCCTCCAGGCATTGGCCAGCCACCCCATCCGACCAGGATACTGGGGGTATCTAAAAACCTGGAAATGAGCAGCCCGCAAGGCCAGCTCCCTCCTAAGGGTAAAGGACGCCACTTGGTGTTCCTAACCACCCACCATGCCCTGAAGTTGCAGGGATCGCTCCGTGGGCACAATGACCTCGAGTGAGGAGGCCCTCCAACTCCAACCTCCAGAGAGACAACCTGGGTCAACGGGCCCCCATGACGACTCTTGTGACCATCACTTGACCTGGAGCGTCTCTCGGAAAAACACAAGAGTGTGCCCCAAAAGAACAGACTATTGCTTGCAGGACTTACTGCACCCAGAGCGGAGCTAATAAACTTGGCAGGGGACCCGTAAATAACGCTGCCATCATAGAAAAGCCTACAGACACCACGGTGATGGTGGCCAATGAGACCAGATGTACTCCTGGTTACTTCAAAAGGCCGTTGACTGAGTGGCCGTCATGGTCCTGGATCACCACCGGCCCTGGACTGTCTGGGAGTTGAGCAGGCAGGGCTCTGACACCTGGTGCTGTTTGTACGTTAATTCAGTGGCCTAACTGAAGAAAGCGCAGACTACTGGTCAGAGCATCTAGGCTGGCAGAAACCGTCAGCCTAAGGGGGCCGAACCAATGTGGAGCAGGGTAAAACCGGCCCCCCCAGCGTCCCTGCGCATCTCTTTCCAGAACCCTTAAAGGTCATTAGAATCTATAAAACGTCCAACGCTGGTGCTCAGGCAGACGAGCAGTGAGGGAGGAGGCCTGCGGACAATCAACCTCACCTGGAGGCTGCTGGGGAGAAGTCCTGCCCCTCCCCCCAGGTATGAGGACACCCAACTCAGCACGAAGCATTTACAGAAGAGGTGTCTGCACCCTCAGCGCCCCAAGAATGTGGAATGGGACAAGAGGCAGAGGAGGGGTTTGTCACCGGCAAAGCCCATTAAAAATTCCTGGGAGATAAAAATAGAATCTGGGCAATAAAATAAAGTCTAACCTTTTTTTCCTTTGTGCTTTTTCTAATTTCACTTGTTCCTAGGTTTCCACAGGCAGAGGTCCCACACCTGGCACTTCAGACCCGATTTCCTAGTGCAAAATGGCTGGGCCGACACCTCAGCTCTCGGGGCCACGTGCAGACTCCGCCACATAGAGCCTGAGCTCCAGCCAACCCGGCCCTCGAGAGCTCCGCCCCGTCCCTCCCGCTGACGCTGACGGGATCCCTACACAGCAGCCCGGCCCACAGCCCGCGGGGGAGCGCATGCTCTCACTTCTCCATTCTCTGATTAAAATATAAAGTTTTCCTTTGCTTCTGAACCAAACTCAGTCTCGATCTGTTGGCTCCAATGACACTGGGCAGGGGGACCCTTGTTGGGGCTGACTCTGCAGGATCAATAACAGAATTTGGGAACATTGTAACTTCAATGAACAGATGTGTGAGCCAAATATTGTAACTTCAATGAACAGATGTGTGAGCCAAATATTGTAACTTCAATGAACAGATGTGTGAGCCAAACTGTAATTAACATAGAGCAGTGTATAAGGCTCGTGTAAAATAAGATATTTCTAACACTTCCATTTGATATTTCCATCACTTTATTATAAGCAAGTTCAGTGGAGGGGTTTGTCGTATTTGTCAGGTCAACATTAGAGAAAAGCAGTGATTTCTTTCCAAGGATGCACATCTAATAATCTTGGCTGAAGTTTCAATCTTATTTTGAATGATTTTCCATTGAAAATGATACCTCTCTTTCAGCTCCTAGATTTCTGAGAAGTATAAAATCTTGTATTTTTTTATTACCAAAGGGGAAAGGTGGGAGGAGGGATAAATTAACAGTTTCAGATTAACATATACACACTGCTATGTATAAAATATATCATCAACAAGGAACTGCTGTATAGCACAGGGAACTATACTCAATATTTTGAAATAACCCCTAAGGGGAAATAATCTGAAAAAACAATAGATATCTATATCGACATCACCTATCAACTACAGATAAAATGGAACCTAAAGGAGGCCGATGGTGAGCGTTTCTGACCATGAAGACTTCAATCCTCTAAAGTTCGGACTCTGCCTACAGCCCAGTCCCTTAATGAACATACATGTACCAGTAGCTTAAAAATTCCCCAGATTGGGGTTCGGGGAGACACTGATTTGAAAAACATCCCTGGTGTCCTCCTTACATACATGGGACCTTTCCTATAGCTAAAACATGCCTGTGACACCCAGAAGATGGTACACGGTTGGATCAGGAAGATTTTGGAAAAGGCACCTCATCTCCTAATCCCCTGGTTATCGGGTTCACCCCTCCAGCCTCTTTCCTAACATTCTCCACACTTGAGGATGTAAGCACCTTCAACATCCTGTTGCACAGAGTTTGGAATTTGTCCAGAGGATGAAGGGGAAGGAGGAGAAACAATGAGAGACAAGCCCTAGATGTTCGGACAGGCACAGGTCACTCTAATTTCCCATCAAGAAGAAGAATTCACCACAGGCTCAGCCTGCCCCACGGAAAAAGTATAGGGCCTAAAGCAATCCTGCAGTTTTGCAGCCAGCTCACAAAAAAGCGAGTTGAAAAATGGAGATCAGGGGCACTGCAATTCACAAACATGCAGAGTTATAAATGATCACTCTCGTCCAAAAATATATTGAGGGAAGGCAACGAAGACGATTTGAAAGCAAGGCAGAATTGCAGGAAACAAATTTCAGGAGGTACATTTGAATCGCCTTTCAAGCACATGAAAAGCGGTAAAACGTCCACAATGATGCACTTGGCCAAAGAGGGCTTATACCTTTTTTCCTGAATCTATTCAGGAAAAAACGCATACACCTTTTTTGGCCAACCAAGCAAGCCAGAAATGAAAATGAGCACTACAAAGAAGTCTCACTTCCCAGGGGTCAAAAGAGCCATTCTAAAAGAATGTAAAACCCAGAAATGCAGGACAAGCCAGGGAGAAAAGGGAGCCTTGCTACGCTGATGGGCGGGATGTAATTTGCCAATGGCCACTCTGGAGAAGTGTACGGTGTTTCCTGAAACATGTAAAAAACTCAGCTTAGAGAGCATAGGGCACTTCAACTCATGGGCGTATAAATTGGGAAAACTGAAAATCAGCAAGACACAGGCACCCTAAAGTTTAGGGCTTCTCTGTTGACAAGGACCTCCACTTCCTTACACCTTAAGTATCCCAGGAAAGAGAAAAATGGATAAAGAAGTTGTGGTCCTTATGTACAATGGAATATCACTCAGCCATGAAATCAACGTCATAAGGCTAGTAGCAGCATGATGAGTGGATTTAGGTACGACGATTCTAAGTGAAATTAGTCAAACAGAAAAAGACACTTATCATAAGATATCACTTATAGAGGGAATGTAAAAACCGCTACACTTAAACTGAATTACAAAACAGAATAGAGTCACACGCTTAGAAAACACAATATGGCTGCTTAACGGGAAAGGTGAGGTGGGGTGATGCGTAAAACAAGGGTTTCAAATTAGCTCAGATACCGTTCCATAAACCCAATATGTAATAGACAAGACCTACTCCTTGCTCAGTGAACAGGACTCAACACCCCCTATTCACCGCCCAAGAATATATCTGACTAGTAAGAATCTTAATACCTATGTATTGATATCTCTCTGTAAGTGAGTCAAGTGGGTGTAAAGTGGCATAAACACAGCAGTGAAAAGCAGCTAAACCCCATTATAAAAATCAATTACGTTTAAAAACGCGTGAAACAAAGATAGTGAATGAGAGATAAATTCTTACAAAATTCGTTCAGGGGCTGTGATGCCACCTGGATTGACCATATCTAGACCCACAACTGATTGAGACATAAGGGTGGACACTCTTGGGGCTTAGAGGTTTGGTGAGGTTGGGTGAGCAAACACAGACTCTTTAACGTAATACTGCGGGTACCCATCCCATGGGTCCCAATTCTTCACGTTCAAGGGCATCTTCCTACATCGAAAACATCCATGAGAAACCCAGAAGATGGTACACCGTGTGATCGGGAAAGGTTTATAAAACGCACCTCATTTCTCATCTCCTTGTGCTCGGGTTCGCCATTCCAGCCGCTTTACTAGCAGTCTCCCTCCTTGGAGAATCAGCACCTTTAAACTCCTGTTCCGGACAGGTTGCCATTTGTCCTGAGGATGAACGGGAAGAGGGGGAACCAATGAGAGACTAGCTCTAGTTGTTGGGAAAGGCACAGGTCAGTCTATTTTCCTATCAGGAGGAAGAATTAATCCCAGGCTCAGCCAGCCGCCCGGAACCAGAATAGGGCCTGAAGCAATCCTGCGCTTTTGCGGCCAGATCCCAAAAAAGCGAGTTGAAAAATGGTGCTCAGCGGCACTGCAATTCACAAACCTGCAGAGTTATAAATGATAACTCTCGTCCACAAATATATTGAGGGAAGGCAACGAAGAGGATGTGAAAGCAAGGCAGAAATGCAGGAAACTGATTTCAGGAGGTAGATTCGAATTGCCTTAAAAGCACATGGAAAGCGGCAAAACCTCGACAATGATGCCCTTGGCCAAAAAGGGCGTATGCGTATGCGTTTTTTCCTGAATAAATATTCAGCATGGCCCTTTTTGGCCAACCAAGCAACCTGGAAAGGCAAATCAGCGCTACAAAGAAGTCTCGCTTGCCATCGCTCAAAAGGGCCATGCTGAATAAAGTGACAATACCAGAAATGCAGGAAAGGGCATGGAGAAATGGGAGCCTTGCTACGCTGATGGGCGTGATGTAAATTGCCAACAGCCAATCTGGAGAAGTGCACGGGGTGTCCTGAAATATCTACAAAACACAGCTTAGAGAGCATAGGGCACTTCCACTCATGGGCGTCTAAATTGGGAAAACTAAAAATCAGCAAGACACAGGCACCCCAAAGTTTAGGGTTGCTCTGTTGACAAGAACCTCCACTGCGTTACACCTTAAATATCCCAGGAAAGAGAAGAATGGATAAAGAAGTTGTGGTCCTTATGTACAATGGAATGCAACTTGGCGATGAAATCAACGTCATAAGGCTAGTAGCAGCATGATGTGTGGATTTAGGTACGACGAATCTAAGTGAAATAAGTCACACAGAAAAAGACACTTATCATAAGCTATCACTTATAGAGGGAATGTAAAAACCGCTACACTTGAACTGAATTACAAAACAGAACAGAGTCACACGTTTAGAAAACACACTATGGCTGCTTAACGGGAAAGGTGAGGTGGGGTGATGCATAAAACAAGGGTTTCAAATTAGCTCAGATACCGTTCCATAAACCCAATATGTAATAGACAAGACCTACTCCTTGCTCAGTGAACTGGACTCAACACCCCCTATTCACCGCCCAAGAATATATCTGACTAGTAAGAATCTTAAAACCTATGTATTGATATCTCTCTGTAAGTGACTCAAGTGTGTGTAAACCGGCATAAGCACAGCAGTGAAAAGCAGCTAAACCCCATTATAAAATTCAATTACTTTTAAAAACCCGTGAAACAAAGACAGTGAAAGAGAGAGAAATTCTTACAAAATTCGTTCCGGGGCTGTGATGCCACCTGGATTGACCATATCTAGACCCACAGCTGATTGAGACATAAGGGTGGACACTCTAGGGGCTTAGAGGTTTGGTGAGGTTGGGTGAGCAAAGGCAGACCCTTTAAAGTAATACTGCGGGGTACCCATCCCATGGGTCCCAAATCTCCAGGTTCAAGGGCATCTTCCTACAACGAAAACATGCATGAGAATCCCAGAAGATGGTACACCGTGTGATCGGGAAAGGTTTCTAAAAAGCACGTCATTTCTCATCTCCTTGTGCTCGGGTTCGCCATTCCAGCCGCTTTACTAGCAGTCTCCCTCCTTGGAGAATCAGCACCTTTAACCTCCTGTTCCGTACAGGTGGCCATTTGTCCTGAGGATGAACGGGAAGAGGGGGAACCAATGAGAGACTTGCTCTAGGTGTTGGGAAAGGCACAGGTCACTCTATTTTCCCATCAGGAAGAAGAATGAACCACAGGCTCAGCCTACACCCCGGAACGAGAATAGGGCCTGAAGCAATCCTGCGCTTTTGCGGCCAGATCCCAAAAGAGCGAGTTGAAAAATGGAGCTCAGGGGCACTGTAATTCACAAACCTGCAGAGTTATAAATGATAACTCTCGTCCACAAATATATTGAGGGAAGGCAACGAAGAGGATTTGAAAGCAAGGCAGAATTGCAGGAAACTGATTTCAGGAGGTAGATTTGAATCGCCTTAAAGCACAGGAAAAGCGAGAAAACCTCGACAATGATGTCCTTGGCCAAAAAGGGCGTATGCGTTTTTTCCTGAATATATTCAGGAAAAAACGCATACGCCCTTTTTGTCCAACCAAGCAACCCAGAAAGGCAAATCAGCGCTACAAAGAAGTCTCGCTTCCCATCGGTCAAAAGGGCCATGCTGAATAAAGTGTCAATACCAGAAAGGCAGGACAGGCCATGGAGAAACGGGAGCCTTGCTACGCTGATGGGCGGGATGTAAATTGCCAACAGCCACTCTGGAGAAGTGTACGGTGTGTCCTGAAACACCTAAAAAACTCAGCTTAGAGAGCATCGGGCCCTTTCACTCATAGGCATATAAATTGTGAAAACTAAAAATCAGCAAGACACAGGCAACCCAAAGTTTAGGGCTGCTCTGCTGACAAGAACCTCCACTTCGTTACAACTTAAATATCCCAGGAAAGAGAAAAATGGATAAAGACGTTGTGGTCCTTATGTACAATGGAATATCACTCAGCCATGAAATCAACGTCATAAGGCTAGTAGCAGCATGATGAGAGGATTTCGGTACGACGATTCTAAGTGAAATAAGTCAAACAGAAAAAGACACTTATCGTAAGATATCACTTATAGAGGGAATGTAAAAACCGCTACACTTGAACTGAATTACAAAACAGAACAGAGGCAGACGTTTAGAAAACACACTATGGCTGCTTAACGGGAAAGGGGACGTGGGGTGATGCATAAAACAAGGGTTTCAATTTAGCTCAGATACCGTTCCATAAACCCAATATGTAATAGACAAGACCTACTCCTTGCTCAGTGAACTGGACTCAACACCCCCTATTCACCGCCCAAGAATATATCTGACTAGTAAGAATCTTAAAACCTATGTATTGATATCTCTCTGTAAGTGAGTCAAGTGGGTGTAAAGCGGCATAAACACAGCAGTGAAAAGCAGCTAAACCCCATTATAAAAATCAACTACTTTTAAAAACCCGTGAAACAAAGACAGTGAAAGAGAGAGAAATTCTTACAAAATTCGTTCAGGGGCTGTGATGCCACCTGGATTGACCATATCTAGACCCACAGCTGATTGAAACATAAGGGTGGACACTCTTGGGGCTTAGAGGTTTGGTGAGGTTGGGTGAGCAAACACAGACCCTTTAAAGTAATACTGCGGGGTACCCATCCCATGGGTCCCAAATCTCCAGTTTCAAGGGCATCTTCCTACATCGAAAACATACATGAGAAACCCAGAAGATGGTACACCGTGTGATCGGGAAAGGTTTCTAAAACGCACATCATTTCTCAAATCCTTGTGCTCGGGTTCGCCATTCCAGCCACTTTACTAGCAATCTCCCTCCTTGGAGAATCAGCACCTTTAACCTCCTGTTCCGTCCAGGTGGCCATTTGTCCTGAGGATGAACGGGAAGAGGGGGAACCAATGAGAGACTTGCTCTAGGTGTTGGGAAAGGCACAAGTCACTCTATTTTCCCATCAGGAAGAAGAATGAACCACAGGCTCAGCCTACACCCCGGAACGAGAATAGGGCCTGAAGCAATCCTGCGCTTTTGCGGCCAGATCCCAAAAGAGCGAGTTGAAAAATGGAGCTCAGGGGCACTGTAATTCACAAACATGCAGAGTTATAAATGATAACTCTCGTCCACAAATATATTGAGGGAAGGCAACGAAGAGGATTTGAAAGCAAGGCAGAATTGCAGGAAAATGATTTCAGGAGGTAGATTCGAATCGCCTTAAAGCACAGGAAAAGCGGGAAAACCTCGACAATGATGTCCTTGGCCAAAAAGGGCGTATGCGTTTTTTCCTGAATATATTCAGGAAAAAACGCATACGCCCTTTTTGGCCAACCAAGCAACCTGGAAAGGCAAATCAGCGCTACAAAGAAGTCTCGCTTCCCATCGGTCAAAAGGACCATGCTGAATAAAGTGTCAAAACCAGAAATGCAGTGCAGGCGATGGAGAAACGGGAGCCTTGCTACGCTGATGGGCGCGATGTAAATTGCCAACAGCCACTCTGGAGAAGTGTACGGTGTGTCCTGAAACACCTAAAAAACTCAGATTAGAGAGCATAGGGCACTTCCACTCATGGGCGTATAAATTGGGAAAACTAAAAATCAGCAAGACACAGGCACCCCAAAGTTAAGGGCTACTCTGCTGACAAGAACCTCCACTTCCTTACACCTTAAATATCCCAGGAAAGAGAAAAATGGATAAAGACGTTGTGGTCCTTATGTACAATGGAATATCACTCAGCCATGAAATCAACGTCATAAGGCTAGTGGCAGCATGATGAGTAGATTTAGGTACGACGATTCTAAGTGAAATAAGTCAAACAGAAAACGACACTTATCATAAGATATCACTTATAGAGGGAATGTAAAAACCGCTACACTTGAACTGAATTACAAAACAACAGAGTCACACGTTTAGAAAACACACTATGGCTGCTTAACGGGAAAGGTGAGGTGGGGTGATGCGTAAAAGAAGGGTTTCAAATTAGCTCAAATACCGTTCCATAAACCCAATATGTAATAGACAAGACCTACTCCTTGCTCAGTGAACTTGACTCAACACCCCCTATTCAACGCCCAAGAATATAACTGACTAGTAAGAATCTTAAAACCTATGTGTTGATATCCCTCTGTAAGTGAGTCAAGTGGGTGTAAAGCGGCCTAAACACAGCAGTGAAAAGCAGCTAAACCCCATTATAAAAATCAATTACTTTTAAAAACCCGTGAAACAAAGACAGTGAAAGAGAGAGAAATTCTTACAAAATTCGTTCAGGGGCTGTGATGCCACCTGGATTGACCATATCTAGACCCACTGCTGATTGAGACATAAGGGTGAACACTCTTGGGGCTGAGAGGTTTAGTGAGGTTGGGTGAGCAAATGCAGACCCTTTAAAGTAATACTGCGTGGTACCCATCCCATGGGTCCCAAATCTCCAGGTTCAAGGGCATCTTCCTACATCGAAAACATGCATGAGACACCCAGAAGATGGTACACCGTGTGATCGGGAAAGGTTTCTAAAACGCACCTCATTTCTCGTCTCCTTGTGCTCGGGTTCGCCATTCCAGCCGCTTTACTAGCAATCTCCCTCCTTGGAGAATCAGCACCTTTAACCTCCTGTTCTGTCCAGGTTGCCATTTGTCCTGAGGAGGAACGGGAAGAGGGCGAAACAATGAGAGACTAGCTCAAGAAGTTGGGGCAGGCACAGGTAACTCTATTTTCCCATCAGGAAGAAGAATTAACCACAGGCTCAGCCTGCCGCCCGGAACCAGAATAGGGCCTGAAGCAATCCTGCGCTTTTGCGGCCAGCTCCCAAAAAAGCGAGTTGAAAAATGGAGCTCAGGGGCACTGCAATTCACAAACCTGCAGAGTTATAAATGATAACTCTCGTCCACAAATATATTGAGGGTAGGCAACGAAGAGGATTTGAAAGCAAGGCGAAATTGCAGGAAACTGATTTCAGTAGGTAGATTCGAATCGTCTTTAAAGCACAGGAAAAGCGGCAAAACCTCGACAATGATGCCCTTGGCCAAAAAGGGCGTATGCGTTTTTTCCTGAGTATATTCAGGAAAAAACTCATACGCACTTTTTGGCCAACCAAGCAACCTGGAAAGGCAAATCAGCACTACAAAGAAGTCTCGCTTCCCATCGGTCAAAAGGACCATGCTGAATAAAGTGTCAAAACCAGAAATGCAGGGCAGGCCATGGAGAAACGGGAGCCTTGCTACGCTGATGGGCGGGATGTAAATTGCCAACAGCCACTCTGGAGAAGTGTACGGTGTGTCCTGAAACACCTAAAAAACTCAGCTTAGAGAGCATAGGGCATTTCCACTCATGGGCGTATAAATTGGGAAAACTAAAAATCAGCAAGACACAGGCACCCCAAAGTTTAGGGCTGCTCTGCTGACAAGAACCTCCACTTCGTTACTCCTTAAATATCCCAGGAAAGAGAAAAATGGATAAAGACGTTGTGCTCCTTATGTACAATGGAATATCACTCAGCCATGAAATCAACGTCATAAGGCTAGTGGCAGCATGATGAGTGGATTTAGGTACGACGATTCTAAGTGAAATAAGTCAAACAGAAAACGACACTTATCACAAGATATCACTTATAGAGGGAATGTAAAAACCGCTACACTTGAACTGAATTACAAAACAGAACAGAGTCACACGTTTAGAAAACACACTATGGCTGCTTAACGGGAAAGGTGAGGTGGGGTGATGCGTAAAAAAGGGTTTCAAATTAGCTTAGATACCGTTCCATAACCCCAGTATGTAATAGACAAGACCTACTCCTTGCTCAGTGAACTTGACTCAACACCCCCTATTCAAAGCCCAAGAATATAACTGACTAGTAAGAATCTTAAAACCTATGTGTTGATATCCCTCTGTAAGTGAGTCAAGTGGGTGTAAAGCGGCCTAAACACAGCAGTGAAAAGCAGCTAAACCCCGTTATAAAAATCAACTACTTTTAAAAACCCGTGAAACGAAGACAGTGAAAGAGAGAAATTCTTACAAAATTCGTTCAGGGGCTGTGATGCCACCTGGATTGACCATATCTAGACCCACTGCTGATTGAGACATAAGGGTGAACACTCTTGGGGCTGAGAGGTTTGGTGAGGTTGGGTGAGCAAACGCAGACCCTTTAAAGTAATACGGCGTGGTACCCATCCCATGGGTCCCAAATCTCCAGGTTCAAGGGCATCTTCCTACATCGAAAACATGCATGAGACACCCAGAAGATGGTACACCGTGTGATCGGGAAAGGTCTCTAAAACGCACCTCATTTCTCATCTCCTTGTGCTCGGGTTCGCCATTCCAGCCGCTTTACTAGCAATCTCCCTACTTGGAGAATCAGCACCTTTAACCTCCTGTTCCGTCCAGGTTGCCATTTGTCCTGAGGATGAACGGGAAGAGGGCGAAACACTGAGAGACTAGCTCAAGAAGTTGGGGCAGGCACAGGTCACTCTATTTTCCCATCAGGAAGAAGAATTAACCACAGGCTCAGCCTGCCGCCCGGAACCAGAATAGGGCCTGAAGCAATCCTGCGCTTTTGCGACCTGCTCCCAAAAAAGCGAGTTGAAAAATGGAGCTCAGGGGCACTGCAATTCACAAACTGGCAGAGTTATAACTGATAACTCTCGTCCACAAATATATTGAGGGAAGGCAACGAAGAGGATTTGAAAGCAAGGCAGAATTGCAGGAAACTAATTTCAGGAGGTAGATTCGAATCGACTTTAAAGCACAGGAAAATCGGCAAAACCTCGACAATGATGCCCTTGGCCGAAAAGGGCGTATGCGTTTTTTTCCTGAATATATTCAGGAAAAAACGCATACGCCCATTTTGGCCAACCAAGCAACCTGGAAAGGCAAATCAGCGCTACAAAGAAGTCTCGCTTCCCATCGGTCAAAAGGACCATGCTGAATAAAGTGTAAAAACCAGAAATGCAGGGCAGGCCATGGAGAAACGGGAGCCTTGCTACGCTGATGGGCGTGATGTAAATTGCCAACAGCCACTCTGGAGAAGTGTACGGTGTGTCCTGAAACACCTAAAAAACTCAGCTTAGAGAGCATAGGGCATTTCCACTCATGGGCGTATAAATTGGGAAAACTAAAAATCAGCAAGACACAGGCACCCCAAAGTTTAGGGCTACTCTGCTGACAAGAACCTCCACTTCCTTACACCTTAAATATCCCAGGAAAGAGAAAAATGGATAAAGACGTTGTGGTCCTTATGTACAATGGAATATCACTCAGCCATGAAATCAACGTCATAAGGCTAGTGGCAGCATGATGAGTGGATTTAGGTACGACGATTCTAAGTGAAATAAGTCAAACAGAAAACGACACTTATCATAAGATATCACTTATAGAGGGAATGTAAAAACCGCTACACTGGAACTGAATTACAAAACAGAACAGAGTCACACGTTTAGAAAACACACTATGGCTGCTTAACGGGAAAGGTGAGGTGGGGTGATGCGTAAAAGAAGGGTTTCAAATTAGCTCAGATACCGTTCCATAAACCCAATATGTAATAGACAAGACCTACTCCTTGCTCAGTGAACTTGACTCAACACCCCCTATTCAACGCCCAAGAATATATCTGACTAGTAGGAATCTTAAAACCTATGTGTTGATATCCCTCTGTAAGTGAGTCAAGTGGGTGTAAAGCGGCCTAAACACAGCAGTGAAAAGCAGCTAAACCCCATTATAAAAATCAACTACTTTTAAAAACCCGTGAAACAAAGACAGTGAAAGAGAGAAATTCTTACAAAATTCGTTCAGGGGCTGTGATGCCACCTGGATTGACCATATCTAGACACACTGCTGATTGAGACATAAGGGTGAACACTCTTGGGGCTGAGAGGTTTGGTGAGGTTGGGTGATCAAACGCAGACCCTTTAAAGTAATACTGCATGGTACCCATCCCATGGGTCCCAAATCTCCAGGTTCAAGGGCATCTTCCTACATCGAAAACATGCATGAGACACCCAGAAGATGGTACACCGTGTGATAGGGAAAGGTTTCTAAAACGCACCTCATTTCTCATCTCCTTGTCCTCGGGTTCGCCATTCCAGCCGCTTTACTAGCAATCTCCCTCCTTGGAGAATCAGCACCTTTAACCTCCTGTTCCGTACCGGTTGCCATTTGTCCTGAGGATGAACGGGAAGAGGGCGAAACAATGAGAGACTAGCTCTAGGTGTTGGGGCAGGCACAGGTCACTCTATTTTCCCATCAGGAAGAAGAATTAACCAGAGGCTCAGCCTGCCGCCCGGATCCAGAATAGGGTCTGAAGCAATCCTGCGCTTTTGCGGCCAGCGCCCAAAAAAGCGAGTTGAAAAATGGAGCTCAGGGGCACTGCAATTCACAAACCTGCAGAGTTATAACTGATAACTCTCGTCCACAAATATATTGAGGGAAGGCAACGAAGAGGATTTGAAAGCAAGGCAGAATTGCAGGAAACTGATTTCAGGAGGTAGATTCGAAACGCCTTTAAAGCACAGGAAAAGAGGCAAAACCTCGACAATGATGCCCTTGGCCAAAAAGGGCGTATGCGTTTTTTCCTGAATATATTCAGGAAAAAACGCATACGCCCTTTTCGGCCAACCAAGCAACCTGGAAAGGCAAATCAGCGCTACAAAGAAGTCTCGCTCCCCATCGGTCAAAAGGACCATGCTGAATAAGGTGTCAAAACCAGAAATGCAGGGCAGGCCATGGAGAAACGGGAGACTTGCTACGCTGATGAGCGGGATGTAAATTGCCAACAGCCACTCTGGAGAAGTGTACGGTGTGTCCTGAAACACCTAAAAAACGCAGCTTAGAGAGCATAGGGCACTTCCACTCATGGGTGTATAAATTGGGAAAACTAAAAATCAGCAAGACACAGGCACCCCAAAGTTTAGGGCTGCTCTGCTGACAAGAACCTCCACTTCCTTACACCTTAAATATCCCAGGAAAGAGAAAAAAGGATAAAGACGTTGTGGTCCTTATGTACAATGGAATATCACTCAGCCATGAAATCAACGTCATAAGGCTAGTGGCAGCATGATGAGTGGATTTAGGTACGACGATTCTAAGTGAAATAAGTCAAACAGAAAACGACACTTATCATAAGATATCACTTATAGAGGGAATGTAAAAACCGCTACACTTGAACTGAATTACAAAACAGAACAGAGTCACACGTTTAGAAAACACACTATGGCTGCTTAACGGGAAAGGTGAGGTGGGGTGATGCGTAAAAGAAGGGTTTCAAATTAGCTCAGATACCGTTCCATAAACCCAATATGTAATAGACAAGACCTACTCCTTGCTCAGTGAACTGGACTCAACACCCCCTATTCAACGTCCAAGAATATATCTGACTAGTAAGAATCTTAAAACCTATGTGTTGATATCCCTCTGTAAGTGAGTCAAGTGGGTTTAAAGCGGCCTAAACACAGCAGTGAAATGCAGCTAAACCCCATTATAAAAATCAACTACTTTTAAAAACCCGTGAAACAAAGACAGTGAAAGAGAGAGAAACTCTTACAAAATTCGTTCAGGGGCTGTGATGCCACCTGGATTGACCATATCTAGACCCACTGCTGATTGAGACATAAGGGTGAACACTCTTGGGGCTGAGAGGTTTGGTGAGGTTGGGTGAGCAAATGCAGACCATTTAAAGTAATACTGCGTGGTACCCATCCCATGGGTCCCAAATCTCCAGGTTCAAGGGCATCTTCCTACATCGAAAACATGCATGAGGCACCCAGAAGATGGTACACCGTGTGATCGGGAAAGGTTTCTAAAACGCACCTCATTTCTCATCACCTTGTGCTGGGGTTCGCCATTCCAGACGCTTTACTAGCAATCTCCCTCCTTGGAGAATCAGCACCTTTAACCTCCTGTTCCGTCCAGGTTGCCATTTGTCCTGAGGATGAACGGGAAGAGGGCGAAACAATGAGAGACTAGCTCAAGAAGTTGGGGCAGGCACAGGTCACTCTATTTTCCCATCAGGAAGAAGAATTAACCACAGGCTCAGCCTGCCGCCCGGAACCAGAATAGGGCCTGAAGCAATCCTGCGCTTTTGCGGCCAGCGCCCAAAAAAGCGAGTTGAAAAATGGAGCTCAGGGGCACTGCAATTCACAAACCTGCAGAGTTATAACTGATAACTCTCGTCCACAAATATATTGAGGGAAGGCAACGAAGAGGATTTGAAAGCAAGGCAGAATTGCAGGAAACTAATTTCAGGAGGTAGATTCGAATCGACTTTAAAGCACAGGAAAAGAGGCAAAACCTCGACAATGATGCCCTTGGCCAAAAAGGGCGTATGCGTTTTTTCCTGAATATATTCAGGAAAAAACGCATACGCCCATTTTGGCCAACCAAGCAACCTGGAAAGGCAAATCAGCGCTACAAAGAAGTCTCGCTTCCCATCGGTCAAAAGGACCATGCTGAATAAAGTGTAAAAACCAGAAATGCAGGGCAGGCCATGGAGAAACGGGAGCCTTGCTACGCTGATGGGCGTGATGTAAATTGCCAACAGCCACTCTGGAGAAGTGTACGGTGTGTCCTGAAACACCTAAAAAACTCAGCTTAGAGAGCATAGGGTATTTCCACTCATGGGCGTATAAATTGGGAAAACTAAAAATCAGCAAGACACAGGCACCCCAAAGTTTAGGGCTACTCTGCTGACAAGAACCTCCACTTCCTTACACCTTAAATATCCCAGGAAAGAGAAAAATGGATAAAGACGTTGTGGTCCTTATGTACAATGGAATATCACTCAGCCATGAAATCAACGTCATAAGGCTAGTGGCAGCATGATGAGTGGATTTAGGTACGACGATTCTAAGTGAAATAAGTCAAACAGAAAACGACACTTATCATAAGATATCACTTATAGAGGGAATGTAAAAACCGCTACACTTGAACTGAATTACAAAACAGAACAGAGTCACACGTTTAGAAAACACACTATGGCTGCTTAACGGGAAAGGTGAGGTGGGGTGATGCGTAAAAGAAGGGTTTCAAATTAGCTCAGATACCGTTCCATAAACCCAATATGTAATAGACAAGACCTACTCCTTGCTCAGTGAACTTGACTCAACACCCCCTATTCAACGCCCAAGAATATATCTGACTAGTAGGAATCTTAAAACCTATGTGTTGATATCCCTCTGTAAGTGAGTCAAGTGGGTGTAAAGCGGCCTAAACACAGCAGTGAAAAGCAGCTAAACCCCATTATAAAAATCAACTACTTTTAAAAACCCGTGAAACAAAGACAGTGAAAGAGAGAAATTCTTACAAAATTCGTTCAGGGGCTGTGATGCCACCTGGATTGACCATATCTAGACCCACTGCTGATTGAGACATAAGGGTGAACACTCTTGGGGCTGAGAGGTTTGGTGAGGTTGGGTGAGCAAACGCAGACCCTTTAAAGTAATACTGCATGGTACCCATCCCATGGGTCCCAAATCTCCAGGTTCAAGGGCATCTTCCTACATCGAAAACATGCATGAGTCACCCAGAAGATGGTACACCGTGTGATAGGGAAAGGTTTCTAAAACGCACCTCATTTCTCATCTCCTTGTCCTCGGGTTCGCCATTCCAGCCGCTTTACTAGCAATCTCCCTCCTTGGAGAATCAGCACCTTTAACCTCCTGTTCCGTACCGGTTGCCATTTGTCCTGAGGATGAACGGGAAGAGGGCGAAACAATGAGAGACTAGCTCTAGGTGTTGGGGCAGGCACAGGTCACTCTATTTTCCCATCAGGAAGAAGAATTAACCAGAGGCTCAGCCTGCCGCCCGGAACCAGAATAGGGCCTGAAGCAATCCTGCGCTTTTGCGGCCAGCTCCCAAAACAGCGAGTTGAAAAATGGAGCTCAGGGGCACTGCAATTCACAAACCTGCAGAGTTATAAATGATAACTCTCGTCCACAAATATATTGAGGGAAGGCAACGAAGAGGATTTGAAAGCAAGGCGGAATTGCAGGAAACTGATTTCAGGAGGTAGATTCGAAACGCCTTTAAAGCACAGGAAAAGAGGCAAAACCTCGACAATGATGCCCTTGGCCAAAAAGGGCGTATGCGTTTTTTCCTGAATATATTCAGGACAAAACGCATACGCCCTTTTTGGCCAACCAAGCAACCTGGAAAGGCAAATCAGCGCTACAAAGAAGTCTCGCTTCCCATCGGTCAAAAGGACAATGCTGAATAAAGTGTCAAAACCAGAAATGCAGGGCAGGCCATGGAGAAACGGGAGCCTTGCTACGCTGATGGGCGGGATGTAAATTGCCAACAGCCACTCTGGAGAAGTGTACGGTGTGTCCTGAAACACCTAAAAAACTCAGCTTAGAGAGCATAGGGCACTTCCACTCATGGGCGTATAAATTGGGAAAACTAAAAATCAGCAAGACACAGGCACTCCAAAGTTTAGGGCTACTCTGCTGACAAGAACCTCCACTTCCTTACACCTTAAATATCCCAGGAAAGAGAAAAATGGATAAAGACGTTGTGGTCCTTATGTACAATGGAATATCACTCAGCCATGAAATCAACGTCATAAGGCTAGTGGCAGCATGATGAGTGGATTTAGGTACGACGATTCTAAGTGAAATAAGTCAAACAGAAAACGACACTTATCATAAGATATCACTTATAGAGGGAATGTAAAAACCGCTACACTTGAACTGAATTACAAAACAGAACAGAGCCACACGTTTAGAAAACACACTATGGCTGCTTAACGGGAAAGGTGAGGTGGGGTGATGCGTAAAAGAAGGGTTTCAAATTAGCTCAGATACCGTTCCATAAACCCAATATGTAATAGACAAGACCTACTCCTTGCTCAGTGAACTGGACTCAACACCCCCTATTCAACGTCCAAGAATATATCTGACTAGTAAGAATCTTAAAACCTATGTGTTGATATCCCTCTGTAAGTGAGTCAAGTGGGTTTAAAGCGGCCTAAACACAGCAGTGAAATGCAGCTAAACCCCATTATAAAAATCAACTACTTTTAAAAACCCGTGAAACAAAGACAGTGAAAGAGAGAGAAACTCTTACAAAATTCGTTCAGGGGCTGTGATGCCACCTGGATTGACCATATCTAGACCCACTGCTGATTGAGACATAAGGGTGAACACTCTTGGGGCTGAGAGGTTTGGTGAGGTTGGGTGAGCAAATGCAGACCATTTAAAGTAATACTGCGTGGTACCCATCCCATGGGTCCCAAATCTCCAGGTTCAAGGGCATCTTCCTACATCGAAAACATGCATGAGGCACCCAGAAGATGGTACACCGTGTGATCGGGAAAGGTTTCTAAAACGCACCTCATTTCTCATCACCTTGTGCTGGGGTTCGCCATTCCAGACGCTTTACTAGCAATCTCCCTCCTTGGAGAATCAGCACCTTTAACCTCCTGTTCCGTCCAGGTTGCCATTTGTCCTGAGGATGAACGGGAAGAGGGCGAAACAATGAGAGACTAGCTCAAGAAGTTGGGGCAGGCACAGGTCACTCTATTTTCCCATCAGGAAGAAGAATTAACCACAGGCTCAGCCTGCCGCCCGGAACCAGAATAGGGCCTGAAGCAATCCTGCGCTTTTGCGGCCAGCGCCCAAAAAAGCGAGTTGAAAAATGGAGCTCAGGGGCACTGCAATTCACAAACCTGCAGAGTTATAACTGATAACTCTCGTCCACAAATATATTGAGGGAAGGCAACGAAGAGGATTTGAAAGCAAGGCAGAATTGCAGGAAACTAATTTCAGGAGGTAGATTCGAATCGACTTTAAAGCACAGGAAAAGAGGCAAAACCTCGACAATGATGCCCTTGGCCAAAAAGGGCGTATGCGTTTTTTCCTGAATATATTCAGGAAAAAACGCATACGCCCATTTTGGCCAACCAAGCAACCTGGAAAGGCAAATCAGCGCTACAAAGAAGTCTCGCTTCCCATCGGTCAAAAGGACCATGCTGAATAAAGTGTAAAAACCAGAAATGCAGGGCAGGCCATGGAGAAACGGGAGCCTTGCTACGCTGATGGGCGTGATGTAAATTGCCAACAGCCACTCTGGAGAAGTGTACGGTGTGTCCTGAAACACCTAAAAAACTCAGCTTAGAGAGCATAGGGTATTTCCACTCATGGGCGTATAAATTGGGAAAACTAAAAATCAGCAAGACACAGGCACCCCAAAGTTTAGGGCTACTCTGCTGACAAGAACCTCCACTTCCTTACACCTTAAATATCCCAGGAAAGAGAAAAATGGATAAAGACGTTGTGGTCCTTATGTACAATGGAATATCACTCAGCCATGAAATCAACGTCATAAGGCTAGTGGCAGCATGATGAGTGGATTTAGGTACGACGATTCTAAGTGAAATAAGTCAAACAGAAAACGACACTTATCATAAGATATCACTTATAGAGGGAATGTAAAAACCGCTACACTGGAACTGAATTACAAAACAGAACAGAGTCACACGTTTAGAAAACACACTATGGCTGCTTAACGGGAAAGGTGAGGTGGGGTGATGCGTAAAAGAAGGGTTTCAAATTAGCTCAGATACCGTTCCATAAACCCAATATGTAATAGACAAGACCTACTCCTTGCTCAGTGAACTTGACTCAACACCCCCTATTCAACGCCCAAGAATATATCTGACTAGTAGGAATCTTAAAACCTATGTGTTGATATCCCTCTGTAAGTGAGTCAAGTGGGTGTAAAGCGGCCTAAACACAGCAGTGAAAAGCAGCTAAACCCCATTATAAAAATCAACTACTTTTAAAAACCCGTGAAACAAAGACAGTGAAAGAGAGAAATTCTTACAAAATTCGTTCAGGGGCTGTGATGCCACCTGGATTGACCATATCTAGACCCACTGCTGATTGAGACATAAGGGTGAACACTCTTGGGGCTGAGAGGTTTGGTGAGGTTGGGTGAGCAAACGCAGACCCTTTAAAGTAATACTGCATGGTACCCATCCCATGGGTCCCAAATCTCCAGGTTCAAGGGCATCTTCCTACATCGAAAACATGCATGAGTCACCCAGAAGATGGTACACCGTGTGATAGGGAAAGGTTTCTAAAACGCACCTCATTTCTCATCTCCTTGTCCTCGGGTTCGCCATTCCAGCCGCTTTACTAGCAATCTCCCTCCTTGGAGAATCAGCACCTTTAACCTCCTGTTCCGTACCGGTTGCCATTTGTCCTGAGGATGAACGGGAAGAGGGCGAAACAATGAGAGACTAGCTCTAGGTGTTGGGGCAGGCACAGGTCACTCTATTTTCCCATCAGGAAGAAGAATTAACCAGAGGCTCAGCCTGCCGCCCGGAACCAGAATAGGGCCTGAAGCAATCCTGCGCTTTTGCGGCCAGCTCCCAAAACAGCGAGTTGAAAAATGGAGCTCAGGGGCACTGCAATTCACAAACCTGCAGAGTTATAAATGATAACTCTCGTCCACAAATATATTGAGGGAAGGCAACGAAGAGGATTTGAAAGCAAGGCGGAATTGCAGGAAACTGATTTCAGGAGGTAGATTCGAAACGCCTTTAAAGCACAGGAAAAGAGGCAAAACCTCGACAATGATGCCCTTGGCCAAAAAGGGCGTATGCGTTTTTTCCTGAATATATTCAGGACAAAACGCATACGCCCTTTTTGGCCAACCAAGCAACCTGGAAAGGCAAATCAGCGCTACAAAGAAGTCTCGCTTCCCATCGGTCAAAAGGACAATGCTGAATAAAGTGTCAAAACCAGAAATGCAGGGCAGGCCATGGAGAAACGGGAGCCTTGCTACGCTGATGGGCGGGATGTAAATTGCCAACAGCCACTCTGGAGAAGTGTACGGTGTGTCCTGAAACACCTAAAAAACTCAGCTTAGAGAGCATAGGGCACTTCCACTCATGGGCGTATAAATTGGGAAAACTAAAAATCAGCAAGACACAGGCACTCCAAAGTTTAGGGCTACTCTGCTGACAAGAACCTCCACTTCCTTACACCTTAAATATCCCAGGAAAGAGAAAAATGGATAAAGACGTTGTGGTCCTTATGTACAATGGAATATCACTCAGCCATGAAATCAACGTCATAAGGCTAGTGGCAGCATGATGAGTGGATTTAGGTACGACGATTCTAAGTGAAATAAGTCAAACAGAAAACGACACTTATCATAAGATATCACTTATAGAGGGAATGTAAAAACCGCTACACTTGAACTGAATTACAAAACAGAACAGAGCCACACGTTTAGAAAACACACTATGGCTGCTTAACGGGAAAGGTGAGGTGAGGTGATGCGTAAAAGAAGGGTTTCAAATTAGCTCAGATACCGTTCCATAAACCCAATATGTAATAGACAAGACCTACTCCTTGCTCAGTGAACTTGACTCAACACCCCCTATTCAACGCCCAAGAATATATCTGACTAGTAAGAATCTTAAAACCTATGTGTTGATATCCCTCTGTAAGTGAGTCAAGTGGGTGTAAAGCGGCCTAAACACAGCAGTGAAAAGCAGCTAAACCCCATTATAAAAATCAACTACTTTTAAAAACCCGTGAAACAAAGACAGTGAAAGAGAGAGAAATTCTTACAAAATTCGTTCAGGGGCTGTGATGCCACCTGGATTGACCATATCTAGACCCACTGCTGATTGAGACATAAGGGTGAACACTCTTGGGGCTGATAGGTTTGGTGAGGTTGGGTGAGCAAACGCAGACCCTTTAAAGTAATACTGCGTGGTACCCATCCCATGGGTCCCAAATCTTCAGGTTCAAGGGCATCTTCCTAAATCGAAAATATGCATGAGACACCCAGAAGATGGTACACCGTGTGATCGGGAAAGGTTTCTAAAACGCACCTCATTTCTCATCTCCTTGTGCTGGGGTTCGCCATTCCAGACGCTTTACTAGCAATCTCCCTCCTTGGAGAATCAGCACCTTTAACCTCCTGTTCCGTCCAGGTTGCCATTTGTCCTGAGGATGAACGGGAAGAGGGCGAAACAATGAGAGACTAGCTCAAGAAGTTGGGGCAGGCACAGGTCACTCTATTTTCCCATCAGGAAGAAGAATTAACCACAGGCTCAGCCTGCCGCCCGGAACCAGAATAGGGCCTGAAGCAATCCTGCGCTTTTGCGGCCAGCGCCCAAAAAAGCGAGTTGAAAAATGGAGCTCAGGGGCACTGCAATTCACAAACCTGCAGAGTTATAACTGATAACTCTCGTCCACAAATATATTGAGGGAAGGCAACGAAGAGGATTTGAAAGCAAGGCAGAATTGCAGGAAACTGATTTCAGGAGGTAGATTCGAAACGCCTTTAAAGCACAGGAAAAGAGGCAAAACCTCGACAATGATGCCCTTGGCCAAAAAGGGCGTATGCGTTTTTTCCTGAATATATTCAGGAAAAAACGCATACGCCCTTTTCGGCCAACCAAGCAACCTGGAAAGGCAAATCAGCGCTACAAAGAAGTCTCGCTCCCCATCGGTCAAAAGGACCATGCTGAATAAGGTGTCAAAACCAGAAATGCAGGGCAGGCCATGGAGAAACGGGAGACTTGCTACGCTGATGAGCGGGATGTAAATTGCCAACAGCCACTCTGGAGAAGTGTACGGTGTGTCCTGAAACACCTAAAAAACGCAGCTTAGAGAGCATAGGGCACTTCCACTCATGGGTGTATAAATTGGGAAAACTAAAAATCAGCAAGACACAGGCACCCCAAAGTTTAGGGCTGCTCTGCTGACAAGAACCTCCACTTCCTTACACCTTAAATATCCCAGGAAAGAGAAAAAAGGATAAAGACGTTGTGGTCCTTATGTACAATGGAATATCACTCAGCCATGAAATCAACGTCATAAGGCTAGTGGCAGCATGATGAGTGGATTTAGGTACGACGATTCTAAGTGAAATAAGTCAAACAGAAAACGACACTTATCATAAGATATCACTTATAGAGGGAATGTAAAAACCGCTACACTTGAACTGAATTACAAAACAGAACAGAGTCACACGTTTAGAAAACACACTATGGCTGCTTAACGGGAAAGGTGAGGTGGGGTGATGCGTAAAAGAAGGGTTTCAAATTAGCTCAGATACCGTTCCATAAACCCAATATGTAATAGACAAGACCTACTCCTTGCTCAGTGAACTGGACTCAACACCCCCTATTCAACGTCCAAGAATATATCTGACTAGTAAGAATCTTAAAACCTATGTGTTGATATCCCTCTGTAAGTGAGTCAAGTGGGTTTAAAGCGGCCTAAACACAGCAGTGAAATGCAGCTAAACCCCATTATAAAAATCAACTACTTTTAAAAACCCGTGAAACAAAGACAGTGAAAGAGAGAAATTCTTACAAAATTCGTTCAGGGGCTGTGATGCCACCTGGATTGACCATATCTAGACCCACTGCTGATTGAGACATAAGGGTGAACACTCTTGGGGCTGAGAGGTTTGGTGAGGTTGGGTGAGCAAACGCAGACCCTTTAAAGTAATACTGCATGGTACCCATCCCATGGGTCCCAAATCTCCAGGTTCAAGGGCATCTTCCTACATCGAAAACATGCATGAGTCACCCAGAAGATGGTACACCGTGTGATAGGGAAAGGTTTCTAAAACGCACCTCATTTCTCATCTCCTTGTCCTCGGGTTCGCCATTCCAGCCGCTTTACTAGCAATCTCCCTCCTTGGAGAATCAGCACCTTTAACCTCCTGTTCCGTACCGGTTGCCATTTGTCCTGAGGATGAACGGGAAGAGGGCGAAACAATGAGAGACTAGCTCTAGGTGTTGGGGCAGGCACAGGTCACTCTATTTTCCCATCAGGAAGAAGAATTAACCAGAGGCTCAGCCTGCCGCCCGGAACCAGAATAGGGCCTGAAGCAATCCTGCGCTTTTGCGGCCAGCTCCCAAAACAGCGAGTTGAAAAATGGAGCTCAGGGGCACTGCAATTCACAAACCTGCAGAGTTATAAATGATAACTCTCGTCCACAAATATATTGAGGGAAGGCAACGAAGAGGATTTGAAAGCAAGGCGGAATTGCAGGAAACTGATTTCAGGAGGTAGATTCGAAACGCCTTTAAAGCACAGGAAAAGAGGCAAAACCTCGACAATGATGCCCTTGGCCAAAAAGGGCGTATGCGTTTTTTCCTGAATATATTCAGGAAAAAACGCATACGCCCTTTTCGGCCAACCAAGCAACCTGGAAAGGCAAATCAGCGCTACAAAGAAGTCTCGCTCCCCATCGGTCAAAAGGACCATGCTGAATAAGGTGTCAAAACCAGAAATGCAGGGCAGGCCATGGAGAAACGGGAGACTTGCTACGCTGATGAGCGGGATGTAAATTGCCAACAGCCACTCTGGAGAAGTGTACGGTGTGTCCTGAAACACCTAAAAAACGCAGCTTAGAGAGCATAGGGCACTTCCACTCATGGGTGTATAAATTGGGAAAACTAAAAATCAGCAAGACACAGGCACCCCAAAGTTTAGGGCTGCTCTGCTGACAAGAACCTCCACTTCCTTACACCTTAAATATCCCAGGAAAGAGAAAAAAGGATAAAGACGTTGTGGTCCTTATGTACAATGGAATATCACTCAGCCATGAAATCAACGTCATAAGGCTAGTGGCAGCATGATGAGTGGATTTAGGTACGACGATTCTAAGTGAAATAAGTCAAACAGAAAACGACACTTATCATAAGATATCACTTATAGAGGGAATGTAAAAACCGCTACACTTGAACTGAATTACAAAACAGAACAGAGTCACACGTTTAGAAAACACACTATGGCTGCTTAACGGGAAAGGTGAGGTGGGGTGATGCGTAAAAGAAGGGTTTCAAATTAGCTCAGATACCGTTCCATAAACCCAATATGTAATAGACAAGACCTACTCCTTGCTCAGTGAACTGGACTCAACACCCCCTATTCAACGTCCAAGAATATATCTGACTAGTAAGAATCTTAAAACCTATGTGTTGATATCCCTCTGTAAGTGAGTCAAGTGGGTTTAAAGCGGCCTAAACACAGCAGTGAAATGCAGCTAAACCCCATTATAAAAATCAACTACTTTTAAAAACCCGTGAAACAAAGACAGTGAAAGAGAGAGAAACTCTTACAAAATTCGTTCAGGGGCTGTGATGCCACCTGGATTGACCATATCTAGACCCACTGCTGATTGAGACATAAGGGTGAACACTCTTGGGGCTGAGAGGTTTGGTGAGGTTGGGTGAGCAAATGCAGACCATTTAAAGTAATACTGCGTGGTACCCATCCCATGGGTCCCAAATCTCCAGGTTCAAGGGCATCTTCCTACATCGAAAACATGCATGAGGCACCCAGAAGATGGTACACCGTGTGATCGGGAAAGGTTTCTAAAACGCACCTCATTTCTCATCACCTTGTGCTGGGGTTCGCCATTCCAGACGCTTTACTAGCAATCTCCCTCCTTGGAGAATCAGCACCTTTAACCTCCTGTTCCGTCCAGGTTGCCATTTGTCCTGAGGATGAACGGGAAGAGGGCGAAACAATGAGAGACTAGCTCAAGAAGTTGGGGCAGGCACAGGTCACTCTATTTTCCCATCAGGAAGAAGAATTAACCACAGGCTCAGCCTGCCGCCCGGAACCAGAATAGGGCCTGAAGCAATCCTGCGCTTTTGCGGCCAGCGCCCAAAAAAGCGAGTTGAAAAATGGAGCTCAGGGGCACTGCAATTCACAAACCTGCAGAGTTATAACTGATAACTCTCGTCCACAAATATATTGAGGGAAGGCAACGAAGAGGATTTGAAAGCAAGGCAGAATTGCAGGAAACTAATTTCAGGAGGTAGATTCGAATCGACTTTAAAGCACAGGAAAAGAGGCAAAACCTCGACAATGTTGCCCTTGGCCAAAAAGGGCGTATGCGTTTTTTCCTGAATATATTCAGGAAAAAACGCATACGCCCATTTTGGCCAACCAAGCAACCTGGAAAGGCAAATCAGCGCTACAAAGAAGTCTCGCTTCCCATCGGTCAAAAGGACCATGCTGAATAAAGTGTAAAAACCAGAAATGCAGGGCAGGCCATGGAGAAACGGGAGCCTTGCTACGCTGATGGGCGTGATGTAAATTGCCAACAGCCACTCTGGAGAAGTGTACGGTGTGTCCTGAAACACCTAAAAAACTCAGCTTAGAGAGCATAGGGTATTTCCACTCATGGGCGTATAAATTGGGAAAACTAAAAATCAGCAAGACACAGGCACCCCAAAGTTTAGGGCTACTCTGCTGACAAGAACCTCCACTTCCTTACACCTTAAATATCCCAGGAAAGAGAAAAATGGATAAAGACGTTGTGGTCCTTATGTACAATGGAATATCACTCAGCCATGAAATCAACGTCATAAGGCTAGTGGCAGCATGATGAGTGGATTTAGGTACGACGATTCTAAGTGAAATAAGTCAAACAGAAAACGACACTTATCATAAGATATCACTTATAGAGGGAATGTAAAAACCGCTACACTGGAACTGAATTACAAAACAGAACAGAGTCACACGTTTAGAAAACACACTATGGCTGCTTAACGGGAAAGGTGAGGTGGGGTGATGCGTAAAAGAAGGGTTTCAAATTAGCTCAGATACCGTTCCATAAACCCAATATGTAATAGACAAGACCTACTCCTTGCTCAGTGAACTTGACTCAACACCCCCTATTCAACGCCCAAGAATATATCTGACTAGTAGGAATCTTAAAACCTATGTGTTGATATCCCTCTGTAAGTGAGTCAAGTGGGTGTAAAGCGGCCTAAACACAGCAGTGAAAAGCAGCTAAACCCCATTATAAAAATCAACTACTTTTAAAAACCCGTGAAACAAAGACAGTGAAAGAGAGAAATTCTTACAAAATTCGTTCAGGGGCTGTGATGCCACCTGGATTGACCATATCTAGACCCACTGCTGATTGAGACATAAGGGTGAACACTCTTGGGGCTGAGAGGTTTGGTGAGGTTGGGTGAGCAAACGCAGACCCTTTAAAGTAATACTGCATGGTACCCATCCCATGGGTCCCAAATCTCCAGGTTCAAGGGCATCTTCCTACATCGAAAACATGCATGAGTCACCCAGAAGATGGTACACCGTGTGATAGGGAAAGGTTTCTAAAACGCACCTCATTTCTCATCTCCTTGTCCTCGGGTTCGCCATTCCAGCCGCTTTACTAGCAATCTCCCTCCTTGGAGAATCAGCACCTTTAACCTCCTGTTCCGTACCGGTTGCCATTTGTCCTGAGGATGAACGGGAAGAGGGCGAAACAATGAGAGACTAGCTCTAGGTGTTGGGGCAGGCACAGGTCACTCTATTTTCCCATCAGGAAGAAGAATTAACCAGAGGCTCAGCCTGCCGCCCGGAACCAGAATAGGGCCTGAAGCAATCCTGCGCTTTTGCGGCCAGCTCCCAAAACAGCGAGTTGAAAAATGGAGCTCAGGGGCACTGCAATTCACAAACCTGCAGAGTTATAAATGATAACTCTCGTCCACAAATATATTGAGGGAAGGCAACGAAGAGGATTTGAAAGCAAGGCGGAATTGCAGGAAACTGATTTCAGGAGGTAGATTCGAAACGCCTTTAAAGCACAGGAAAAGAGGCAAAACCTCGACAATGATGCCCTTGGCCAAAAAGGGCGTATGCGTTTTTTCCTGAATATATTCAGGAAAAAACGCATACGCCCTTTTTGGCCAACCAAGCAACCTGGAAAGGCAAATCAGCGCTACAAAGAAGTCTCGCTTCCCATCGGTCAAAAGGACAATGCTGAATAAAGTGTCAAAACCAGAAATGCAGGGCAGGCCATGGAGAAACGGGAGCCTTGCTACGCTGATGGGCGGGATGTAAATTGCCAACAGCCACTCTGGAGAAGTGTACGGTGTGTCCTGAAACACCTAAAAAACTCAGCTTAGAGAGCATAGGGCACTTCCACTCATGGGCGTATAAATTGGGAAAACTAAAAATCAGCAAGACACAGGCACTCCAAAGTTTAGGGCTACTCTGCTGACAAGAACCTCCACTTCCTTACACCTTAAATATCCCAGGAAAGAGAAAAATGGATAAAGACGTTGTGGTCCTTATGTACAATGGAATATCACTCAGCCATGAAATCAACGTCATAACGCTATTGGCAGCATGATGAGTGGATTTAGGTACGACGATTCTAAGTGAAATAAGTCAAACAGAAAACGACACTTATCATAAGATATCACTTATAGAGGGAATGTAAAAACCGCTACACTTGAACTGAATTACAAAACAGAACAGAGCCACACGTTTAGAAAACACACTATGGCTGCTTAACGGGAAAGGTGAGGTGGGGTGATGCGTAAAAGAAGGGTTTCAAATTAGCTCAGATACCGTTCCATAAACCCAATATGTAATAGACAAGACCTACTCCTTGCTCAGTGAACTTGACTCAACACCCCCTATTCAACGCCCAAGAATATATCTGACTAGTAAGAATCTTAAAACCTATGTGTTGATATCCCTCTGTAAGTGAGTCAAGTGGGTGTAAAGCGGCCTAAACACAGCAGTGAAAAGCAGCTAAACCCCATTATAAAAATCAACTACTTTTAAAAACCCGTGAAACAAAGACAGTGAAAGAGAGAGAAATTCTTACAAAATTCGTTCAGGGGCTGTGATGCCACCTGGATTGACCATATCTAGACCCACTGCTGATTGAGACATAAGGGTGAACACTCTTGGGGCTGAGAGGTTTGGTGAGGTTGGGTGAGCAAACGCAGACCCTTTAAAGTAATACTGCGTGGTACCCATCCCATGGGTCCCAAATCTTCAGGTTCAAGGGCATCTTCCTAAATCGAAAATATGCATGAGACACCCAGAAGATGGTACACCGTGTGATCGGGAAAGGTTTCTAAAACGCACCTCATTTCTCATCTCCTTGTGCTGGGGTTCGCCATTCCAGACGCTTTACTAGCAATCTCCCTCCTTGGAGAATCAGCACCTTTAACCTCCTGTTCCGTCCAGGTTGCCATTTGTCCTGAGGATGAACGGGAAGAGGGCGAAACAATGAGAGACTAGCTCAAGAAGTTGGGGCAGGCACAGGTCACTCTATTTTCCCATCAGGAAGAAGAATTAACCACAGGCTCAGCCTGCCGCCCGGAACCAGAATAGGGTCTGAAGCAATCCTGCGCTTTTGCGGCCAGCGCCCAAAAAAGCGAGTTGAAAAATGGAGCTCAGGGGCACTGCAATTCACAAACCTGCAGAGTTATAACTGATAACTCTCGTCCACAAATATATTGAGGGAAGGCAACGAAGAGGATTTGAAAGCAAGGCAGAATTGCAGGAAACTGATTTCAGGAGGTAGATTCGAAACGCCTTTAAAGCACAGGAAAAGAGGCAAAACCTCGACAATGATGCCCTTGGCCAAAAAGGGCGTATGCGTTTTTTCCTGAATATATTCAGGAAAAAACGCATACGCCCTTTTCGGCCAACCAAGCAACCTGGAAAGGCAAATCAGCGCTACAAAGAAGTCTCGCTCCCCATCGGTCAAAAGGACCATGCTGAATAAGGTGTCAAAACCAGAAATGCAGGGCAGGCCATGGAGAAACGGGAGACTTGCTACGCTGATGAGCGGGATGTAAATTGCCAACAGCCACTCTGGAGAAGTGTACGGTGTGTCCTGAAACACCTAAAAAACGCAGCTTAGAGAGCATAGGGCACTTCCACTCATGGGTGTATAAATTGGGAAAACTAAAAATCAGCAAGACACAGGCACCCCAAAGTTTAGGGCTGCTCTGCTGACAAGAACCTCCACTTCCTTACACCTTAAATATCCCAGGAAAGAGAAAAAAGGATAAAGACGTTGTGGTCCTTATGTACAATGGAATATCACTCAGCCATGAAATCAACGTCATAAGGCTAGTGGCAGCATGATGAGTGGATTTAGGTACGACGATTCTAAGTGAAATAAGTCAAACAGAAAACGACACTTATCATAAGATATCACTTATAGAGGGAATGTAAAAACCGCTACACTTGAACTGAATTACAAAACAGAACAGAGTCACACGTTTAGAAAACACACTATGGCTGCTTAACGGGAAAGGTGAGGTGGGGTGATGCGTAAAAGAAGGGTTTCAAATTAGCTCAGATACCGTTCCATAAACCCAATATGTAATAGACAAGACCTACTCCTTGCTCAGTGAACTGGACTCAACACCCCCTATTCAACGTCCAAGAATATATCTGACTAGTAAGAATCTTAAAACCTATGTGTTGATATCCCTCTGTAAGTGAGTCAAGTGGGTTTAAAGCGGCCTAAACACAGCAGTGAAATGCAGCTAAACCCCATTATAAAAATCAACTACTTTTAAAAACCCGTGAAACAAAGACAGTGAAAGAGAGAGAAACTCTTACAAAATTCGTTCAGGGGCTGTGATGCCACCTGGATTGACCGTATCTAGACCCACTGCTGATTGAGACATAAGGGTGAACACTCTTGGGGCTGAGAGGTTTGGTGAGGTTGGGTGAGCAAATGCAGACCATTTAAAGTAATACTGCGTGGTACCCATCCCATGGGTCCCAAATCTCCAGGTTCAAGGGCATCTTCCTACATCGAAAACATGCATGAGGCACCCAGAAGATGGTACACCGTGTGATCGGGAAAGGTTTCTAAAACGCACCTCATTTCTCATCACCTTGTGCTGGGGTTCGCCATTCCAGACGCTTTACTAGCAATCTCCCTCCTTGGAGAATCAGCACCTTTAACCTCCTGTTCCGTCCAGGTTGCCATTTGTCCTGAGGATGAACGGGAAGAGGGCGAAACAATGAGAGACTAGCTCAAGAAGTTGGGGAAGGCACAGGTCACTCTATTTTCCCATCAGGAAGAAGAATTAACCACAGGCTCAGCCTGCCGCCCGGAACCAGAATAGGGCCTGAAGCAATCCTGCGCTTTTGCGGCCAGCGCCCAAAAAAGCGAGTTGAAAAATGGAGCTCAGGGGCACTGCAATTCACAAACCTGCAGAGTTATAACTGATAACTCTCGTCCACAAATATATTGAGGGAAGGCAACGAAGAGGATTTGAAAGCAAGGCAGAATTGCAGGAAACTAATTTCAGGAGGTAGATTCGAATCGACTTTAAAGCACAGGAAAAGAGGCAAAACCTCGACAATGATGCCCTTGGCCAAAAAGGGCGTATGCGTTTTTTCCTGAATATATTCAGGAAAAAACGCATACGCCCATTTTGGCCAACCAAGCAACCTGGAAAGGCAAATCAGCGCTACAAAGAAGTCTCGCTTCCCATCGGTCAAAAGGACCATGCTGAATAAAGTGTAAAAACCAGAAATGCAGGGCAGGCCATGGAGAAAGGGGAGCCTTGCTACGCTGATGGGCGTGATGTAAATTGCCAACAGCCACTCTGCAGAAGTGTACGGTGTGTCCTGAAACACCTAAAAAACTCAGCTTAGAGAGCATAGGGTATTTCCACTCATGGGCGTATAAATTGGGAAAACTAAAAATCAGCAAGACACAGGCACCCCAAAGTTTAGGGCTGCTCTGCTGACAAGAACCTCCACTTCCTTACACCTTAAATATCCCAGGAAAGAGAAAAATGGATAAAGACGTTGTGGTCCTTATGTACAATGGAATATCACTCAGCCATGAAATCAACGTCATAAGGCTAGTGGCAGCATGATGAGTGGATTTAGGTACGACGATTCTAAGTGAAATAAGTCAAACAGAAAACGACACTTATCATAAGATATCACTTATAGAGGGAATGTAAAAACCGCTACACTGGAACTGAATTACAAAACAGAACAGAGTCACACGTTTAGAAAACACACTATGGCTGCTTAACGGGAAAGGTGAGGTGGGGTGATGCGTAAAAGAAGGGTTTCAAATTAGCTCAGATACCGTTCCATAAACCCAATATGTAATAGACAAGACCTACTCCTTGCTCAGTGAACTTGACTCAACACCCCCTATTCAACGCCCAAGAATATATCTGACTAGTAGGAATCTTAAAACCTATGTGTTGATATCCCTCTGTAAGTGAGTCAAGTGGGTGTAAAGCGGCCTAAACACAGCAGTGAAAAGCAGCTAAACCCCATTATAAAAATCAACTACTTTTAAAAACCCGTGAAACAAAGACAGTGAAAGAGAGAAATTCTTACAAAATTCGTTCAGGGGCTGTGATGCCACCTGGATTGACCATATCTAGACCCACTGCTGATTGAGACATAAGGGTGAACACTCTTGGGGCTGAGAGGTTTGGTGAGGTTGGGTGAGCAAACGCAGACCCTTTAAAGTAATACTGCATGGTACCCATCCCATGGGTCCCAAATCTCCAGGTTCAAGGGCATCTTCCTACATCGAAAACATGCATGAGTCACCCAGAAGATGGTACACCGTGTGATAGGGAAAGGTTTCTAAAACGCACCTCATTTCTCATCTCCTTGTCCTCGGGTTCGCCATTCCAGCCGCTTTACTAGCAATCTCCCTCCTTGGAGAATCAGCACCTTTAACCTCCTGTTCCGTACCGGTTGCCATTTGTCCTGAGGATGAACGGGAAGAGGGCGAAACAATGAGAGACTAGCTCTAGGTGTTGGGGCAGGCACAGGTCACTCTATTTTCCCATCAGGAAGAAGAATTAACCAGAGGCTCAGCCTGCCGCCCGGAACCAGAATAGGGCCTGAAGCAATCCTGCGCTTTTGCGGCCAGCTCCCAAAACAGCGAGTTGAAAAATGGAGCTCAGGGGCACTGCAATTCACAAACCTGCAGAGTTATAAATGATAACTCTCGTCCACAAATATATTGAGGGAAGGCAACGAAGAGGATTTGAAAGCAAGGCGGAATTGCAGGAAACTGATTTCAGGAGGTAGATTCGAAACGCCTTTAAAGCACAGGAAAAGAGGCAAAACCTCGACAATGATGCCCTTGGCCAAAAAGGGCGTATGCGTTTTTTCCTGAATATATTCAGGAAAAAACGCATACGCCCTTTTTGGCCAACCAAGCAACCTGGAAAGGCAAATCAGCGCTACAAAGAAGTCTCGCTTCCCATCGGTCAAAAGGACAATGCTGAATAAAGTGTCAAAACCAGAAATGCAGGGCAGGCCATGGAGAAACGGGAGCCTTGCTACGCTGATGGGCGGGATGTAAATTGCCAACAGCCACTCTGGAGAAGTGTACGGTGTGTCCTGAAACACCTAAAAAACTCAGCTTAGAGAGCATAGGGCACTTCCACTCATGGGCGTATAAATTGGGAAAACTAAAAATCAGCAAGACACAGGCACTCCAAAGTTTAGGGCTACTCTGCTGACAAGAACCTCCACTTCCTTACACCTTAAATATCCCAGGAAAGAGAAAAATGGATAAAGACGTTGTGGTCCTTATGTACAATGGAATATCACTCAGCCATGAAATCAACGTCATAAGGCTAGTGGCAGCATGATGAGTGGATTTAGGTACGACGATTCTAAGTGAAATAAGTCAAACAGAAAACGACACTTATCATAAGATATCACTTATAGAGGGAATGTAAAAACCGCTACACTTGAACTGAATTACAAAACAGAACAGAGCCACACGTTTAGAAAACACACTATGGCTGCTTAACGGGAAAGGTGAGGTGGGGTGATGCGTAAAATAAGGGTTTCAAATTAGCTCAGATACCGTTCCATAAACCCAATATGTAATAGACAAGACCTACTCCTTGCTCAGTGAACTTGACTCAACACCCCCTATTCAACGCCCAAGAATATATCTGACTAGTAAGAATCTTAAAACCTATGTGTTGATATCCCTCTGTAAGTGAGTCAAGTGGGTGTAAAGCGGCCTAAACACAGCAGTGAAAAGCAGCTAAACCCCATTATAAAAATCAACTACTTTTAAAAACCTGTGAAACAAAGACAGTGAAAGAGAGAGAAATTCTTACAAAATTCGTTCAGGGGCTGTGATGCCACCTGGATTGACCATATCTAGACCCACTGCTGATTGAGACATAAGGGTGAACACTCTTGGGGCTGAGAGGTTTGGTGAGGTTGGGTGAGCAAACGCAGACCCTTTAAAGTAATACTGCGTGGTACCCATCCCATGGGTCCCAAATCTTCAGGTTCAAGGGCATCTTCCTAAATCGAAAATATGCATGAGACACCCAGAAGATGGTACACCGTGTGATCGGGAAAGGTTTCTAAAACGCACCTCATTTCTCATCTCCTTGTGCTGGGGTTCGCCATTCCAGACGCTTTACTAGCAATCTCCCTCCTTGGAGAATCAGCACCTTTAACCTCCTGTTCCGTCCAGGTTGCCATTTGTCCTGAGGATGAACGGGAAGAGGGCGAAACAATGAGAGACTAGCTCAAGAAGTTGGGGCAGGCACAGGTCACTCTATTTTCCCATCAGGAAGAAGAATTAACCACAGGCTCAGCCTGCCGCCCGGAACCAGAATAGGGTCTGAAGCAATCCTGCGCTTTTGCGGCCAGCGCCCAAAAAAGCGAGTTGAAAAATGGAGCTCAGGGGCACTGCAATTCACAAACCTGCAGAGTTATAACTGATAACTCTCGTCCACAAATATATTGAGGGAAGGCAACGAAGAGGATTTGAAAGCAAGGCAGAATTGCAGGAAACTGATTTCAGGAGGTAGATTCGAAACGCCTTTAAAGCACAGGAAAAGAGGCAAAACCTCGACAATGATGCCCTTGGCCAAAAAGGGCGTATGCGTTTTTTCCTGAATATATTCAGGAAAAAACGCATACGCCCTTTTCGGCCAACCAAGCAACCTGGAAAGGCAAATCAGCGCTACAAAGAAGTCTCGCTCCCCATCGGTCAAAAGGACCATGCTGAATAAGGTGTCAAAACCAGAAATGCAGGGCAGGCCATGGAGAAACGGGAGACTTGCTACGCTGATGAGCGGGATGTAAATTGCCAACAGCCACTCTGGAGAAGTGTACGGTGTGTCCTGAAACACCTAAAAAACGCAGCTTAGAGAGCATAGGGCACTTCCACTCATGGGTGTATAAATTGGGAAAACTAAAAATCAGCAAGACACAGGCACCCCAAAGTTTAGGGCTGCTCTGCTGACAAGAACCTCCACTTCCTTACACCTTAAATATCCCAGGAAAGAGAAAAAAGGATAAAGACGTTGTGGTCCTTATGTACAATGGAATATCACTCAGCCATGAAATCAACGTCATAAGGCTAGTGGCAGCATGATGAGTGGATTTAGGTACGACGATTCTAAGTGAAATAAGTCAAACAGAAAACGACACTTATCATAAGATATCACTTATAGAGGGAATGTAAAAACCGCTACACTTGAACTGAATTACAAAACAGAACAGAGTCACACGTTTAGAAAACACACTATGGCTGCTTAACGGGAAAGGTGAGGTGGGGTGATGCGTAAAAGAAGGGTTTCAAATTAGCTCAGATACCGTTCCATAAACCCAATATGTAATAGACAAGACCTACTCCTTGCTCAGTGAACTGGACTCAACACCCCCTATTCAACGTCCAAGAATATATCTGACTAGTAAGAATCTTAAAACCTATGTGTTGATATCCCTCTGTAAGTGAGTCAAGTGGGTTTAAAGCGGCCTAAACACAGCAGTGAAATGCAGCTAAACCCCATTATAAAAATCAACTACTTTTAAAAACCCGTGAAACAAAGACAGTGAAAGAGAGAGAAACTCTTACAAAATTCGTTCAGGGGCTGTGATGCCACCTGGATTGACCATATCTAGACCCACTGCTGATTGAGACATAAGGGTGAACACTCTTGGGGCTGAGAGGTTTGGTGAGGTTGGGTGAGCAAATGCAGACCATTTAAAGTAATACTGCGTGGTACCCATCCCATGGGTCCCAAATCTTCAGGTTCAAGGGCATCTTCCTACATCGAAAACATGCATGAGGCACCCAGAAGATGGTACACCGTGTGATCGGGAAAGGTTTCTAAAACGCACCTCATTTCTCATCACCTTGTGCTGGGGTTCGCCATTCCAGACGCTTTACTAGCAATCTCCCTCCTTGGAGAATCAGCACCTTTAACCTCCTGTTCCGTCCAGGTTGCCATTTGTCCTGAGGATGAACGGGAAGAGGGCGAAACAATGAGAGACTAGCTCAAGAAGTTGGGGCAGGCACAGGTCACTCTATTTTCCCATCAGGAAGAAGAATTAACCACAGGCTCAGCCTGCCGCCCGGAACCAGAATAGGGTCTGAAGCAATCCTGCGCTTTTGCGGCCAGCGCCCAAAAAAGCGAGTTGAAAAATGGAGCTCAGGGGCACTGCAATTCACAAACCTGCAGAGTTATAACTGATAACTCTCATCCACAAATATATTGAGGGAAGGCAACGAAGAGAATTTGAAAGCAAGGCAGAATTGCAGGAAACTGATTTCAGGAGGTAGATTCGAATCGCCTTTAAAGCACAGGAAAAGCGGCAAAACCTCGACAATGATGCCCTTGGCCAAAAAGGGCGTATGCGTTTTTTCCTGAATATATTCAGGAAAAAACGCATACGCCCTTTTTGGCCAACCAAGCAACCTGGAAAGGCAAATCAGCGCTACAAAGAAGTCTCGCTTCCCATCGGTCAAAAGGACCATGCTGAATAAGGTGTCAAAACCTGAAATGCAGGGCAGGCCATGGAGAAACGGGAGCCTTGCTACGCTGATGGGCGGGATGTAAATTGCCATAGCCACTCTGGAGAAGTGTACGGTGTGTCCTGAAACACCTAAAAAACGCAGCTTAGAGAGCATAGGGCACTTCCACTCATGGGCGTATAAATTGGGAAAACTAAAAATCAGCAAGACACAGGCACCCCAAAGTTTAGGGCTGCACTGCTGACAAGAACCTCCACTTCCTTACACCTTAAATATCCCAGGAAAGAGAAAAATGGATAAAGACGTTGTGGTCCTTATGTACAATGGAATATCACTCAGCCATGAAATCAACGTCATAACGCTATTGGGAGCATGATGAGTGGATTTAGGTACGACGATTCTAAGTGAAATAAGTCAAACAGAAAACGACACTTATCATAAGATATCACTTATAGAGGGAATGTAAAAACCGCTACACTTGAACTGAATTACAAAACAGAACAGAGTCACACGTTTAGAAAACACACTATGGCTGCTTAACGGGAAAGGTGAGGTGGGGTGATGCGTAAAATAAGGGTTTCAAATTAGCTCAGTTACCGTTCCATAAACCCAATATGTAATAGACAAGACCTACTCCTTGCTCAGTGAACTGGACTCAACACCCCCTATTCAACGTCCAAGAATATATCTGACTAGTAAGAATCTTAAAACCTATGTGTTGATATCCCTCTGTAAGTGAGTCAAGTGGGTTTAAAGCGGCCTAAACACAGCAGTGAAAAGCAGCTAAACCCCATTATAAAAATCAACTACTTTTAAAAACCCGTGAAACAAAGACAGTGAAAGAGAGAGAAATTCTTACAAAATTCGTTCAGGGGCTGTGATGCCACCTGGATTGACCATATCTAGACCCACTGCTGATTGAGACATAAGGGTGAACACTCTTGGGGCTGAGAGCTTTGGTGAGGTTGGGTGAGCAAACGCAGACCCTTTAAAGTAATACTGCGTGGTACCCATCCCATGGGTCCCAAATCTCCAGGTTCAAGGGCATCTTCCTACATCGAAAACATGCATGAGACACCCAGAAGATGGTACACAGTGTGATGGGGAAAGGTTTCTAAAACGCACCTCATTTCTCATCTCCTTGTACTCGGGTTCGCCATTCCAGCCGCTTTACTAGCAATCTCCCTCCTTGGAGAATCAGCACCTTTAACCTCCTGTTCCGTACCGGTTGCCATTTGTCCTGAGGATGAACGGGAAGAGGGCGAAACAATGAGAGACTAGCTCAAGAAGTTGGGGCAGGCAAAGGTCACTCTATTTTCCCATCAGGAAGAAGAATTAACCAGAGGCTCAGCCTGCCGCCCGGAACCAGAATAGGGCCTGAAGCAATCCTGCGCTTTTGCGGCCAGCTCCCAAAACAGCGAGTTGAAAAATGGAGCTCAGGGGCACTGCAATTCACAAACCTGCAGAGTTATAAATGATAACTCTCGTCCACAAATATATTGAGGGAAGGCAACGAAGAGGATTTGAAAGCAAGGAGGAATTGCAGGAAACTGATTTCAGGAGGTAGATTCGAATCGTCTTTAAAGCACAGGAAAAGCGGCAAAACCTCGACAATGTTGCCCTTGGCCAAAAAGGGCGTATGCGTTTTTTCCTGAATATATTCAGGAAAAAACGCATACGCCCTTTTTGGCCAACCAAGCAACCTGGAAAGGCAAATCAGCGCTACAAAGAAGTCTCGCTTCCCATCGGTCAAAAGGACCATGCTGAATAAGGTGTCAAAACCTGAAATGCAGGGCAGGCCATGGAGAAACGGGAGGCTTGCTACGCTGATGGGTGGGATGTAAATTGCCAACAGCCACTCTGGAGAAGTGTACGGTGTGTCCTGAAACACCTAAAAAACTCAGCTTAGAGAGCATAGGGCATTTCCACTCATGGGCGTATAAATTGGGAAAACCAAAAATCAGCAAGACACAGGCACCCCAAATTTAGGGCTGCTCTGCTGACAAGAACCTCCACTTCGTTACTCCTTAAATATCCCAGGAAAGAGAAAAATGGATAAAGACGTTGTGGTCCTTATGTACAATGGAATATCACTCAGCCATGAAATCAACGTCATAAGGCTAGTGGCAGCATGATGAGTGGATTTAGGTACGACGATTCTAAGTGAAATAAGTCAAACAGAAAACGACACTTATCATAAGATATCACTTATAGAGGGAATGTAAAAACCGCTACACTTGAACTGAATTACAAAACAACAGAGTCACACGTTTAGAAAACACACTATGGCTGCTTAACGGGAAAGGTGAGGTGGGGTGATGCGTAAAAGAAGGGTTTCAAATTAGCTCAAATACCGTTCCATAAACCCCATATGTAACATACAAGACCTACTCCTTGCTCAGTGAACTGGACTCAACACCCCCTATTCAACGCCCAAGAATATATCTGACTAGTAAGAATCTTAAAACCTATGTGTTGATATCCCTCTGTATGTGAGTCAAGTGGGTGTAAAGCGACCTAAACACAGCAGTGAAAAGCAGCTAAACCCCATTATAAAAATCAACTACTTTTAAAAACCCGAGAAACAAAGACAGTGAAAGAGAGAGAAATTCTTACAAAATTCGTTCAGGGGCTGTGATGCCACCTGGATTGACCATATCTAGACCCACTGCTGATTGAGACATAAGGGTGAACACTCTTGGGGCTGAGAGGTTTGGTGAGGTTGGGTGAGCAAATGCAGACCCTTTAAAGTAATACTGCGTGGTACCCATCCCATGGGTCCCAAATCTCCAGGTTCAAGGGCATCTTCCTACATCGAAAACATGCATGAGGCACCCAGAAGATGGTACACCGTGTGATCGGGAAAGGTTTCTAAAACGCACCTCATTTCTCATCACCTTGTGCTGGGGTTCGCCATTCCAGACGCTTTACTAGCAATCTCCCTCCTTGGAGAATCAGCACCTTTAACCTCCTGTTCCGTACCGGTTGCCATTTGTCCTGAGGATGAACGGGAAGAGGGCGAAACAATGAGAGACTAGCTCAAGAAGTTGGGGCAGGCACAGGTCACTCTATTTTCCCATCAGGAAGAAGAATTAACCACAGGCTCAGCCTGCCGCCCGGAACCAGAATAGGGTCTGAAGCAATCCTGCGCTTTTGCGGCCAGCTCCCAAAAAAGCGAGTTGAAAAATGGAGCTCAGGGGCACTGCAATTCACAAACCTGCAGAGTTATAAATGATAACTCTCGTCCACAAATATATTGAGGGAAGGCAACGAAGAGGATTTGGAAGCAAGGCAGAATTGCAGGAAACTGATTTCAGGAGGTAGATTCGAAACGCCTTTAAAGCACAGGAAAAGAGGCAAAACCTCGACAATGATGCCCTTGGCCAAAAAGGGCGTATGCGTTTTTTCCTGAATATATTCAGGAAAAAACGCATACGCCCTTTTCGGCCAACCAAGCAACCTGGAAAGGCAAATCAGCGCTACAAAGAAGTCTCGCTCCCCATCGGTCAAAAGGACCATGCTGAATAAGGTGTCAAAACCAGAAATGCAGGGCAGGCCATGGAGAAACGGGAGACTTGCTACGCTGATGAGCGGGATGTAAATTGCCAACAGCCACTCTGGAGAAGTGTACGGTGTGTCCTGAAACACCTAAAAAACGCAGCTTAGAGAGCATAGGGCACTTCCACTCATGGGTGTATAAATTGGGAAAAGTAAAAATCAGCAAGACACAGGCACCCCAAAGTTTAGGGCTGCTCTGCTGACAAGAACCTCCACTTCCTTACACCTTAAATATCCCAGGAAAGAGAAAAAAGGATAAAGACGTTGTGGTCCTTATGTACAATGGAATATCACTCAGCCATGAAATCAACGTCATAAGGCTGGTGGCAGCATGATGAGTGGATTTAGGTACGACGATTCTAAGTGAAATAAGTCAAACAGAAAACGACACTTATCATAAGATATCACTTATAGAGGGAATGTAAAAACCGCTACACTTGAACTGAATTACAAAACAGAACAGAGTCACACGTTTAGAAAACACACTATGGCTGCTTAACGGGAAAGGTGAGGTGGGGTGATGCGTAAAAGAAGGGTTTCAAATTAGCTCAGATACCGTTCCATAAACCCAATATGTAATAGACAAGACCTACTCCTTGCTCAGTGAACTGGACTCAACACCCCCTATTCAACGTCCAAGAATATATCTGACTAGTAAGAATCTTAAAACCTATGTGTTGATATCCCTCTGTAAGTGAGTCAAGTGGGTTTAAAGCGGCCTAAACACAGCAGTGAAATGCAGCTAAACCCCATTATAAAAATCAACTACTTTTAAAAACCCGTGAAACAAAGACAGTGAAAGAGAGAGAAACTCTTACAAAATTCGTTCAGGGGCTGTGATGCCACCTGGATTGACCATATCTAGACCCACTGCTGATTGAGACATAAGGGTGAACACTCTTGGGGCTGAGAGGTTTGGTGAGGTTGGGTGAGCAAATGCAGACCATTTAAAGTAATACTGCGTGGTACCCATCCCATGGGTCCCAAATCTCCAGGTTCAAGGGCATCTTCCTACATCGAAAACATGCATGAGGCACCCAGAAGATGGTACACCGTGTGATCGGGAAAGGTTTCTAAAACGCACCTCATTTCTCATCACCTTGTGCTGGGGTTCGCCATTCCAGACGCTTTACTAGCAATCTCCCTCCTTGGAGAATCAGCACCTTTAACCTCCTGTTCCGTCCAGGTTGCCATTTGTCCTGAGGATGAACGGGAAGAGGGCGAAACAATTAGAGACTAGCTCAAGAAGTTGGGGCAGGCACAGGTCACTCTATTTTCCCATCAGGAAGAAGAATTAACCACAGGCTCAGCCTGCCGCCCGGAACCAGAATAGGGTCTGAAGCAATCCTGCGCTTTTGCGGCCAGCGCCCAAAAAAGCGAGTTGAAAAATGGAGCTCAGGGGCACTGCAATTCACAAACCTGCAGAGTTATAACTGATAACTCTCGTCCACAAATATATTGAGGGAAGGCAACGAAGAGGATTTGAAAGCAAGGCAGAATTGCAGGAAACTGATTTCAGGAGGTAGATTCGAAACGCCTTTAAAGCACAGGAAAAGCGGCAAAACCTCGACAATGATGCCCTTGGCCAAAAAGGGCGTATGCGTTTTTTCCTGAATATATTCAGGAAAAAACGCATACGCCCTTTTCGGCCAACCAAGCAACCTGGAAAGGCAAATCAGCGCTACAAAGAAGTCTCGCTCCCCATCGGTCAAAAGGACCATGCTGAATAAGGTGTCAAAACCAGAAATGCAGGGCAGGCCATGGAGAAACGGGAGCCTTGCTACGCTGATGGGCGGGATGTAAATTGCCATAGCCACTCTGCAGAAGTGTACGGTGTGTCCTGAAACACCTAAAAAACGCAGCTTAGAGAGCATAGGGCACTTCCACTCATGGGCGTATAAATTGGGAAAACTAAAAATCAGCAAGACACAGGCACCCCAAAGTTTAGGGCTGCTCTGCTGACAAGAACCTCCACTTCCTTACACCTTAAATATCCCAGGAAAGAGAAAAATGGATAAAGACGTTGTGGTCCTTATGTACAATGGAATATCACTCAGCCATGAAATCAACGTCATAACGCTATTGGCAGCATGATGAGTGGATTTAGGTACGACGATTCTAAGTGAAATAAGTCAAACAGAAAACGACACTTATCATAAGATATCACTTATAGAGGGAATGTAAAAACCGCTACACTTGAACTGAATTACAAAACAGAACAGAGTCACACGTTTAGAAAACACACTATGGCTGCTTAACGGGAAAGGTGAGGTGGGGTGATGCGTAAAATAAGGGTTTCAAATTAGCTCAGATACCGTTCCATAAACCCAATATGTAATAGACAAGACCTACTCCTTGCTCAGTGAACTTGACTCAACACCCCCTATTCAACGTCCAAGAATATATCTGACTAGTAAGAATCTTAAAACCTATGTGTTGATATCCCTCTGTAAGTGAGTCAAGTGGGTTTAAAGCGGCCTAAACACAGCAGTGAAAAGCAGCTAAACCCCATTATAAAAATCAACTACTTTTAAAAACCCGTGAAACAAAGACAGTGAAAGAGAGAGAAATTCTTACAAAATTCGTTCAGGGGCTGTGATGCCACCTGGATTAACCATATCTAGACCCACTGCTGATTGAGACATAAGGGTGAACACTCTTGGGGCTGAGAGGTTTGGTGAGGTTGGGTGAGCAAACGCAGACCCTTTAAAGTAATACTGCGTGGTACCCATCCCATGGGTCCCAAATCTCCACGTTCAAGGGCATCTTCCTACATCGAAAACATGCATGAGACACCCAGAAGATGGTACACCGTGTGATCGGGAAAGGTTTCTAAAACGCACCTCATTTCTCATCTCCTTGTACTCGGGTTCGCCATTCCAGCCGCTTTACTAGCAATCTCCCTCCTTGGAGAATGAGCACCTTTAACCTCCTGTTCCGTACCGGTTGCCATTTGTCCTGAGGATGAACGGGAAGAGGGCGAAACAATGAGAGACTAGCTCAAGAAGTTGGGGCAGGCACAGGTGACTCTATTTTCCCATCAGGAAGAAGAATTAACCAGAGGCTCAGCCTGCCGCCCGGAACCAGAATAGGGCCTGAAGCAATCCTGCGCTTTTGCGGCCAGCTCCCAAAAAAGCGAGTTGAAAAATGGAGCTCAGGGGCACTGCAATTCACAAACCTGCAGAGTTATAAATGATAACTCTCGTCCACAAATATATTGAGGGAAGGCAACGAAGAGGATTTGAAAGCAAGGAGGAATTGCAGGAAACTGATTTCAGGAGGTAGATTCGAATCGTCTTTAAAGCACAGGAAAAGCGGCAAAACCTCGACAATGTTGCCCTTGGCCAAAAAGGGCGTATGCGTTTTTTCCTGAATATATTCAGGAAAAAACGCATACGCCCTTTTTGGCCAACCAAGCAACCTGGAAAGGCAAATCAGCGCTACAAAGAAGTCTCGCTCCCCATCGGTCAAAAGGGCCATGCTGAATAAAGTGTCAAAACCAGAAATGCAGGGCAGGCCATGGAGAAACGGGAGCCTTGCTACGCTGATGAGCGGGATGTAAATTGCCAACAGCCACTCTGGAGAAGTGTACGGTGTGTCCTGAAACACCTAAAAAACGCAGCTTAGAGAGCATAGGGCACTTCCACTCATGGGTGTATAAATTGGGAAAACTAAAAATCAGCAAGACACAGGCACCCCAAAGTTTAGGGCTGCTCTGCTGACAAGAACCTCCACTTCCTTACACCTTAAATATCCCAGGAAAGAGAAAAAAGGATAAAGACGTTGTGGTCCTTATGTACAATGGAATATCACTCAGCCATGAAATCAACGTCATAAGGCTGGTGGCAGCATGATGAGTGGATTTAGGTACGACGATTCTAAGTGAAATAAGTCAAACAGAAAACGACACTTATCATAAGATATCACTTATAGAGGGAATGTAAAAACCGCTACACTTGAACTGAATTACAAAACAGAACAGAGTCACACGTTTAGAAAACACACTATGGCTGCTTAACGGGAAAGGTGAGGTGGGGTGATGCGTAAAAGAAGGGTTTCAAATTAGCTCAGATACCGTTCCATAAACCCAATATGTAATAGACAAGACCTACTCCTTGCTCAGTGAACTGGACTCAACACCCCCTATTCAACGTCCAAGAATATATCTGACTAGTAAGAATCTTAAAACCTATGTGTTGATATCCCTCTGTAAGTGAGTCAAGTGGGTTTAAAGCGGCCTAAACACAGCAGTGAAATGCAGCTAAACCCCATTATAAAAATCAACTACTTTTAAAAACCCGTGAAACAAAGACAGTGAAAGAGAGAGAAACTCTTACAAAATTCGTTCAGGGGCTGTGATGCCACCTGGATTGACCATATCTAGACCCACTGCTGATTGAGACATAAGGGTGAACACTCTTGGGGCTGAGAGGTTTGGTGAGGTTGGGTGAGCAAATGCAGACCATTTAAAGTAATACTGCGTGGTACCCATCCCATGGGTCCCAAATCTCCAGGTTCAAGGGCATCTTCCTACATCGAAAACATGCATGAGGCACCCAGAAGATGGTACACCGTGTGATCGGGAAAGGTTTCTAAAACGCACCTCATTTCTCATCACCTTGTGCTGGGGTTCGCCATTCCAGACGCTTTACTAGCAATCTCCCTCCTTGGAGAATCAGCACCTTTAACCTCCTGTTCCGTCCAGGTTGCCATTTGTCCTGAGGATGAACGGGAAGAGGGCGAAACAATTAGAGACTAGCTCAAGAAGTTGGGGCAGGCAGAGGTCACTCTATTTTCCCATCAGGAAGAAGAATTAACCACAGGCTCAGCCTGCCGCCCGGAACCAGAATAGGGTCTGAAGCAATCCTGCGCTTTTGCGGCCAGCGCCCAAAAAAGCGAGTTGAAAAATGGAGCTCAGGGGCACTGCAATTCACAAACCTGCAGAGTTATAACTGATAACTCTCGTCCACAAATATATTGAGGGAAGGCAACGAAGAGGATTTGAAAGCAAGGCAGAATTGCAGGAAACTGATTTCAGGAGGTAGATTCGAAACGCCTTTAAAGCACAGGAAAAGAGGCAAAACCTCGACAATGATGCCCTTGGCCAAAAAGGGCGTATGCGTTTTTTCCTGAATATATTCAGGAAAAAACGCATACGCCCTTTTCGGCCAACCAAGCAACCTGGAAAGGCAAATCAGCGCTACAAAGAAGTCTCGCTCCCCATCGGTCAAAAGGACCATGCTGAATAAGGTGTCAAAACCAGAAATGCAGGGCAGGCCATGGAGAAACGGGAGCCTTGCTACGCTGATGAGCGGGATGTAAATTGCAAACAGCCACTCTGGAGAAGTGTACGGTGTGTCCTGAAACACCTAAAAAACTCAGCTTAGAGAGCATAGGGCATTTCCACTCATGGGCGTATAAATTGGGAAAACCAAAAATCAGCAAGACACAGGCACCCCAAATTTAGGGCTGCTCTGCTGACAAGAACCTCCACTTCGTTACTCCTTAAATATCCCAGGAACGAGAAAAATGGATAAAGACGTTGTGGTCCTTATGTACAATGGAATATCACTCAGCCATGAAATCAACGTCATAAGGCTAGTGGCAGCATGATGAGTGGATTTAGGTACGACGATTCTAAGTGAAATAAGTCAAACAGAAAACGACACTTATCATAAGATATCACTTATAGAGGGAATGTAAAAACCGCTACACTTGAACTGAATTACAAAACAACAGAGTCACACGTTTAGAAAACACACTATGGCTGCTTAACGGGAAAGGTGAGGTGGGGTGATGCGTAAAAGAAGGGTTTCAAATTAGCTCAAATACCGTTCCATAAACCCCATATGTAACAGACAAGACCTACTCCTTGCTCAGTGAACTGGACTCAACACCCCCTATTCAACGCCCAAGAATATATCTGACTAGTAAGAATCTTAAAACCTATGTGTTGATATCCCTCTGTATGTGAGTCAAGTGGGTGTAAAGCGGCCTAAACACAGCAGTGAAAAGCAGCTAAACCCCATTATAAAAATCAACTACTTTTAAAAACCCGAGAAACAAAGACAGTGAAAGAGAGAGAAATTCTTACAAAATTCGTTCAGGGGCTGTGATGCCACCTGGATTGACCATATCTAGACCCACTGCTGATTGAGACATAAGGGTGAACACTCTTGGGGCTGAGAGGTTTGGTGAGGTTGGGTGAGCAAATGCAGACCATTTAAAGTAATACTGCGTGGTACCCATCCCATGGGTCCCAAATCTCCAGGTTCAAGGGCATCTTCCTACATCGAAAACATGCATGAGGCACCCAGAAGATGGTACACCGTGTGATCGGGAAAGGTTTCTAAAACGCACCTCATTTCTCATCACCTTGTGCTGGGGTTCGCCATTCCAGACGCTTTACTAGCAATCTCCCTCCTTGGAGAATCAGCACCTTTAACCTCCTGTTCCGTCCAGGTTGCCATTTGTCCTGAGGATGAACGGGAAGAGGGCGAAACAATGAGAGACTAGCTCAAGAAGTTGGGGCAGGCACAGGTCACTCTATTTTCCCATTAGGAAGAAGAATTAACCAGAGGCTCAGCCTGCCGCCCGGAACCAGAATAGGGTCTGAAGCAATCCTGCGCTTTTGCGGCCAGCGCCCAAAAAAGCGAGTTGAAAAATGGAGCTCAGGGGCACTGCAATTCACAAACCTGCAGAGTTATAACTGATAACTCTCGTCCACAAATATATTGAGGGAAGGCAACGAAGAGGATTTGAAAGCAAGGCAGAATTGCAGGAAACTGATTTCAGGAGGAAGATTCGAATCGTCTTTAAAGCACAGGAAAAGAGGCAAAACCTCGACAATGATGCCCTTGGCCAAAAAGGGCGTATGCGTTTTTTCCTGAATATATTCAGGAAAAAACGCATACGCCCTTTTCGGCCAACCAAGCAACCTGGAAAGGCAAATCAGCGCTACAAAGAAGTCTCGCTCCCCATCGGTCAAAAGGACCATGCTGAATAAGGTGTCAAAACCAGAAATGCAGGGCAGGCCATGGAGAAACGGGAGACTTGCTACGCTGATGAGCGGGATGTAAATTGCCAACAGCCACTCTGGAGAAGTGTACGGTGTGTCCTGAAACACCTAAAAAACGCAGCTTAGAGAGCATAGGGCACTTCCACTCATGGGTGTATAAATTGGGAAAACTAAAAATCAGCAAGACACAGGCACCCCAAAGTTTAGGGCTGCTCTGCTGACAAGAACCTCCACTTCCTTACACCTTAAATATCCCAGGAAAGAGAAAAAAGGATAAAGACGTTGTGGTCCTTATGTACAATGGAATATCACTCAGCCATGAAATCAACGTCATAAGGCTGGTGGCAGCATGATGAGTGGATTTAGGTACGACGATTCTAAGTGAAATAAGTCAAACAGAAAACGACACTTATCATAAGATATCACTTATAGAGGGAATGTAAAAACCGCTACACTTGAACTGAATTACAAAACAGAACAGAGTCACACGTTTAGAAAACACACTATGGCTGCTTAACGGGAAAGGTGAGGTGGGGTGATGCGTAAAAGAAGGGTTTCAAATTAGCTCAGATACCGTTCCATAAACCCAATATGTAATAGACAAGACCTACTCCTTGCTCAGTGAACTGGACTCAACACCCCCTATTCAACGTCCAAGAATATATCTGACTAGTAAGAATCTTAAAACCTATGTGTTGATATCCCTCTGTAAGTGAGTCAAGTGGGTTTAAAGCGGCCTAAACACAGCAGTGAAATGCAGCTAAACCCCATTATAAAAATCAACTACTTTTAAAAACCCGTGAAACAAAGACAGTGAAAGAGAGAGAAACTCTTACAAAATTCGTTCAGGGGCTGTGATGCCACCTGGATTGACCATATCTAGACCCACTGCTGATTGAGACATAAGGGTGAACACTCTTGGGGCTGAGAGGTTTGGTGAGGTTGGGTGAGCAAATGCAGACCATTTAAAGTAATACTGCGTGGTACCCATCCCATGGGTCCCAAATCTCCAGGTTCAAGGGCATCTTCCTACATCGAAAACATGCATGAGGCACCCAGAAGATGGTACACCGTGTGATCGGGAAAGGTTTCTAAAACGCACCTCATTTCTCATCACCTTGTGCTGGGGTTCGCCATTCCAGACGCTTTACTAGCAATCTCCCTCCTTGGAGAATCAGCACCTTTAACCTCCTGTTCCGTCCAGGTTGCCATTTGTCGTGAGGATGAACGGGAAGAGGGCGAAACAATGAGAGACTAGCTCAAGAAGTTGGGGCAGGCACAGGTCACTCTATTTTCCCATCAGGAAGAAGAATTAACCACAGGCTCAGCCTGCCGCCCGGAACCAGAATAGGGTCTGAAGCAATCCTGCGCTTTTGCGGCCAGCGCCCAAAAAAGCGAGTTGAAAAATGGAGCTCAGGGGCACTGCAATTCACAAACCTGCAGAGTTATAACTGATAACTCTCGTCCACAAATATATTGAGGGAAGGCAACGAAGAGGATTTGAAAGCAAGGCAGAATTGCAGGAAACTGATTTCAGGAGGTAGATTCGAAACGCCTTTAAAGCACAGGAAAAGCGGCAAAACCTCGACAATGATGCCCTTGGCCAAAAAGGGCGTATGCGTTTTTTCCTGAATATATTCAGGAAAAAACGCATACGCCCTTTTCGGCCAACCAAGCAACCTGGAAAGGCAAATCAGCGCTACAAAGAATTCTCGCTCCCCATCGGTCAAAAGGACCATGCTGAATAAGGTGTCAAAACCAGAAATGCAGGGCAGGCCATGGAGAAACGGGAGCCTTGCTACGCTGATGGGCGGGATGTAAATTGCCATAGCCACTCTGGAGAAGTGTACGGTGTGTCCTGAAACACCTAAAAAACGCAGCTTAGAGAGCATAGGGCACTTCCACTCATGGGCGTATAAATTGGGAAAACTAAAAATCAGCAAGACACAGGCACCCCAAAGTTTAGGGCTGCTCTGCTGACAAGAACCTCCACTTCCTTATACCTTAAATATCCCAGGAAAGAGAAAAATGGATAAAGACGTTGTGGTCCTTATGTACAATGGAATATCACTCAGCCATGAAATCAACGTCATAACGCTATTGGCAGCATGATGAGTGGATTTAGGTACGACGATTCTAAGTGAAATAAGTCAAACAGAAAACGACACTTATCATAAGATATCACTTATAGAGGGAATGTAAAAACCGCTACACTTGAACTGAATTACAAAACAGAACAGAGTCACACGTTTAGAAAACACACTATGGCTGCTTAACGGGAAAGGTGAGGTGGGGTGATGCGTAAAAGAAGGGTTTCAAATTAGCTCAGATACCGTTCCATAAACCCAATATGTAATAGACAAGACCTACTCCTTGCTCAGTGAACTGGACTCAACACCCCCTATTCAACGTCCAAGAATATATCTGACTAGTAAGAATCTTAAAACCTATGTGTTGATATCCCTCTGTAAGTGAGTCAAGTGGGTTTAAAGCGGCCTAAACACAGCAGTGAAATGCAGCTAAACCCCATTATAAAAATCAACTACTTTTAAAAACCCGTGAAACAAAGACAGTGAAAGAGAGAGAAACTCTTACAAAATTCGTTCAGGGGCTGTGATGCCACCTGGATTGACCATATCTAGACCCACTGCTGATTGAGACATAAGGGTGAACACTCTTGGGGCTGAGAGGTTTGGTGAGGTTGGGTGAGCAAATGCAGACCATTTAAAGTAATACTGCGTGGTACCCATCCCATGGGTCCCAAATCTCCAGGTTCAAGGGCATCTTCCTACATCGAAAACATGCATGAGGCACCCAGAAGATGGTACACCGTGTGATCGGGAAAGGTTTCTAAAACGCACCTCATTTCTCATCACCTTGTGCTGGGGTTCGCCATTCCAGACGCTTTACTAGCAATCTCCCTCCTTGGAGAATCAGCACCTTTAACCTCCTGTTCCGTCCAGGTTGCCATTTGTCCTGAGGATGAACGGGAAGAGGGCGAAACAATGAGAGACTAGCTCAAGAAGTTGGGGCAGGCACAGGTCACTCTATTTTCCCATCAGGAAGAAGAATTAACCACAGGCTCAGCCTGCCGCCCGGAACCAGAATAGGGTCTGAAGCAATCCTGCGCTTTTGCGGCCAGCGCCCAAAAAAGCGAGTTGAAAAATGGAGCTCAGGGGCACTGCAATTCACAAACCTGCAGAGTTATAACTGATAACTCTCGTCCACAAATATATTGAGGGAAGGCAACGAAGAGGATTTGAAAGCAAGGCAGAATTGCAGGAAACTGATTTCAGGAGGTAGATTCGAAACGCCTTTAAAGCACAGGAAAAGCGGCAAAACCTCGACAATGATGCCCTTGGCCAAAAAGGGCGTATGCGTTTTTTCCTGAATATATTCAGGAAAAAACGCATACGCCCTTTTCGGCCAACCAAGCAACCTGGAAAGGCAAATCAGCGCTACAAAGAAGTCTCGCTCCCCATCGGTCAAAAGGACCATGCTGAATAAGGTGTCAAAACCAGAAATGCAGGGCAGGCCATGGAGAAACGGGAGCCTTGCTACGCTGATGGGCGGGATGTAAATTGCCATAGCCACTCTGGAGAAGTGTACGGGGTGTCCTGAAACACCTAAAAAACGCAGCTTAGAGAGCATAGGGCACTTCCACTCATGGGCGTATAAATTGGGAAAACTAAAAATCAGCAAGACACAGGCACCCCAAAGTTTAGGGCTGCTCTGCTGACAAGAACCTCCACTTCCTTACACCTTAAATATCCCAGGAAAGAGAAAAATGGATAAAGACGTTGTGGTCCTTATGTACAATGGAATATCACTCAGCCATGAAATCAACGTCATAACGCTAGTGGCAGCATGATGAGTGGATTTAGGTACGACGATTCTAAGTGAAATAAGTCAAACAGAAAACGACACTTATCATAAGATATCACTTATAGAGGGAATGTAAAAACCGCTACACTTGAACTGAATTACAAAACAGAACAGAGTCACACGTTTAGAAAACACACTATGGCTGCTTAACGGGAAAGGTGAGGTGGGGTGATGCGTAAAATAAGGGTTTCAAATTAGCTCAGATACCGTTCCATAAACCCAATATGTAATAGACAAGACCTACTCCTTGCTCAGTGAACTGGACTCAACACCCCCTATTCAACGTCCAAGAATATATCTGACTAGTAAGAATCTTAAAACCTATGTGTTGATATCCCTCTGTAAGTGAGTCAAGTGGGTTTAAAGCGGCCTAAACACAGCAGTGAAAAGCAGCTAATCCCCATTATAAAAATCAACTACTTTTAAAAACCCGTGAAACAAAGACAGTGAAAGAGAGAGAAATTCTTACAAAATTCGTTCAGGGCCTGTGATGCCACCTGGATTGACCATATCTAGACCCACTGCTGATTGAGACATAAGGGTGAACACTCTTGGGGCTGAGAGGTTTGGTGAGGTTGGGTGAGCAAACGCAGACCCTTTAAAGTAATACTGCGTGGTACCCATCCCATGGGTCCCAAATCTCCAGGTTCAAGGGCATCTTCCTACATCGAAAAGATGCATGAGACACCCAGAAGATGGTACACAGTGTGATGGGGAAAGGTTTCTAAAACGCACCTCATTTCTCATCTCCTTGTACTCGGGTTCGCCATTCCAGCCGCTTTACTAGCAATCTCCCTCCTTGGAGAATCAGCACCTTTAACCTCCTGTTCCGTACCGGTTGCCATTTGTTCTGAGGATGAACGGGAAGAGGGCGAAACAATGAGAGACTAGCTCAAGAAGTTGGGGCAGGCACAGGTCACTCTATTTTCCCATCAGGAAGAAGAATTAACCACAGGCTCAGCCTGCCGCCCGGAACCAGAATAGGGCCTGAAGCAATCCTGCGCTTTTGCGGCCAGCTCCCAAAAAAGCGAGTTGAAAAATGGAGCTCAGGGGCACTGCAATTCACAAACCTGCAGAGTTATAAATGATAACTCTCGTCCACAAATATATTGAGGGAAGGCAACGAAGAGGATTTGAAAGCAAGGAGGAATTGCAGGAAACTGATTTCAGGAGGTAGATTCGAATCGTCTTTAAAGCAAAGGAAAAGCGGCAAAACCTCGACAATGTTGCCCTTGGCCAAAAAGGGCGTATGCGTTTTTTCCTGAATATATTCAGGAAAAAACGCATACGCCCTTTTTGGCCAACCAAGCAACCTGGAAAGGCAAATCAGCGCTACAAAGAAGTCTCGCTTCCCATCGGTCAAAAGGGCCATGCTGAATAAAGTGTCAAAACCAGAAATGCAGGGCAGGCCATGGAGAAACGGGAGCCTTGCTACGCTGATGAGCGGGATGTAAATTGCCAACAGCCACTCTGGAGAAGTGTACGGTGTGTCCTGAAACACCTAAAAAACGCAGCTTAGAGAGCATAGGGCACTTCCACTCATGGGTGTATAAATTGGGAAAACTAAAAATCAGCAAGACACAGGCACCCCAAAGTTTAGGGCTGCTCTGCTGACAAGAACCTCCACTTCCTTACACCTTAAATATCCCAGGAAAGAGAAAAAAGGATAAAGACGTTGTGGTCCTTATGTACAATGGAATATCACTCAGCCATGAAATCAACGTCATAAGGCTGGTGGCAGCATGATGAGTGGATTTAGGTACGACGATTCTAAGTGAAATAAGTCAAACAGAAAACGACACTTATCATAAGATATCACTTATAGAGGGAATGTAAAAACCGCTACACTTGAACTGAATTACAAAACAGAACAGAGTCACACGTTTAGAAAACACACTATGGCTGCTTAACGGGAAAGGTGAGGTGGGGTGATGCGTAAAAGAAGGGTTTCAAATTAGCTCAGATACCGTTCCATAAACCCAATATGTAATAGACAAGACCTACTCCTTGCTCAGTGAACTGGACTCAACACCCCCTATTCAACGTCCAAGAATATATCTGGCTAGTAAGAATCTTAAAACCTATGTGTTGATATCCCTCTGTAAGTGAGTCAAGTGGGTTTAAAGCGGCCTAAACACAGCAGTGAAATGCAGCTAAACCCCATTATAAAAATCAACTACTTTTAAAAACCCGTGAAACAAAGACAGTGAAAGAGAGAGAAACTCTTACAAAATTCGTTCAGGGGCTGTGATGCCACCTGGATTGACCATATCTAGACCCACTGCTGATTGAGACATAAGGGTGAACACTCTTGGGGCTGAGAGGTTTGGTGAGGTTGGGTGAGCAAATGCAGACCATTTAAAGTAATACTGCGTGGTACCCATCCCATGGGTCCCAAATCTCCAGGTTCAAGGGCATCTTCCTACATCGAAAACATGCATGAGGCACCCAGAAGATGGTACACCGTGTGATCGGGAAAGGTTTCTAAAACGCACCTCATTTCTCATCACCTTGTGCTGGGGTTCGCCATTCCAGACGCTTTACTAGCATTCTCCCTCCTTGGAGAATCAGCACCTTTAACCTCCTGTTCCGTCCAGGTTGCCATTTGTCCTGAGGATGAACGGGAAGAGGGCGAAACAATGAGAGACTAGCTCAAGAAGTTGGGGCAGGCACAGGTCACTCTATTTTCCCATCAGGAAGAAGAATTAACCACAGGCTCAGCCTGCCGCCCGGAACCAGAATAGGGTCTGAAGCAATCCTGCGCTTTTGCGGCCAGCGCCCAAAAAAGCGAGTTGAAAAATGGAGCTCAGGGGCACTGCAATTCACAAACCTGCAGAGTTATAACTGATAACTCTCGTCCACAAATATATTGAGGGAAGGCAACGAAGAGGATTTGAAAGCAAGGCAGAATTGCAGGAAACTGATTTCAGGAGGAAGATTCGAAACGCCTTTAAAGCACAGGAAAAGAGGCAAAACCTCGACAATGATGCCCTTGGCCAAAAAGGGCGTATGCGTTTTTTCCTGAATATATTCAGGAAAAAACGCATACGCCCTTTTCGGCCAACCAAGCAACCTGGAAAGGCAAATCAGCGCTACAAAGAAGTCTCGCTCCCCATCGGTCAAAGGGACCATGCTGAATAAGGTGTCAAAACCAGAAATGCAGGGCAGGCCATGGAGAAACGGGAGACTTGCTACGCTGATGAGCGGGATGTAAATTGCCAACAGCCACTCTGGAGAAGTGTACGGTGTGTCCTGAAACACCTAAAAAACGCAGCTTAGAGAGCATAGGGCACTTCCACTCATGGGTGTATAAATTGGGAAAACTAAAAATCAGCAAGACACAGGCACCCCAAAGTTTAGGGCTGCTCTGCTGACAAGAACCTCCACTTCCTTACACCTTAAATATCCCAGGAAAGAGAAAAAAGGATAAAGACGTTGTGGTCCTTATGTACAATGGAATATCACTCAGCCATGAAATCAACGTCATAAGGCTAGTGGCAGCATGATGAGTGGATTTAGGTACGACGATTCTAAGTGAAATAAGTCAAACAGAAAACGACACTTATCATAAGATATCACTTATAGAGGGAATGTAAAAACCGCTACACTTGAACTGAATTACAAAACAGAACAGAGTCACACGTTTAGAAAACACACTATGGCTGCTTAACGGGAAAGGTGAGGTGGGGTGATGCGTAAAAGAAGGGTTTCAAATTAGCTCAGATACCGTTCCATAAACCCAATATGTAATAGACAAGACCTATTCCTTGCTCAGTGAACTGGACTCAACACCCCCTATTCAACGTCCAAGAATATATCTGACTAGTAAGAATCTTAAAACCTATGTGTTGATATCCCTCTGTAAGTGAGTCAAGTGGGTTTAAAGCGGCCTAAACACAGCAGTGAAATGCAGCTAAACCCCATTATAAAAATCAACTACTTTTAAAAACCCGTGAAACAAAGACAGTGAAAGAGAGAGAAACTCTTACAAAATTCGTTCAGGGGCTGTGATGCCACCTGGATTGACCATATCTAGACCCACTGCTGATTGAGACATAAGGGTGAACACTCTTGGGGCTGAGAGGTTTGGTGAGGTTGGGTGAGCAAATGCAGACCATTTAAAGTAATACTGCGTGGTACCCATCCCATGGGTCCCAAATCTCCAGGTTCAAGGGCATCTTCCTACATCGAAAACATGCATGAGGCACCCAGAAGATGGTACACCGTGTGATCGGGAAAGGTTTCTAAAACGCACCTCATTTCTCATCACCTTGTGCTGGGGTTCGCCATTCCAGACGCTTTACTAGCAATCTCCCTCCTTGGAGAATCAGCACCTTTAACCTCCTGTTCCGTCCAGGTTGCCATTTGTCCTGAGGATGAACGGGAAGAGGGCGAAACAATGAGAGACTAGCTCAAGAAGTTGGGGCAGGCACAGGTCACTCTATTTTCCCATCAGGAAGAAGAATTAACCACAGGCTCAGCCTGCCGCCCGGAACCAGAATAGGGTCTGAAGCAATCCTGCGCTTTTGCGGCCAGCGCCCAAAAAAGCGAGTTGAAAAATGGAGCTCAGGGGCACTGCAATTCACAAACCTGCAGAGTTATAACTGATAACTCTCGTCCACAAATATATTGAGGGAAGGCAACGAAGAGGATTTGAAAGCAAGGCAGAATTGCAGGAAACTGATTTCAGGAGGTAGATTCGAAACGCCTTTAAAGCACAGGAAAAGCGGCAAAACCTCGACAATGATGCCCTTGGCCAAAAAGGGCGTATGCGTTTTTTCCTGAATATATTCAGGAAAAAACGCATACGCCCTTTTCGGCCAACCAAGCAACCTGGAAAGGCAAATCAGCGCTACAAAGAAGTCTCGCTCCCCATCGGTCAAAAGGACCATGCTGAATAAGGTGTCAAAACCAGAAATGCAGGGCAGGCCATGGAGAAACGGGAGCATTGCTACGCTGATGGGCGGGATGTAAATTGCCATAGCCACTCTGGAGAAGTGTACGGTGTGTCCTGAAACACCTAAAAAACGCAGCTTAGAGAGCATAGGGCACTTCCACTCATGGGCGTATAAATTGGGAAAACTAAAAATCAGCAAGACACAGGCACCCCAAAGTTTAGGGCTGCTCTGCTGACAAGAACCTCCACTTCCTTATACCTTAAATATCCCAGGAAAGAGAAAAATGGATAAAGACGTTGTGGTCCTTATGTACAATGGAATATCACTCAGCCATGAAATCAACGTCATAACGCTATTGGCAGCATGATGAGTGGATTTAGGTACGACGATTCTAAGTGAAATAAGTGAAACAGAAAACGACACTTATCATAAGATATCACTTATAGAGGGAATGTAAAAACCGCTACACTTGAACTGAATTACAAAACAGAACAGAGTCACACGTTTAGAAAACACACTATGGCTGCTTAACGGGAAAGGTGAGGTGGGGTGATGCGTAAAAGAAGGGTTTCAAATTAGCTCAGATACCGTTCCATAAACCCAATATGTAATAGACAAGACCTACTCCTTGCTCAGTGAACTGGACTCAACACCCCCTATTCAACGTCCAAGAATATATCTGACTAGTAAGAATCTTAAAACCTATGTGTTGATATCCCTCTGTAAGTGAGTCAAGTGGGTTTAAAGCGGCCTAAACACAGCAGTGAAATGCAGCTAAACCCCATTATAAAAATCAACTACTTTTAAAAACCCGTGAAACAAAGACAGTGAAAGAGAGAGAAACTCTTACAAAATTCGTTCAGGGGCTGTGATGCCACCTGGATTGACCATATCTAGACCCACTGCTGATTGAGACATAAGGGTGAACACTCTTGGGGCTGAGAGGTTTGGTGAGGTTGGGTGAGCAAATGCAGACCATTTAAAGTAATACTGCGTGGTACCCATCCCATGGGCCCCAAATCTCCAGGTTCAAGGGCATCTTCCTACATCGAAAACATGCATGAGGCACCCAGAAGATGGTACACCGTGTGATCGGGAAAGGTTTCTAAAACGCACCTCATTTCTCATCTCCTTGTACTCGGGTTCGCCATTCCAGCCGCTTTACTAGCAATCTCCCTCCTTGGAGAATCAGCACCTTTAACCTCCTGTTCCGTACCGGTTGCCATTTGTCCTGAGGATGAACGGGAAGAGGGCGAAACAATGAGAGACTAGCTCAAGAAGTTGGGGCAGGCACAGGTGACTCTATTTTCCCATCAGGAAGAAGAATTAACCAGAGGCTCAGCCTGCCGCCCGGAACCAGAATAGGGCCTGAAGCAATCCTGCGCTTTTGCGGCCAGCTCCCAAAAAAGCGAGTTGAAAAATGGAGCTCAGGGGCACTGCAATTCACAAACCTGCAGAGTTATAAATGATAACTCTCGTCCACAAATATATTGAGGGAAGGCAACGAAGAGGATTTGAAAGCAAGGAGGAATTGCAGGAAACTGATTTCAGGAGGTAGATTCGAATCGTCTTTAAAGCACAGGAAAAGCGGCAAAACCTCGACAATGTTGCCCTTGGCCAAAAAGGGCGTATGCGTTTTTTCCTGAATATATTCAGGAAAAAACGCATACGCCCTTTTTGGCCAACCAAGCAACCTGGAAAGGCAAATCAGCGCTACAAAGAAGTCTCGCTTCCCATCGGTCAAAAGGGCCATGCTGAATAAAGTGTCAAAACCAGAAATGCAGGGCAGGCCATGGAGAAACGGGAGCCTTGCTACGCTGATGAGCGGGATGTAAATTGCCAACAGCCACTCTGGAGAAGTGTACGGTGTGTCCTGAAACACCTAAAAAACGCAGCTTAGAGAGCATAGGGCACTTCCACTCATGGGTGTATAAATTGGGAAAACTAAAAATCAGCAAGACACAGGCACCCCAAAGTTTAGGGCTGCTCTGCTGACAAGAACCTCCACTTCCTTACACCTTAAATATCCCAGGAAAGAGAAAAAAGGATAAAGACGTTGTGGTCCTTATGTACAATGGAATATCACTCAGCCATGAAATCAACGTCATAAGGCTGGTGGCAGCATGATGAGTGGATTTAGGTACGACGATTCTAAGTGAAATAAGTCAAACAGAAAACGACACTTATCATAAGATATCACTTATAGAGGGAATGTAAAAACCGCTACACTTGAACTGAATTACAAAACAGAACAGAGTCACACGTTTAGAAAACACACTATGGCTGCTTAACGGGAAAGGTGAGGTGGGGTGATGCGTAAAAGAAGGGTTTCAAATTAGTTCAGATACCGTTCCATAAACCCAGTATGTAATAGACAAGACCTACTCCTTGCTCAGTGAACTGGACTCAACACCCCCTATTCAACGTCCAAGAATATATCTGGCTAGTAAGAATCTTAAAACCTATGTGTTGATATCCCTCTGTAAGTGAGTCAAGTGGGTTTAAAGCGGCCTAAACACAGCAGTGAAATGCAGCTAAACCCCATTATAAAAATCAACTACTTTTAAAAACCCGTGAAACAAAGACAGTGAAAGAGAGAGAAACTCTTACAAAATTCGTTCAGGGGCTGTGATGCCACCTGGATTGACCATATCTAGACCCACTGCTGATTGAGACATAAGGGTGAACACTCTTGGGGCTGAGAGGTTTGGTGAGGTTGGGTGAGCAAATGCAGACCATTTAAAGTAATACTGCGTGGTACCCATCCCATGGTTCCCAAATCTCCAGGTTCAAGGGCATCTTCCTACATCGAAAACATGCATGAGGCACCCAGAAGATGGTACACCGTGTGATCGGGAAAGGTTTCTAAAACGCACCTCATTTCTCATCACCTTGTGCTGGGGTTCGCCATTCCAGACGCTTTACTAGCATTCTCCCTCCTTGGAGAATCAGCACCTTTAACCTCCTGTTCCGTCCAGGTTGCCATTTGTCCTGAGGATGAACGGGAAGAGGGCGAAACAATGAGAGACTAGCTCAAGAAGTTGGGGCAGGCACAGGTCACTCTATTTTCCCATCAGGAAGAAGAATTAACCACAGGCTCAGCCTGCCGCCCGGAACCAGAATAGGGTCTGAAGCAATCCTGCGCTTTTGCGGCCAGCGCCCAAAAAAGCGAGTTGAAAAATGGAGCTCAGGGGCACTGCAATTCACAAACCTGCAGAGTTATAACTGATAACTCTCGTCCACAAATATATTGAGGGAAGGCAACGAAGAGGATTTGAAAGCAAGGCAGAATTGCAGGAAACTGATTTCAGGAGGTAGATTCGAAACGCCTTTAAAGCACAGGAAAAGAGGCAAAACCTCGACAATGATGCCCTTGGCCAAAAAGGGCGTATGCGTTTTTTCCTGAATATATTCAGGAAAAAACGCATACGCCCTTTTCGGCCAACCAAGCAACCTGGAAAGGCAAATCAGCGCTACAAATAAGTCTCGCTCCCCATCGGTCAAAAGGACCATGCTGAATAAGGTGTCAAAACCAGAAATGCAGGGCAGGCCATGGAGAAACGGGAGACTTGCTACGCTGATGAGCGGGATGTAAATTGCCAACAGCCACTCTGGAGAAGTGTACGGTGTGTCCTGAAACACCTAAAAAACGCAGCTTAGAGAGCATAGGGCACTTCCACTCATGGGTGTATAAATTGGGAAAACTAAAAATCAGCAAGACACAGGCACCCCAAAGTTTAGGGCTGCTCTGCTGACAAGAACCTCCACTTCCTTACACCTTAAATATCCCAGGAAAGAGAAAAAGGGATAAAGACGTTGTGGTCCTTATGTACAATGGAATATCACTCAGCCATGAAATCAACGTCATAAGGCTAGTGGCAGCATGATGAGTGGATTTAGGTACGACGATTCTAAGTGAAATAAGTCAAACAGAAAACGACACTTATCATAAGATATCACTTATAGAGGGAATGTAAAAACCGCTACACTTGAACTGAATTACAAAACAGAACAGAGTCACACGTTTAGAAAACACACTATGGCTGCTTAACGGGAAAGGTGAGGTGGGGTGATGCGTAAAAGAAGGGTTTCAAATTAGCTCAGATACCGTTCCATAAACCCAATATGTAATAGACAAGACCTACTCCTTGCTCAGTGAACTGGACTCAACACCCCCTATTCAACGTCCAAGAATATATCTGACTAGTAAGAATCTTAAAACCTATGTGTTGATATCCCTCTGTAAGTGAGTCAAGTGGGTTTAAAGCGGCCTAAACACAGCAGTGAAATGCAGCTAAACCCCATTATAAAAATCAACTACTTTTAAAAACCCGTGAAACAAAGACAGTGAAAGAGAGAGAAACTCTTACAAAATTCGTTCAGGGGCTGTGATGCCACCTGGATTGACCATATCTAGACCCACTGCTGATTGAGACATAAGGGTGAACACTCTTGGGGCTGAGAGGTTTGGTGAGGTTGGGTGAGCAAATGCAGACCATTTAAAGTAATACTGCGTGGTACCCATCCCATGGGTCCCAAATCTCCAGGTTCAAGGGCATCTTCCTACATCGAAAACATGCATGAGGCACCCAGAAGATGGTACACCGTGTGATCGGGAAAGGTTTCTAAAACGCACCTCATTTCTCATCACCTTGTGCTGGGGTTCGCCATTCCAGACGCTTTACTAGCAATCTCCCTCCTTGGAGAATCAGCACCTTTAACCTCCTGTTCCGTCCAGGTTGCCATTTGTCCTGAGGATGAACGGGAAGAGGGCGAAACAATGAGAGACTAGCTCAAGAAGTTGGGGCAGGCACAGGTCACTCTATTTTCCCATCAGGAAGAAGAATTAACCACAGGCTCAGCCTGCCGCCCGGAACCAGAATAGGGTCTGAAGCAATCCTGCGCTTTTGCGGCCAGCGCCCAAAAAAGCGAGTTGAAAAATGGAGCTCAGGGGCACTGCAATTCACAAACCTGCAGAGTTATAACTGATAACTCTCGTCCACAAATATATTGAGGGAAGGCAACGAAGAGGATTTGGAAGCAAGGCAGAATTGCAGGAAACTGATTTCAGGAGGTAGATTCGAAACGCCTTTAAAGCACAGGAAAAGAGGCAAAACCTCGACAATGATGCCCTTGGCCAAAAAGGGCGTATGCGTTTTTTCCTGAATATATTCAGGAAAAAACGCATACGCCCTTTTCGGCCAACCAAGCAACCTGGAAAGGCAAATCAGCGCTACAAAGAAGTCTCGCTCCCCATCGGTCAAAAGGACCATGCTGAATAAGGTGTCAAAACCAGAAATGCAGGGCAGGCCATGGAGAAACGGGAGACTTGCTACGCTGATGAGCGGGATGTAAATTGCCAACAGCCACTCTGGAGAAGTGTACGGTGTGTCCTGAAACACCTAAAAAACGCAGCTTAGAGAGCATAGGGCACTTCCACTCATGGGCGTATAAATTGGGAAAACTAAAAATCAGCAAGACACAGGCACCCCAAAGTTTAGGGCTGCTCTGCTGACAAGAACCTCCACTTCCTTACACCTTAAATATCCCAGGAAAGAGAAAAAAGGATAAAGACGTTGTGGTCCTTATGTACAATGGAATATCACTCAGCCATGAAATCAACGTCATAAGGCTAGTGGCAGCATGATGAGTGGATTTAGGTACGACGATTCTAAGTGAAATAAGTCAAACAGAAAACGACACTTATCATAAGATATCACTTATAGAGGGAATGTAAAAACCGCTACACTTGAACTGAATTACAAAACAGAACAGAGTCACACGTTTAGAAAACACACTATGGCTGCTTAACGGGAAAGGTGAGGTGGGGTGATGCGTAAAAGAAGGGTTTCAAATTAGCTCAGATACCGTTCCATAAACCCAATATGTAATAGACAAGACCTACTCCTTGCTCAGTGAACTGGACTCAACACCCCCTATTCAACGTCCAAGAATATATCTGACTAGTAAGAATCTTAAAACCTATGTGTTGATATCCCTCTGTAAGTGAGTCAAGTGGGTTTAAAGCGGCCTAAACACAGCAGTGAAATGCAGCTAAACCCCATTATAAAAATCAACTACTTTTAAAAACCCGTGAAACAAAGACAGTGAAAGAGAGAGAAACTCTTACAAAATTCGTTCAGGGGCTGTGATGCCACCTGGATTGACCATATCTAGACCCACTGCTGATTGAGACATAAGGGTGAACACTCTTGGGGCTGAGAGGTTTGGTGAGGTTGGGTGAGCAAATGCAGACCATTTAAAGTAATACTGCGTGGTACCCATCCCATGGGTCCCAAATCTCCAGGTTCAAGGGCATCTTCCTACATCGAAAACATGCATGAGACACCCAGAAGATGGTACACCGTGTGATCGGGAAAGGTTTCTAAAACGCACCTCATTTCTCATCTCCTTGTGCTCGGGTTCGCCATTCCAGACGCTTTACTAGCAATCTCCCTCCTTGGAGAATCAGCACCTTTAACCTCCTGTTCCGTCCAGGTTGCCATTTGTCCTGAGGATGAACGGGAAGAGAGCGAAACAATGAGAGACTAGCTCAAGAAGTTGGGGCAGGCACAGGTCACTCTATTTTCCCATCAGGAAGAAGAATTAACCACAGGCTCAGCCTGCCTCCCGGAACCAGAATAGGGTCTGAAGCAATTCTGCGCTTTTGCGGCCAGCGCCCAAAAAAGCGAGTTGAAAAATGGAGCTCAGGGGCACTGAAATTCACAAACCTGCAGAGTTATAACTGATAACTCTCATCCACAAATATATTGAGGGAAGGCAACGAAGAGAATTTGAAAGCAAGGCAGAATTGCAGGAAACTGATTTCAGGAGGTAGATTCGAATCGCCTTTAAAGCACAGGAAAAGCGGCAAAACCTCGACAATGATGCCCTTGGCCAAAAAGGGCGTATGCGTTTTTTCCTGAATATATTCAGGAAAAAACGCATACGCCCTTTTTGGCCAACCAAGCAACCTGGAAAGGCAAATCAGCGCTACAGAGAAGTCTCGCTTCCCATCGGTCAAAAGGACCATGCTGAATAAGGTGTCAAAACCTGAAATGCAGGGCAGGCCATGGAGAAACGGGAGCCTTGCTACGCTGATGGGCGGGATGTAAATTGCCATAGCCACTCTGGAGAAGTGTACGGTGTGTCTTGAAACACCTAAAAAACGCAGCTTAGAGAGCATAGGGCACTTCCACTCATGGGCGTATAAATTGGGAAAACTAAAAATCAGCAAGACACAGGCACCCCAAAGTTTAGGGCTGCTCTGCTGACAAGAACCTCCACTTCCTTACACCTTAAATATCCCAGGAAAGAGAAAAATGGATAAAGACGTTGTGGTCCTTATGTACAATGGAATATCACTCAGCCATGAAATCAACGTCATTACGCTATTGGCAGCATGATGAGTGGATTTAGGTACGACGATTCTAAGTGAAATAAGTCAAACAGAAAACGACACTTATCATAAGATATCACTTATAGAGGGAATGTAAAAACCGCTACACTTGAACTGAATTACAAAACAGAACAGAGTCACACGTTTAGAAAACACACTATGGCTGCTTAACGGGAAAGGTGAGGTGGGGTGATGCGTAAAATAAGGGTTTCAAATTAGCTCAGATACCGTTCCATAAACCCAATATGTAATAGACAAGACCTACTCCTTGCTCAGTGAACTGGACTCAACACCCCCTATTCAACGTCCAAGAATATATCTGACTAGTAAGAATCTTAAAACCTATGTGTTGATATCCCTCTGTAAGTGAGTCAATTGGGTTTAAAGCGGCCTAAACACAGCAGTGAAAAGCAGCTAAACCCCATTATAAAAATCAACTACTTTTAAAAACCCGTGAAACAAAGACAGTGAAAGAGAGAGAAATTCTTACAAAATTCGTTCAGGGGCTGTGATGCCACCTGGATTGACCATATCTAGACCCACTGCTGATTGAGACATAAGGGTGAACACTCTTGGGGCTGAGAGGTTTGGTGAGGTTGGGTGAGCAAACGCAGACCCTTTAAAGTAATACTGCGTGGTACCCATCCCATGGGTCCCAAATCTCCAGGTTCAAGGGCATCTTCCTACATCGAAAACATGCATGAGACACCCAGAAGATGGTACACAGTGTGATCGGGAAAGGTTTCTAAAACGCACCTCATTTCTCATCTCCTTGTACTCGGGTTCGCCATTCCAGCCGCTTTACTAGCAATCTCCCTCCTTGGAGAATCAGCACCTTTAACCTCCTGTTCCGTACCGGTTGCCATTTGTCCTGAGGATGAACGGGAAGAGGGCGAAACAATGAGAGACTAGCTCTAGGTGTTGGGGCAGGCACAGGTCACTCTATTTTCCCATCAGGAAGAAGAATTAACCAGAGGCTCAGCCTGCCGCCCGGAACCAGAATAGGGCCTGAAGCAATCCTGCGCTTTTGCGGCCAGCTCGCAAAAAAGCGAGTTGAAAAATGGAGCTCAGGGGCACTGCAATTCACAAACCTGCAGAGTTATAACTGATAACTCTCGTCCACAAATATATTGAGGGAAGGCAACGAAGAGGATTTGAAAGCAAGGCGGAATTGCAGGAAACTGATTTCAGGAGGTAGATTCGAATCGCCTTTAAAGCACAGGAAATGCGGCAAAACCTCGACAATGATGCCCTTGGCCAAAAAGGGCGTATGCGTTTTTTCCTGAATATATTCAGGAAAAAACGCATACGCCCTTTTTGGCCAACCAAGCAACCTGGAAAGGCAAATCAGCGCTACAAAGAAGTCTCGCTTCCCATCGGTCAAAAGGACCATGCTGAATAAAGTGTCAAAACCAGAAATGCAGGGCAGGCCATGGAGAAACGTGAGCCTTGCTACGCTGATGGGCGGGATGTAAATTGCCAACAGCCACTCTGGAGAAGTGTACGGTGTGTCCTGAAACACCTAAAAAACTCAGCTTAGAGAGCATAGGGCACTTCCACTCATGGGCGTATAAATTGGGAAAACTAAAAATCAGCAAGACACAGGCACCCTAAAGTTTAGGGCTACTCTGCTGACAAGAACCTCCACTTCCTTACACCTTAAATATCCCAGGAAAGAGAAAAATGGATAAAGACATTGTGGTCCTTATGTACAATGGAATATCACTCAGCCATGAAATCAACGTCATAAGGCTAGTGGCAGCATGATGAGTGGATTTAGGTACGACGATTCTAAGTGAAATAAGTCAAACAGAAAACGACACTTATCATAAGATATCACTTATAGAGGGAATGTAAAAACCGCTACACTTGAACTGAATTACAAAACAACAGAGTCACACGTTTAGAAAACACACTATGGCTGCTTAACGGGAAAGGTGAGGTGGGGTGATGCGTAAAAGAAGGGTTTTAAATTATCTCAAATACCGTTCCATAAACCCAATATGTAATAGACAAGACCTACTCCTTGCTCAGTGAACTTGACTCAACACCCCCTATTCAACGCCCAAGAATATATCTGACTAGTAAGAATCTTAAAACCTATGTGTTGATATCCCTCTGTAAGTGAGTCAAGTGGGTGTAAAGCGGCCTAACCACAGCAGTGAAAAGCAGCTAAACCCCATTATAAAAATCAACTACTTTTAAAAACCCGTGAAACAAAGACAGTGAAAGAGAGAAATTCTTACAAAATTCGTTCAGGGGCTGTGATGCCACCTGGATTGACCATATCTAGACCCACTGCTGATTGAGACATAAGGGTGAACACTTTTGGGGCTGAGAGGTTTGGTGACGTTGCGTGAGCAAACGCAGACCCTTTAAAGTAATACTGCGTGTTACCCATCCCATGGGTCCCAAATCTCCAGGTTCAAGGGCATCTTCCTACATCGAAAACATGCATGAGAAACCCAGAAGATGGTACACCGTGTGATCGGGAAAGGTTTCTAAAACGCACCTAATTTCTCATCTCCTTGTGCTCGGGTTCGCCATTCCAGCCGCTTTACTAGCAATCTCCCTCCTTGGAGAATCAGCACCTTTAACCTCCTGTTCCGTCCAGGTTGCCATTTGTCCTGAGGATGAACGGGAAGAGGGCGAAACAATGAGAGACTAGCTCAAGAAGTTGGGGCAGGCACAGGTCACTCTATTTTCCCATCAGGAAGAAGAAATAACCACAGGCTCAGCGAGCCGCCCGGAACCAGAATAGGGCCTGAAGCAATCCTGCGCTTTTGCGGCCAGCTCCCAAAAAAGCGAGTTGAAAAATGGAGCTCAGGGGCACTGCAATTCACAAACCTGCAGAGTTATAACTGATAACTCTCATCCACAAATATATTGAGGGAAGGCAACGAAGAGGATTTGAAAGCAAGGCAGAATTGCAGGAAACTGATTTCAGGAGGTAGATTCGAATCACCTTTAAAGCACAGGAAAAGCGGCAAAACCTCGACAATGATGCCCTTGGCCAAAATGGGCGTATGCGTTTTTTCCTGAATATATTCAGGAAAAAACGCATACGCCCTTTTTGGCCAACCAAGCAACCTGGAAAGGCAAATCAGCGCTACAAAGAAGTCTCGCTTCCCATCGGTCAAAAGGACCATGCTGAATAAGGTGTCAAAACCAGAAATGCAGGGCAGGCCATGGAGAAACGGGAGCCTTGCTACGCTGATGGGCGGGATGTAAATTGCCAACAGCCACTCTGGAGAAGTGTACGGTGTGTCCTGAAACACCTAAAAAACGCAGCTTAGAGAGCATAGGGCACTTCCACTCATGGGCGTATAAATTGGGAAAACTAAAAATCAGCAAGACACAGGCACCCCAAAGTTTAGGGCTGCTCTGCTGACAAGAACCTCCACTTCCTTACACCTTAAATATCCCAGGAAAGAGAAAAATGGATAAAGACGTTGTGGTCCTTATGTACAATGGAATATCACTCAGCCATGAAATCAACGTCATAACGCTAGTGGCAGCATGATGAGTGGATTTAGGTACGACGATTCTAAGTGAAATAAGTCAAACAGAAAACGACACTTATCATAAGATATCACTTATAGAGGGAATGTAAAAACCGCTACACTTGAACTGAATTACAAAACAGAACAGAGTCACACGTTTAGAAAACACACTATGGCTGCTTAACGGGAAAGGTGAGGTGGGGTGATGCGTAAAAGAAGGGTTTCAAATTAGCTCAGATACCGTTCCATAAACCCAATATGTAAGAGACAAGACCTACTCCTTGCTCAGTGAACTGGACACAACACCCCCTATTCAACGTCCAAGAATATATCTGACTAGTAAGAATCTTAAAACCTATGTGTTGATATCCCTCTGTAAGTGAGTCAAGTGGGTTTAAAGCGGCCTAAACACAGCAGTGAAAAGCAGCTAAACCCCATTATAAAAATCAACTACTTTTAAAAACCCGTGAAACAAAGACAGTGAAAGAGAGAGAAATTCTTACAAAATTCGTTCAGGGGCTGTGATGCCACCTGGATTGACCATATCTAGACCCACTGCTGATTGAGACATAAGGGTGAACACTCTTGGGGCTGAGAGGTTTGGTGAGGTTGGGTGAGCAAACGCAGACCCTTTAAAGTAATACTGCGTGGTACCCATCCCATGGGTCCCAAATCTCCAGGTTCAAGGGCATCTTCCTACATCGAAAACATGCATGAGACACCCAGAAGATGGTACACAGTGTGATCGGGAAAGGTTTCTAAAACGCACCTCATTTCTCATCTCCTTGTACTCGGGTTCGCCATTCCAGCCGCTTTACTAGCAATCTCCCTCCTTGGAGAATCAGCACCTTTAACCTCCTGTTCCGTACCGGTTGCCATTTGTCCTGAGGATGAACGGGAAGAGGGCGAAACAATGAGAGACTATCTCTAGGTGTTGGTGCAGGCACAGGTCACTCTATTTTCCCATCAGGAAGAAGAATTAACCAGAGGCTCAGCCTGCCGCCCGGAACCAGAAGAGGGCCTGAAGCAATCCTGCGCTTTTGCGGCCAGCTCCCAAAAAAGCGAGTTGAAAAATGGAGCTCAGCGGCACTGCAATTCACAAACCTGCAGAGTTATAAATGATAACTCTCGTCCACAAATATACTGAGGGAAGGCAACGAAGAGGATTTGAAAGCAAGGCGAAATTGCAGAAAACTGATTTCAGGAGGTAGATTCGAATCGTCTTTAAAGCACAGGAAAAGCGGCAAAACCTCGACAATGATGCCCTTGGCCAAAAAGGGCGTATGCGTTTTTTCCTGAATATATTCAGGAAAAAACGCATACGCCCTTTTTGGCCAACCAAGCAACCTGGAAAGGCAAATCAGCGCTACAAAGAAGTCTCGCTTCCCATCGGTCAAAAGGACCATGCTGAATAAAGTGTCAAAACCAGAAATGCAGGGCAGGCCATGGAGAAACGGAAGCCTTGCTACGCTGATGGGCGGGATGTAAATTGCCAACAGCCACTCTGGAGAAGTGTACGGTGTGTCCTGAAACACCTAAAAAACTCAGCTTAGAGAGCGTAGGGCACTTCCACTCATGGGCGTATAAATTGGGAAAACTAAAAATCAGCAAGACACAGGCACCCCAAAGTTTAGGGCTACTCTGCTGACAAGAACCTCCACTTCCTTGCACCTTAAATATCCCAGGAAAGAGAAAAATGGATAAAGACGTTGTGGTCCTTATGTACAATGGAATATCACTCAGCCATGAAATCAACGTCATAAGGCTAGTGGCAGCATGATGAGTGGATTTAGGTACGACGATTCTAAGTGAAATAAGTCAAACAGAAAACGACACTTATCATAAGATATCACTTATAGAGGGAATGTAAAAACCGCTACACTTGAACTGAATTACAAAACAGAACAGAGTCACACGTTTAGAAAACACACTATGGCTGCTTAACGGGAAAGGTGAGGTGGGGTGATGCGTAAAAGAAGGGTTTCAAATTAGCTTAGATACCGTTCCATAAACCCAGTATGTAATAGACAAGACCTACTCCTTGCTCAGTGAACTTGACTCAACACCCCCTATTCAAATCCCAAGAATATATCTGACTAGTAAGAATCTTAAAACCTATGTGTTGATATCCCTCTGTAAGTGAGTCAAGTGGGTGTAAAGCGGCCTAACCACAGCAGTGAAAAGCAGCTAAACCCCATTATAAAAATCAACTACTTTTAAAAACCCGTGAAACAAAGACAGTGAAAGAGAGAAATTCTTACAAAATTCGTTCAGGGGCTGTGATGCCACCTGGATTGACCATATCTAGACCCACTGCTGATTGAGACATAAGGGTGAACACTTTTGGGGCTGAGAGGTTTGGTGAGGTTGCGTGAGCAAACGCAGACCCTTTAAAGTAATACTGCGTGGTACCCATCCCATTGATCCCAAATCTCCAGGTTCAAGGGCATCTTCCTACATCGAAAACATGCATGAGAAACCCAGAAGATGGTACACCGTGTGATCGGGAAAGGTTTCTAAAACGCACCTCATTTCTCATCTCCTTGTGCTCGGGTTCGCCATTCCAGCCGCTTTACTAGCAATCTCCCTCCTTGGAGAATCAGCACCTTTAACCTCCTGTTCCGTCCAGGTTGCCATTTGTCCTGAGGATGAACGGGAAGAGGGCGAAACAATGAGAGACTAGCTCAAGAAGTTGGGGCAGGCACAGGTCACTCTATTTTCCCATCAGGAAGAAGAAATAACCACAGGCTCAGCGTGCCGCCCGGAACCAGAATAGGGCCTGAAGCAATCCTGCGCTTTTGCGGCCAGCTCCCAAAAAAGCGAGTTGAAAAATGGAGCTCAGGGGCACTGCAATTCACAAACCTGCAGAGTTATAACTGATAACTCTCATCCACAAATATATTGAGGGAAGGCAACGAAGAGGATTTGAAAGCAAGGCAGAATTGCAGGAAACTGATTTCAGGAGGTAGATTCGAATCGCCTTTAAAGCACAGGAAAAGCGGCAAAACCTCGACAATGATGCCCTTGGCCAAAAAGGGCGTATGCGTTTTTTCCTGAATATATTCAGGAAAAAACGCATACGCCCTTTTTGGCCAACCAAGCAACCTGGAAAGGCAAATCAGCGCTACAAAGAAGTCTCGCTTCCCATCGGTCAAAAGGACCATGCTGAATAAGGTGTCAAAACCAGAAATGCAGGGCAGGCCATGGAGAAACGGGAGCCTTGCTACGCTGATGGGCGGGATGTAAATTGCAAACAGCCACTCTGGAGAAGTGTACGGTGTGTCCTGAAACACCTAAAAAACGCAGCTTAGAGAGCATAGGGCACTTCTACTCATGGGCGTATAAATTGGGAAAACTAAAAATCAGCAAGACACAGGCACCCCAAAGTTTAGGGCTGCTCTGCTGACAAGAACCTCCACTTCCTTACACCTTAAATATCCCAGGAAAGAGAAAAATGGATAAAGACGTTGTGGTCCTTATGTACAATGGAATATCACTCAGCCATGAAATCAACGTCATAACGCTAGTGGCAGCATGATGAGTGGATTTAGGTACGACGATTCTAAGTGAAATAAGTCAAACAGAAAACGACACTTATCATAAGATATCACTTATAGAGGGAATGTAAAAACCGCTACACTTGAACTGAATTACAAAACAGAACAGAGTCACACGTTTAGAAAACACACTATGGCTGCTTAACGGGAAAGGTGAGGTGGGGTGATGCGTAAAATAAGGGTTTCAAATTAGCTCAGATACCGTTCCATAAACCCAATATGTAAGAGACAAGACCTACTCCTTGCTCAGTGAACTGGACTCAACACCCCCTATTCAACGTCCAAGAATATATCTGACTAGTAAGAATCTTAAAACCTATGTGTTGATATCCCTCTGTAAGTGAGTCAAGTGGGTTTAAAGCGGCCTAAACACAGCAGTGAAAAGCAGCTAAACCCCATTATAAAAATCAACTACTTTTAAAAACTCGTGAAACAAAGACAGTGAAAGAGAGAGAAATTCTTACAAAATTCGTTCAGGGGCTGTGATGCCACCTGGATTGACCATATCTAGACCCACTGCTGATTGAGACATAAGGGTGAACACTCTTGGGGCTGAGAGGTTTGGTGAGGTTGGGTGAGCAAACGCAGACCCTTTAAAGTAATACTGCGTGGTACCCATCCCATGGGTCCCAAATCTCCAGGTTCAAGGGCATCTTCCTACATCGAAAACATGCATGAGACACCCAGAAGATGGTACACAGTGTGATCGGGAAAGGTTTCTAAAACGCACCTCATTTCTCATCTCCTTGTACTCGGGTTCGCCATTCCAGCCGCTTTACTAGCAATCTCCCTCCTTGGAGAATCAGCACCTTTAACCTCCTGTTCCGTACCGGTTGCCATTTGTCCTGAGGATGAACGGGAAGAGGGCGAAACAATGAGAGACTATCTCTAGGTGTTGGTGCAGGCACAGGTCACTCTATTTTCCCATCAGGAAGAAGAATTAACCAGAGGCTCAGCCTGCCGCCCGGAACCAGAAGAGGGCCTGAAGCAATCCTGCGCTTTTGCGGCCAGCTCCCAAAAAAGCGAGTTGAAAAATGGAGCTCAGGGGCACTGCAATTCACAAACCTGCAGAGTTATAAATGATAACTCTCGTCCACAAATATATTGAGGGAAGGCAATGAAGAGGATTTGAAAGCTAGGCGAAATTGCAGAAAACTGATTTCAGGAGGTAGATTCGAATCGTCTTTAAAGCACAGGAAAAGCGGCAAAACCTCGACAATGATGCCCTTGGCCAAAAAGGGCGTATGCGTTTTTTCCTGAATATATTCAGGAAAAAACGCATACGCCCTTTTTGGCCAACCAAGCAACCTGGAAATGCAAATCAGCGCTACAAAGAAGTCTCGCTTCCCATCGGTCAAAAGGACCATGCTGAATAAAGTGTCAAAACCAGAAATGCAGGGCAGGCCATGGAGAAACGGGAGCCTTGCTACGCTGATGGGCGGGATGTCAATTGCCAACAGCCACTCTGGAGAAGTGTACGGTGTGTCCTGAAACACCTAAAAAACTCAGCTTAGAGAGCATAGGGCACTTCCACTCATGGGCGTATAAATTGGGAAAACTAAAAATCAGCAAGACACAGGCACCCCAAAGTTTAGGGCTACTCTGCTGACAAGAACCTCCACTTCCTTGCACCTTAAATATCCCAGGAAAGAGAAAAATGGATAAAGACGTTGTGGTCCTTATGTACAATGGAATATCACTCAGCCATGAAATCAACGTCATAAGGCTAGTGGCAGCATGATGAGTGGATTTAGGTACGACGATTCTAAGTGAAATAAGTCAAACAGAAAACGACACTTATCATAAGATATCACTTATAGAGGGAATGTAAAAACCGCTACACTTGAACTGAATTACAAAACAGAACAGAGTCACACGTTTAGAAAACACACTATGGCTGCTTAACGGGAAAGGTGAGGTGGGGTGATGCGTAAAAGAAGGGTTTCAAATTAGCTTAGATACCGTTCCATAAACCCAGTATGTAATAGACAAGACCTACTCCTTGCTCAGTGAACTTGACTCAACACCCCCTATTCAAAGCCCAAGAATATATCTGACTAGTAAGAATCTTAAAACCTATGTGTTGATATCCCTCTGTAAGTGAGTCAAGTGGGTGTAAAGCGGCCTAACCACAGCAGTGAAAAGCAGCTAAACCCCATTATAAAAATCAACTACTTTTAAAAACCCGTGAAACAAAGACAGTGAAAGAGAGAAATTCTTACAAAATTCGTTCAGGGGCTGTGATGCCACCTGGATTGACCATATCTAGACCCACTGCTGATTGAGACAAAGGGTGAACACTTTTGGGGCTTAGAGGATTGGTGAGGTTGCGTGAGCAAACGCAGACCCTTTAAAGTAATACTGCGTGGTACCCATCCCATTGGTCCCAAATCTCCAGGTTCAAGGGCATCTTCCTACATCGAAAACATGCATGAGAAACCCAGAAGATGGTACACCGTGTGATCGGGAAAGGTTTCTAAAACGCACCTCATTTCTCATCTCCTTGTGCTCGGGTTCGCCATTCCAGCCGCTTTACTAGCAATCTCCCTCCTTGGAGAATCAGCACCTTTAACCTCCTGTTCCGTCCAGGTTGCCATTTGTCCTGAGGATGAACGGGAAGAGGGCGAAACAATGAGAGACTAGCTCAAGAAGTTGGGGCAGGCACAGGTCACTCTATTTTCCCATCAGGAAGAAGAAATAACCACAGGCTCAGCGTGCCGCCCGGAACCAGAATAGGGCCTGAAGCAATCCTGCGCTTTTGCGGCCAGCTCCCAAAAAAGCGAGTTGAAAAATGGAGCTCAGGGGCACTGCAATTCACAAACCTGCAGAGTTATAACTGATAACTCTCATCCACAAATATATTGAGGGAAGGCAACGAAGAGGATTTGAAAGCAAGGCAGAATTGCAGGAAACTGATTTCAGGAGGTAGATTCGAATCACCTTTAAAGCACAGGAAAAGCGGCAAAACCTCGACAATGATGCCCTTGGCCAAAAAGGGCGTATGCGTTTTTTCCTGAATATATTCAGGAAAAAACGCATACGCCCTTTTTGGCCAACCAAGCAACCTGGAAAGGCAAATCAGCGCTACAAAGAAGTCTCGCTTCCCATCGGTCAAAAGGACCATGCTGAATAAGGTGTCAAAACCAGAAATGCAGGGCAGGCCATGGAGAAACGGGAGCCTTGCTACGCTGATGGGCGGGATGTAAATTGCCAACAGCCACTCTGGAGAAGTGTACGGTGTGTCCTGAAACACCTAAAAAACGCAGCTTAGAGAGCATAGGGCACTTCCACTCATGGGCGTATAAATTGGGAAAACTAAAAATCAGCAAGACACAGGCACCCCAAAGTTTAGGGCTGCTCTGCTGACAAGAACCTCCACTTCCTTACACCTTAAATATCCCAGGAAAGAGAAAAATGGATAAAGACGTTGTGGTTCTTATGTACAATGGAATATCACTCAGCCATGAAATCAACGTCATAACGCTAGTGGCAGCATGATGAGTGGATTTAGGTACGACGATTCTAAGTGAAATAAGTCAAACAGAAAACGACACTTATCATAAGATATCACTTATAGAGGGAATGTAAAAACCGCTACACTTGAACTGAATTACAAAACAGAACAGAGTCACACGTTTAGAAAACACACTATGGCTGCTTAACGGGAAAGGTGAGGTGGGGTGATGCGTAAAATAAGGGTTTCAAATTAGCTCAGATACCGTTCCATAAACCCAATATGTAAGAGACAAGACATACTCCTTGCTCAGTGAACTGGACTCAACACCCCCTATTCAACGTCCAAGAATATATCTGACTAGTAAGAATCTTAAAACCTATGTGTTGATATCCCTCTGTAAGTGAGTCAAGTGGGTTTAAAGCGGCCTAAACACAGCAGTGAAAAGCAGCTAAACCCCATTATAAAAATCAACTACTTTTAAAAACCCGTGAAACAAAGACAGTGAAAGAGAGAGAAATTCTTACAAAATTCGTTCAGGGGCTGTGATGCCACCTGGATTGACCATATCTAGACCCACTGCTGATTGAGACATAAGGGTGAACACTCTTGGGGCTGAGAGGTTTGGTGAGGTTGGGTGAGCAAACGCAGACCCTTTAAAGTAATACTGCGTGGTACCCATCCCATGGGTCCCAAATCTCCAGGTTCAAGGGCATCTTCCTACATCGAAAACATGCATGAGACACCCAGAAGATGGTACACAGTGTGATCGGGAAAGGTTTCTAAAACGCACCTCATTTCTCATCTCCTTGTACTCGGGTTCGCCATTCCAGCCGCTTTACTAGCAATCTCCCTCCTTGGAGAATCAGCACCTTTAACCTCCTGTTCCGTACCGGTTGCCATTTGTCCTGAGGATGAACGGGAAGAGGGCGAAACAATGAGAGACTATCTCTAGGTGTTGGTGCAGGCACAGGTCACTCTATTTTCCCATCAGGAAGAAGAAATAACCACAGGCTCAGCGTGCCGCCCGGAACCAGAATAGGGCCTGAAGCAATCCTGCGCTTTTGCGGCCAGCTCCCAAAAAAGCGAGTTGAAAAATGGAGCTCAGGGGCACTGCAATTCACAAACCTGCAGAGTTATAACTGATAACTCTCATCCACAAATATATTGAGGGAAGGCAACGAAGAGGATTTGAAAGCAAGGCAGAATTGCAGGAAACTGATTTCAGGAGGTAGATTCGAATCACCTTTAAAGCACAGGAAAAGCGGCAAAACCTCGACAATGATGCCCTTGGCCAAAAAGGGCGAATGCGTTTTTTCCTGAATATATTCAGGAAAAAACGCATACGCCCTTTTTGGCCAACCAAGCAACCTGGAAAGGCAAATCAGCGCTACAAAGAAGTCTTGCTTCCCATCGGTCAAAAGGACCATGCTGAATAAGGTGTCAAAACCAGAAATGCAGGGCAGGCCATGGAGAAACGGGAGCCTTGCTACGGTGATGGGCGGGATGTAAATTGCCAACAGCCACTCTGGAGAAGTGTACGGTGTGTCCTGAAACACCTAAAAAACGCAGCTTAGAGAGCATAGGGCACTTCCACTCATGGGCGTATAAATTGGGAAAACTAAAAATCAGCAAGACACAGGCACCCCAAAGTTTAGGGCTGCTCTGCTGACAAGAACCTCCACTTCCTTACACCTTAAATATCCCAGGAAAGAGAAAAATGGATAAAGACGTTGTGGTCCTTATGTACAATGGAATATCACTCAGCCATGAAATCAACGTCATAAGGCTAGTGGCAGCATGATGAGTGGATTTAGGTACGACGATTCTAAGTGAAATAAGTCAAACAGAAAACGACACTTATCATAAGATATCACTTATAGAGGGAATGTAAAAACCGCTACACTTGAACTGAATTACAAAACAGAACAGAGTCACACGTTTAGAAAACACACTATGGCTGCTTAACGGGAAAGGTGAGGTGGGGTGATGCGTAAAAGAAGGGTTTCAAATTAGCTCAGATACCGTTCCATAAACCCAATATGTAATAGACAAGACCTACTCCTTGCTCAGTGAACTGGACTCAACACCCCCTATTCAACGTCCAAGAATATATCTGACTAGTAAGAATCTTAAAACCTATGTGTTGATATCCCTCTGTAAGTGAGTCAAGTGGGTTTAAAGCGGCCTAAACACAGCAGTGAAATGCAGCTAAACCCCATTATAAAAATCAACTACTTTTAAAAACCCGTGAAACAAAGACAGTGAAAGAGAGAAATTCTTACAAAATTCGTTCAGGGGCTGTGATGCCACCTGGATTGACCATATCTAGACCCACTGCTGATTGAGACAAAGGGTGAACACTTTTGGGGCTTAGAGGATTGGTGAGGTTGCGTGAGCAAACGCAAACCCTTTAAAGTAATACTGCGTGGTACCCATCCCATTGGTCCCAAATCTCCAGGTTCAAGGGCATCTTCCTACATCGAAAACATGCATGAGAAACCCAGAAGATGGTACACCGTGTGATCGGGAAAGGTTTCTAAAACGCACCTCATTTCTCATCTCCTTGTGCTCGGGTTCGCCATTCCAGCCGCTTTACTAGCAATCTCCCTCCTTGGAGAATCAGCACCTTTAACCTCCTGTTCCGTCCAGGTTGCCATTTGTCCTGAGGATGAACGGGAAGAGGGCGAAACAATGAGAGACTAGCTCAAGAAGTTGGGGCAGGCACAGGTCACTCTATTTTCCCATCAGGAAGAAGAAATAACCACAGGCTCAGCGTGCCGCCCGGAACCAGAATAGGGCCTGAAGCAATCCTGCGCTTTTGCGGCCAGCTCCCAAAAAAGCGAGTTGAAAAATGGAGCTCAGGGGCACTGCAATTCACAAACCTGCAGAGTTATAACTGATAACTCTCATCCACAAATATATTGAGGGAAGGCAACGAAGAGGATTTGAAAGCAAGGCAGAATTGCAGGAAACTGATTTCAGGAGGTAGATTCGAATCACCTTTAAAGCACAGGAAAAGCGGCAAAACCTCGACAATGATGCCCTTGGCCAAAAAGGGCGTATGCGTTTTTTCCTGAATATATTCAGGAAAAAACGCATACGCCCTTTTTGGCCAACCAAGCAACCTGGAAAGGCAAATCAGCGCTACAAAGAAGTCTCGCTTCCCATCGGTCAAAAGGACCATGCTGAATAAGGTGTCAAAACCAGAAATGCAGGGCAGGCCATGGAGAAACGGGAGCCTTGCTACGCTGATGGGCGGGATGTAAATTGCCAACAGCCACTCTGGAGAAGTGTACGGTGTGTCCTGAAACACCTAAAAAACGCAGCTTAGAGAGCATAGGGCACTTCCACTCATGGGCGTATAAATTGGGAAAACTAAAAATCAGCAAGACACAGGCACCCCAAAGTTTAGGGCTGCTCTGCTGACAAGAACCTCCACTTCCTTACACCTTAAATATCCCAGGAAAGAGAAAAATGGATAAAGACGTTGTGGTTCTTATGTACAATGGAATATCACTCAGCCATGAAATCAACGTCATAACGCTAGTGGCAGCATGATGAGTGGATTTAGGTACGACGATTCTAAGTGAAATAAGTCAAACAGAAAACGACACTTATCATAAGATATCACTTATAGAGGGAATGTAAAAACCGCTACACTTGAACTGAATTACAAAACAGAACAGAGTCACACGTTTAGAAAACACACTATGGCTGCTTAACGGGAAAGGTGAGGTGGGGTGATGCGTAAAATAAGGGTTTCAAATTAGCTCAGATACCGTTCCATAAACCCAATATGTAAGAGACAAGACATACTCCTTGCTCAGTGAACTGGACTCAACACCCCCTATTCAACGTCCAAGAATATATCTGACTAGTAAGAATCTTAAAACCTATGTGTTGATATCCCTCTGTAAGTGAGTCAAGTGGGTTTAAAGCGGCCTAAACACAGCAGTGAAAAGCAGCTAAACCCCATTATAAAAATCAACTACTTTTAAAAACCCGTGAAACAAAGACAGTGAAAGAGAGAGAAATTCTTACAAAATTCGTTCAGGGGCTGTGATGCCACCTGGATTGACCATATCTAGACCCACTGCTGATTGAGACATAAGGGTGAACACTCTTGGGGCTGAGAGGTTTGGTGAGGTTGGGTGAGCAAACGCAGACCCTTTAAAGTAATACTGCGTGGTACCCATCCCATGGGTCCCAAATCTCCAGGTTCAAGGGCATCTTCCTACATCGAAAACATGCATGAGACACCCAGAAGATGGTACACAGTGTGATCGGGAAAGGTTTCTAAAACGCACCTCATTTCTCATCTCCTTGTACTCGGGTTCGCCATTCCAGCCGCTTTACTAGCAATCTCCCTCCTTGGAGAATCAGCACCTTTAACCTCCTGTTCCGTACCGGTTGCCATTTGTCCTGAGGATGAACGGGAAGAGGGCGAAACAATGAGAGACTATCTCTAGGTGTTGGTGCAGGCACAGGTCACTCTATTTTCCCATCAGGAAGAAGAAATAACCACAGGCTCAGCGTGCCGCCCGGAACCAGAATAGGGCCTGAAGCAATCCTGCGCTTTTGCGGCCAGCTCCCAAAAAAGCGAGTTGAAAAATGGAGCTCAGGGGCACTGCAATTCACAAACCTGCAGAGTTATAACTGATAACTCTCATCCACAAATATATTGAGGGAAGGCAACGAAGAGGATTTGAAAGCAAGGCAGAATTGCAGGAAACTGATTTCAGGAGGTAGATTCGAATCACCTTTAAAGCACAGGAAAAGCGGCAAAACCTCGACAATGATGCCCTTGGCCAAAAAGGGCGAATGCGTTTTTTCCTGAATATATTCAGGAAAAAACGCATACGCCCTTTTTGGCCAACCAAGCAACCTGGAAAGGCAAATCAGCGCTACAAAGAAGTCTTGCTTCCCATCGGTCAAAAGGACCATGCTGAATAAGGTGTCAAAACCAGAAATGCAGGGCAGGCCATGGAGAAACGGGAGCCTTGCTACGGTGATGGGCGGGATGTAAATTGCCAACAGCCACTCTGGAGAAGTGTACGGTGTGTCCTGAAACACCTAAAAAACGCAGCTTAGAGAGCATAGGGCACTTCCACTCATGGGCGTATAAATTGGGAAAACTAAAAATCAGCAAGACACAGGCACCCCAAAGTTTAGGGCTGCTCTGCTGACAAGAACCTCCACTTCCTTACACCTTAAATATCCCAGGAAAGAGAAAAATGGATAAAGACGTTGTGGTCCTTATGTACAATGGAATATCACTCAGCCATGAAATCAACGTCATAAGGCTAGTGGCAGCATGATGAGTGGATTTAGGTACGACGATTCTAAGTGAAATAAGTCAAACAGAAAACGACACTTATCATAAGATATCACTTATAGAGGGAATGTAAAAACCGCTACACTTGAACTGAATTACAAAACAGAACAGAGTCACACGTTTAGAAAACACACTATGGCTGCTTAACGGGAAAGGTGAGGTGGGGTGATGCGTAAAAGAAGGGTTTCAAATTAGCTCAGATACCGTTCCATAAACCCAATATGTAATAGACAAGACCTACTCCTTGCTCAGTGAACTGGACTCAACACCCCCTATTCAACGTCCAAGAATATATCTGACTAGTAAGAATCTTAAAACCTATGTGTTGATATCCCTCTGTAAGTGAGTCAAGTGGGTTTAAAGCGGCCTAAACACAGCAGTGAAAAGCAGCTAAACCCCATTATAAAAATCAACTACTTTTAAAAACCCGTGAAACAAAGACAGTGAAAGAGAGAGAAATTCTTACAAAATTCGTTCAGGGGCTGTGATGCCACCTGGATTGACCATATCTAGACCCACTGCTGATTGAGACATAAGGGTGAACACTCTTGGGGCTGAGAGGTTTGGTGAGGTTGGGTGAGCAAATGCAGACCCTTTAAAGTAATACTGCGTGGTACCCATCCCATGGGTCCCAAATCTCCAGGTTCAAGGGCATCTTCCTACATCGAAAACATGCATGAGACACCCAGAAGATGGTACACAGTGTGATCGGGAAAGGTTTCTAAAACGCACCTCATTTCTCATCTCCTTGTACTCGGGTTCGCCATTCCAGCCGCTTTACTAGCAATCTCCCTCCTTGGAGAATCAGCACCTTTAACCTCCTGTTCCGTACCGGTTGCCATTTGTCCTGAGGATGAACGGGAAGAGGGCGAAACAATGAGAGACTATCTCTAGGTGTTGGTGCAGGCACAGGTCACTCTATTTTCCCATCAGGAAGAAGAATTAACCAGAGGCTCAGCCTGCCGCCCGGAACCAGAAGAGGGCCTGAAGCAATCCTGCGCTTTTGCGGCCAGCTCCCAAAAAAGCGAGTTGAAAAATGGAGCTCAGGGGCACTGCAATTCACAAACCTGCAGAGTTATAAATGATAACTCTCGTCCACAAATATATTGAGGGAAGGCAATGAAGAGGATTTGAAAGCAAGGCGAAATTGCAGGAAACTGATTTCAGGAGGTAGATTCGAATCGTCTTTAAAGCACAGGAAAAGCGGCAAAACCTCGACAATGATGCCCTTGGCCAAAAAGGGCGTATGCGTTTTTTCCTGAATATATTCAGGAAAAAACGCATACGCCCTTTTTGGCCAACCAAGCAACCTGGAAAGGCAAATCAGCGCTACAAAGAAGTCTCGCTTCCCATCGGTCAAAAGGACCATGCTGAATAAAGTGTCAAAACCAGAAATGCAGGGCAGGCCATGGAGAAACGGGAGCCTTGCTACGCTGATGGGCGGGATGTCAATTGCCAACAGCCACTCTGGAGAAGTGTACGGTGTGTCCTGAAACACCTAAAAAACTCAGCTTAGAGAGCATAGGGCACTTCCACTCATGGGCGTATAAATTGGGAAAACTAAAAATCAGCAAGACACAGGCACCCCAAAGTTTAGGGCTACTCTGCTGACAAGAACCTCCACTTCCTTGCACCTTAAATATCCCAGGAAAGAGAAAAATGGATAAAGACGTTGTGGTCCTTATGTACAATGGAATATCACTCAGCCATGAAATCAACGTCATAAGGCTAGTGGCAGCATGATGAGTGGATTTAGGTACGACGATTCTAAGTGAAATAAGTCAAACAGAAAACGACACTTATCATAAGATATCACTTATAGAGGGAATGTAAAAACCGCTACACTTGAACTGAATTACAAAACAGAACAGAGTCACACGTTTAGAAAACACACTATGGCTGCTTAACGGGAAAGGTGAGGTGGGGTGATGCGTAAAATAAGGGTTTCAAATTAGCTCAGATACCGTTCCATAAACCCAATATGTAATAGACAAGACCTACTCCTTGCTCAGTGAACTGGACTCAACACCCCCTATTCAACGTCCAAGAATATATCTGACTAGTAAGAATCTTAAAACCTATGTGTTGATATCCCTCTGTAAGTGAGTCAAGTGGGTTTAAAGCGGCCTAAACACAGCAGTGAAAAGCAGCTAAACCCCATTATAAAAATCAACTACTTTTAAAAACCCGTGAAACAAAGACAGTGAAAGAGAGAGAAATTCTTACAAAATTCGTTCAGGGGCTGTGATGCCACCTGGATTGACCATATCTAGACCCACTGCTGATTGAGACATAAGGGTGAACACTCTTGGGGCTGAGAGGTTTGGTGAGGTTGGGTGATCAAATGCAGACCCTTTAAAGTAATACTGCGTGGTACCCATCCCATGGGTCCCAAATCTCCAGGTTCAAGGGCATCTTCCTACATCGAAAACATGCATGAGACACCCAGAAGATGGTACACAGTGTGATCGGGAAAGGTTTCTAAAACGCACCTCATTTCTCATCTCCTTGTACTCGGGTTCGCCATTCCAGCCGCTTTACTAGCAATCTCCCTCCTTGGAGAATCAGCACCTTTAACCTCCTGTTCCGTACCGGTTGCCATTTGTCCTGAGGATGAACGGGAAGAGGGCGAAACAATGAGAGACTATCTCTAGGTGTTGGTGCAGGCACAGGTCACTCTATTTTCCCATCAGGAAGAAGAATTAACCAGAGGCTCAGCCTGCCGCCCGGAACCAGAATAGGGCCTGAAGCAATCCTGCGCTTTTGCGGCCAGCTCCCAAAAAAGCGAGTTGAAAAATGGAGCTCAGGGGCACTGCAATTCACAAACCTGCAGAGTTATAAATGATAACTCTCGTCCACAAATATATTGAGGGAAGGCAACGAAGAGGATTTGAAAGCAAGGCGAAATTGCAGGAAACTGATTTCAGGAGGTAGATTCGAATCGTCTTTAAAGCACAGGAAAAGCGGGAAAACCTCGACAATGATGCCCTTGGCCAAAAAGGGCGTATGCGTTTTTTCCTGAATATATTCAGGAAAAAACGCATACGCCCTTTTTGGCCAACCAAGCAACCTGGAAAGGCAAATCAGCGCTACAAAGAAGTCTCGCTTCCCATCGGTCAAAAGGACCATGCTGAATAAAGTGTCAAAACCAGAAATGCAGGGCAGGCCATGGAGAAACGGGAGCCTTGCTACGCTGATGGGCGGGATGTAAATTGCCAACAGCCACTCTGGAGAAGTGTACGGTGTGTCCTGAAACACCTAAAAAACTCAGCTTAGAGAGCATAGGGCACTTCCACTCATGGGCGTATAAATTGGGAAAACTAAAAATCAGCAAGACACAGGCACCCCAAAGTTTAGGGCTACTCTGCTGACAAGAACCTCCACTTCCTTACACCTTAAATATCCCAGGAAAGAGAAAAATGGATAAAGACGTTGTGGTCCTTATGTACAATGGAATATCACTCAGCCATGAAATCAACGTCATAAGGCTAGTGGCAGCATGATGAGTGGATTTAGGTACGACGATTCTAAGTGAAATAAGTCAAACAGAAAACGACACTTATCATAAGATATCACTTATAGAGGGAATGTAAAAACCGCTACACTGGAACTGAATTACAAAACAGAACAGAGTCACACGTTTAGAAAACACACTATGGCTGCTTAACGGGAAAGGTGAGGTGGGGTGATGCGTAAAAGAAGGGTTTCAAATTAGCTTAGATACCGTTCCATAAACCCAGTATGTAATAGACAAGACCTACTCCTTGCTCAGTGAACTTGACTCAACACCCCCTATTCAAAGCCCAAGAATATATCTGACTAGTAAGAATCTTAAAACCTATGTGTTGATATCCCTCTGTAAGTGAGTCAAGTGGGTTTAAAGCGGCCTAAACACAGCAGTGAAAAGCAGCTAAACCCCATTATAAAAATCAACTACTTTTAAAAACCCGTGAAACAAAGACAGTGAAAGAGAGAAATTCTTACAAAATTCGTTCAGGGGCTGTGATGCCACCTGGATTGACCATATCTAGACCCACTGCTGATTGAGACATAAGAGTGAACACTTTTGGGGCTGAGAGGTTTGGTGAGGTTGCGTGAGCAAACGCAGACCCTTTAAAGTAATACTGCGTGGTACCCATCCCATTGGTCCCAAATCTCCAGGTTCAAGGGCATCTTCCTACATCGAAAACATGCATGAGAAACCCAGAAGATGGTACACCGTGTGATCGGGAAAGGTTTCTAAAACGCACCTCATTTCTCATCTCCTTGTGCTCGGGTTCGCCATTCCAGCCGCTTTACTAGCAATCTCCCTCCTTGGAGAATCAGCACCTTTAACCTCCTGTTCCGTCCAGGTTGCCATTTGTCCTGAGGATGAACGGGAAGAGGGCGAAACAATGAGAGACTAGCTCAAGAAGTTGGGGCAGGCACAGGTCACTCTATTTTCCCATCAGGAAGAAGAATTATCCACAGGCTCAGCCTTCCGCCCGGAACCAGAATAGGGCCTGAAGCAATCCTGCGCTTTTGCGGCCAGCTCCCAAAAAAGCGAGTTGAAAAATGGAGCTCAGGGGCACTGCAATTCACAAACCTGCAGAGTCATAACTGATAACTCTCGTCCACAAATATATTGAGGGAAGGCAACGAAGAGGATTTGAAAGCAAGGCAGAATTGCAGGAAACTGATTTCAGGAGGTAGATTCGAATCGCCTTTAAAGCACAGGAAAAGCGGCAAAACCTCGACAATGATGCCCTTGGCCAAAAAGGGCGTATGCGTTTTTTCCTGAATATATTCAGGAAAAAACGCATACGCCCTTTTTGGCCAACCAAGCAACCTGGAAAGGCAAATCAGCGCTACAAAGAAGTCTCGCTTCCCATCGGTCAAAAGGACCATGCTGAATAAAGTGTGAAAACCAGAAATGCAGGGCAGGCCATGGAGAAACGTGAGCCTTGCTACGCTGATGGGCGGGATGTAAATTGCCAACAGCCACTCTGGAGAAGTGTACGGTGTGTCCTGAAACACCTAAAAAACACAGCTTAGAGAGCATAGGGCACTTCCACTCATGGGCGTATAAATTGGGAAAACTAAAAATCAGCAAGACACAGGCACCCCAAAGTTTAGGGCTACTCTGCTGACAAGAACCTCCACTTCCTTACACCTTAAATATCCCAGGAAAGAGAAAAATGGATAAAGACGTTGTGGTCCTTATGTACAATGCAATATCACTCAGCCATTAAATCAACGTCATAAGGCTAGTGGCAGCATGATGAGTGGATTTAGGTACGACGATTCTAAGTGAAATAAGTCAAACAGAAAACGACACTTATCATAAGATATCACTTATAGAGGGAATGTAAAAACCGCTACACTTGAACTGAATTACAAAACAGAACAGAGTCACACGTTTAGAAAACACACTATGGCTGCTTAACGGGAAAGGTGAGGTGGGGTGATGCGTAAAATAAGGGTTTCAAATTAGCTCAGATACCGTTCCATAAACCCAATATGTAATAGAAAAGACCTACTCCTTGCTCAGTGAACTGGACTCAACACCCCCTATTCAACGCCCAAGAATATATCTGACTAGTAAGAATCTTAAAACCTATGTGTTGATATCCCTCTGTAAGTGAGTCAAGTGGGTTTAAAGCGGCCTAAACACAGCAGTGAAAAGCAGCTAAACCCCATTATAAAAATCAACTACTTTTAAAAACCCGTGAAACAAAGACAGTGAAAGAGAGAGAAATTCTTACAAAATTCGTTCAGGGGCTGTGATGCCACCTGGATTGACCATATCTAGACCCACTGCTGATTGAGACATAAGGGTGAACACTCTTGGGGCTGAGAGGTTTGGTGAGGTTGGGTGAGCAAACGCAGACCCTTTAAAGTAATACTGCGTGGTACCCATCCCATGGGTCCCAAATCTCCAGGTTCAAGGGCATCTTCCTACATCGAAAACATTCATGAGACACCCAGAAGATGGTACACAGTGTGATCGGGAAAGGTTTCTAAAACGCACCTCATTTCTCATCTCCTTGTACTCGGGTTCGCCATTCCAGCCGCTTTACTAGCAATCTCCCTCCTTGGAGAATCAGCACCTTTAACCTCCTGTTCCGTACCGGTTGTCATTTGTCCTGAGGATGAACGGGAAGAGGGCGAAACAATGAGAGACTATCTCTAGGTGTTGGTGCAGGCACAGGTCACTCTATTTTCCCATCAGGAAGAAGAATTAACCAGAGGCTCAGTCTGCCGCCCTGAACCAGAAGAGGGCCTGAAGCAATCCTGCGCTTTTGCGGCCAGCTCCCAAAAAAGCGAGTTGAAAAATGGAGCTCAGGGGCACTGCAATTCACAAACCTGCAGAGTTATAAATGATAACTCTCGTCCACAAATATATTGAGGGAAGGCAACGAAGAGGATTTGAAAGCAAGGCGAAATTGCAGGAAACTGATTTCAGGAGGTAGATTCGAATCGTCTTTAAAGCACAGGAAAAGCGGCAAAACCTCGACAATGATGCCCTTGGCCAAAAAGGGCGTATGCGTTTTTTCCTGAATATATTCAGGAAAAAACGCATACGCCCTTTTTGGCCAACCAAGCAACCTGGAAAGGCAAATCAGCGCTACAAAGAAGTCTCGCTTCCCATCGGTCAAAAGGACCATGCTGAATAAGGTGTCAAAACCAGAAATGCAGGGCAGGCCATGGAGAAACGGGAGCCTTGCTACGCTGATGGGCGGGATGTAAATTGCCAACAGCCACTCTGGAGAAGTGTACGGTGTGTCCTGAAACACCTAAAAAACGCAGCTTAGTGAGCATAGGGCACTTCCACACATGGGCGTATAAATTGGGAAAACTAAAAATCAGCAAGACACAGGCACCCCAACGTTTAGGGCTGCTCTGCTGACAAGAACCTCCACTTCCTTACACCTTAAATATCCCAGGAAAGAGAAAAATGGATAAAGACGTTGTGGTCCTTATGTACAATGGAATATCACTCAGCCATGAAATCAACGTCATAAGGCTAGTGGCAGCATGATGAGTGGATTTAGGTACGACGATTCTAAGTGAAATAAGTCAAACAGAAAACGACACTTATCATAAGATATCACTTATAGAGGGAATGTAAAAACCGCTACACTTGAACTGAATTACAAAACAGAACAGAGTCACACGTTTAGAAAACACACTATGGCTGCTTAACGGGAAAGGTGAGGTGGGGTGATGCGTAAAATAAGGGTTTCAAATTAGCTCAGATACCGTTCCATAAACCCAATATGTAATAGAAAAGACCTACTCCTTGCTCAGTGAACTGGACTCAACACCCCCTATTCAACGTCCGAGAATATATCTGACTAGTAAGAATCTTAAAACCTATGTGTTGATATCCCTCTGTAAGTGAGTCAAGTGGGTGTAAAGCGGCCTAACCACAGCAGTGAAAAGCAGCTAAACCCGATTATAAAAATCAACTACTTTTAAAAACCCGTGAAACAAAGACAGTGAAAGAGAGAGAAACTCTTACAAAATTCGTTCAGGGGCTGTGATGCCACCTGGATTGACCATATCTAGACCCACTGCTGATTGAGACATAAGGGTGAACACTCTTGGGGCTGAGAGGTTTGGTGAGGTTGGGTGAGCAAATGCAGACCCTTTAAAGTAATACTGCGTGGTACCCATCCCATGGGTCCCAAATCTCCAGGTTCAAGGGCATCTTCCTACATCGAAAACATGCATGAGACACCCAGAAGATGGTAAACCGTGTGATCGGGAAAGGTTTCTAAAACGCACCTCATTTCTCATCTCCTTGTGCTCGGGTTCGCCATTCCAGACGCTTTACTAGCAATCTCCCTCCTTGGAGAATCAGCACCTTTAACCTCCTTTTCCGTCCAGGTTGCCATTTGTCCTGAGGATGAACGGGAAGAGAGCGAAACATTGAGAGACTAGCTCAAGAAGTTGGGGCAGGCACAGGTCACTCTATTTTCCCATCAGGAAGAAGAATTAACCACAGGCTCAGCCTGCCGCCCGGAACCAGAATAGGGTCTGAAGCAATCCTGCGCTTTTGCGGCCAGCGCCCAAAAAAGCGAATTGAAAAATGGAGCTCAGGGGCACTGAAATTCACAAACCTGCAGAGTTATAACTGATAACTCTCGTCCACAAATATATTGAGGGAAGGCAACGAAGAGGATTTGAAAGAAAGGCAGAATTGCAGGAAACTGATTTCAGGATGTAGATTCGAACCGCCTTTAAAGCACAGGAAAAGCGGCAAAACCTCGACAATGATGCCCTTGGCCAAAAAGGGCGTATGCGTTTTTTCCTGAATATATTCAGGAAAAAACGCATACGCCCTTTTTGGCCAACCAAGCAACCTGGAAAGGCAAATCAGCGCTACAAAGAAGTCTCGCTTCCCATCGGTCAAAAGGACCATGCTGAATAAGGTGTCAAAACCAGAAATGCAGGGCAGGCCATGGAGAAACGGGAGCCTTGCTACGCTGATGGGCGGGATGTAAATTGCCAACAGCCACTCTGGAGAAGTGTACGGTGTGTCCTGAAACACCTAAAAAACGCAGCTTAGAGAGCATAGGGCACTTCCACTCATGGGCGTATAAATTGGGAAAACTAAAAATCAGCAAGACACAGGCACCCCAAAGTTTAGGGCTGCTCTGCTGACAAGAACCTCCACTTCCTTACACCTTAAATATCCCAGGAAAGAGAAAAATGGATAAAGACGTTGTGGTCCTTATGTACAATGGAATATCACTCAGCCATGAAATCAACGTCATAAGGCTAGTGGCAGCATGATGAGTGGATTTAGGTACGACGATTCTAAGTGAAATAAGTCAAACAGAAAACGACATTTATCATAAGATATCACTTATAGAGGGAATGTAAAAACCGCTACACTTGAACTGAATTACAAAACAGAACAGAGTCACACGTTTAGAAAACACACTATGGCTGCTTAACGGGAAAGGTGAGGTGGGGTGACGCGTAAAATAAGGGTTTCGAATTAGCTCAGATACCGTTCCATAAACCCAATATGTAATAGACAAGACCTACTCCTTGCTCAGTGAACTGGACTCAACACCCCCTATTCAACGTCCAAGAATATATCTGACTAGTAAGAATCTTAAAACCTATGTGTTGATATCCCTCTGTAAGTGAGTCAAGTGGGTTTAAAGCGGCCTAAACACAGCAGTGAAAAGCAGCTAAACCCCATTATAAAAATCAACTACTTTTAAAAACCCCTGAAACAAAGACAGTGAAAGAGAGAGAAATTCTTACAAAATTCGTTCAGGGGCTGTGATGCCACCTGGATTGACCATATCTAGACCCACTGCTGATTGAGACATAAGGGTGAACACTCTTGGGGCTGAGAGGTTTGGTGAGGTTGGGTGAGCAAACGCAGACCCTTTAAAGTAATACTGCGTGGTACCCATCCCATGGGTCCCAAATCTCCAGGTTCAAGGGCATCTTCCTACATCGAAAACATGCATGAGACACCCAGAAGATGGTACACAGTGTGATCGGGAAAGGTTTCTAAAACGCACCTCATTTCTCATCTCCTTGTGCTCGGGTTCGCCATTCCAGCCGCTTTACTAGCAATCTCCCTCCTTGGAGAATCAGCACCTTTAACCTCCTGTTCCGTCCAGGTTGCCATTTGTCCTGAGGATGAACGGGAAGAGGGCGAAACAATGAGAGACTAGCTCAAGAAGTTGGGGCAGGCACAGGTCACTCTATTTTCCCATCAGGAAGAAGAATTAACCACAGGCTCAGCGTGCCGCCCGGAACCAGAAGAGGGCCTGAAGCAATCCTGCGCTTTTGCGGCCAGCTCCCAAAAAAGCGAGTTGAAAAATGGAGCTCAGGGGCACTGCAATTCACAAACCTGCAGAGTTATAACTGATAACTCTCGTCCACAAATATATTGAGGGAAGGCAACGAAGAGGATTTGAAAGCAAGGCAGAATTGCAGGAAACTGATTTCAGGAGGTAGATTCCAATCGCCTTTAAAGCACAGGAAAAGCGGCAAAACCTCGACAATGATGCCCTTGGCCAAAAAGGGCGTATGCGTTTTTTCCTGAATATATTCAGGAAAAAACGCATACGCCCTTTTTGGCCAACCAAGCAACCTGGAAAGGCAAATCAGCGCTACAAAGAAGTCTCGCTTCCCATCGGTCAAAAGGACCATGCTGAATAAAGTGTCAAAACCAGAAATGCAGGGCAGGCCATGGAGAAACGTGAGCCTTGCTACGCTGATGGGCGGGATGTAAATTGCCAACAGCCACTCTGGAGAAGTGTACGGTGTGTCCTGAAACACCTAAAAAACACAGCTTAGAGAGCATAGGGCACTTCCACTCATGGGCGTATAAATTGGGAAAACTAAAAATCAGCAAGACACAGGCACCCCAAAGTTTAGGGCTACTCTGCTGACAAGAACCTCCACTTCCTTACACCTTAAATATCCCAGGAAAGAGAAAAATGAATAAAGACGTTGTGGTCCTTATGTACAATGGAATATCACTCAGCCATTAAATCAACGTCATAAGGCTAGTGGCAGCATGATGAGTGGATTTAGGTACGACGATTCTAAGTGAAATAAGTCAAACAGAAAACGACACTTATCATAAGATATCACTTATAGAGGGAATGTAAAAACCGCTATACTTGAACTGAATTACAAAGCAACAGAGTCACACGTTTAGAAAACACACTATGGCTGCTTAACGGGAAATGTGAGGTGGGGTGATGCGTAAAAGAAGGGTTTCAAATTAGCTCAAATACCGTTCCATAAACCCAATATGTAATAGGCAAGACCTACTCCTTGCTCTGTGAACTTGACTCAACACCACCTATTCAACGCCCAAGAATATATCTGACTAGTAAGAATCTTAAAACCTATGTGTTGATATCCCTCTGTAAGTGAGTCAAGTGGGTGTAAAGCGGCCTAAACACAGCAGTGAAAAGCAGCTAAACCCCATTATAAAAATCAACTACTTTTAAAAACCCGTGAAACAAAGACAGTGAAAGAGAGAGAAACTCTTACAAAATTCGTTCAGGGGCTGTGATGCCACCTGGATTGACCATATCTAGACCCACTGCTGATTGAGACATAAGGGTGAACACTCTTGGGGCTGAGAGGTTTGGTGAGGTTGGGTGAGCAAATGCAGACCCTTTAAAGTAATACTGCGTGGTACCCATCCCATGGGGCCCAAATCTCCAGGTTCAAGGGCATCTTCCTACATCGAAAACATGCATGAGACACCCAGAAGATGGTACACCGTGTGATCGGGAAAGGTTTCTAAAACGCACCTCATTTCTCATCTCCTTGTGCTCGGGTTCGCCATTCCAGACGCTTTACTAGCAATCTCCCTCCTTGGAGAATCAGCACCTTTAACCTCCTTTTCCGTCCAGGTTGCCATTTGTCCTGAGGATGAACGGGAAGAGAGCGAAACAATGAGAGACTAGCTCAAGAAGTTGGGGCAGGCACAGGTCACTCTATTTTCCCATCAGGAAGAAGAATTAACCACAGGCTCAGCCTGCCGCCCGGAACCAGAATAGGGTCTGAAGCAATCCTGCGCTTTTGCGGCCAGCGCCCAAAAAAGCGAGTTGAAAAATGGAGCTCAGGGGCACTGCAATTCACAAACCTGCAGAGTTATAACTGATAACTCTCGTCCACAAATATATTGAGGGAAGGCAACGAAGAGGATTTGAAAGAAAGGCAGAATTGCAGGAAACTGATTTCAGGATGTAGATTCGAATCGCCTTTAAAGCACAGGAAAAGCGGCAAAACCTCGACAATGATGCCCTTGGCCAAAAAGGGCGTATGCGTTTTTTCCTGAATATATTCAGGAAAAAACGCATACGCCCTTTTTGGCCAACCAAGCAACCTGGAAAGGCAAATCAGCGCTACAAAGAAGTCTCGCTTCCCATCGGTCAAAAGGACCATGCTGAATAAGGTGTCAAAACCAGAAATGCAGGGCAGGCCATGGAGAAACGGGAGCCTTGCTACGCTGATGGGCGGGATGTAAATTGCCAACAGCCACTCTGGAGAAGTGTACGGTGTGTCCTGAAACACCTAAAAAACGCAGCTTAGAGAGCATAGGGCACTTCCACTCATGGGCGTATAAATTGGGAAAACTAAAAATCAGCAAGACACAGGCACCCCAAAGTTTAGGGCTGCTCTGCTGACAAGAACCTCCACTTCCTTACACCTTAAATATCCCAGGAAAGAGAAAAATGGATAAAGACGTTGTGGTCCTTATGTACAATGGAATATCACTCAGCCATGAAATCAACGTCATAACGCTAGTGGCAGCATGATGAGTGGATTTAGGTACGACGATTCTAAGTGAAATAAGTCAAACAGAAAACGACATTTATCATAAGATATCACTTATAGAGGGAATGTAAAAACCGCTACACTTGAACTGAATTACAAAACAGAACAGAGTCACACGTTTAGAAAACACACTATGGCTGCTTAACGGGAAAGGTGAGGTGGGGTGACGCGTAAAATAAGGGTTTCGAATTAGCTCAGATACCGTTCCATAAACCCAATATGTAATAGACAAGACCTACTCCTTGCTCAGTGAACTGGACTCAACACCCCCTATTCAACGTCCAAGAATATATCTGACTAGTAAGAATCTTAAAACCTATGTGTTGATATCCCTCTGTAAGTGAGTCAAGTGGGTTTAAAGCGGCCTAAACACAGCAGTGAAAAGCAGCTAAACCCCATTATAAAAATCAACTACTTTTAAAAACCCGTGAAACAAAGACAGTGAAAGAGAGAGAAATTCTTACAAAATTCGTTCAGGGGCTGTGATGCCACCTGGATTGACCATATCTAGACCCACTGCTGATTGAGACATAAGGGTGAACACTCTTGGGGCTGAGAGGTTTGGTGAGGTTGGGTGATCAAACGCAGACCCTTTAAAGTAATACTGCGTGGTACCCATCCCATGGGTCCCAAATCTCCAGGTTCAAGGGCATCTTCCTACATCGAAAACATGCATGAGACACCCAGAAGATGGTACACAGTGTGATCGGGAAAGGTTTCTAAAACGCACCTCATTTCTCATCTCCTTGTACTCGGGTTCGCCATTCCAGCCGCTTTACTAGCAATCTCCCTCCTTGGAGAATCAGCACCTTTAACCTCCTGTTCCGTACCGGTTGCCATTTGTCCTGAGGATGAACGGGAAGAGGGCGAAACAATGAGAGACTATCTCTAGGTGTTCGTGCAGGCACAGGTCACTCTATTTTCCCATCAGGAAGAAGAATTAACCAGAGGCTCAGCCTGCCGCCCGGAACCAGAAGAGGGCCTGAAGCAATCCTGCGCTTTTGCGGCCAGCTCCCAAAAAAGCGAGTTGAAAAATGGAGCTCAGGGGCACTGCAATTCACAAACCTGCAGAGTTATAAATGATAACTCTCGTCCACAAATATATTGAGGGAAGGCAACGAAGAGGATTTGAAAGCAAGGCGAAATTGCAGGAAACTGATTTCAGGAGGTAGATTCGAATCGTCTTTAAAGCACAGGAAAAGCGGCAAAACCTCGACAATGATGCCCTTGGCCAAAAAGGGCGTATGCGTTTTTTCCTGAATATATTCAGGAAAAAACGCATACGCCCTTTTTGGCCAACCAAGCAACCTGGAAAGGCAAATCAGCGCTACAAAGAAGTCTCGCTTCCCATCGGTCAAAAGGACCATGCTGAATAAAGTGTCAAAACCAGAAATGCAGGGCAGGCCATGGAGAAACGGGAGCCTTGCTACGCTGATGGGCGGGATGTAAATTGCCAACAGCCACTCTGGAGAAGTGTACGGTGTGTCCTGAAACACCTAAAAAACACAGCTTAGAGAGCATAGGGCACTTCCACTCATGGGCGTATAAATTGGGAAAACTAAAAATCAGCAAGACACAGGCACCCCAAAGTTTAGGGCTACTCTGCTGACAAGAACCTCCACTTCCTTACACCTTAAATATCCCAGGAAAGAGAAAAATGGATAAAGACGTTGTGGTCCTTATGTACAATGGAATATCACTCAGCCATGAAATCAACGTCATAAGGCTAGTGGCAGCATGATGAGTGGATTTAGGTACGACGATTCTAAGTGAAATAAGTCAAACAGAAAACGACACTTATCATAAGATATCACTTATAGAGGGAATGTAAAAACCGCTACACTTGAACTGAATTACAAAACAGAACAGAGTCACACGTTTAGAAAACACACTATGGCTGCTTAACGGGAAAGATGAGGTGGGGTGACGCGTAAAATAAGGGTTTCGAATTAGCTCAGATACCGTTCAATAAACCCAATATGTAATAGACAAGACCTACTCCTTGCTCAGTGAACTGGACTCAACACCCCCTATTCAACGCCCAAGAATATATCTGACTAGTAAGAATCTTAAAACCTATGTGTTGATATCCCTCTGTAAGTGAGTCAAGTGGGTTTAAAGCGGCCTAAACACAGCAGTGAAAAGCAGCTAAACCCCATTATAAAAATCAACTACTTTTAAAAACCCGTGAAACAAAGACAGTGAAAGAGAGAGAAATTCTTACAAAATACGTTCAGGGGCTGTGATGCCACCTGGATTGACCATATCTAGACCCACTGCTGATTGAGACATAAGGGTGAACACTCTTGGGGCTGAGAGGTTTGGTGAGGTTGGGTGAGCAAACGCAGACCCTTTAAATTAATACTGCGTGGTACCCATCCCATGGGTCCCAAATCTCCAGGTTCAAGGGCATCTTCCTACATCGAAAACATGCATGAGACACCCAGAAGATGGTACACAGTGTGATCGGGAAAGGTTTCTAAAACGCACCTCATTTCTCATCTCCTTGTACTCGGGTTCGCCATTCCAGCCGCTTTACTAGCAATCTCCCTCCTTGGAGAATCAGCACCTTTAACCTCCTGTTCCGTACCGGTTGCCATTTGTCCTGAGGATGAACGGGAAGAGGGCGAAACAATGAGAGACTATCTCTAGGTGTTGGTGCAGGCACAGGTCACTCTATTTTCCCATCAGGAAGAAGAATTAACCAGAGGCTCAGCCTGCCGCCCGGAACCAGAAGAGGGCCTGAAGCAATCCTGCGCTTTTGCGGCCAGCTCCCAAAAAAGCGAGTTGAAAAATGGAGCTCAGGGGCACTGCAATTCACAAACCTGCAGAGTTATAAATGATAACTCTCGTCCACAAATATATTGAGGGAAGGCAACGAAGAGGATTTGAAAGCAAGGCGAAATTGCAGGAAACTGATTTCAGGAGGTAGATTCGAATCGCCTTTAAAGCACAGGAAAAGCGGCAAAACCTCGACAATGATGCCCTTGGCCAAAAAGGGCGTATGCGTTTTTTCCTGAATATATTCAGGAAAAAACGCATACGCCCTTTTTGGCCAACCAAGCAACCTGGAAAGGCAAATCAGCGCTACAAAGAAGTCTCGCTTCCCATCGGTCAAAAGGACCATGCTGAATAAAGTGTCAAAACCAGAAATGCAGGGCAGGCCATGGAGAAACGGGAGCCTTGCTACGCTGATGGGCGGGATGTAAATTGCCAACAGCCACTCTGGAGAAGTGTACGGTGTGTCCTGAAACACCTAAAAAACTCAGCTTAGAGAGCATAGGGCACTTCCACTCATGGGCGTATAAATTGGGAAAACTAAAAATCAGCAAGACACAGGCACCCCAAAGTTTAGGGATACTCTGCTGACAAGAACCTCCACTTCCTTACACCTTAAATATCCCAGGAAAGAGAAAAATGGATAAAGACGTTGTGGTCCTTATGTACAATGGAATATCACTCAGCCATGAAATCAACGTCATAAGGCTAGTGGCAGCATGATGAGTGGATTTAGGTACGACGATTCTAAGTGAAATAAGTCAAACAGAAAACGACACTTATCATAAGATATCACTTATAGAGGGAATGTAAAAACCGCTACACTGGAACTAAATTACAAAACAGAACAGAGTCACACGTTTAGAAAACACTCTATGGCTGCTTAATGGGAAAGGTGAGGTGGGGTGATGCGTAAAAGAAGGGTTTCAAATTAGCTTAGATACCGTTCCATAAACCCAGTATGTAATAGACAAGACCTACTCCTTGCTCAGTGAACTTGACTCAACACCCCCTATTCAAAGCCCAAGAATATATCTGACTAGTAAGAATCTTAAAACCTATGTGTTGATATCCCTCTGTAAGTGAGTCAAGTGGGTGTAAAGCGGCCTAACCACAGCAGTGAAAAGCAGCTAAACCCCATTATAAAAATCAACTACTTTTAAAAACCCGTGAAACAAAGACAGTGAAAGAGAGAAATTCTTACAAAATTCGTTCAGGGGCTGTGATGCCACCTGGATTGACCATATCTAGGCCCACTGCTGATTGAGACATAAGGGTGAACACTTTTGGGGCTGAGAGGTTTGGTGAGGTTGCGTGAGCAAACGCAGACCCTTTAAAGTAATACTGCGTGGTACCCATCCCATTGGTCCCAAATCTCCAGGTTCAAGGGCATCTTCCTACATCGAAAACATGCATGAGAAACCCAGAAGATGGTACACCGTGTGATCGGGAAAGGTTTCTAAAACGCACCTCATTTCTCATCTCCTTGTGCTCGGGTTCGCCATTCCAGCCGCTTTACTAGCAATCTCCCTCCTTGGAGAATCAGCACCTTTAACCTCCTGTTCCGTCCAGGTTGCCATTTGTCCTGAGGATGAACGGGAAGAGGGCGAAACAATGAGAGACTAGCTCAAGAAGTTGGGGCAGGCACAGGTCACTCTATTTTCCCATCAGGAAGAAGAAATAACCACAGGCTCAGCGTGCCGCCTGGAACCAGAATAGGGCCTGAAGCAATCCTGCGCTTTTGCGGCCAGCTCCCAAAAAAGCGAGTTGAAAAATGGAGCTCAGGGGCACTGCAATTCACAAACCTGCAGAGTTATAACTGATAACTCTCATCCACAAATATATTGAGGGAAGGCAACGAAGAGGATTTGAAAGCAAGGCAGAATTGCAGGAAACTGATTTCAGGAGGTAGATTCGAATCAACTTTAAAGCACAGGAAAAGCGGCAAAACCTCGACAATGATGCCCTTGGCCAAAAAGGGCGTATGCGTTTTTTCCTGAATATATTCAGGAAAAAACGCATACGCCCTTTTTGGCCAACCAAGCAACCTGGAAAGGCAAATCAGCGCTACAAAGAAGTCTCGCTTCCCATCGGTCAAAAGGACCATGCTGAATAAGGTGTCAAAACCAGAAATGCAGGGCAGGCCATGGAGAAAAGGGAGCCTTGCTACGCTGATGGGCGGGATGTAAATTGCCAACAGCCACTCTGGAGAAGTGTACGGTGTGTCCTGAAACACCTAAAAAACGCAGCTTAGAGAGCATAGGGCACTTCCACTCATGGGCGTATAAATTGGGAAAACTAAAAATCAGCAAGACACAGGCACCCCAAAGTTTAGGGCTGCTCTGCTGACAAGAACCTCCACTTCCTTACACCTTAAATATCCCAGGAAAGAGAAAAATGGATAAAGACGTTGTGGTCCTTATGTACAATGGAATATCACTCAGCCATGATATCAACGTCATAACGCTAGTGGCAGCATGATGAGTGGATTTAGGTACGACGATTCTAAGTGAAATAAGTCAAACAGAAAACGACACTTATCATAAGATATCACTTATAGAGGGAATGTAAAAACCGCTACACTTGAACTGAATTACAAAACAGAACAGAGTCACACGTTTAGAAAACACACTATGGCTGCTTAACGGGAAAGGTGAGGTGGGGTGATGCGTAAAATAAGGGTTTCAAATTAGCTCAGATACCGTTCCATAAACCCAATATGTAATAGACAAGACCTACTCCTTGCTCAGTGAACTGGACTCAACACCCCCTATTCAACGCCCAAGAATATATCTGACTAGTAAGAATCTTAAAACCTATGTGTTGATATCCCTCTGTAAGTGAGTCAAGTGGGTTTAAAGCGGCCTAAACACAGCAGTGAAAAGCAGCTAAACCCCATTATAAAAATCAACTACTTTTAAAAACCCGTGAAACAAAGACAGTGAAAGAGAGAGAAATTCTTACAAAATTCGTTCAGGGGCTGTGATGCCACCTGGATTGACCATATCTAGACGCACTGCTGATTGAGACATAAGGGTGAACACTCTTGGGGCTGAGAGGTTTGGTGAGGTTGGGTGAGCAAACGCAGACCCTTTAAAGTAATACTGCGTGGTACCCTTCCCATGGGTCCCAAATCTCCAGGTTCAAGGGCATCTTCCTACATCGAAAACATTCATGAGACACCCAGAAGATGGTACACAGTCTGATCGGGAAAGGTTTCTAAAACGCACCTCATTTCTCATCTCCTTGTACTCGGGTTCGCCATTCCAGCTGCTTTACTAGCAATCTCCCTCCTTGGAGAATCAGCACCTTTAACCTCCTGTTCCGTACCGGTTGCCATTTGTCCTGAGGATGAACGGGAAGAGGGCGAAACAATGAGAGACTATCTCTAGGTGTTGGTGCAGGCACAGGTCACTCTATTTTCCCATCAGGAAGAAGAATTAACCAGAGGCTCAGCCTGCCGCCCGGAACCAGAAGAGGGCCTGAAGCAATCCTGCGCTTTTGCGGCCAGCTCCCAAAAAAGCGAGTTGAAAAATGGAGCTCAGGGGCACTGCAATTCACAAACCTGCAGAGTTATAAATGATAACTCTCGTCCACAAATATATTGAGGGAAGGCAACGAAGAGGATTTGAAAGCAAGGCGAAATTGCAGGAAACTGATTTCAGGAGGTAGATTCGAATCGTCTTTAAAGCACAGGAAAAGCGGCAAAACCTCGACAATGATGCCCTTGGCCAAAAAGGGCGTATGCGTTTTTTCCTGAATATATTCAGGAAAAAACGCATACGCCCTTTTTGGCCAACCAAGCAACCTGGAAAGGCAAATCAGCGCTACAAAGAAGTCTCGCTTCCCATCGGTCAAAAGGACCATGCTGAATAAGGTGTCAAAACCAGAAATGCAGGGCAGGCCATGGAGAAACGGGAGCCTTGCTACGCTGATGGGCGGGATGTAAATTGCCAACAGCCACTCTGGAGAAGTGTACGGTGTGTCCTGAAACACCTAAAAAACGCAGCTTAGAGAGCATAGGGCACTTCCACACATGGGCGTATAAATTGGGAAAAATAAAAATCAGCAAGACACAGGCACCCCAAAGTTTAGGGCTGCTCTGCTGACAAGAACCTCCACTTCCTTACACCTTAAATATCCCAGGAAAGAGAAAAATGGATAAAGACGTTGTGGTCCTTATGTACAATGGAATATCACTCAGCCATGAAATCAACGTCATAAGGCTAGTGGCAGCATGATGAGTGGATTTAGGTACGACGATTCTAAGTGAAATAAGTCAAACAGAAAACGACACTTATCATAAGATATCACTTATAGAGGGAATGTAAAAACCGCTACACTTGAACTGAATTACAAAACAGAACAGAGTCACACGTTTAGAAAACACACTATGGCTGCTTAACGGGAAAGGTGATGTGGGGTGATGCGTAAAATAAGGGTTTCAAATTAGCTCAGATACCGTTCCATAAACCCAATATGTAATAGAAAAGACCTACTCCTTGCTCAGTGAACTGGACTCAACACCCCCTATTCAACGTCCAAGAATATATCTGACTAGTAAGAATCTTAAAACCTATGTGTTGATATCCCTCTGTAAGTGAGTCAAGTGGGTGTAAAGCGGCCTAACCACAGCAGTGAAAAGCAGCTAAACCCCATTATAAAAATCAACTACTTTTAAAAACCCGTGAAACAAAGACAGTGAAAGAGAGAGAAACTCTTACAAAATTCGTTCAGGGGCTGTGATGCCACCTGGATTGACCATATCTAGACCCACTGCTGATTGAGACATAAGGGTGAACACTCTTGGGGCTGAGAGGTTTGGTGAGGTTGGGTGAGCAAATGCAGACCCTTTAAAGTAATACTGCGTGGTACCCATCCCATGGGTCCCAAATCTCCAGGTTCAAACGCATCTTCCTACATCGAAAACATGCATGAGACACCCAGAAGATGGTACACCGTGTGATCGGGAAAGGTTTCTAAAACGCACCTCATTTCTCATCTCCTTGTGCTCGGGTTCGCCATTCCAGACGCTTTACTAGCAATCTCCCTCCTTGGAGAATCAGCACCTTTAACCTCCTTTTCCGTCCAGGTTGCCATTTGTCCTGAGGATGAACGGGAAGAGAGCGAAACAATGAGAGACTAGCTCAAGAAGTTGGGGCAGGCACAGGTCACTCTATTTTCCCATCAGGAAGAAGAATTAACCACAGGCTCAGCCTGCCGCCCGGAACCAGAATAGGGTCTGAAGCAATCCTGCGCTTTTGCGGCCAGCGCCCAAAAAAGCGAGTTGAAAAATGGAGCTCAGGGGCACTGCAATTCACAAACCTGCAGAGTTATAACTGATAACTCTCGTCCACAAATATATTGAGGGAAGGCAACGAAGAGGATTTGAAAGAAAGGCAGAATTGCAGGAAACTGATTTCAGGATGTAGATTCGAACCGCCTTTAAAGCACAGGAAAAGCGGCAAAACCTCGACAATGATGCCCTTGGCCAAAAAGGGCGTATGCGTTTTTTCCTGAATATATTCAGGAAAAAACGCATACGCCCTTTTTGGCCAACCAAGCAACCTGGAAAGGCAAATCAGCGCTACAAAGAAGTCTCGCTTCCCATCGGTCAAAAGGACCATGCTGAATAAGGTGTCAAAACCAGAAATGCAGGGCAGGCCATGGAGAAACGGGAGCCTTGCTACGCTGATGGGCGGGATGTAAATTGCCAACAGCCACTCTGGAGAAGTGTACGGTGTGTCCTGAAACACCTAAAAAACGCAGCTTAGAGAGCATAGGGCACTTCCACTCATGGGCGTATAAATTGGGAAAACTAAAAATCAGCAAGACACAGGCACCCCAAAGTTTAGGGCTGCTCTGCTGACAAGAACCTCCACTTCCTTACACCTTAAATATCCCAGGAAAGAGAAAAATGGATAAAGACGTTGTGGTCCTTATGTACAATGGAATATCACTCAGCCATGAAATCAACGTCATAACGCTAGTGGCAGCATGATGAGTGGATTTAGGTACGACGATTCTAAGTGAAATAAGTCAAACAGAAAACGACATTTATCATAAGATATCACTTATAGAGGGAATGTAAAAACCGCTACACTTGAACTGAATTACAAAACAGAACAGAGTCACACGTTTAGAAAACACACTATGGCTGCTTAACGGGAAAGGTGAGGTGGGGTGACGCGTAAAATAAGGGTTTCGAATTAGCTCAGATACCGTTCCATAAACCCAATATGTAATAGACAAGACCTACTCCTTGCTCAGTGAACTGGACTCAACACCCCCTATTCAACGTCCAAGAATATATATGACTAGTAAGAATCTTAAAACCTATGTGTTGATATCACTCTGTAAGTGAGTCAAGTGGGTTTAAAGCGGCCTAAACACAGCAGTGAAAAGCAGCTAAACCCCATTATAAAAATCAACTACTTTTAAAAACCCGTGAAACAAAGACAGTGAAAGAGAGAGAAATTCTTACAAAATTCGTTCAGGGGCTGTGATGCCACCTGGATTGACCATATCTAGACCCACTGCTGATTGAGACATAAGGGTGAACACTCTTGGGGCTGAGAGGTTTGGTGAGGTTGGGTGAGCAAACGCAGACCCTTTAAAGTAATACTGCGTGGTACCCATCCCATGGGTCCCAAATCTCCAGGTTCAAGGGCATCTTCCTACATCGAAAACATGCATGAGACACCCAGAAGATGGTACACAGTGTGATCGGGAAAGGTTTCTAAAACGCACCTCATTTCTCATCTCCTTGTACTCGGGTTCGCCATTCCAGCCGCTTTACTAGCAATCTCCCTCCTTGGAGAATCAGCACCTTTAACCTCCTGTTCCGTACCGGTTGCCATTTGTCCTGAGGATGAACGGGAAGAGGGCGAAACAATGAGAGACTATCTCTAGGTGTTGGTGCAGGCACAGGTCACTCTATTTTCCCATCAGGAAGAAGAATTAACCAGAGGCTCAGCCTGCCGCCCGGAACCAGAAGAGGGCCTGAAGCAATCCTGCGCTTTTGCGGCCAGCTCCCAAAAAAGCGAGTTGAAAAATGGAGCTCAGGGGCACTGCAATTCACAAACCTGCAGAGTTATAAATGATAACTCTCGTCCACAAATATATTGAGGGAAGGCAACGAAGAGGATTTGAAAGCAAGGCGAAATTGCAGGAAACTGATTTCAGGAGGTAGATTCGAATCGCCTTTAAAGCACAGGAAAAGCGGCAAAACCTCGACAATGATGCCCTTGGCCAAAAAGGGCGTATGCGTTTTTTCCTGAATATATTCAGGAAAAAACGCATACGCCCTTTTTGGCCAACCAAGCAACCTGGAAAGGCAAATCAGCGCTACAAAGAAGTCTCGCTTCCCATCGGTCAAAAGGACCATGCTGAATAAAGTGTCAAAACCAGAAATGCAGGGCAGGCCATGGAGAAACGAGAGCCTTGCTACGCTGATGGGCGGGATGTAAATTGCCAACAGCCACTCTGGAGAAGTGTACGGTGTGTCCTGAAACACCTAAAAAACTCAGCTTAGAGAGCATAGGGCACTTCCACTCATGGGCGTATAAATTGGGAAAACTAAAAATCAGCAAGACACAGGCACCCCAAAGTTTAGGGCTACTCTGCTGACAAGAACCTCCACTTCCTTACACCTTAAATATCCCAGGAAAGAGAAAAATGGATAAAGACGTTGTGGTCCTTATGTACAATGGAATATCACTCAGCCATGAAATCAACGTCATAAGGCTAGTGGCAGCATGATGAGTGGATTTAGGTACGACGATTCTAAGTGAAATAAGTCAAACAGAAAACGACACTTATCATAAGATATCACTTATAGAGGGAATGTAAAAACCGCTACACTGGAACTGAATTACAAAACAGAACAGAGTCACACGTTTAGAAAACACACTATGGCTGCTTAATGGGAAAGGTGAGGTGGGGTGATGCGTAAAAGAAGGGTTTCAAAATAGCTTAGATACCGTTCCATAAACCCAGTATGTAATAGACAAGACCTACTCCTTGCTCAGTGAACTTGACTCAACACCCCCTATTCAAAGCCCAAGAATATATCTGACTAGTAAGAATCTTAAAACCTATGTGTTGATATCCCTCTGTAAGTGAGTCAAGTGGGTGTAAAGCGGCCTAACCACAGCAGTGAAAAGCAGCTAAACCCCATTATAAAAATCAACTACTTTTAAAAACCCGTGAAACAAAGACAGTGAAAGAGAGAAATTCTTACAAAATTCGTTCAGGGGCTGTGATGCCACCTGGATTGACCATATCTAGACCCACTGCTGATTGAGACATAAGGGTGAACACTTTTGGGGCTGAGAGGTTTGGTGAGGTTGCGTGAGCAAACGCAGACCCTTTAAAGTAATACTGCGTGGTACCCATCCCATTGGTCCCAAATCTCCAGGTTCAAGGGCATCTTCCTACATCGAAAACATGCATGAGAAACCCAGAAGATGGTACACCGTGTGATCGGGAAAGGTTTCTAAAACGCACCTCATTTCTCATCTCCTTGTACTCGGGTTCGCCATTCCAGCCGCTTTACTAGCAATCTCCCTCCTTGGAGAATCAGCACCTTTAACCTCCTGTTCCGTCCAGGTTGCCATTTGTCCTGAGGATGAACGGGAAGAGGGCGAAACAATGAGAGACTAGCTCAAGAAGTTGGGGCAGGCACAGGTCACTCTATTTTCCCATCAGGAAGAAGAATTAACCACAGGCTCAGCGTGCCGCCCGGAACTAGAATAGGGCCTGAAGCAATCCTGCGCTTTTGCGGCCAGCTCCCAAAAAAGCGAGTTGAAAAATGGAGCTCAGGGGCACTGCAATTCACAAACCTGCAGAGTTATAACTGATAACTCTCGTCCACAAATATATTGAGGGAAGGCAACGAAGAGGATTTGAAAGAAAGGCAGAATTGCAGGAAACTGATTTCAGGATGCAGATTCGAATCGCCTTTAAAGCACAGGAAAAGCGGCAAAACCTCGACAATGATGCCCTTGGCCAAAAAGGGCGTATGCGTTTTTTCCTGAATATATTCCGGAAAAAACGCATACGCCCTTTTTGGCCAACCAAGCAACCTGGAAAGGCAAATCAGCGCTACAAAGAAGTCTCGCTTCCCATCGGTCAAAAGGACCATGCTGAATAAGGTGTCAAAACCAGAAATGCAGGGCAGGCCATGGAGAAACGGGAGCCTTGCTACGCTGATGGGCGGGATGTAAATTGCCAACAGCCACTCTGGAGAAGTGTACGGTGTGTCCTGAAACACCTAAAAAACGCAGCTTAGAGAGCATAGGGCACTTCCACTCATGGGCGTATAAATTGGGAAAACTAAAAATCAGCAAGACACAGGCACCCCAAAGTTTAGGGCTGCTCTGCTGACAAGAACCTCCACTTCCTTACACCTTAAATATCCCAGGAAAGAGAAAAATGGATAAAGACGTTGTGGTCCTTATGTACAATGGAATATCACTCAGCCATGAAATCAACGTCATAACGCTAGTGGCAGCATGATGAGTGGATTTAGGTACGACGATTCTAAGTGAAATAAGTCAAACAGAAAACGACATTTATCATAAGATATCACTTATAGAGGGAATGTAAAAACCGCTACACTTGAACTGAATTACAAAACAGAACAGAGTCACACGTTTAGAAAACACACTATGGCTGCTTAACGGGAAAGGTGAGGTGGGGTGACGCGTAAAATAAGGGTTTCGAATTAGCTCAGATAGCGTTCCATAAACCCAATATGTAATAGACAAGACCTACTCCTTGCTCAGTGAACTGGACTCAACACCCCCTATTCAACGTCCAAGAATATATCTGACTAGTAAGAATCTTAAAACCTATGTGTTGATATCCCTCTGTAAGTGAGTCAAGTGGGTTTAAAGCGGCCTAAACACAGCAGTGAAAAGCAGCTAAACCCCATTATAAAAATCAACTACTTTTAAAAACCCGTGAAACAAAGACAGTGAAAGAGAGAGAAATTCTTACAAAATTCGTTCAGGGGCTGTGATGCCACCTGGATTGACCATATCTAGACCCACTGCTGATTGAGACATAAGGATGAACACTCTTGGGGCTGAGAGGTTTGGTGAGGTTGGGTGAGCAAACGCAGACCCTTTAAAGTAATACTGCGTGGTACCCATCCCATGGGTCCCAAATCTCCAGGTTCAAGGGCATCTTCCTACATCGAAAACATGCATGAGACACCCAGAAGATGGTACACCGTGTGATCGGGAAAGGTTTCTAAAACGCACCTCATTTCTCATCTCCTTGTACTCGGGTTCGCCATTCCAGCCGCTTTACTAGCAATCTCCCTCCTTGGAGAATCAGCACCTTTAACCTCCTGTTCCGTACCGGTTGCCATTTGTCCTGAGGATGAACGGGAAGAGGGTGAAACAATGAGAGACTATCTCTAGGTGTTGGTGCAGGCACAGGTCACTCTATTTTCCCATCAGGAAGAAGAATTAACCAGAGGCTCAGCCTGCCGCCCGGAACCAGAAGAGGGCCTGAAGCAATCCTGCGCTTTTGCGGCCAGCTCCCAAAAAAGCGAGTTGAAAAATGGAGCTCAGGGGCACTGCAATTCACAAACCTGCAGAGATATAAATGATAACTCTCGTCCACAAATATATTGAGGGAAGGCAACGAAGAGGATTTGAAAGCAAGGCGAAATTGCAGGAAACTGATTTCAGGAGGTAGATTCGAATCGCCTTTAAAGCACAGGAAAAGCGGCAAAACCTCGACAATGATGCCCTTGGCCAAAAAGGGCGTATGCGTTTTTTCCTGAATATATTCAGGAAAAAACGCATACGCCCTTTTTGGCCAACCAAGCAACCTGGAAAGGCAAATCAGCGCTACAAAGAAGTCTCGCTTCCCATCGGTCAAAAGGACCATGCTGAATAAAGTGTCAAAACCAGAAATGCAGGGCAGGCCATGGAGAAACGGGAGCCTTGCTACGCTGATGGGCGGGATGTAAATTGCCAACAGCCACTCTGGAGAAGTGTACGGTGTGTCCTGAAACACCTAAAAAACTCAGCTTAGAGAGCATAGGGCACTTCCACTCATGGGCGTATAAATTGGGAAAACTAAAAATCAGCAAGACACAGGCACCCCAAAGTTTAGGGCTACTCTGCTGACAAGAACCTCCACTTCCTTACACCTTAAATATCCCAGGAAAGAGAAAAATGGATAAAGACGTTGTGGTCCTTATGTACAATGGAATATCACTCAGCCATGAAATCAACGTCATAAGGCTAGTGGCAGCATGATGAGTGGATTTAGGTACGACGATTCTAACTGAAATAAGTCAAACAGAAAACGACACTTATCATAAGATATCACTTATAGAGGGAATGTAAAAACCGCTACACTGGAACTGAATTACAAAACAGAACAGAGTCACACGTTTAGAAAACACACTATGGCTGCTTAATGGGAAAGGTGAGGTGGGGTGATGCGTAAAAGAAGGGTTTCAAATTAGCTTAGATACCGTTCCATAAACCCAGTATGTAATAGACAAGACCTACTCCTTGCTCAGTGAACTTGACTCAACACCCCCTATTCAAAGCCCAAGAATATATCTGACTAGTAAGAATCTTAAAACCTATGTGTTGATATCCCTCTGTAAGTGAGTCAAGTGGGTGTAAAGCGGCCTAACCACAGCAGTGAAAAGCAGCTAAACCCCATTATAAAAATCAACTACTTTTAAAAACCCGTGAAACAAAGACAGTGAAAGAGAGAAATTCTTACAAAATTCGTTCAGGGGCTGTTATGCCACCTGGATTGACCATATCTAGACCCACTGCTGATTGAGACATAAGGGTGAACACTTTTGGGGCTGAGAGGTTTGGTGAGGTTGCGTGAGCAAACGCAGACCCTTTAAAGTAATACTGCGTGGTACCCATCCCATTGGTCCCAAATCTCCAGGTTCAAGGGCATCTTCCTACATCGAAAACATGCATGAGAAACCCAGAAGATGGTACACCGTGTGATCGGGAAAGGTTTCTAAAACGCACCTCATTTCTCATCTCCTTGTGCTCGGGTTCGCCATTCCAGCCGCTTTACTAGCAATCTCCCTCCTTGGAGAATCAGCACCTTTAACCTCCTGTTCCGTCCAGGTTGCCATTTGTCCTGAGGATGAACGGGAAGAGGGCGAAACAATGAGAGACTAGCTCAAGAAGTTGGGGCAGGCACAGGTCACTCTATTTTCCCATCAGGAAGAAGAATTAACCACAGGCTCAGCGTGCCGCCCGGAACTAGAATAGGGCCTGAAGCAATCCTGCGCTTTTGCGGCCAGCTCCCAAAAAAGCGAGTTGAAAAATGGAGCTCAGGGGCACTGCAATTCACAAACCTGCAGAGTTATAACTGATAACTCTCGTCCACAAATATATTGAGGGAAGGCAACGAAGAGGATTTGAAAGCAAGGCAGAATTGCAGGAAACTGATTTCAGGAGGTAGATTCGAATCGCCTTTAAAGCACAGGAAAAGCGGCAAAACCTCGACAATGATGCCCTTGGCCAAAAAGGGCGTATGCGTTTTTTCCTGAATATATTCAGGAAAAAACGCATACGCCCTTTTTGGCCAACCAAGCAACCTGGAAAGGCAAATCAGCGCTACAAAGAAGTCTCGCTTCCCATTGGTCAAAAGGACCATGCTGAATAAAGTGTCAAAACCAGAAATGCAGGGCAGGCCATGGAGAAACGTGAGCCTTGCTACGCTGATGGGCGGGATGTAAATTGCCAACAGCCACTCTGGAGAAGTGTACGGTGTGTCCTGAAACACCTAAAAAACACAGCTTAGAGAGCATAGGGCACTTCCACTCATGGGCGTATAAATTGGGAAAACTAAAAATCAGCAAGACACAGGCACCCCAAAGTTTAGGGCTACTCTGCTGACAAGAACCTCCACTTCCTTACACCTTAAATATCCCAGGAAAGAGAAAAATGGATAAAGACGTTGTGGTCCTTATGTACAATGGAATATCACTCAGCCATGAAATCAACGTCATAAGGCTAGTGGCAGCATGATGAGTGGATTTAGGTACGACGATTCTAAGTGAAATAAGTCAAACAGAAAACGACACTTATCATAAGATATCACTTATAGAGGGAATGTAAAAACCGCTACACTTGAACTGAATTACAAAGCAACAGAGTCACACGTTTAGAAAACACACTATGGCTGCTTAACGGGAAATGTGAGGTGGGGTGATGCGTAAAAGAAGGGTTTCAAATTAGCTCAAATACCGTTCCATAAACCCAATATGTAATAGACAAGACCTACTCCTTGCTCAGTGAACTTGACTCAACACCACCTATTCAACGCCCAAGAATATATCTGACTAGTAAGAATCTTAAAACCTATGTGTTGATATCCCTCTGTAAGTGAGTCAAGTGGGTGTAAAGCGGCCTAAACACAGCAGTGAAAAGCAGCTAAACCCCATTATAAAAATCAACTACTTTTAAAAACCCGTGAAACAAAGACAGTGAAAGAGAGAGAAACTCTTACAAAATTCGTTCAGGGGCTGTGATGCCACCTGGATTGACCATATCTAGACCCACTGCTGATTGAGACATAAGGGTGAACACTCTTGGGGCTGAGAGGTTTGGTGAGGTTGGGTGAGCAAATGCAGACCCTTTAAAGTAATACTGCGTGGTACCCATCCCATGGGTCCCAAATCTCCAGGTTCAAGGGCATCTTCCTACATCGAAAACATGCATGAGACACCCAGAAGATGGTACACCGTGTGATCGGGAAAGGTTTCTAAAACGCACCTCATTTCTCATCTCCTTGTGCTCGGGTTCGCCATTCCAGACGCTTTACTAGCAATCTCCCTCCTTGGAGAATCAGCACCTTTAACCTCCTTTTCCGTCCAGGTTGCCATTTGTCCTGAGGATGAACGGGAAGAGAGCGAAACAATGAGAGACTAGCTCAAGAAGTTGGGGCAGGCACAGGTCACTCTATTTTCCCATCAGGAAGAAGAATTAACCACAGGCTCAGCCTGCCGCCCGGAACCAGAATAGGGTCTGAAGCAATCCTGCGCTTTTGCGGCCAGCGCCCAAAAAAGCGAGTTGAAAAATGGAGCTCAGGGGCACTGCAATTCACAAACCTGCAGAGTTATAACTGATAACTCTCGTCCACAAATATATTGAGGGAAGGCAACGAAGAGGATTTGAAAGAAAGGCAGAATTGCAGGAAACTGATTTCAGGATGTAGATTCGAATCGCCTTTAAAGCACAGGAAAAGCGGCAAAACCTCGACAATGATGCCCTTGGCCAAAAAGGGCGTATGCGTTTTTTCCTGAATATATTCCGGAAAAAACGCATACGCCCTTTTTGGCCAACCAAGCAACCTGGAAAGGCAAATCAGCGCTACAAAGAAGTCTCGCTTCCCATCGGTCAAAAGGACCATGCTGAATAAGGTGTCAAAACCAGAAATGCAGGGCAGGCCATGGAGAAACGGGAGCCTTGCTACGCTGATGGGCGGGATGTAAATTGCCAACAGCCACTCTGGAGAAGTGTACGGTGTGTCCTGAAACACCTAAAAAACGCAGCTTAGAGAGCATAGGGCACTTCCACTCATGGGCGTATAAATTGGGAAAACTAAAAATCAGCAAGACACAGGCACCCCAAAGTTTAGGGCTGCTCTGCTGACAAGAACCTCCACTTCCTTACACCTTAAATATCCCAGGAAAGAGAAAAATGGATAAAGACGTTGTGGTCCTTATGTACAATGGAATATCACTCAGCCATGAAATCAACGTCATAACGCTAGTGGCAGCATGATGAGTGGATTTAGGTACGACGATTCTAAGTGAAATAAGTCAAACAGAAAACGACATTTATCATAAGATATCACTTATAGAGGGAATGTAAAAACCGCTACACTTGAACTGAATTACAAAACAGAACAGAGTCACACGTTTAGAAAACACACTATGGCTGCTTAACGGGAAAGGTGAGGTGGGGTGACGCGTAAAATAAGGGTTTCGAATTAGCTCAGATACCGTTCCATAAACCCAATATGTAATAGACAAGACCTACTCCTTGCTCAGTGAACTGGACTCAACACCCCCTATTCAACGTCCAAGAATATATCTGACTAGTAAGAATCTTAAAACCTATGTGTTGATATCCCTCTGAAAGTGAGTCTAGTGGGTTTAAAGCGGCCTAAACACAGCAGTGAAAAGCAGCTAAACCCCATTATAAAAATCAACTACTTTTAAAAACCCGTGAAACAAAGACAGTGAAAGAGAGAGAAATTCTTACAAAATTCGTTCAGGGGCTGTGATGCCACCTGGATTGACCATATCTAGACCCACTGCTGATTGAGACATAAGGGTGAACACTCTTGGGGCTGAGAGGTTTGGTGAGGTTGGGTGAGCAAACGCAGACCCTTTAAAGTAATACTGCGTGGTACCCATCCCATGGGTCCCAAATCTCCAGGTTCAAGGGCATCTTCCTACATCGAAAACATGCATGAGACACCCAGAAGATGGTACACAGTGTGATCGGGAAAGGTTTCTAAAACGCACCTCATTTCTCATCTCCTTGTACTCGGGTTCGCCATTCCAGCCGCTTTACTAGCAATCTCCCTCCTTGGAGAATCAGCACCTTTAACCTCCTGTTCCGTACCGGTTGCCATTTGTCCTGAGGATGAACGGGAAGAGGGCGAAACAATGAGAGACTATCTCTAGGTGTTGGTGCAGGCACAGGTCACTCTATTTTCCCATCAGGAAGAAGAATTAACCAGAGGCTCAGCCTGCCGCCCGGAACCAGAAGAGGGCCTGAAGCAATCCTGCGCTTTTGCGGCCAGCTCCCAAAAAAGCGAGTTGAAAAATGGAGCTCAGGGGCACTGCAATTCACAAACCTGCAGAGTTATAAATGATAACTCTCGTCCACAAATATATTGAGGGAAGGCAACGAAGAGGATTTGAAAGCAAGGCAGAATTGCAGGAAACTGATTTCAGGAGGTAGATTCGAATCGCCTTTAAAGCACAGGAAAAGCGGCAAAACCTCGACAATGATGCCCTTGGCCAAAAAGGGCGTATGCGTTTTTTCCTGAATATATTCAGGAAAAAACGCATACGCCCTTTTTGGCCAACCAAGCAACCTGGAAAGGCAAATCAGCGCTACAAAGAAGTCTCGCTTCCCATCGGTCAAAAGGACCATGCTGAATAAAGTGTCAAAACCAGAAATGCAGGGCAGGCCATGGAGAAACGGGAGCCTTGCTACGCTGATGGGCGGGATGTAAACTGCCAACAGCCACTCTGGAGAAGTGTACGGTGTGTCCTGAAACACCTAAAAAACTCAGCTTAGAGAGCATAGGGCACTTCCACTCATGGGCGTATAAATTGGGAAAACTAAAAATCAGCAAGACACAGGCACCCCAAAGTTTAGGGCTACTCTGCTGACAAGAACCTCCACTTCCTTACACCTTAAATATCCCAGGAAAGAGAAAAATGGATAAAGACGTTGTGGTCCTTATGTACAATGGAATATCACTCAGCCATGAAATCAACGTCATAAGGCTAGTGGCAGCATGATGAGTGGATTTAGGTACGACGATTCTAAGTGAAATAAGTCAAACAGAAAACGACACTTATCATAAGATATCACTTATAGAGGGAATGTAAAAACCGCTACACTTGAACTGAATTACAAAACAGAACAGAGTCACACGTTTAGAAAACACACTATGGCTGCTTAACGGGAAATGTGAGGTGGGGTGATGCGTAAAAGAAGGGTTTCAAATTAGCTTAGATACCGTTCCATAAACCCAGTATGTAATAGACAAGACCTACTCCTTGCTCAGTGAACTTGACTCAACACCCCCTATTCAAAGCCCAAGAATATATCTGACTAGTAAGAATCTTAAAACCTATGTGTTGATATCCCTCTGTAAGTGAGTCAAGTGGGTGTAAAGCGGCCTAACCACAGCAGTGAAAAGCAGCTAAACCCCATTATAAAAATCAACTACTTTTAAAAACCCGTGAAACAAAGACAGTGAAAGAGAGAAATTCTTACAAAATTCGTTCAGGGGCTGTGATGCCACCTGGATTGACCATATCTAGACCCACTGCTGATTGAGACATAAGGGTGAACACTTTTGGGGCTGAGAGGTTTGGTGAGGTTGCGTGAGCAAACGCAGACCCTTTAAAGTAATACTGCGTGGTACCCATCCCATTGGTCCCAAATCTCCAGGTTCAAGGGCATCTTCCTACATCGAAAACATGCATGAGAAACCCAGAAGATGGTACACCGTGTGATCGGGAAAGGTTTCTAAAACGCACCTCATTTCTCATCTCCTTGTGCTCGGGTTCGCCATTCCAGCCGCTTTACTAGCAATCTCCCTCCTTGGAGAATCAGCACCTTTAACCTCCTGTTCCGTCCAGGTTGCCATTTGTCCTGAGGATGAACGGGAAGAGGGCGAAACAATGAGAGACTAGCTCAAGAAGTTGGGGCAGGCACAGGTCACTCTATTTTCCCATCAGGAAGAAGAATTAACCACAGGCTCAGCGTGCCGCCCGGAACCAGAAGAGGGCCTGAAGCAATCCTGCGCTTTTGCGGCCAGCTCCCAAAAAAGCGAGTTGAAAAATGGAGCTCAGGGGCACTGCAATTCACAAACCTGCAGAGTTATAACTGATAACTCTCGTCCACAAATATATTGAGGGAAGGCAACGAAGAGGATTTGAAAGCAAGGCAGAATTGCAGGAAACTGATTTCAGGAGGTAGATTCGAATCGCCTTTAAAGCACAGGAAAAGCGGCAAAACCTCGACAATGATGCCCTTGGCCATAAAGGGCGTATGCGTTTTTTCCTGAATATATTCAGGAAAAAACGCATACGCCCTTTTTGGCCAACCATGCAACCTGGAAAGGCAAATCAGCGCTACAAAGAAGTCTCGCTTCCCATCGGTCAAAAGGACCATGCTGAATAAAGTGTCAAAACCAGAAATGCAGGGCAGGCCATGGAGAAACGTGAGCCTTGCTACGCTGATGGGCGGGATGTAAACTGCCAACAGCCACTCTGGAGAAGTGTACGGTGTGTCCTGAAACACCTAAAAAACACAGCTTAGAGAGCATAGGGCACTTCCACTCATGGGCGTATAAATTGGGAAAACTAAAAATCAGCAAGACACAGGCACCCCAAAGTTTAGGGCTACTCTGCTGACAAGAACCTCCACTTCCTTACACCTTAAATATCCCAGGAAAGAGAAAAATGGATAAAGACGTTGTGGTCCTTATGTACAATGGAATATCACTCAGCCATGAAATCAACGTCATAAGGCTAGTGGCAGCATGATGAGTGGATTTAGGTACGACGATTCTAAGTGAAATAAGTCAAACAGAAAACGACACTTATCATAAGATATCACTTATAGAGGGAATGTAAAAACCGCTACACTTGAACTGAATTACAAAGCAACAGAGTCACACGTTTAGAAAACACACTATGGCTGCTTAACGGGAAATGTGAGGTGGGGTGATGCGTAAAAGAAGGGTTTCAAATTAGCTCAAATACCGTTCCATAAACCCAATATGTAATAGACAAGACCTACTCCTTGCTCAGTGAACTTGACTCAACACCCCCTATTCAAAGCCCAAGAATATATCTGACTAGTAAGAATCTTAAAACCTATGTGTTGATATCCCTCTGTAAGTGAGTCAAGTGGGTGTAAAGCGGCCTAAACACAGCAGTGAAAAGCAGCTAAACCCCATTATAAAAATCAACTACTTTTAAAAACCCGTGAAACAAAGACAGTGAAAGAGAGAGAAACTCTTACAAAATTCGTTCAGGGGCTGTGATGCCACCTGGATTGACCATATCTAGACCCACTGCTGATTGAGACATAAGGGTGAACACTCTTGGGGCTGAGAGGTTTGGTGAGGTTGGGTGAGCAAATGCAGACCCTTTAAAGTAATACTGCGTGGTACCCATCCCATGGGTCCCAAATCTCCAGGTTCAAGGGCATCTTCCTACATCGAAAACATGCATGAGACACCCAGAAGATGGTACACCGTGTGATCGGGAAAGGTTTCTAAAACGCACCTCATTTCTCATCTCCTTGTGCTCGGGTTCGCCATTCCAGACGCTTTACTAGCAATCTCCCTCCTTGGAGAATCAGCACCTTTAACCTCCTGTTCCGTCCAGGTTGCCATTTGTCCTGAGGATGAACGGGAAGAGGGCGAAACAATGAGAGACTAGCTCAAGAAGTTGGGGCAGGCACAGGTCACTCTATTTTCCCATCAGGAAGAAGAATTAACCACAGGCTCAGCCTGCCGCCCGGAACCAGAATAGGGTCTGAAGCAATCCTGCGCTTTTGCGGCCAGCGCCCAAAAAAGCGAGTTGAAAAATGGAGCTCAGGGGCACTGCAATTCACAAACCTGCAGAGTTATAACTGATAACTCTCGTCCACAAATATATTGAGGGAAGGCAACGAAGAGGATTTGAAAGAAAGGCAGAATTGCAGGAAACTGATTTCAGGATGCAGATTCGAATCGCCTTTAAAGCACAGGAAAAGCGGCAAAACCTCGACAATGATGCCCTTGGCCAAAAAGGGCGTATGCGTTTTTTCCTGAATATATTCAGGAAAAAACGCATACGCCCTTTTTGGCCAACCAAGCAACCTGGAAAGGCAAATCAGCGCTACAAAGAAGTCTCGCTTCCCATCGGTCAAAAGGACCATGCTGAATAAGGTGTCAAAACCAGAAATGCAGGGCAGGCCATGGAGAAACGGGAGCCTTGCTACGCTGATGGGCGGGATGTAAATTGCCAACAGCCACTCTGGAGAAGTGTACGGTGTGTCCTGAAACACCTAAAAAACGCAGCTTAGAGAGCATAGGACACTTCCACTCATGGGCGTATAAATTGGGAAAACTAAAAATCAGCAAGACACAGGCACCCCAAAGTTTAGGGCTGCTCTGCTGACAAGAACCTCCACTTCCTTACACCTTAAATATCCCAGGAAAGAGAAAATTGGATAAAGACGTTGTGGTCCTTATGTACAATGGAATATCACTCAGCCATGAAATCAACGTCATAACGCTAGTGGCAGCATGATGAGTGGATTTAGGTACGACGATTCTAAGTGAAATAAGTCAAACAGAAAACGACATTTATCATAAGATATCACTTATAGAGGGAATGTAAAAACCGCTACACTTGAACTGAATTACAAAACAGAACAGAGTCACACGTTTAGAAAACACACTATGGCTGCTTAACGGGAAAGGTGAGGTGGGGTGACGCGTAAAATAAGGGTTTCGAATTAGCTCAGATACCGTTCCATAAACCCAATATGTAATAGACAAGACCTACTCCTTGCTCAGTGAACTGGACTCAACACCCCCTATTCAACGTCCAAGAATATATCTGACTAGTAAGAATCATAAAACCTATGTGTTGATATCCCTCTGTAAGTGAGTCAAGTGGGTTTAAAGCGGCCTAAACACAGCAGTGAAAAGCAGCTAAACCCCATTATAAAAATCAACTACTTTTAAAAACCCGTGAAACAAAGACAGTGAAAGAGAGAGAAATTCTTACAAAATACGTTCAGGGGCTGTGATGCCACCTGGATTGACCATATCTAGACCCACTGCTGATTGAGACATAAGGGTGAACACTCTTGGGGCTGAGAGGTTTGGTGAGGTTGGGTGAGCAAACGCAGACCCTTTAAATTAATACTGCGTGGTACCCATCCCATGGGTCCCAAATCTCCAGGTTCAAGGGCATCTTCCTACATCGAAAACATGCATGAGACACCCAGAAGATGGTACACAGTGTGATCGGGAAAGGTTTCTAAAACGCACCTCATTTCTCATCTCCTTGTACTCGGGTTCGGCATTCCAGCCGCTTTACTAGCAATCTCCCTCCTTGGAGAATCAGCACCTTTAACCTCCTGTTCCGTACCGGTTGCCATTTGTCCTGAGGATGAACGGGAAGAGGGCGAAACAATGAGAGACTATCTCTAGGTGTTGGTGCAGGGACAGGTCACTCTATTTTCCCATCAGGAAGAAGAATTAACCAGAGGCTCAGCCTGCCGCCCGGAACCAGAAGAGGGCCTGAAGCAATCCTGCGCTTTTGCGGCCAGCTCCCAAAAAAGTGAGTTGAAAAATGGAGCTCAGGGGCACTGCAATTCACAAACCTGCAGAGTTATAAATGATAACTCTCGTCCACAAATATATTGAGGGAAGGCAACGAAGAGGATTTGAAAGCAAGGCGAAATTGCAGGAAACTGATTTCAGGAGGTAGATTCGAATCGTCTTTAAAGCACAGGAAAAGCGGCAAAACCTCGACAATGATGCCCTTGGCCAAAAAGGGCGTATGCGTTTTTTCCTGAATATATTCAGGAAAAAACGCATACGCCCTTTTTGGCCAACCAAGCAACCTGGAAAGGCAAATCAGCGCTACAAAGAAGTCTCGCTTCCCATCGGTCAAAAGGACCATGCTGAATAAAGTGTCAAAACCAGAAATGCAGGGCAGGCCATGGAGAAACGTGAGCCTTGCTACGCTGATGGGCGGGAGGTAAATTGCCAACAGCCACTCTGGAGAAGTGTACGGTGTGTCCTGAAACACCTAAAAAACGCAGCTTAGAGAGCATAGGGCACTTCCACTCATGGGCGTATAAATTGGGAAAACTAAAAATCAGCAAGACACAGGCACCCCAAAGTTTAGGGCTACTCTGCTGACAAGAACCTCCACTTCCTTACACCTTAAATATCCCAGGAAAGAGAAAAAAGGATAAAGACGTTGTGGTCCTTATGTACAATGGAATATCACTCAGCCATGAAATCAACGTCATAAGGCTAGTGGCAGCATGATGAGTGGATTTAGGTACGACGATTCTAAGTGAAATAAGTCAAACAGAAAACGACACTTATCATAAGATATCACTTATAGAGGGAATGTAAAAACCGCTACACTTGAACTGAATTACAAAACAGAACAGAGTCACACGTTTAGAAAACACACTATGGCTGCTTAACGGGAAAGGTGAGGTGGGGTGATGCGTAAAAGAAGGGTTTCAAATTAGCTCAGATACCGTTCCATAAACCCAATATGTAATAGACAAGACCTACTCCTTGCTCAGTGAACTTGACTCAACACCCCCTATTCAACGCCCAAGAATATATCTGACTAGTAAGAATCTTAAAACCTATGTGTTGATATCCCTCTGTAAGTGAGTCAAGTGGGTGTAAAGCGGCCTAAACACAGCAGTGAAAAGCAGCTAAACCCCATTATAAAAATCAACTACTTTTAAAAACCCGTGAAACAAAGACAGTGAAAGAGAGAAATTCTTACAAAATTCGTTCAGGGGCTGTGATGCCACCTGGATTGACCATATCTAGACCCACTGCTGATTGAGACATAAGGGTGAACACTTTTGGGGCTGAGAGGTTTGGTGAGGTTGCGTGAGCAAACGCAGACCCTTTAAAGTAATACTGCGTGGTACCCATCCCATGGGTCCCAAATCTCCAGGTTCAAGGGCATCTTCCTACATCGAAAACATGCATGAGAAACCCAGAAGATGGTACACCGTGTGATCGGGAAAGGTTTCTAAAACGCACCTCATTTCTCATCTCCTTGTGCTCGGGTTCGCCATTCCAGCCGCTTTACTAGCAATGTCCCTCCTTGGAGAATCAGCACCTTTAACCTCCTGTTCCGTCCAGGTTGCCATTTGTCCTGAGGATGAACGGGAAGAGGGCCAAACAATGAGAGACTAGCTCAAGAAGTTGGGGCAGGCACAGGTCACTCTATTTTCCCATCAGGAAGAAGAATTAACCACAGGCTCAGCCTGCCGCCCGGAACCAGAATAGGGCCTGAAGCAATCCTGCGCATTTGCGGCCAGCTCCCAAAAAAGCGAGTTGAAAAATGGAGCTCAGGGGCACTGCAATTCACAAACCTGCAGAGTTATAACTGATAACTCTCGTCCACAAATATATTGAGGGAAGGCAACGAAGAGGATTTGAAAGCAAGGCAGAATTGCAGGAAACTGATTTCAGGAGGTAGATTCGAATCGCCTTTAAAGCACAGGAAAAGCGGTAAAACCTCGACAATGATCTCCTTGGCCAAAAAGGGCGTATGCGTTTTTTCCTGAATATATTCAGGAAAAAACGCATACGCCCTTTTTGGCCAACCAAGCAACCTGGAAAGGCAAATCAGCGCTACAAAGAAGTCTCGCTTCCCATCGGTCAAAAGGACCATGCTGAATAAGGTGTCAAAACCAGAAATGCAGGGCAGGCCATGGAGAAACGGGAGCCTTGCTACGCTGATGGGCGGGATGTAAATTGCCAACAGCCACTCTGGAGAAGTGTACGGTGTGTCCTGAAACACCTAAAAAACGCAGCTTAGAGAGCATAGGACACTTCCACTCATGGGCGTATAAATTGGGAAAACTAAAAATCAGCAAGACACAGGCACCCCAAAGTTTAGGGCTGCTCTGCTGACAAGAACCTCCACTTCCTTACACCTTAAATATCCCAGGAAAGAGAAAATTGGATAAAGACGTTGTGGTCCTTATGTACAATGGAATATCACTCAGCCATGAAATCAACGTCATAACGCTAGTGGCAGCATGATGAGTGGATTTAGGTACGACGATTCTAAGTGAAATAAGTCAAACAGAAAACGACATTTATCATAAGATATCACTTATAGAGGGAATGTAAAAACCGCTACACTTGAACTGAATTACAAAACAGAACAGAGTCACACGTTTAGAAAACACACTATGGCTGCTTAACGGGAAAGGTGAGGTGGGGTGACGCGTAAAATAAGGGTTTCGAATTAGCTCAGATACCGTTCCATAAACCCAATATGTAATAGACAAGACCTACTCCTTGCTCAGTGAACTGGACTCAACACCCCCTATTCAACGTCCAAGAATATATCTGACTAGTAAGAATCATAAAACCTATGTGTTGATATCCCTCTGTAAGTGAGTCAAGTGGGTTTAAAGCGGCCTAAACACAGCAGTGAAAAGCAGCTAAACCCCATTATAAAAATCAACTACTTTTAAAAACCCGTGAAACAAAGACAGTGAAAGAGAGAGAAATTCTTACAAAATACGTTCAGGGGCTGTGATGCCACCTGGATTGACCATATCTAGACCCACTGCTGATTGAGACATAAGGGTGAACACTCTTGGGGCTGAGAGGTTTGGTGAGGTTGGGTGAGCAAACGCAGACCCTTTAAATTAATACTGCGTGGTACCCATCCCATGGGTCCCAAATCTCCAGGTTCAAGGGCATCTTCCTACATCGAAAACATGCATGAGACACCCAGAAGATGGTACACAGTGTGATCGGGAAAGGTTTCTAAAACGCACCTCATTTCTCATCTCCTTGTACTCGGGTTCGCCATTCCAGCCGCTTTACTAGCAATCTCCCTCCTTGGAGAATCAGCACCTTTAACCTCCTGTTCCGTACCGGTTGCCATTTGTCCTGAGGATGAACGGGAAGAGGGCGAAACAATGAGAGACTATCTCTAGGTGTTGGTGCAGGGACAGGTCACTCTATTTTCCCATCAGGAAGAAGAATTAACCAGAGGCTCAGCCTGCCGCCCGGAACCAGAAGAGGGCCTGAAGCAATCCTGCGCTTTTGCGGCCAGCTCCCAAAAAAGTGAGTTGAAAAATGGAGCTCAGGGGCACTGCAATTCACAAACCTGCAGAGTTATAAATGATAACTCTCGTCCACAAATATATTGAGGGAAGGCAACGAAGAGGATTTGAAAGCAAGGCGAAATTGCAGGAAACTGATTTCAGGAGGTAGATTCGAATCGTCTTTAAAGCACAGGAAAAGCGGCAAAACCTCGACAATGATGCCCTTGGCCAAAAAGGGCGTATGCGTTTTTTCCTGAATATATTCAGGAAAAAACGCATACGCCCTTTTTGGCCAACCAAGCAACCTGGAAAGGCAAATCAGCGCTACAAAGAAGTCTCGCTTCCCATCGGTCAAAAGGACCATGCTGAATAAAGTGTCAAAACCAGAAATGCAGGGCAGGCCATGGAGAAACGTGAGCCTTGCTACGCTGATGGGCGGGAGGTAAATTGCCAACAGCCACTCTGGAGAAGTGTACGGTGTGTCCTGAAACACCTAAAAAACGCAGCTTAGAGAGCATAGGGCACTTCCACTCATGGGCGTATAAATTGGGAAAACTAAAAATCAGCAAGACACAGGCACCCCAAAGTTTAGGGCTACTCTGCTGACAAGAACCTCCACTTCCTTACAACTTAAATATCCCAGGAAAGAGAAAAAAGGATAAAGACGTTGTGGTCCTTATGTACAATGGAATATCACTCAGCCATGAAATCAACGTCATAAGGCTAGTGGCAGCATGATGAGTGGATTTAGGTACGACGATTCTAAGTGAAATAAGTCAAACAGAAAACGACACTTATCATAAGATATCACTTATAGAGGGAATGTAAAAACCGCTACACTTGAACTGAATTACAAAACAGAACAGAGTCACACGTTTAGAAAACACACTATGGCTGCTTAACGGGAAAGGTGAGGTGGGGTGATGCGTAAAAGAAGGGTTTCAAATTAGCTCAGATACCGTTCCATAAACCCAATATGTAATAGACAAGACCTACTCCTTGCTCAGTGAACTTGACTCAACACCCCCTATTCAACGCCCAAGAATATATCTGACTAGTAAGAATCTTAAAACCTATGTGTTGATATCCCTCTGTAAGTGAGTCAAGTGGGTGTAAAGCGGCCTAAACACAGCAGTGAAAAGCAGCTAAACCCCATTATAAAAATCAACTACTTTTAAAAACCCGTGAAACAAAGACAGTGAAAGAGAGAAATTCTTACAAAATTCGTTCAGGGGCTGTGATGCCACCTGGATTGACCATATCTAGACCCACTGCTGATTGAGACATAAGGGTGAACACTTTTGGGGCTGAGAGGTTTGGTGAGGTTGCGTGAGCAAACGCAGACCCTTTAAAGTAATACTGCGTGGTACCCATCCCATGGGTCCCAAATCTCCAGGTTCAAGGGCATCTTCCTACATCGAAAACATGCATGAGAAACCCAGAAGATGGTACACCGTGTGATCGGGAAAGGTTTCTAAAACGCACCTCATTTCTCATCTCCTTGTGCTCGGGTTCGCCATTCCAGCCGCTTTACTAGCAATGTCCCTCCTTGGAGAATCAGCACCTTTAACCTCCTGTTCCGTCCAGGTTGCCATTTGTCCTGAGGATGAACGGGAAGAGGGCGAAACAATGAGAGACTAGCTCAAGAAGTTGGGGCAGGCACAGGTCACTCTATTTTCCCATCAGGAAGAAGAATTAACCACAGGCTCAGCCTGCCGCCCGGAACCAGAATAGGGCCTGAAGCAATCCTGCGCATTTGCGGCCAGCTCCCAAAAAAGCGAGTTGAAAAATGGAGCTCAGGGGCACTGCAATTCATAAACCTGCAGAGTTATAACTGATAACTCTCGTCCACAAATATATTGAGGGAAGGCAACGAAGAGGATTTGAAAGCAAGGCAGAATTGCAGGAAACTGATTTCAGGAGGTAGATTCGAATCGCCTTTAAAGCACAGGAAAAGCGGTAAAACCTCGACAATGATCTCCTTGGCCAAAAAGGGCGTATGCGTTTTTTCCTGAATATATTCAGGAAAAAACGCATACGCCCTTTTTGGCCAACCAAGCAACCTGGAAAGGCAAATCAGCGCTACAAAGAAGTCTTGCTTCCCATCGGTCAAAAGGACCATGCTGAATAAAGTGTCAAAACCAGAAATGCAGGGCAGGCCATGGAGAAACGGGAGCCTTGCTACGCTGATGGGCGGGATGTAAATTGCCAACAGCCACTCTGGAGAAGTGTACGGTGTGTCCTGAAACACCTAAAAAACTCAGCTTAGAGAGCATAGGGCACTTCCACTCATGGGCGTATAAATTGGGAAAACTAAAAATCAGCAAGACACAGGCACCCCAAAGTTTAGGGCTACTCTGCTGACAAGAACCTCCACTTCCTTACACCTTAAATATCCCAGGAAAGAGAAAAATGGATAAAGACGTTGTGGTCCTTATGTACAATGGAATATCACTCAGCCATGAAATCAACGTCATAAGGCTAGTGGCAGCATGATGAGTGGATTTAGGTACGACGATTCTAAGTGAAATAAGTCAAACAGAAAACGACACTTATCATAAGATATCACTTATAGAGGGAATGTAAAAACCGCTACACTTGAACTGAATTACAAAACAGAACAGAGTCACACGTTTAGAAAACACACTATGGCTGCTTAATGGGAAAGTTGAGGTGGGGTGATGCGTAAAAGAAGGGTTACAAATTAGCTTAGATACCGTTCCATAAACCCAGTATGTAATAGACAAGACCTACTCCTTGCTCAGTGAACTGGACTCAACACCCCCTATTCAAAGCCCAAGAATATATCTGACTAGTAAGAATATTAAAACCTATGTGTTGATATCCCTCTGTAAGTGAGTCAAGTGGGTTTAAAGCGGCCTAAACACAGCAGTGAAAAGCAGCTAAACCCCATTATAAAAATCAACTACTTTTAAAAACCCGTGAAACAAAGACAGTGAAAGAGAGAGAAATTCTTACAAAATTCGTTCAGGGGCTGTGATGCCACCTGGATTGACCATATCTAGACCCACTGCTGATTGAGACATAAGGGTGAACACTCTTGGGTCTGAGAGGTTTGGTGAGGTTGGGTGAGCAAACGCAGACCCTTTAAAGTAATACTGCGTGGTACCCATCCCATGGGTCCCAAATCTCCAGGTTTAAGGGCATCTTCCTACATCGAAAACATGCATGAGAAACCCAGAAGATGGTACACCGTGTGATCGGGAAAGGTTTCCAAAAGGCACCTCATTTCTCATCTCCTTGTGCTCGGGTTCGCCATTCCAACCGCTTTACTAGCAATCTCCCTCCTTGGAGAATCAGCACCTTTCACATCCTGTTCCGTACAGGTAGCCATTTGTCCAGAGGATGAACGGGAAGAGGGGGAACCAATGAGAGACTAGCTCTAGGTGTTGGGAAAGGTACAGGTCACTCTATTTTCCCATCAGGAAGAAGAATTAACCACAGGCTCACCCTGCCCCCCCGGAACCAGAATAGGGCCTGAAGCAATCCTGCGCTTTTGCGGCCTGCTCCCAAAAAAGCGAGTTGAAAAATGGAGCTCAGGGGCACTGCAATTCACAAACCTGCAGAGTTATCAATGATAACTCTCGTCCACAAATATATTGAGGGAAGGCAACGAAGAGGATTTGAAAGCAAGGCAGAATTGCAGGAAACTGATTTCAGGAGGTAGATTCGAATCGCCTTTAAAGCACAGGAAAAGCGGCAAAACCTCGACAATGATGCCCTTGGCCAAAAAGGGCGTATGCATTTTTTCTTGAATATATTCAGGAAAAAACGCATACGCCCTTTTTGGCCAACCAAGCAACCTGGACAGTCAAATCGGTGCTACAAAGAAGTCTCGCTTCCCTTCGGTCAAAAGGGCCGTGCTGAATAAAGTGTCAAAACCAGAAAGGCAGGACAGCCATGGAGAAACGGCAGCCTTGCTACGCTGATGGGCTGGATGTAAATTGCCAACAGCCACTCTGGAGAAGTGTTCGGTGTGTCCTGAAACATCTAAAAAACTCAGCTTACAGAGCATAGGGCACTTCCACTCATGGGCGTATAAATTGGGAAAACTGAAAATCAGGAAGACACAGGCACCCCAAAGTTTAGGGTTGCTCTGTTGACAAGAACCTCCACATCGATACACCTTAAATATCCCAGGAAAGAGAAAAATGGATAAAGACGTTGTGGTCCTTATGTACAATGGAATATCACTCAGCCATGAAATCAACGTCATAACGCTAGTGGCAGCATGATGAGTGGATTTAGGTACGACGATTCTAAGTGAAATAAGTCACACAGAAAGAGACACCTATGATAAGATATCACTTATAGAGGGAATGTAAAAACCGCTACACTTGAACTGAATTACGAAACAGAACAGAGTCACACGTTTAGAAAACACACTATGGATGCTTAACGGGAAAGGTGAGGTGGGGTGATGCATAAAACAAGGGTTTCAAATTAGCTCAGATACCGTTCCGTAAACCCAATATGAAATAGACAAGACCTGCTCCTTGCTCAGTGAACTGGACTCAACACCCCCTATTCACCGCACAAGAATATATCTGACTAGTAAGAATCTTAAAACCTATGTATTGATATCTCTCCGAAAGTGAGTCAAGTGGGTTTAAAGCGGCCTAAACACAGCAGTGAAAAGCAGCTAAACCCCATTATAAAAATCAACTACTTTTAAAAACCCGTGAAACAAAGAGAGTGAAAGAGAGAGAAATTCTTACGAAATTCGTTCAGGGGCTGTGATGCCACCTGGACTGACCATATCTAGACCCACTGCTGATTGAGACATAAGGGTGAACACTCTTGGGGCTGAGAGGTTTGGTGAGGTTGGGTGAGCAAACGCAGACCCTTTAAAGTAATACTGCGTGGTACCCATCCCATGGGTCCCAAATCTCCAGGTTTAAGGGCATCTTCCTACATCGAAAACATGCATGAGAAACCCAGAAGATGTTACACCGTGTGATCGGGAAAGGTTTCCAAAAGGCACCTCATTTCTCATCTCCTTGTGCTCGGGTTCGCCATTCCAACCGCTTTACTAGCAATCTCCCTCCTTGGAGAATCAGCACCTTTCACATCCTGTTCCGTACAGGTAGCCATTTGTCCTGAGGATGAACGGGAAGAGGGGGAACCAATGAGAGACTAGCTCTAGGTGTTGGGAAAGGCACAGGTCACTCTATTTTCCCATCAGGAAGAAGAATTAACCACAGGCTCAGCCTGCCCCCCCGGAACCAGAATAGGGCCTGAAGCAATCCTGCGCTTTTGCGGCCTGCTCCCAAAAAAGCGATTTGAAAAATGGAGCTCAGGGGCACTGCAATTCACAAACCTGCAGAGTTATCAATGATAACTCTCGTCCACAAATATATTGAGGGAAGGCAACGAAGAGGATTTGAAAGCAAGGCAGAATTGCAGGAAACTGATTTCAGGAGGTAGATTCGAATCGCCTTTAAAGCACAGGAAAAGCGGCAAAACCTCGACAATGATGCCCTTGGCCAAAAAGGGCGTATGCGTTTTTTCCTGAATATATTCAGGAAAAAACGCATACGCCCTTTTTGGCCAACCAAGCAACGTGGACAGTCAAATCGGCGCTACAAAGAAGTCTCGCTTCCCATCGGTCAAAAGGGCCGTGCTGAATAAAGTGTCAAAACCAGAAAGGCAGGACAGCCATGGAGAAACGGGAGCCTTGCTACGCTGATAGGCGGAATGTAAATTGCCAACAGCCACTCTGGAGAAGTGTACGGTGTGTCCTGAAACACCTAAAAAACTCAGCTTAGAGAGCATAGGGCACTTCCACTCATGGGCGTATAAATTGGGAAAACTAAAAATCAGCAAGACACAGGCACCCCAAAGTTTAGGGCTACTCTGCTGACAAGAACCTCCACTTCCTTACACCTTAAATATCCCAGGAAAGAGAAAAATGGATAAAGACGTTGTGGTCCTTATGTACAATGGAATATCACTCAGCCATGAAATCAACGTCATAAGGCTAGTGGCAGCATGATGAGTGGATTTAGGTACGACGATTCTAAGTGAAATAAGTCAAACAGAAAACGACATTTATCATAAGATATCACTTATAGAGGGAATGTAAAAACCGCTACACTTGAACTGAATTACAAAACAGAACAGAGTCACACGTTTAGAAAACACACTATGGCTGCTTAACGGGAAAGGTGAGGTGGGGTGATGCGTAAAAGAAGGGTTTCAAATTAGCTCAGATACCGTTCCATAAACCCAATATGTAATAGACAAGACCTACTCCTTGCTCAGTGAACTGGACTCAACACCCCCTATTCAACGCCCAAGAATATATCTGACTAGTAAGAATCTTAAAACCTATGTGTTGATATCCCTCTGTAAGTGAGTCAAGTGGGTTTAAAGCGGCCTAAACACAGCAGTGAAAAGCAGCTAAACCCCATTATAAAAATCAACTACTTTTAAAAACCCGTGAAACAAAGACAGTGAAAGAGAGAAATTCTTACAAAATTCGTTCAGGGGCTGTGATGCCACCTGGATTGACCATATCTAGACCCACTGCTGATTGAGACATAAGGGTGAACACTCTTGGGGCTGAGAGGTTTGGTGAGGTTGGGTGAGCAAACGCAGACCCTTTAAAGTAATACTGCGTGGTACCCATCCCATGGGTCCCAAATCTCCAGGTTCAAGGGCATCTTCCTACATCGAAAACATGCATGAGACACCCAGAAGATGGTACACAGTGTGATCGGGAAAGGTTTCTAAAACGCACCTCATTTCTCATCTCCTTGTACTCGGGTTCGCCATTCCAGCCGCTTTACTAGCAATCTCCCTCCTTGGAGAATCAGCACCTTTAACCTCCTGTTCCGTACCGGTTGCCATTTGTCCTGAGGATGAACGGGAAGAGGGCGAAACAATGAGAGACTATCTCTAGGTGTTGGTGCAGGCACAGGTCACTCTATTTTCCCATCAGGAAGAAGAATTAACCAGAGGCTCAGCCTGCCGCCCGGAACCAGAAGAGGGCCTGAAGCAATCCTGTGCTTTTGCGGCCAGCTCCCAAAAAAGCGAGTTGAAAAATGGAGCTCAGGGGCACTGCAATTCACAAACCTGCAGAGTTATAAATGATAACTCTCGTCCACAAATATATTGAGGGAAGGCAACGAAGAGGATTTGAAAGCAAGGCGAAATTGCAGGAAACTGATTTCAGGAGGTAGATTCGAATCGTCTTTAAAGCACAGGAAAAGCGGCAAAACCTCGACAATGATGCCCTTGGCCAAAAAGGGCGTATGCGTTTTTTCCTGAATATATTCAGGAAAAAACTCATACGCCCTTTTTGGCCAACCAAGCAACCTGGAAAGGCAAATCAGCGCTACAAAGAAGTCTCGCTTCCCATCGGTCAAAAGGACCATGCTGAATAAAGTGTCAAAACCAGAAATGCAGGGCAGGCCATGGAGAAACGGGAGCCTTGCTACGCTGATGGGCGGGATGTAAATTGCCAACAGCCACTCTGGAGAAGTGTACGGTGTGTCCTGAAACACCTAAAAAACTCAGCTTAGAGAGCCTAGGGCACTTCCACTCATGGGCGTATAAATTGGGAAAACTAAAAATCAGCAAGACACAGGCACCCCAAAGTTTAGGGCTACTCTGCTGACAAGAACCTCCACTTCCTTACACCTTAAATATCCCAGGAAAGAGAAAAATGGATAAAGACGTTGTGGTCCTTATGTACAATGGAATATCACTCAGCCATGAAATCAACGTCATAAGGCTAGTGGCAGCATGATGAGTGGATTTAGGTACGACGATTCTAAGTGAAATAAGTCAAACAGAAAACGACACTTATCATAAGATATCACTTATAGAGGGAATGTAAAAACCGTTACACTTGAACTGAATTACAAAACAGAACAGAGTCACACGTTTAGAAAACACACTATGGCTGCTTAATGGGAAAGGTGAGGTGGGGTGATGCGTAAAAGAAGGGTTTCAAATTAGCTTAGATACCGTTCCATAAACCCAGTATGTAATAGACAAGACCTACTCCTTGCTCAGTGAACTTGACTCAACACCCCCTATTCAAAGCCCAAGAATATATCTGACTAGTAAGAATCTTAAAACCTATGTGTTGATATCCCTCTGTAAGTGAGTCAAGTGGGTGTAAAGCGGCCTAACCACAGCAGTGAAAAGCAGCTAAACCCCATTATAAAAATCAACTACTTTTAAAAACCCGTGAAACAAAGACAGTGAAAGAGAGAAATTCTTACAAAATTCGTTCAGGGGCTGTGATGCCACCTGGATTGACCATATCTAGACCCACTGCTGATTGAGACATAAGGGTGAACACTTTTGGGGCTGAGAGGTTTGGTGAGGTTGCGTGAGCAAACGCAGACCCTTTAAAGTAATACTGCGTGGTACCCATCCCATTGGTCCCAAATCTCCAGGTTCAAGGGCATCTTCCTACATCGAAAACATGCATGAGAAACCCAGAAGATGGTACACCGTGTGATCGGGAAAGGTTTCTAAAACGCACCTCATTTCTCATCTCCTTGTGCTCGGGTTCGCCATTCCAGCCGCTTTACTAGCAATCTCCCTCCTTGGAGAATCAGCACCTTTAACCTCCTGTTCCGTCCAGGTTGCCATTTGTCCTGAGGATGAACGGGAAGAGGGCGAAACAATGAGAGACTAGCTCAAAAAGTTGGGGCAGGCACAGGTCACTCTATTTTCCCATCAGGAAGAAGAATTAACCACAGGCTCAGCCTGCCGCCCGGAACCAGAATAGGGCCTGAAGCAATCCTGCACTTTTGCGGCCAGCTCCCAAAAAAGCGAGTTGAAAAATGGAGCTCAGGGGCACTGCAATTCACAAACCTGCAGAGTTATAACTGATAACTCTCGTCCACAAATATATTGAGGGAAGGCAACGAAGAGGATTTGAAAGCAAGGCAGAATTGCAGGAAACTGATTTCAGGAGGTAGATTCGAATCGCCTTTAAAGCACAGGAAAAGCGGCAAAACCTCGACAATGATGCCCTTGGCCAAAAAGGGCGTATGCGTTTTTTCCTGAATATATTCAGGAAAAAACGCATACGCCCTTTTTGGCCAACCAAGCAACCTGGAAAGGCAAATCAGCGCTACAAAGAAGTCTCGCTTCCCATCGGTCAAAAGGACCATGCTGAATAAAGTGTCAAAACCAGAAATGCAGGGCAGGCCATGGAGAAACGGGAGCCTTGCTACGCTGATGGGCGGGATGTAAATTGCCAACAGCCACTCTGGAGAAGTGTACGGTGTGTCCTGAAACACCTAAAAAACTCAGCTTAGAGAGCATAGGGCACTTCCACTCATGGGCGTATAAATTGGGAAAACTAAAAATCAGCAAGACACAGGCACCCCAAAGTTTAGGGCTACTCTGCTGACAAGAACCTCCACTTCCTTACACCTTAAATATCTCAGGAAAGAGAAAAATGGATAAAGACGTTGTGGTCCTTATGTACAATGGAATATCACTCAGCCATGAAATCAACGTCATAAGGCTAGTGGCAGCATGATGAGTGGATTTAGGTACGACGATTCTAAGTGAAATAAGTCAAACAGAAAACGACACTTATCATAAGATATCACTTATAGAGGGAATGTAAAAACCGCTACACTTGAACTGAATTACAAAACAGAACAGAGTCACACGTTTAGAAAACACACTATGGCTGCTTAACGGGAAAGGTGAGGTGGGGTGATGCGTAAAAGAAGGGTTTCAAATTAGCTCAGATACCGTTCCATAAACCCAATATGTAATAGACAAGACCTACTCCTTGCTCAGTGAACTTGACTCAACACCCCCTATTCAACGCCCAAGAATATATCTGACTAGTAAGAATCTTAAAACCTATGTGTTGATATCCCTCTGTAAGTGAGTCAAGTGGGTGTAAAGCGGCCTAAACACAGCAGTGAAAAGCAGCTAAACCCCATTATAAAAATCAACTACTTTTAAAAACCCGTGAAACAAAGACAGTGAAAGAGAGAAATTCTTACAAAATTCGTTCAGGGGCTGTGATGCCACCTGGATTGACCATATCTAGACCCACTGCTGATTGAGACATAAGGGTGAACACTTTTGGGGCTGAGAGGTTTGGTGAGGTTGCGTGAGCAAACGCAGACCCTTTAAAGTAATACTGCGTGGTACCCATCCCATGGGTCCCAAATCTCCAGGTTCAAGGGCATCTTCCTACATCGAAAACATGCATGAGAAACACAGAAGATGGTACACCGTGTGATCGGGAAAGGTTTCTAAAACGCACCTCATTTCTCATCTCCTTGTGCTCGGGTTCGCCATTCCTGCCGCTTTACTAGCAATCTCCCTCCTTGGAGAATCAGCACCTTTAACCTCCTGTTCCGTCCAGGTTGCCATTTGTCCTGAGGATGAACGGGAAGAGGGCGAAACAATGAGAGACTAGCTCAAGAAGTTGGGGCAGGCACAGGTCACTCTATTTTCCCATCAGGAAGAAGAATTAACCACAGGCTCAGCCTGCCGCCCGGAACCAGAATAGGGCCTGAAGCAATCCTGCGCATTTGCGGCCAGCTCCCAAAAAAGCGAGTTGAAAAATGGAGCTCAGGGGCACTGCAATTCACAAACCTACAGAGTTATAACTGATAACTCTCGTCCACAAATATATTGAGGGAAGGCAACGAAGAGGATTTGAAAGCAAGGCAGAATTGCAGGAAACTGATTTCAGGAGGTAGATTCGAATCGCCTTTAAAGCACAGGAAAAGCGGCAAAACCTCGACAATGATGCCCTTGGCCAAAAAGGGCGTATGCGTTTTTTCCTGAATATATTCAGGAAAAAACGCATACGCCCTTTTTGGCCAACCAAGCAACCTGGAAAGGCAAATCAGCGCTACAAAGAAGTCTCGCTTCCCATCGGTCAAAAGGACCATGCTGAATAAAGTGTCAAAACCAGAAATGCAGGGCAGGCCATGGAGAAACGGGAGCCTTGCTACGCTGATGGGCGGGATGTAAATTGCCAACAGCCACTCTGGAGAAGTGTACGGTGTGTCCTGAAACACCTAAAAAACTCAGCTTAGAGAGCATAGGGCACTTCCACTCATGGGCGCATAAATTGGGAAAACTAAAAATCAGCAAGACACAGGCACCCCAAAGTTTAGGGCTACTCTGCTGACAAGAACCTCCACTTCCTTACACCTTAAATATCCCAGGAAAGAGAAAAATGGATAAAGACGTTGTGGTCCTTATGTACAATGGAATATCACTCAGCCATGAAATCAACGTCATAAGGCTAGTGGCAGCATGATGAGTGGATTTAGGTACGACGATTCTAAGTGAAATAAGTCAAACAGAAAACGACACTTATCATAAGATATCACTTATAGAGGGAATGTAAAAACCGCTACACTTGAACTGAATTACAAAACAGAACAGAGTCACACGTTTAGAAAACACACTATGGCTGCTTAACGGGAAAGGTGAGGTGGGGTGATGCGTAAAAGAAGGGTTTCAAATTAGCTCAGATACCGTTCCATAAACCCAATATGTAATAGACAAGACCTACTCCTTGCTCAGTGAACTGGACTCAACACCCCCTATTCAACGCCCAAGAATATATATGACTAGTAAGAATCTTAAAACCTATGTGTTGATATCCCTCTGTAAGTGAGTCAAGTGGGTGTAAAGCGGCCTAACCACAGCAGTGAAAAGCAGCTAAACCCCATTATAAAAATCAACTACTTTTAAAAACCCGTGAAACAAAGACAGTGAAAGAGAGAAATTCTTACAAAATTCGTTCAGGGGCTGTGATGCCACCTGGATTGACCATATCTAGACCCACTGCTGATTGAGACATAAGGGTGAACACTTTTGGGGCTGAGAGGTTTGGTGAGGTTGCGTGAGCAAACGCAGACCCTTTAAAGTAATACTGCGTGGTACCCATCCCATTGGTCCCAAATCTCCAGGTTCAAGGGCATCTTCCTACATCGAAAACATGCATGAGAAACCCAGAAGATGGTACACCGTGTGATCGGGAAAGGTTTCTAAAACGCACCTCATTTCTCATCTCCTTGTGCTCGGGTTCGCCATTCCAGCCGCTTTACTAGCAATCTCCCTCCTTGGAGAATCAGCACCTTTAACCTCCTGTTCCGTCCAGGTTGCCATTTGTCCTGAGGATGAACGGGAAGAGGGCGAAACAATGAGAGACTAGCTCAAGAAGTTGGGGCAGGCACAGGTCACTCTATTTTCCCATAAGGAAGAAGAATTAACCACAGGCTCAGCCTGCCGCCCGGAACCAGAATAGGGCCTGAAGCAATCCTGCGCTTTTGCGGCCAGCTCCCAAAAAAGCGAGTTGAAAAATGGAGCTCAGGGGCACTGCAATTCACAAACCTGCAGAGTTATAACTGATAACTCTCGTCCACAAATATATTGAGGGAAGGCAACAAAGAGGATTTGAAAGCAAGGCAGAATTGCAGGAAACTGATTTCAGGAGGTAGATTCGAATCGCCTTTAAAGCACAGGAAAAGCGGCAAAACCTCGACAATGATGCCCTTGGCCAAAAAGGGCGTATGCGTTTTTTCCTGAATATATTCAGGAAAAAACGCATACGCCCTTTTTGGCCAACCAAGCAACCTGGAAAGGCAAATCAGCGCTACAAAGAAGTCTCGCTTCCCATCGGTCAAAAGGACCATGCTGAATAAAGTGTCAAAACCAGAAATGAAGGGCAGGCCATGGAGAAACGTGAGCCTTGCTACGCTGATGGGCGGGATGTAAATTGCCAACAGCCACTCTGGAGAAGTGTACGGTGTGTCCTGAAACACCTAAAAAACTCAGCTTAGAGAGCATAGGGCACTTCCACTCATGGGCGTATAAATTGGGAAAACTAAAAATCAGCAAGACACAGGCACCCCAAAGTTTAGGGCTACTCTGCTGACAAGAACCTCCACTTCCTTACACCTTAAATATCCCAGGAAAGAGAAAAATGGATAAAGACGTTGTGGTCCTTATGTACAATGGAATATCACTCAGCCATGAAATCAACGTCATAAGGCTAGTGGCAGCATGATGAGTGGATTTAGGTACGACGATTCTAAGTGAAATAAGTCAAACAGAAAACGACACTTATCATAAGATATCACTTATAGAGGGAATGTAAAAACCGCTACACTTGAACTGAATTACAAAGCAACAGAGTCACACGTTTAGAAAACACACTATGGCTGCTTAACGGGAAAGGTGAGGTGGGGTGATGCGTAAAAGAAGGGTTTCAAATTAGCTCAAATAACGTTCCATAAACCCAATATGTAATAGACAAGACCTACTCCTTGCTCAGTGAACTTGACTCAACACCCCCTATTCAACGCCCAAGAATATATCTGACTAGTAAGAATCTTAAAACCTATGTGTTGATATCCCTCTGTAAGTGAGTCAAGTGGGTGTAAAGCGGCCTAAACACAGCAGTGAAAAGCAGCTAAACCCCATTATAAAAATCAACTACTTTTAAAAACCCGTGAAACAAAGACAGTGAAAGAGAGAGAAACTCTTACAAAATTCGTTCAGGGGCTGTGATGCCACCTGGATTGACCATATCTAGACCCACTGCTGATTGAGACATAAGGGTGAACACTCTTGGGGCTGAGAGGTTTGGTGAGGTTGGGTGAGCAAATGCAGACCCTTTAAAGTAATACTGCGTGATACCCATCCAATGGGTCCCAAATCTCCAGGTTCAAGGGCATCTTCCTACATCGAAAACATGCATGAGACACCCAGAAGATGGTACACCGTGTGATCGGGAAAGGTTTCTAAAACGCACCTCATTTCTCATCTCCTTGTGCTCGGGTTCGCCATTCCAGACGCTTTACTAGCAATCTCCCTCCTTGGAGAATCAGCACCTTTAACCTCCTGTTCCGTCCACGTTGCCATTTGTCCTGAGGATGAACGGGAAGAGAGCGAAATAATGAGAGACTAGCTCAAGAAGTTGGGGCAGGCACAGGTCACTCTATTTTCCCATCAGGAAGAAGAATTAACCACAGGCTCAGCCTGCCGCCCGGAACCAGAATAGGGTCTGAAGCAATCCTGCGCTTTTGCGGCCAGCGCCCAAAAAAGCGAGTTGAAAAATGGAGCTCAGGGGCACTGCAGTTCACAAACCTGCAGAGTTATAACTGATAACTCTCGTCCACAAATATATTGAGGGAAGGCAACGAAGAGGATTTGAAAGAAAGGCAGAATTGCAGGAAACTGATTTCAGGATGTAGATTCGAATCGCCTTTAAAGCACAGGAAAAGCGGCAAAACCTCGACAATGATGCCCTTGGCCAAAAAGGGCGTATGCGTTTTTTCCTGAATATATTCAGGAAAAAACGCATACGCCCTTTTTGGCCAACCAAGCAACCTGGAAAGGCAAATCAGCGCTACAAAGAAGTCTCGCTTCCCATCGGTCAAAAGGACCATGCTGAATAAGGTGTCAAAACCAGAAATGCAGGGCAGGCCATGGAGAAACGGGAGCCTTGCTACGCTGATGGGCGGGATGTAAATTGCCAACAGCCACTCTGGAGAAGTGTACGGTGTGTCCTGAAACACCTAAAAAACGCAGCTTAGAGAGCATAGGGCACTTCCACTCATGGGCGTATAAATTGGGAAAACTAAAAATCAGCAAGACACAGGCACCCCAAAGTTTAGGGCTACTCTGCTGACAAGAACCTCCGCTTCCTTACACCTTAAATATCCCAGGAAAGAGAAAAATGGATAAAGACGTTGTGGTCCTTATGTACAATGGAATATCACTCAGGCATGAAATCAACGTCATAAGGCTAGTGGCAGCATGATGAGTGGATTTAGGTACGACGATTCTAAGTGAAATAAGTCAAACAGAAAACGACACTTATCATAAGATATCACTTATAGAGGGAATGTAAAAACCGCTACACTTGAACTGAATTACAAAACAGAACAGAGTCACACGTTTAGAAAACACACTATGGCTGCTTAACGGGAAAGGTGAGGTGGGGTGATGCGTAAAAGAAGGGTTTCAAATTAGCTCAGATACCGTTCCATAAACCCAATATGTAATAGACAAGACCTACTCCTTGCTCAGTGAACTGGACTCAACACCCCCTATTCAACGCCGAAGAATATATATGACTAGTAAGAATCTTAAAACCTATGTGTTGATATCCCTCTGTAAGTGAGTCAAGTGGGTTTAAAGCGGCCTAAACACAGCAGTGAAAAGCAGCTAAACCCCATTATAAAAATCAACTACTTTTAAAAACCCGTGAAACAAAGACAGTGAAAGAGAGAGAAATTCTTACAAAATTCGTTCAGGGGCTGTGATGCCACCTGGATTGACCATATCTAGACCCACTGCTGATTGAGACATAAGGGTGAACACTCTTGGGGCTGAGAGGTTTGGTGAGGTTGGGTGAGCAAATGCAGACCCTTTAAAGTAATACTGCGTGGTACCCATCCCATGGGTCCCAAATCTTCAGGTTCAAGTGCATCTTCCTACATCGAAAATATGCATGAGACACCCAGAAGATGGTACACCGTGTGATCGGGAAAGGTTTCTAAAACGCACCTCATTTCTCATCTCCTTGTGCTCGGGTTCGCCATTCCAGACGCTTTACTAGCAATCTCCCTCCTTGGAGAATCAGCACCTTTAACCTCCTGTTCCGTCCAGGTTGCCATTTGTCCTGAGGATGAACGGGAAGAGAGCGGAACAATGAGAGACTAGCTCAAGAAGTTGGGGCAGGCACAGGTCACTCTATTTTCCCATCAGGAAGAAGAATTAACAACAGGCTCAGCCTGCCGCCCGGAACCAGAATAGGGTCTGAAGCAATCATGCGCTTTTGCGGCCAGCGCCCAAAAAAGCGAGTTGAAAAATGGAGCTCAGGGGCACTGCAATTCACAAACCTGCAGAGTTATAACTGATAACTCTCGTCCACAAATATATTGAGGGAAGGCAACGAAGAGGATTTGAAAGCAAGGCAGAATTGCAGGAAACTGATTTCAGGAGGTAGATTCGAATCGCCTTTAAAGCACAGGAAAAGCGGCAAAACCTCGAGAATGATGCCCTTGGCCAAAAAGGGCGTATGCGTTTTTTCCTGAATATATTCAGGAAAAAACTCATACGCCCTTTTTGGCCAACCAAGCAACCTGGAAAGGCAAATCAGCGCTACAAAGAAGTCTCGCTTCCCATCGGTCAAAAGGACCATGCTGAATAAAGTGTCAAAACCAGAAATGCAGGGCAGGCCATGGAGAAACGGGAGCCTTGCTACGCTGATGGGCGGGATGTAAATTGCCAACAGCCACTCTGGAGAAGTGTACGGTGTGTCCTGAAACACCTAAAAAACTCAGCTTAGAGAGCATAGGGCACTTCCACTCATGGGCGAATAAATTGGGAAAAATAAAAATCAGCAAGACACAGGCACCCCAAAGTTTAGGGCTACTCTGCTGAAAAGAACCTTCACTTCCTTACACCTTAAATATCCCAGGAAAGAGAAAAATGGATAAAGACGTTGTGGTCCTTATGTACAATGGAATATCACTCAGCCATGAAATCAACGTCATAAGGCTAGTGGCAGCATGATGAGTGGATTTAGGTACGACGATTCTAAGTGAAATAAGTCAAACAGAAAACGACACTTATCATAAGATATCAGTTATAGAGGGAATGAAAAAAACCGCTACACTTGAACTGAATTACAAAACAGAACAGAGTCACACGTTTAGAAAACACACTATGGCTGCTTAATGGGAAAGGTGAGGTGGGGTGATGCGTAAAAGAAGGGTTTCAAATTAGCTTAGATACCGTTCCATAAACCCAGTATGTAATAGACAAGACCTACTCCTTGCTCAGTGAACTTGACTCAACACCCCCTATTCAAAGCCCAAGAATATATCTGACTAGTAAGAATCTTAAAACCTATGTGTTGATATCCCTCTGTAAGTGAGTCAAGTGGGTGTAAAGCGGCCTAACCACAGCAGTGAAAAGCAGCTAAACCCCATTATAAAAATCAACTACTTTTAAAAACCCGTGAAACAAAGACAGTGAAAGAGAGAAATTCTTACAAAATTCGTTCAGGGGCTGTGATGCCACCTGGATTGACCATATCTAGACCCACTGCTGATTGAGACATAAGGGTGAACACTCTTGGGGCTGAGAGGTTTGGTGAGGTTGGGTGAGCAAACGCAGACCCTTTAAATTAATACTGCGTGGTACCCATCCCATGGGTCCCAAATCTCCAGGTTCAAGGGCATCTTCCTACATCGAAAACATGCATGAGACACCCAGAAGATGGTACACAGTGTGATCGGGAAAGGTTTCTAAAACGCACCTCATTTCTCATCTCCTTGTACTCGGGTTCGCCATTCCAGCCGCTTTACTAGCAATCTCCCTCCTTGGAGAAACAGCACCCTTAACCTCCTGTTCCGTACCGGTTGCCATTTGTCCTGAGGATGAACGGGAAGAGGGCGAAACAATGAGAGACTATCTCTAGGTGTTGGTGCAGGCACAGGTCACTCTATTTTCCCATCAGGAAGAAGAATTAACCACAGGCTCAGCCTGCCGCCCGGAACCAGAAGAGGGCCTGAAGCAATCCTGCGCTTTTGCGGCCAGCTCCCAAAAAAGCGAGTTGAAAAATGGAGCTCAGGGGCACTGCAATTCACAAACCTGCAGAGTTATAACTGATAACTCTCGTCCACAAATATATTGAGGGAAGGCAACAAAGAGGATTTGAAAGCAAGGCAGAATTGCAGGAAACTGATTTCAGGAGGTAGATTCGAATCGCCTTTAAAGCACAGGAAAAGCGGCAAAACCTCGACAATGATGCCCTTGGCCAAAAAGGGCGTATGCGTTTTTTCCTGAATATATTCAGGAAAAAACGCATACGCCCTTTTTGGCCAACCAAGCAACCTGGAAAGGCAAATCAGCGCTACAAAGAAGTCTCGCTTCCCATCGGTCAAAAGGACCATGCTGAATAAGGTGTCAAAACCAGAAATGCAGGGCAGGCCATGGAGAAACGGGAGCCTTGCTACGCTGATGGGCGGGATGTAAATTGCCAACAGCCACTCTGGAGAAGTGTACGGTGTGTCCTGAAACACCTAAAAAACGCAGCTTAGAGAGCATAGGGCACTTCCACTCATGGGCGTATAAATTGGGAAAACTAAAAATCAGCAAGACACAGGCACCCCAAAGTTTAGGGCTGCTCTGCTGACAAGAACCTCCACTTCCTTACACCTTAAATATCCCAGGAAAGAGAAAAATGGATAAAGACGTTGTGGTCCTTATGTACAATGGAATATCAGTCAGCCATGAAATCAACGTCATAACGCTAGTGGCAGCATGATGAGTGGATTTAGGTACGACGATTCTAAGTGAAATAAGTCAAACAGAAAACGACACTTATCATAAGATATCACTTATAGAGGGAATGTAAAAACCGCTACACTTGAACTGAATTACAAAACAGAACAGAGTCACACGTTTAGAAAACACACTATGGCTGCTTAACGGGAAAGGTGAGGTGGGGTGATGCGTAAAATAAGGGTTTCGAATTAGCTCAGATACCGTTCCATAAACCCAATATGTAATAGACAAGAACTACTCCTTGCTCAGTGAACTGGACTCAACACCCCCTATTCAACGTCCAAGAATATATCTGACTAGTAAGAATCTTAAAACCTATGTGTTGATATCCCTCTGTAAGTGAGTCAAGTGGGTTTAAAGCGGCCTAAACACAGCAGTGAAAAGCAGCTAAACCCCATTATAAAAATCAACTACTTTTAAAAACCCGTGAAACAAAGACAGTGAAAGAGAGAGAAATTCTTACAAAATTCGTTCAGGGGCTGTGATGCCACCTGGATTGACCATATCTAGACCCACTGCTGATAGAGACATAAGGGTGAACACTCTTGGGGCTGAGAGGTTTGGTGAGGTTGGGTGAGCAAACGCAGACCCTTTAAATTAATACTGCGTGGTACCCATCCCATGGGTCCCAAATCTCCAGGTTCAAGGGCATCTTCCTACATCGAAAACATGCATGAGACACCCAGAAGATGGTACACAGTGTGATCGGGAAAGGTTTCTAAAACGCACCTCATTTCTCATCTCCTTGTACTCGGGTTCGCCATTCCAGCCGCTTTACTAGCAATCTCCCTCCTTGGAGAATCAGCTCCTTTAACCTCCTGTTCCGTCCAGGTTGCCATTTGTCCTGAGGATGAACGGGAAGAGGGCGAAACAATGAGAGACTATCTCTAGGTGTTGGTGCAGGCACAGGTCACTCTATTTTCCCATCAGGAAGAAGAATTAACCACAGGCTCAGCCTGCCGCCCGGAACCAGAAGAGGGCCTGAAGCAATCCTGCGCTTTTGCGGCCAGCTCCCAAAAAAGCGAGTTGAAAAATGGAGCTCAGGGGCACTGCAATTCACAAACCTGCAGAGTTATAACTGATAACTCTCGTCCACAAATATATTGAGGGAAGGCAACAAAGAGGATTTGAAAGCAAGGCAGAATTGCAGGAAACTGATTTCAGGAGGTAGATTCGAATCGCCTTTAAAGCACAGGAAAAGCGGCAAAACCTCGACAATGATGCCCTTGGCCAAAAAGGGCGTATGCGTTTTTTCCTGAATATATTCAGGAAAAAACGCATACGCCCTTTTTGGCCAACCAAGCAACCTGGAAAGGCAAATCAGCGCTACAAAGAAGTCTCGCTTCCCATCGGTCAAAAGGACCATGCTGAATAAGGTGTCAAAACCAGAAATGCAGGGCAGGCCATGGAGAAACGGGAGCCTTGCTACGCTGATGGGCGGGATGTAAATTGCCAACAGCCACTCTGGAGAAGTGTATGGTGTGTCCTGAAACACCTAAAAAACGCAGCTTAGAGAGCATAGGGCACTTCCACTCATGGGCGTATAAATTGGGAAAACTAAAAATCAGCAAGACACAGGCACCCCAAAGTTTAGGGCTGCTCTGCTGACAAGAACCTCCACTTCCTTACACCTTAAATATCCCAGGAAAGAGAAAAATGGATAAAGACGTTGTGGTCCTTATGTACAATGGAATATCAGTCAGCCATGAAATCAACGTCATAACGCTAGTGGCAGCATGATGAGTGGATTTAGGTACGACGATTCTAAGTGAAATAAGTCAAACAGAAAACGACACTTATCATAAGATATCACTTATAGAGGGAATGTAAAAACCGCTACACTTGAACTGAATTACAAAACAGAACAGAGTCACACGTTTAGAAAACACACTATGGCTGCTTAACGGGAAAGGTGAGGTGGGGTGATGCGTAAAAGAAGGGTTTCGAATTAGCTCAGATACCGTTCCATAAACCCAATATGTAATAGACAAGACCTACTCCTTGCTCAGTGAACTGGACTCAACACCCCCTATTCAACGTCCAAGAATATATCTGACTAGTAAGAATCTTAAAACCTATGTGTTGATATCCCTCTGTAAGTGAGTCAAGTGGGTTTAAAGCGGCCTAAACACAGCAGTGAAAAGCAGCTAAACCCCATTATAAAAATCAACTACTTTTAAAAACCCGTGAAACAAAGACAGTGAAAGAGAGAGAAATTCTTACAAAATTCGTTCAGGGGCTGTGATGCCACCTGGATTGACCATATCTAGACCCACTGCTGATTGAGACATAAGGGTGAACACTCTTGGGGCTGAGAGGTTTGGTGAGGTTGGGTGAGCAAACGCAGACCCTTTAAAGTAATACTGCGTGGTACCCATCCCATGGGTCCCAAATCTCCAGGTTCAAGGGCATCTTCCTACATCGAAAACATGCATGAGACACCCAGAAGATGGTACACAGTGTGATCGGGAAAGGTTTCTAAAACGCACCTCATTTCTCATCTCCTTGTACTCGGGTTCGCCATTCCAGCCGCTTTACTAGCAATCTCCCTCCTTGGAGAAGCAGCTCCTTTAACCTCCTGTTCCGTCCAGGTTGCCATTTGTCCTGAGGATGAACGGGAAGAGGGCGAAACAATGAGAGACTATCTCTAGGTGTTGGTGCAGGCACAGGTCACTCTATTTTCCCATCAGGAAGAAGAATTAACCAGAGGCTCAGCCTGCCGCCCGGAACCAGAAGAGGGCCTGAAGCAATCCTGCGCTTTTGCGGCCAGCTCCCAAAAAAGCGAGTTGAAAAATGGAGCTCAGGGGCACTGCAATTCACAAACCTGCAGAGTTATAACTGATAACTCTCGTCCACAAATATATTGAGGGAAGGCAACGAAGAGGATTTGAAAGCAAGGCGAAATTGCAGGAAACTGATTTCAGGAGGTAGATTCGAATCGTCTTTAAAGCACAGGAAAAGCGGCAAAACCTCGACAATGATGCCCTTGGCCAAAAAGGGCGTATGCGTTTTTTCCTGAATATATTCAGGAAAAAACTCATACGCCCTTTTTGGCCAACCAAGCAACCTGGAAAGGCAAATCAGCGCTACAAAGAAGTCTCGCTTCCCATCGGTCAAAAGGACCATGCTGAATAAAGTGTCAAAACCAGAAATGCAGGGCAGGCCATGGAGAAACGGGAGCCTTGCTACGCTGATGGGCGGGATGTAAATTGCCAACAGCCACTCTGGAGAAGTGTACGGTGTGTCCTGAAACACCTAAAAAACTCAGCTTAGAGAGCATAGGGCACTTCCACTCATGGGCGTATAAATTGGGAAAACTAAAAATCAGCAAGACACAGGCACCCCAAAGTTTAGGGCTACTCTGCTGACAAGAACCTCCACTTCCTTACACCTTAAATATCCCAGGAAAGAGAAAAATGGATAAAGACGTTGTGGTCCTTATGTACAATGGAATATCACTCAGCCATGAAATCAACGTCATAAGGCTAGTGGCAGCATGATGAGTGGATTTAGGTACGACGATTCTAAGTGAAATAAGTCAAACAGAAAACGACACTTATCATAAGATATCACTTATAGAGGGAATGTAAAAACCGCTACACTTGAACTGAATTACAAAACAGAACAGAGTCACACGTTTAGAAAACACACTATGGCTGCTTAACGGGAAAGGTGAGGTGGGGTGATGCGTAAAAGAAGGGTTTCAAATTAGCTCAGATACCGTTCCATAAACCCAATATGTAATAGACAAGACCTACTCCTTGCTCAGTGAACTTGACTCAACACCCCCTATTCAAAGCCCAAGAATATATCTGACTAGTAAGAATCTTAAAACCTATGTGTTGATATCCCTCTGTAAGTGAGTCAAGTGGGTGTAAAGCGGCCTAACCACAGCAGTGAAAAGCAGCTAAACCCCATTATAAAAATCAACTACTTTTAAAAACCCGTGAAACAAAGACAGTGAAAGAGAGAAATTCTTACAAAATTCGTTCAGGGGCTGTGATGCCACCTGGATTGACCATATCTAGACCCACTGCTGATTGAGACATAAGGGTGAACACTCTTGGGGCTGAGAGGTTTGGTGAGGTTGGGTGAGCAAACGCAGACCCTTTAAATTAATACTGCGTGGTACCCATCCCATGGGTCCCAAATCTCCAGGTTCAAGGGCATCTTCCTACATCGAAAACATGCATGAGACACCCAGAAGATGGTACACAGTGTGATCGGGAAAGGTTTCTAAAACGCACCTCATTTCTCATCTCCTTGTACTCGGGTTCGCCATTCCAGCCGCTTTACTAGCAATCTCCCTCCTTGGAGAAACAGCACCCTTAACCTCCTGTTCCGTACCGGTTGCCATTTGTCCTGAGGATGAACGGGAAGAGGGCGAAACAATGAGAGACTATCTCTAGGTGTTGGTGCAGGCACAGGTCACTCTATTTTCCCATCAGGAAGAAGAATTAACCACAGGCTCAGCCTGCCGCCCGGAACCAGAAGAGGGCCTGAAGCAATCCTGCGCTTTTGCGGCCAGCTCCCAAAAAAGCGAGTTGAAAAATGGAGCTCAGGGGCACTGCAATTCACAAACCTGCAGAGTTATAACTGATAACTCTCGTCCACAAATATATTGAGGGAAGGCAACAAAGAGGATTTGAAAGCAAGGCAGAATTGCAGGAAACTGATTTCAGGAGGTAGATTCGAATCGCCTTTAAAGCACAGGAAAAGCGGCAAAACCTCGACAATGATGCCCTTGGCCAAAAAGGGCGTATGCGTTTTTTCCTGAATATATTCAGGAAAAAACGCATACGCCCTTTTTGGCCAACCAAGCAACCTGGAAAGGCAAATCAGCGCTACAAAGAAGTCTCGCTTCCCATCGGTCAAAAGGACCATGCTGAATAAGGTGTCAAAACCAGAAATGCAGGGCAGGCCATGGAGAAACGGGAGCCTTGCTACGCTGATGGGCGGGATGTAAATTGCCAACAGCCACTCTGGAGAAGTGTACGGTGTGTCCTGAAACACCTAAAAAACGCAGCTTAGAGAGCATAGGGCACTTCCACTCATGGGCGTATAAATTGGGAAAACTAAAAATCAGCAAGACACAGGCACCCCAAAGTTTAGGGCTGCTCTGCTGACAAGAACCTCCACTTCCTTACACCTTAAATATCCCAGGAAAGAGAAAAATGGATAAAGACGTTGTGGTCCTTATGTACAATGGAATATCAGTCAGCCATGAAATCAACGTCATAACGCTAGTGGCAGCATGATGAGTGGATTTAGGTACGACGATTCTAAGTGAAATAAGTCAAACAGAAAACGACACTTATCATAAGATATCACTTATAGAGGGAATGTAAAAACCGCTACACTTGAACTGAATTACAAAACAGAACAGAGTCACACGTTTAGAAAACACACTATGGCTGCTTAACGGGAAAGGTGAGGTGGGGTGATGCGTAAAATAAGGGTTTCGAATTAGCTCAGATACCGTTCCATAAACCCAATATGTAATAGACAAGAACTACTCCTTGCTCAGTGAACTGGACTCAACACCCCCTATTCAACGTCCAAGAATATATCTGACTAGTAAGAATCTTAAAACCTATGTGTTGATATCCCTCTGTAAGTGAGTCAAGTGGGTTTAAAGCGGCCTAAACACAGCAGTGAAAAGCAGCTAAACCCCATTATAAAAATCAACTACTTTTAAAAACCCGTGAAACAAAGACAGTGAAAGAGAGAGAAATTCTTACAAAATTCGTTCAGGGGCTGTGATGCCACCTGGATTGACCATATCTAGACCCACTGCTGATAGAGACATAAGGGTGAACACTCTTGGGGCTGAGAGGTTTGGTGAGGTTGGGTGAGCAAACGCAGACCCTTTAAATTAATACTGCGTGGTACCCATCCCATGGGTCCCAAATCTCCAGGTTCAAGGGCATCTTCCTACATCGAAAACATGCATGAGACACCCAGAAGATGGTACACAGTGTGATCGGGAAAGGTTTCTAAAACGCACCTCATTTCTCATCTCCTTGTACTCGGGTTCGCCATTCCAGCCGCTTTACTAGCAATCTCCCTCCTTGGAGAATCAGCTCCTTTAACCTCCTGTTCCGTCCAGGTTGCCATTTGTCCTGAGGATGAACGGGAAGAGGGCGAAACAATGAGAGACTATCTCTAGGTGTTGGTGCAGGCACAGGTCACTCTATTTTCCCATCAGGAAGAAGAATTAACCACAGGCTCAGCCTGCCGCCCGGAACCAGAAGAGGGCCTGAAGCAATCCTGCGCTTTTGCGGCCAGCTCCCAAAAAAGCGAGTTGAAAAATGGAGCTCAGGGGCACTGCAATTCACAAACCTGCAGAGTTATAACTGATAACTCTCGTCCACAAATATATTGAGGGAAGGCAACAAAGAGGATTTGAAAGCAAGGCAGAATTGCAGGAAACTGATTTCAGGAGGTAGATTCGAATCGCCTTTAAAGCACAGGAAAAGCGGCAAAACCTCGACAATGATGCCCTTGGCCAAAAAGGGCGTATGCGTTTTTTCCTGAATATATTCAGGAAAAAACGCATACGCCCTTTTTGGCCAACCAAGCAACCTGGAAAGGCAAATCAGCGCTACAAAGAAGTCTCGCTTCCCATCGGTCAAAAGGACCATGCTGAATAAGGTGTCAAAACCAGAAATGCAGGGCAGGCCATGGAGAAACGGGAGCCTTGCTACGCTGATGGGCGGGATGTAAATTGCCAACAGCCACTCTGGAGAAGTGTATGGTGTGTCCTGAAACACCTAAAAAACGCAGCTTAGAGAGCATAGGGCACTTCCACTCATGGGCGTATAAATTGGGAAAACTAAAAATCAGCAAGACACAGGCACCCCAAAGTTTAGGGCTGCTCTGCTGACAAGAACCTCCACTTCCTTACACCTTAAATATCCCAGGAAAGAGAAAAATGGATAAAGACGTTGTGGTCCTTATGTACAATGGAATATCAGTCAGCCATGAAATCAACGTCATAACGCTAGTGGCAGCATGATGAGTGGATTTAGGTACGACGATTCTAAGTGAAATAAGTCAAACAGAAAACGACACTTATCATAAGATATCACTTATAGAGGGAATGTAAAAACCGCTACACTTGAACTGAATTACAAAACAGAACAGAGTCACACGTTTAGAAAACACACTATGGCTGCTTAACGGGAAAGGTGAGGTGGGGTGATGCGTAAAAGAAGGGTTTCGAATTAGCTCAGATACCGTTCCATAAACCCAATATGTAATAGACAAGACCTACTCCTTGCTCAGTGAACTGGACTCAACACCCCCTATTCAACGTCCAAGAATATATCTGACTAGTAAGAATCTTAAAACCTATGTGTTGATATCCCTCTGTAAGTGAGTCAAGTGGGTTTAAAGCGGCCTAAACACAGCAGTGAAAAGCAGCTAAACCCCATTATAAAAATCAACTACTTTTAAAAACCCGTGAAACAAAGACAGTGAAAGAGAGAGAAATTCTTACAAAATTCGTTCAGGGGCTGTGATGCCACCTGGATTGACCATATCTAGACCCACTGCTGATTGAGACATAAGGGTGAACACTCTTGGGGCTGAGAGGTTTGGTGAGGTTGGGTGAGCAAACGCAGACCCTTTAAAGTAATACTGCGTGGTACCCATCCCATGGGTCCCAAATCTCCAGGTTCAAGGGCATCTTCCTACATCGAAAACATGCATGAGACACCCAGAAGATGGTACACAGTGTGATCGGGAAAGGTTTCTAAAACGCACCTCATTTCTCATCTCCTTGTACTCGGGTTCGCCATTCCAGCCGCTTTACTAGCAATCTCCCTCCTTGGAGAAGCAGCTCCTTTAACCTCCTGTTCCGTCCAGGTTGCCATTTGTCCTGAGGATGAACGGGAAGAGGGCGAAACAATGAGAGACTATCTCTAGGTGTTGGTGCAGGCACAGGTCACTCTATTTTCCCATCAGGAAGAAGAATTAACCAGAGGCTCAGCCTGCCGCCCGGAACCAGAAGAGGGCCTGAAGCAATCCTGCGCTTTTGCGGCCAGCTCCCAAAAAAGCGAGTTGAAAAATGGAGCTCAGGGGCACTGCAATTCACAAACCTGCAGAGTTATAACTGATAACTCTCGTCCACAAATATATTGAGGGAAGGCAACGAAGAGGATTTGAAAGCAAGGCGAAATTGCAGGAAACTGATTTCAGGAGGTAGATTCGAATCGTCTTTAAAGCACAGGAAAAGCGGCAAAACCTCGACAATGATGCCCTTGGCCAAAAAGGGCGTATGCGTTTTTTCCTGAATATATTCAGGAAAAAACTCATACGCCCTTTTTGGCCAACCAAGCAACCTGGAAAGGCAAATCAGCGCTACAAAGAAGTCTCGCTTCCCATCGGTCAAAAGGACCATGCTGAATAAAGTGTCAAAACCAGAAATGCAGGGCAGGCCATGGAGAAACGGGAGCCTTGCTACGCTGATGGGCGGGATGTAAATTGCCAACAGCCACTCTGGAGAAGTGTACGGTGTGTCCTGAAACACCTAAAAAACTCAGCTTAGAGAGCATAGGGCACTTCCACTCATGGGCGTATAAATTGGGAAAACTAAAAATCAGCAAGACACAGGCACCCCAAAGTTTAGGGCTACTCTGCTGACAAGAACCTCCACTTCCTTACACCTTAAATATCCCAGGAAAGAGAAAAATGGATAAAGACGTTGTGGTCCTTATGTACAATGGAATATCACTCAGCCATGAAATCAACGTCATAAGGCTAGTGGCAGCATGATGAGTGGATTTAGGTACGACGATTCTAAGTGAAATAAGTCAAACAGAAAACGACACTTATCATAAGATATCACTTATAGAGGGAATGTAAAAACCGCTACACTTGAACTGAATTACAAAACAGAACAGAGTCACACGTTTAGAAAACACACTATGGCTGCTTAACGGGAAAGGTGAGGTGGGGTGATGCGTAAAAGAAGGGTTTCAAATTAGCTCAGATACCGTTCCATAAACCCAATATGTAATAGACAAGACCTACTCCTTGCTCAGTGAACTTGACTCAACACCCCCTATTCAACGCCCAAGAATATATCTGACTAGTAAGAATCTTAAAACCTATGTGTTGATATCCCTCTGTAAGTGAGTCAAGTGGGTGTAAAGCAGCCTAAACACAGCAGTGAAAAGCAGCTAAACCCCATTATAAAAATCAACTAATTTTAAAAACCCGTGAAACAAAGACAGTGAAAGAGAGAAATTCTTACAAAATTCGTTCAGGGGCTGTGATGCCACCTGGATTGACCATATCTAGACCCACTGCTGATTGAGACATAAGGGTGAACACTTTTGGGGCTGAGAGGTTTGGTGAGGTTGCGTGAGCAAACGCAGACCCTTTAAAGTAATACTGCGTGGTACCCATCCCATGGGTCCCAAATCTCCAGGTTCAAGGGCATCTTCCTACATCGAAAACATGCATGAGAAACCCAGAAGATGGTACACCGTGTGATCGGGAAAGGTTTCTAAAACGCACCTCATTTCTCATCTCCTTGTGCTCGGGTTCGCCATTCCAGCCGCTTTACTAGCAATCTCCCTCCTTGGAGAATCAGCACCTTTAACCTCCTGTTCCGTCCAGGTTGCCATTTGTCCTGAGGATGAACGGGAAGAGGGCGAAACAATGAGAGACTAGCTCAAGAAGTTGGGGCAGGCACAGGTCACTCTATTTTCCCATCAGGAAGAAGAATTAACCACAGGCTCAGCCTGCCGCCCGGAACCAGAATAGGGCCTGAAGCAATCCTGCGCATTTGCGGCCAGCTCCCAAAAAAGCGAGTTGAAAAATGGAGCTCAGGGGCACTGCAATTCACAAACCTGCAGAGTTATAACTGATAACTCTCGTCCACAAATATATTGAGGGAAGGCAACGAAGAGGATTTGAAAGCAAGGCAGAATTGCAGGAAACAGATTTCAGGAGGTAGATTCGAATCGTCTTTAAAGCACAGGAAAAGCGGCAAAACCTCGACAATGATGCCCTTGGCCAAAAAGGGCGTATGCGTTTTTTCCTGAATATATTCAGGAAAAAACGCATACGCCCTTTTTGGCCAACCAAGCAACCTGGAAAGGCAAATCAGCGCTACAAAGAAGTCTCGCTTCCCATCGGTCAAAAGGACCATGCTGAATAAAGTGTCAAAACCAGAAATGCAGGGCAGGCCATGGAGAAACGGGAGCCTTGCTACGCTGATGGGCGGGATGTAAATTGCCAACAGCCACTCTGGAGAAGTGTACGGTGTGTCCTGAAACACCTAAAAAACGCAGCTTAGAGAGCATAGGGCACTTCCACTCATGGGCGTATAAATTGGGAAAACTAAAAATCAGCAAGACACAGGCACCCCAAAGTTTAGGGCTGCTCTGCTGACAAGAACCTCCACTTCCTTACACCTTAAATATCCCAGGAAAGAGAAAAATGGATAAAGACGTTGTGGTCCTTATGTACAATGGAATATCACTCAGCCATGAAATCAACGTCATAACGCTAGTGGCAGCATGATGAGTGGATTTAGGTACGACGATTCTAAGTGAAATAAGTCAAACAGAAAAAGACACTTATCATAAGATATCACTTATAGAGGGAATGTAAAAACCGCTACACTTGAACTGAATTACAAAACAGAACAGAGTCACACGTTTAGAAAACACACTATGGCTGCTTAACGGGAAAGGTGAGGTGGGGTGATGCGTAAAAGAAGGGTTTCAAATTAGCTCAGATACCGTTCCATAAACCCAATATGTAATAGACAAGACCTACTCCTTGCTCAGTGAACTGGACTCAACACCCCCTATTCAACGCCCAAGAATATATATGACTAGTAAGAATCTTAAAACCTATGTGTTGATATCCCTCTGTAAGTGAGTCAAGTGGGTGTAAAGCGGCCTAAACACAGCAGTGAAAAGCAGCTAAACCCCATTATAAAAATCAACTACTTTTAAAAACCCGTGAAACAAAGACAGTGAAAGAGAGAGAAATTCTTACAAAATTCGTTCAGGGGCTGTGATGCCACCTGGATTGACCATATCTAGACCCACTGCTGATTGAGACATAAGGGTGAACACTCTTGGGGCTGAGAGGTTTGGTGAGGTTGCGTGAGCAAACGCAGACCCTTTAAAGTAATACTGCGTGGTACCCATCCCATGGGTCCCAAATCTCCAGGTTCAAGGGCATCTTCCTACATCGAAAACATGCATGAGAAACCCAGAAGATGGTACACCGTGTGATCGGGAAAGGTTTCTAAAACGCACCTCATTTCTCATCTCCTTGTGCTCGGGTTCGCCTTTCCAGCCGCTTTACTAGCAATCTCCCTCCTTGGAGAATCAGCACCTTTAACCTCCTGTTCCGTCCAGGTTGCCATTTGTCCTGAGGATGAATGGGAAGAGGGCGAAACAATGAGAGACCAACTCAAGAAGTTGGGGCAGGCACAGGTCACTCTATTTTCCCATCAGGAAGAAGAATTAACCAGAGGCTCAGCCTGCCGCCCGGAACCAGAATAGGGCCTGAAGCAATCCTGCGCTTTTGCGGCCAGCTCGCAAAAAAGCGAGTTGAAAAATGGAGCTCAGGGGCACTGCAATTCACAAACCTGCAGAGTTATAAATGATAACTCTCGTCCACAAATATATTGAGGGAAGGCAACAAAGAGGATTTGAAAGCAAGGCGGAATTGCAGGAAACTGATTTCAGGATGTAGATTCGAATCGCCTTTAAAGCACAGGAAAAGCGGCAAAACCTCGACAATGATGCCCTTGGCCAAAAAGGGCGTATGCGTTTTTTCCTGAATATATTCAGGAAAAAACGCATACGCCCTTTTTGGCCAACCAAGCAACCTGGAAAGGCAAATCAGCGCTACAAAGAAGTCTCTCTTCCCATCGGTCAAAAGGACCATGCTGAATAAAGTGTCAAAACCAGAAATGCAGGGCAGGCCATGGAGAAACGGGAGCCTTGCTACGCTGATGGGCGGGATGTAAATTGCCAACAGCCACTCTGGAGAAGTGTACGGTGTGTCCTGAAACACCTAAAAAACTCAGCTTAGAGAGCATAGGGCACTTCCACTCATGGGCGTATAAATTGGGAAAACTAAAAATCAGCAAGACACAGGCACCCCAAAGTTTAGGGCTACTCTGCTGACAAGAACCTCCACTTCCTTACACCTTAAATATCCCAGGAAAGAGAAAAATGGATAAAGACGTTGTGGTCCTTATGTACAATGGAATATCACTCAGCCATGAAATCAACGTCATAAGGCTAGTGGCAGCATGATGAGTGGATTTAGGTACGACGATTCTAAGTGAAATAAGTCAAACAGAAAACGACACTTATCATAAGATATCACTTATAGAGGGAATGTAAAAACCGCTACACTTGAACTGAATTACAAAACAACAGTGTCACACGTTTAGAAAACACACTATGGCTGCTTAACGGGAAAGGTGAGGTGGGGTGATGCGTAAAAGAAGGGTTTCAAATTAGCTCAGATACCGTTCCATAAACCCAATATGTAATAGACAAGACCTACTCCTTGCTCAGTGAACTTGACTCAACACCCCCTATTCAACGCCCAAGAATATATCTGACTAGTAAGAACCTTAAAACCTATGTGTTGATATCCCTCTGTAAGTGAGTCAAGTGGGTGTAAAGCGGCCTAAACACAGCAGTGAAAAGCAGCTAAACCCCATTATAAAAATCAACTACTTTTAAAAACCCGTGAAACAAAGACAGTGAAAGAGAGAGAAACTCTTACAAAATTCGTTCAGGGGCTGTGATGCCACCTGGATTAACCATATCTAGACCCACTGCTGATTGAGACATAAGGGTGAACACTCTTGGGGCTGAGAGGTTTGGTGAGGTTGGGTGAGCAAATGCAGACCCTTTAAAGTAATCCTGCGTGGTACCCATCCCATGGGTCCCAAATCTCCAGGTTCAAGGGCATCTTCCTACATCGAAAACATGCATGAGACACCCAGAAGATGGTACACCGTGTGATCGGGAAAGGTTTCTAAAACGCACCTCATTTCTCATCTCCTTGTGCTCGGGTTCGCCATTCCAGACGCTTTACTAGCAATCTCCCTCCTTGGAGAATCAGCACCTTTAACCTCCTGTTCCGTCCAGGTTGCCATTTGTCCTGAGGATGAACGGGAAGAGAGCGAAACAATGAGAGACTAGCTCAAGAAGTTGGGGCAGGCACAGGTCACTCTATTTTCCCATCAGGAAGAAGAATTAACCACAGGCTCAGCCTGCCGCCCGGAACCAGAATAGGGTCTGAAGCAATCCTGCGCTTTTGCGGCCAGCGCCCAAAAAAGCGAGTTGAAAAATGGAGCTCAGGGGCACTGCAATTCACAAACCTGCAGAGTTATAACTGATAACTCTCGTCCACAAATATATTGAGGGAAGGCAACGAAGAGGATTTGAAAGCAAAGCAGAATTGCAGGAAACTGATTTCAGGAGGTAGATTCGAATCGCCTTTAAAGCACAGGAAAAGCGGCAAAACCTCGACAATGATGCCCTTGGCCAAAAAGGGCGTATGCGTTTTTTCCTGAATATATTCAGGAAAAAACGCATACGCCCTTTTTGGCCAACCAAGCAACCTGGAAAGGCAAATCAGCGCTACAAAGAAGTCTCGCTTCCCATCGGTCAAAAGGACCATGCTGAATAAGGTGTCAAAACCAGAAATGCAGGGCAGGCCATGGAGAAACGGGAGCCTTGCTACGCTGATGGGCGGGATGTAAATTGCCAACAGCCACTCTGGAGAAGTGTACGGTGTGTCCTGAAACACCTAAAAAACTCAGCTTAGAGAGCATAGGGCACTTCCACTCATGGGCGTATAAATTGGGAAAACTAAAAATCAGCAAGACACAGGCACCCCAAAGTTTAGGGCTGCTCTGCTGACAAGAACCTCCACTTCCTTACACCTTAAATATCCCAGGAAAGAGAAAAATGGATAAAGACGTTGTGGTCCTTATGTACAATGGAATATCACTCAGCCATGAAATCAACGTCATAAGGCTAGTGGCAGCATGATGAGTGGATTTAGGTACGACGATTCTAAGTGAAATAAGTCAAACAGAAAACGACACTTATCATAAGATATCACTTATAGAGGGAATGTAAAAACCGCTACACTTGAACTGAATTACAAAAGAGAACAGAGTCACACGTTTAGAAAACACACTATGGCTGCTTAACGGGAAAGGTGAGGTGGGGTGATGCGTAAAAGAAGGGTTTCAAATTAGCTCAGATACCGTTCCATAAACCCAATATGTAATAGACAAGACCTACTCCTTGCTCAGTGAACTGGACTCAACACCCCCTATTCAACGCCCAAGAATATATATGACTAGTAAGAATCTTAAAACCTATGTGTTGATATCCCTCTGTAAGTGAGTCAAGTGGGTGTAAAGCGGCCTAAACACAGCAGTGAAAAGCAGCTAAACCCCATTATAAAAATCAACTACTTTTAAAAACCCGTGAAACAAAGACAGTGAAAGAGAGAAATTCTTACAAAATTCGTTCAGGGGCTGTGATGCCACCTGGATTGACCATATCTAGACCCACTGCTGATTGAGACATAAGGGTGAACACTTTTGGGGCTGAGAGGTTTGGTGAGGTTGCGTGAGCAAACGCAGACCCTTTAAAGTAATACTGCGTGGTACCCATCCCATGAGTCCCAAATCTCCAGGTTCAAGGGCATCTTCCTACATCGAAAACATGCATGAGAAACCCAGAAGATGGTACACCGTGTGATCGGGAAAGGTTTCTAAAACGCACCTCATTTCTCATCTCCTTGTGCTCGGGTTCGCCATTCCAGCCGCTTTACTAGCAATCTCCCTCCTTGGAGATTCAGCACCTTTAACCTCCTGTTCCGTCCAGGTTGCCATTTGTCCTGAGGATGAACGGGAAGAGGGCGAAACAATGAGAGACTAGCTCAAGAAGTTGGGGCAGGCACAGGTCACTCTATTTTCCCATCAGGAAGAAGAATTAACCACAGGCTCAGCCTGCCGCCCGGAACCAGAATAGGGCCTGAAGCAATCCTGCGCATTTGCGGCCAGCTCCCAAAAAAGCGAGTTGAAAAATGGAGCTCAGGGGCACTGCAATTCACAAACCTGCAGAGTTATAACTGATAACTCTCGTCCACAAATATATTGAGGGAAGGCAACGAAGAGGATTTGAAAGCAAGGCAGAATTGCAGGAAACTGATTTCAGGAGGTAGATTCGAATCGTCTTTAAAGCACAGGAAAAGCGGCAAAACCTCGACAATGATGCCCTTGGCCAAAAAGGGCGTATGCGTTTTTTCCTGAATATATTCAGGAAAAAACGCATACGCCCTTTTTGGCCAACCAAGCAACCTGGAAAGGCAAATCAGCGCTACAAAGAAGTCTCGCTTCCCATCGGTCAAAAGGACCATGCTGAATAAAGTGTCAAAACCAGAAATGCAGGGCAGGCCATGGAGAAACGGGAGCCTTGCTACGCTGATGGGCGGGATGTAAATTGCCAACAGCCACTCTGGAGAAGTGTACGGTGTGTCCTGAAACACCTAAAAAACTCAGCTTAGAGAGCATAGGGCACTTCCACTCATGGGCGTATAAATTGGGAAAACTAAAAATCAGCAAGACACAGGCACCCCAAAGTTTAGGGCTGCTCTGCTGACAAGAACCTCCACTTCCTTACACCATAAATATCCCAGGAAAGAGAAAAATGGATAAAGACGTTGTGGTCCTTATGTACAATGGAATATCACTCAGCCATGAAATCAACGTCATAAGGCTACTGGCAGCATGATGAGTAGATTTAGGTACGACGATTCTAAGTGAAATAAGTCAAACAGAAAACGACACTTATCATAAGATATCACTTATAGAGGGAATGTAAAAACCGCTACACTTGAACTGAATTACAAAACAGAACAGAGTCACACGTTTAGAAAACACACTATGGCTGCTTAACGGGAAAGGTGAGGTGGGGTGATGCGTAAAAGAAGGGTTTCAAATTAGCTCAGATACCGTTCCATAAACCCAATATGTAATAGACAAGACCTACTCCTTGCTCAGTGAACTGGACTCAACACCCCCTATTCAACGCCCAAGAATATATATGACTAGTAAGAATCTTAAAACCTATGTGTTGATATCCCTCTGTAAGTGAGTCAAGTGGGTGTAAAGCGGCCTAAACACAGCAGTGAAAAGCAGCTAAACCCCATTATAAAAATCAACTACTTTTAAAAACCCGTGAAACAAAGACAGTGAAAGAGAGAGAAATTCTTACAAAATACGTTCAGGGGCTGTGATGCCACCTGGATTGACCATATCTAGACCCACTGCTGATTGAGACATAAGGGTGAACACTCTTGGGGCTGAGAGGTTTGGTGAGGTTGCGTGAGCAAACGCAGACCCTTTAAAGTAATACTGCGTGGTACCCATCCCATGGGTCCCAAATCTCCAGGTTCAAGGGCATCTTCCTACATCGAAAACATTCATGAGAAACCCAGAAGATGGTACACCGTGTGATCGGGAAAGGTTTCTAAAACGCACCTCATTTCTCATCTCCTTGTGCTCGGGTTCGCCTTTCCAGCCGCTTTACTAGCAATCTCCCTCCTTGGAGAATCAGCACCTTTAACCTCCTGTTCCGTCCAGGTTGCCATTTGTCCTGAGGATGAACGGGAAGAGGGCGAAACAATGAGAGACCAACTCAAGAAGTTGGGGCAGGCACAGGTCACTCTATTTTCCCATCAGGAAGAAGAATTAACCACAGGCTCAGCCTGCCGCCCGGAACCAGAATAGGGCCTGAAGCAATCCTGCGCTTTTGCGGCCAGCTCCCAAAAAAGCGAGTTGAAAAATGGAGCTCAGGGGCACTGCAATTCACAAACCTGCAGAGTTATAACTGATAACTCTCGTCCACAAATATATTGAGGGAAGGCAACGAAGAGGATTTGAAAGCAAGGCAGAATTGCAGGAAACTGATTTCAGGAGGTAGATTCGAATCGCCTTTAAAGCACAGGAAAAGCGGCAAAACCTCGACAATGATGCCCTTGGCCAAAAAGGGCGTATGCGTTTTTTCCTGAATATATTCAGGAAAAAACGCATACGCCCTTTTTGGCCAACCAAGCAACCTGGAAAGGCAAATCAGCGCTACAAAGAAGTCTCGCTTCCCATCGGTCAAAAGGACCATGCTGAATAAAGTGTCAAAACCAGAAATGCAGGGCAGGCCATGGAGAAACGGGAGCCTTGTTACGCTGATGGGCGGGATGTAAATTGCCAACAGCCACTCTGGAGAAGTGTACGGTGTGTCCTGAAACACCTAAAAAACTCAGCTTAGAGAGCATAGGGCACTTCCACTCATGGGCGTATAAATTGGGAAAACTAAAAATCAGCAAGACACAGGCACCCCAAAGTTTAGGGCTGCTCTGCTGACAAGAACCTCCACTTCCTTACACCTTAAATATCCCAGGAAAGAGAAAAATGGATAAAGACGATGTGGTCCTTATGTACAATGGAATATCACTCAGCCATGAAATCAACGTCATAAGGCTAGTGGCAGCATGATGAGTGGATTTAGGTACGACGATTCTAAGTGAAATAAGTCAAACAGAAAACGACACTTATCATAAGATATCACTTATAGAGGGAATGTAAAAACCGCTACACTTGAACTGAATTACAAAACAGAACAGAGTCACACGTTTAGAAAACACACTATGGCTGCTTAACGGGAAATGTGAGGTGGGGTGATGCGTAAAAGAAGGGTTTCAAATTAGCTCAGATACCGTTCCATAAACCCAATATGTAATAGACAAGACCTACTCCTTGCTCAGTGAACTGGACTCAACACCCCCTATTCAACGCCCAAGAATATATATGACTAGTAAGAATCTTAAAACCTATGTGTTGATATCCCTCTGTAAGTGAGTCAAGTGGGTGTAAAGCGGCCTAAACACAGCAGTGAAAAGCAGCTAAACCCATTATAAAAATCAACTACTTTTAAAAACCCGTGAAACAAAGACAGTGAAAGAGAGAAATTCTTACAAAATTCGTTCAGGGGCTGTGATGCCACCTGGATTGACCATATCTAGACCCACTGCTGATTGAGACATAAGGGTGAACACTTTTGGGGCTGAGAGTTTTGGTGAGGTTGCGTGAGCAAACGCAGACCCTTTAAAGTAATACTGCGTGGTACCCATCCCATGGGTCCCAAATCTCCAGGTTCAAGGGCATCTTCCTACATCGAAAACATGCATGAGACACCCAGAAGATGGTACACCGTGTGATCGGGAAAGGTTTCTAAAACGCACCTCATTTCTCATCTCCTTGTGCTCGGGTTCGCCATTCCAGCCGCTTTACTAGCAATCTCCCTCCTTGGAGAATCAGCACCTTTAACCTCCTGTTCCGTCCAGGTTGCCATTTTTCCTGAGGATGAACGGGAAGAGGGCGAAACAATGAGAGACTAGCTCTAGGTGTTGGGGCAGGCACAGGTCACTCTATTTTCCCATCAGGAAGAAGAATTAACCAGAGGCTCAGCCTGCCGCCCGGAACCAGAATAGGGCCTGAAGCAATCCTGCGCTTTTGCGGCCAGCTCCCAAAAAAGCGAGTTGAAAAATGGAGCTCAGGGGCACTGCAATTCACAAACCTGCAGAGTTATAAATGACAACTCTCGTCCACAAATATATTGAGGGAAGGCAACGAAGAGGATTTGAAAGCAAGGCGGAATTGCAGGAAACTGATTTCAGGATGTAGATTCGAATCGCCTTTAAAGCACAGGAAAAGCGGCAAAACCTCGACAATGATGCCCTTGGCCAAAAAGGGCGTATGCGTTTTTTCCTGAATATATTCAGGAAAAAACGCATACGCCCTTTTTGGCCAACCAAGCAACCTGGAAAGGCAAATCAGCGCTACAAAGAAGTCTCGCTTCCCATCGGTCAAAAGGACCATGCTGAATAAAGTGTCAAAACCAGAAATGCAGGGCAGGCCATGGAGAAACGGGAGCCTTGCTACGCTGATGGGCGGGATGTAAATTGCCAACAGCCACTCTGGAGAAGTGTACGGTGTGTCCTGAAACACCTAAAAAACTCAGCTTAGAGAGCATAGGGCACTTCCACTCATGGGCGTATAAATTGGGAAAACTAAAAATCAGCAAGACACAGGCACCGCAAAGTTTAGGGCTACTCTGCTGACAAGAACCTCCACTTCCTTACACCTTAAATATCCCAGGAAAGAGAAAAATGGATAAAGACGTTGTGGTCCTTATGTACAATGGAATATCACTCAGCCATGAAATCAACGTCATAAGGCTAGTGGCAGCATGATGAGTGGATTTAGGTACGACGATTCTAAGTGAAATAAGTCAAACAGAAAACGACACTTATCATAAGATATCACTTATAGAGGGAATGTAAAAACCGCTACACTTGAACTGAATTACAAAACAACAGTGTCACACGTTTAGAAAACACACTATGGCTGCTTAACGGGAAAGGTGAGGTGGGGTGATGCGTAAAAGAAGGGTTTCAAATTAGCTCAGATACCGTTCCATAAACCCAATATGTAATAGACAAGACCTACTCCTTGCTCAGTGAACTGGACTCAACACCCCCTATTCAACGCCCAAGAATATATCTGACTAGTAAGAACCTTAAAACCTATGTGTTGATATCCCTCTGTAAGTGAGTCAAGTGGGTGTAAAGCGGCCTAAACACAGCAGTGAAAAGCAGCTAAACCCCATTATAAAAATCAACTACTTTTAAAAACCCGTGAAACAAAGACAGTGAAAGAGAGAGAAACTCTTACAAAATTCGTTCAGGGGCTGTGATGCCACCTGGATTAACCATATCTAGACCCACTGCTGATTGAGACATAAGGGTGAACACTCTTGGGGCTGAGAGGTTTGGTGAGGTTGGGTGAGCAAATGCAGACCCTTTAAAGTAATCCTGCGTGGTACCCATCCCATGGGTCCCAAATCTCCAGGTTCAAGGGCATCTTCCTACATCGAAAACATGCATGAGACACCCAGAAGATGGTACACCGTGTGATCGGGAAAGGTTTCTAAAACGCACCTCATTTCTCATCTCCTTGTGCTCGGGTTCGCCATTCCAGACGCTTTACTAGCAATCTCCCTCCTTGGAGAATCAGCACCTTTAACCTCCTGTTCCGTCCAGGTTGCCATTTGTCCTGAGGATGAACGGGAAGAGAGCGAAACAATGAGAGACTAGCTCAAGAAGTTGGGGCAGGCACAGGTCACTCTATTTTCCCATCAGGAAGAAGAATTAACCACAGGCTCAGCCTGCCGCCCGGAACCAGAATAGGGTCTGAAGCAATCCTGCGCTTTTGCGGCCAGCGCCCAAAAAAGCGAGTTGAAAAATGGAGCTCAGGGGCACTGCAATTCACAAACCTGCAGAGTTATAACTGATAACTCTCGTCCACAAATATATTGAGGGAAGGCAACGAAGAGGATTTGAAAGCAAGGCAGAATTGCAGGAAACTGATTTCAGGAGGTAGATTCGAATCGCCTTTAAAGCACAGGAAAAGCGGCAAAACCTCGACAATGATGCCCTTGGCCAAAAAGGGCGTATGCGTTTTTTCCTGAATATATTCAGGAAAAAACGCATACGCCCTTTTTGGCCAACCAAGCAACCTGGAAAGGCAAATCAGCGCTACAAAGAAGTCTCGCTTCCCATCGGTCAAAAGGACCATGCTGAATAAGGTGTCAAAACCAGAAATGCAGGGCAGGCCATGGAGAAACGGGAGCCTTGCTACGCTGATGGGCGGGATGTAAATTGCCAACAGCCACTCTGGAGAAGTGTACGGTGTGTCCTGAAACACCTAAAAAATGCAGCTTAGAGAGCATAGGGCACTTCCACTCATGGGCGTATAAATTGGGAAAACTAAAAATCAGCAAGACACAGGCACCCCAAAGTTTAGGGCTGCTCTGCTGACAAGAACCTCCACTTCCTTACACCTTAAATATCCCAGGAAAGAGAAAAATGGATAAAGACGTTGTGGTCCTTATGTACAATGGAATATCACTCAGCCATGAAATCAACGTCATAAGGCTAGTGGCAGCATGATGAGTGGATTTAGGTACGACGATTCTAAGTGAAATAAGTCAAACAGAAAACGACACTTATCATAAGATATCACTTATAGAGGGAATGTAAAAACCGCTACACTTGAACTGAATTACAAAAGAGAACAGAGTCACACGTTTAGAAAACACACTATGGCTGCATAACGGGAAAGGTGAGGTGGGGTGATGCGTAAAAGAAGGGTTTCAAATTAGCTCAGATACCGTTCCATAAACCCAATATGTAATAGACAAGACCTACTCCTTGCTCAGTGAACTGGACTCAACACCCCCTATTCAACGCCCAAGAATATATATGACTAGTAAGAATCTTAAAACCTATGTGTTGATATCCCTCTGTAAGTGAGTCAAGTGGGTGTAAAGCGGCCTAAACACAGCAGTGAAAAGCAGCTAAACCCCATTATAAAAATCAACTACTTTTAAAAACCCGTGAAACAAAGACAGTGAAAGAGAGAAATTCTTACAAAATTCGTTCAGGGGCTGTGATGCCACCTGGATTGACCATATCTAGACCCACTGCTGATTGAGACATAAGGGTGAACACTTTTGGGGCTGAGAGGTTTGGTGAGGTTGCGTGAGCAAACGCAGACCCTTTAAAGTAATACTGCGTGGTACCCATCCCATGAGTCCCAAATCTCCAGGTTCAAGGGCATCTTCCTACATCGAAAACATGCATGAGAAACCCAGAAGATGGTACACCGTGTGATCGGGAAAGGTTTCTAAAACGCACCTCATTTCTCATCTCCTTGTGCTCGGGTTCGCCATTCCAGCCGCTTTACTAGCAATCTCCCTCCTTGGAGAATCAGCACCTTTAACCTCCTGTTCCGTCCAGGTTGCCATTTGTCCTGAGGATGAACGGGAAGAGGGCGAAACAATGAGAGACTAGCTCAAGAAGTTGCGGCAGGCACAGGTCACTCTATTTTCCCATCAGGAAGAAGAATTAACCACAGGCTCAGCCTGCCGCCCGGAACCAGAATAGGGCCTGAAGCAATCCTGCGCATTTGCGGCCAGCTCCCAAAAAAGCGAGTTGAAAAATGGAGCTCAGGGGCACTGCAATTCACAAACCTGCAGAGTTATAACTGATAACTCTCGTCCACAAATATATTGAGGGAAGGCAACGAAGAGGATTTGAAAGCAAGGCAGAATTGCAGGAAACAGATTTCAGGAGGTAGATTCGAATCGTCTTTAAAGCACAGGAAAAGCGGCAAAACCTCGACAATGATGCCCTTGGCCAAAAAGGGCGTATGCGTTTTTTCCTGAATATATTCAGGAAAAAACGCATACGCCCTTTTTGGCCAACCAAGCAACCTGGAAAGGCAAATCAGCGCTACAAAGAAGTCTCGCTTCCCATCGGTCAAAAGGACCATGCTGAATAAAGTGTCAAAACCAGAAATGCAGGGCAGGCCATGGAGAAACGGGAGCCTTGCTACGCTGATGGGCGGGATGTAAATTGCCAACAGCCACTCTGGAGAAGTGTACGGTGTGTCCTGAAACACCTAAAAAACTCAGCTTAGAGAGCATAGGGCACTTCCACTCATGGGCGTATAAATTGGGAAAACTAAAAATCAGCAAGACACAGGCACCCCAAAGTTTAGGGCTGCTCTGCTGACAAGAACCTCCACTTCCTTACACCATAAATATCCCAGGAAAGAGAAAAATGGATAAAGACGTTGTGGTCCTTATGTACAATGGAATATCACTCAGCCATGAAATCAACGTCATAAGGCTAGTGGCAGCATGATGAGTGGATTTAGGTACGACGATTCTAAGTGAAATAAGTCAAACAGAAAACGACACTTATCATAAGATATCACTTATAGAGGGAATGTAAAAACCGCTACACTTGAACTGAATTACAAAACAGAACAGAGTCACACGTTTAGAAAACACACTATGGCTGCTTAACGGGAAAGGTGAGGTGGGGTGATGCGTAAAAGAAGGGTTTCAAATTAGCTCAGATACCGTTCCATAAACCCAATATGTAATAGACAAGACCTACTCCTTGCTCAGTGAACTGGACTCAACACCCCCTATTCAACGCCCAAGAATATATATGACTAGTAAGAATCTTAAAACCTATGTGTTGATATCCCTCTGTAAGTGAGTCAAGTGGGTGTAAAGCGGCCTAAACACAGCAGTGAAAAGCAGCTAAACCCCATTATAAAAATCAACTACTTTTAAAAACCCGTGAAACAAAGACAGTGAAAGAGAGAGAAATTCTTACAAAATTCGTTCAGGGGCTGTGATGCCACCTGGATTGACCATATCTAGACCCACTGCTGATTGAGACATAAGGGTGAACACTCTTGGGGCTGAGAGGTTTGGTGAGGTTGCGTGAGCAAACGCAGACCCTTTAAAGTAATACTGCGTGGTACCCATCCCATGGGTCCCAAATCTCCAGGTTCAAGGGCCTCTTCCTACATCGAAAACATGCATGAGAAACCCAGAAGATGGTACACCGTGTGATCGGGAAAGGTTTCTAAAACGCACCTCATTTCTCATCTCCTTGTGCTCGGGTTCGCCTTTCCAGCCGCTTTACTAGCAATCTCCCTCCTTGGAGAATCAGCACCTTTAACCTCCTGTTCCGTCCAGGTTGCCATTTGTCCTGAGGATGAACGGGAAGAGGGCGAAACAATGAGAGACCAACTCAAGAAGTTGGGGCAGGCACAGGTCACTCTATTTTCCCATCAGGAAGAAGAATTAACCAGAGGCTCAGCCTGCCGCCCGGAACCAGAATAGGGCCTGAAGCAATCCTGCGCTTTTGCGGCCAGCTCCCAAAAAAGCGAGTTGAAAAATGGAGCTCAGGGGCACTGCAATTCACAAACCTGCAGAGTTATAACTGATAACTCTCGTCCACAAATATATTGAGGGAAGGCAACGAAGAGGATTTGAAAGCAAGGCAGAATTGCAGGAAACTGATTTCAGGAGGTAGATTCGAATCGCCTTTAAAGCACAGGAAAAGCGGCAAAACCTCGACAATGATGCCCTTGGCCAAAAAGGGCGTATGCGTTTTTTCCTGAATATATTCAGGAAAAAACGCATACGCCCTTTTTGGCCAACCAAGCAACCTGGAAAGGCAAATCAGCGCTACAAAGAAGTCTCGCTTCCCATCGGTCAAAAGGACCATGCTGAATAAGGTGTCAAAACCAGAAATGCAGGGCAGGCCATGGAGAAACGGGAGCCTTGTTACGCTGATGGGCGGGATGTAAATTGCCAACAGCCACTCTGGAGAAGTGTACGGTGTGTCCTGAAACACCTAAAAAACTCAGCTTAGAGAGCATAGGGCACTTCCACTCATGGGCGTATAAATTGGGAAAACTAAAAATCAGCAAGACACAGGCACCCCAAAGTTTAGGGCTGCTCTGCTGACAAGAACCTCCACTTCCTTACACCTTAAATATCCCAGGAAAGAGAAAAATGGATAAAGACGATGTGGTCCTTATGTACAATGGAATATCACTCAGCCATGAAATCAACGTCATAAGGCTAGTGGCAGCATGATGAGTGGATTTAGGTACGACGATTCTAAGTGAAATAAGTCAAACAGAAAACGACACTTATCATAAGATATCACTTATAGAGGGAATGTAAAAACCGCTACACTTGAACTGAATTACAAAACAGAACAGAGTCACACGTTTAGAAAACACACTATGGCTGCTTAACGGGAAAGGTGAGGTGGGGTGATGCGTAAAAGAAGGGTTTCAAATTAGCTCAGATACCGTTCCATAAACCCAATATGTAATAGACAAGACCTACTCCTTGCTCAGTGAACTGGACTCAACACCCCCTATTCAACGCCCAAGAATATATATGACTAGTAAGAATCTTAAAACCTATGTGTTGATATCCCTCTGTAAGTGAGTCAAGTGGGTGTAAAGCGGCCTAAACACAGCAGTGAAAAGCAGCTAAACCCCATTATAAAAATCAACTACTTTTAAAAACCCGTGAAACAAAGACAGTGAAAGAGAGAAATTCTTACAAAATTCGTTCAGGGGCTGTGATGCCACCTGGATTGACCATATCTAGACCCACTGCTGATTGAGACATAAGGGTGAACACTTTTGGGGCTGAGAGTTTTGGTGAGGTTGCGTGAGCAAACGCAGACCCTTTAAAGTAATACTGCGTGGTACCCATCCCATGGGTCCCAAATCTCCAGGTTCAAGGGCATCTTCCTACATCGAAAACATGCATGAGACACCCAGAAGATGGTACACCGTGTGATCGGGAAAGGTTTCTAAAACGCACCTCATTTCTCATCTCCTTGTGCTCGGGTTCGCCATTCCAGCCGCTTTACTAGCAATCTCCCTCCTTGGAGAATCAGCACCTTTAACCTCCTGTTCCGTCCAGGTTGCCATTTTTCCTGAGGATGAACGGGAAGAGGGCGAAACAATGAGAGACTAGCTCTAGGTGTTGGGGCAGGCACAGGTCACTCTATTTTCCCATCAGGAAGAAGAATTAACCAGAGGCTCAGCCTGCCGCCCGGAACCAGAATAGGGCCTGAAGCAATCCTGCGCTTTTGCGGCCAGCTCCCAAAAAAGCGAGTTGAAAAATGGAGCTCAGGGGCACTGCAATTCACAAACCTGCAGAGTTATAAATGATAACTCTCGTCCACAAATATATTGAGGGAAGGCAACGAAGAGGATTTGAAAGCAAGGCGGAATTGCAGGAAACTGATTTCAGGATGTAGATTCGAATCGCCTTTAAAGCACAGGAAAAGCGGCAAAACCTCGACAATGATGCCCTTGGCCAAAAAGGGCGTATGCGTTTTTTCCTGAATATATTCAGGAAAAAACGCATACGCCCTTTTTGGCCAACCAAGCAACCTGGAAAGGCAAATCAGCGCTACAAAGAAGTCTCGCTTCCCATCGGTCAAAAGGACCATGCTGAATAAGGTGTCAAAACCAGAAATGCAGGGCAGGCCATGGAGAAACGGGAGCCTTGTTACGCTGATGGGCGGGATGTAAATTGCCAACAGCCACTCTGGAGAAGTGTACGGTGTGTCCTGAAACACCTAAAAAACTCAGCTTAGAGAGCATAGGGCACTTCCACTCATGGGCGTATAAATTGGGAAAACTAAAAATCAGCAAGACACAGGCACCCCAAAGTTTAGGGCTGCTCTGCTGACAAGAACCTCCACTTCCTTACACCTTAAATATCCCAGGAAAGAGAAAAATGGATAAAGACGATGTGGTCCTTATGTACAATGGAATATCACTCAGCCATGAAATCAACGTCATAAGGCTAGTGGCAGCATGATGAGTGGATTTAGGTACGACGATTCTAAGTGAAATAAGTCAAACAGAAAACGACACTTATCATAAGATATCACTTATAGAGGGAATGTAAAAACCGCTACACTTGAACTGAATTACAAAACAGAACAGAGTCACACGTTTAGAAAACACACTATGGCTGCTTAACGGGAAAGGTGAGGTGGGGTGATGCGTAAAAGAAGGGTTTCAAATTAGCTCAGATACCGTTCCATAAACCCAATATGTAATAGACAAGACCTACTCCTTGCTCAGTGAACTGGACTCAACACCCCCTATTCAACGCCCAAGAATATATATGACTAGTAAGAATCTTAAAACCTATGTGTTGATATCCCTCTGTAAGTGAGTCAAGTGGGTGTAAAGCGGCCTAAACACAGCAGTGAAAAGCAGCTAAACCCCATTATAAAAATCAACTACTTTTAAAAACCCGTGAAACAAAGACAGTGAAAGAGAGAAATTCTTACAAAATTCGTTCAGGGGCTGTGATGCCACCTGGATTGACCATATCTAGACCCACTGCTGATTGAGACATAAGGGTGAACACTTTTGGGGCTGAGAGTTTTGGTGAGGTTGCGTGAGCAAACGCAGACCCTTTAAAGTAATACTGCGTGGTACCCATCCCATGGGTCCCAAATCTCCAGGTTCAAGGGCATCTTCCTACATCGAAAACATGCATGAGACACCCAGAAGATGGTACACCGTGTGATCGGGAAAGGTTTCTAAAACGCACCTCATTTCTCATCTCCTTGTGCTCGGGTTCGCCATTCCAGCCGCTTTACTAGCAATCTCCCTCCTTGGAGAATCAGCACCTTTAACCTCCTGTTCCGTCCAGGTTGCCATTTTTCCTGAGGATGAACGGGAAGAGGGCGAAACAATGAGAGACTAGCTCTAGGTGTTGGGGCAGGCACAGGTCACTCTATTTTCCCATCAGGAAGAAGAATTAACCAGAGGCTCAGCCTGCCGCCCGGAACCAGAATAGGGCCTGAAGCAATCCTGCGCTTTTGCGGCCAGCTCCCAAAAAAGCGAGTTGAAAAATGGAGCTCAGGGGCACTGCAATTCACAAACCTGCAGAGTTATAAATGATAACTCTCGTCCACAAATATATTGAGGGAAGGCAACGAAGAGGATTTGAAAGCAAGGCGGAATTGCAGGAAACTGATTTCAGGATGTAGATTCGAATCGCCTTTAAAGCACAGGAAAAGCGGCAAAACCTCGACAATGATGCCCTTGGCCAAAAAGGGCGTATGCGTTTTTTCCTGAATATATTCAGGAAAAAACGCATACGCCCTTTTTGGCCAACCAAGCAACCTGGAAAGGCAAATCAGCGCTACAAAGAAGTCTCGCTTCCCATCGGTCAAAAGGACCATGCTGAATAAAGTGTCAAAACCAGAAATGCAGGGCAGGCCATGGAGAAACGGGAGCCTTGCTACGCTGATGGGCGGGATGTAAATTGCCAACAGCCACTCTGGAGAAGTGTACGGTGTGTCCTGAAACACCTAAAAAACTCAGCTTAGAGAGCATAGGGCACTTCCACTCATGGGCGTATAAATTGGGAAAACTAAAAATCAGCAAGACACAGGCACCGCAAAGTTTAGGGCTACTCTGCTGACAAGAACCTCCACTTCCTTACACCTTAAATATCCCAGGAAAGAGAAAAATGGATAAAGACGTTGTGGTCCTTATGTACAATGGAATATCACTCAGCCATGAAATCAACGTCATAAGGCTAGTGGCAGCATGATGAGTGGATTTAGGTACGACGATTCTAAGTGAAATAAGTCAAACAGAAAACGACACTTATCATAAGATATCACTTATAGAGGGAATGTAAAAACCGCTACACTTGAACTGAATTACAAAACAACAGTGTCACACGTTTAGAAAACACACTATGGCTGCTTAACGGGAAAGGTGAGGTGGGGTGATGCGTAAAAGAAGGGTTTCAAATTAGCTCAGATACCGTTCCATAAACCCAATATGTAATAGACAAGACCTACTCCTTGCTCAGTGAACTTGACTCAACACCCCCTATTCAACGCCCAAGAATATATCTGACTAGTAAGAACCTTAAAACCTATGTGTTGATATCCCTCTGTAAGTGAGTCAAGTGGGTGTAAAGCGGCCTAAACACAGCAGTGAAAAGCAGCTAAACCCCATTATAAAAATCAACTACTTTTAAAAACCCGTGAAACAAAGACAGTGAAAGAGAGAGAAACTCTTACAAAATTCGTTCAGGGGCTGTGATGCCACCTGGATTGACCATATCTAGACCCACTGCTGATTGAGACATAAGGGTGAACACTCTTGGGGCTGAGAGGTTTGGTGAGGTTGGGTGAGCAAATGCAGACCCTTTAAAGTAATCCTGCGTGGTACCCATCCCATGGGTCCCAAATCTCCAGGTTCAAGGGCATCTTCCTACATCGAAAACATGCATGAGACACCCAGAAGATGGTACACCGTGTGATCGGGAAAGGTTTCTAAAACGCACCTCATTTCTCATCTCCTTGTGCTCGGGTTCGCCATTCCAGACGCTTTACTAGCAATCTCCCTCCTTGGAGAATCAGCACCTTTAACCTCCTGTTCCGTCCAGGTTGCCATTTGTCCTGAGGATGAACGGGAAGAGAGCGAAACAATGAGAGACTAGCTCAAGAAGTTGGGGCAGGCACAGGTCACTCTATTTTCCCATCAGGAAGAAGAATTAACCACAGGCTCAGCCTGCCGCCCGGAACCAGAATAGGGTCTGAAGCAATCCTGCGCTTTTGCGGCCAGCGCCCAAAAAAGCGAGTTGAAAATTGGAGCTCAGGGGCACTGCAATTCACAAACCTGCAGAGTTATAACTGATAACTCTCGTCCACAAATATATTGAGGGAAGGCAACGAAGAGGATTTGAAAGCAAGGCAGAATTGCAGGAAACTGATTTCAGGAGGTAGATTCGAATCGCCTTTAAAGCACAGGAAAAGCGGCAAAACCTCGACAATGATGCCCTTGGCCAAAAAGGGCGTATGCGTTTTTTCCTGAATATATTCAGGAAAAAACGCATACGCCCTTTTTGGCCAACCAAGCAACCTGGAAAGGCAAATCAGCGCTACAAAGAAGTCTCGCTTCCCATCGGTCAAAAGGACCATGCTGAACAAGGTGTCAAAACCAGAAATGCAGGGCAGGCCATGGAGAAACGGGAGCCTTGCTACGCTGATGGGCGGGATGTAAATTGCCAACAGCCACTCTGGAGAAGTGTACGGTGTGTCCTGAAACACCTAAAAAACGCAGCTTAGAGAGCATAGGGCACTTCCACTCATGGGCGTATAAATTGGGAAAACTAAAAATCAGCAAGACACAGGCACCCCAAAGTTTAGGGCTGCTCTGCTGACAAGAACCTCCACTTCCTTACACCTTAAATATCCCAGGAAAGAGAAAAATGGATAAAGACGTTGTGGTCCTTATGTACAATGGAATATCAGTCAGCCATGAAATCAACGTCATAACGCTAGTGGCAGCATGATGAGTGGATTTAGGTACGACGATTCTAAGTGAAATAAGTCAAACAGAAAACGACACTTATCATAAGATATCACTTATAGAGGGAATGTAAAAACCGCTACACTTGAACTGAATTACAAAACAGAACAGAGTCACACGTTTAGAAAACACACTATGGCTGCTTAACGGGAAAGGTGAGGTGGGGTGATGCGTAAAATAAGGGTTTCGAATTAGCTCAGATACCGTTCCATAAACCCAATATGTAATAGACAAGACCTACTCCTTGCTCAGTGAACTGGACTCAACACCCCCTATTCAACGTCCAAGAATATATCTGACTAGTAAGAATCTTAAAACCTATGTGTTGATATCCCTCTGTAAGTGAGTCAAGTGGGTGTAAAGCGGCATAAACACAGCAGTGAAAAGCAGCTAAACCCCATTATAAAAATCAACTACTTTTAAAAACCCGTGAAACAAAGACAGTGAAAGAGAGAAATTCTTACAAAATTCGTTCAGGGGCTGTGATGCCACCTGGATTGACCATATCTAGACCCACTGCTGATTGAGACATAAGGGTGAACACTTTTGGGGCTGAGAGGTTTGGTGAGGTTGCGTGAGCAAACGCAGACCCTTTAAAGTAATACTGCGTGGTACCCATCCCATGGGTCCCAAATCTCCAGGTTTAAGGGCATCTTCCTACATCGAAAACATGCATGAGAAACCCAGAAGATGGTACACCGTGTGATCGGGAAAGGTTTCCAAAAGGCACCTCATTTCTCATCTCCTTGTGCTCGGGTTCGCCATTCCAACCGCTTTACTAGCAATCTCCCTCCTTGGAGAATCAGCACCTTTCACCTCCTGTTCCGTACAGGTAGCCATTTGTCCTGAGGATGAACGGGAAGAGGGGGAACCAATGAGAGACTAGCTCTAGGTGTTGGGAAAGGTACAGGTCACTCTATTTTCCCATCAGGAAGAAGAATTAACCACAGGCTCACCCTGCCCCCCCGGAACCAGAATAGGGCCTGAAGCAATCCTGCGCTTTTGCGGCCTGCTCCCAAAAAAGCGAGTTGAGAAATGGAGCTCAGGGGCACTGCAATTCACAAACCTGCAGAGTTATCAATGATAACTCTCGTCCACAAATATATTGAGGGAAGGCAACGAAGAGGATTTGAAAGCAAGGCAGAATTGCAGGAAACTGATTTCAGGAGATAGATTCGAATCGCCTTTAAAGCACAGGAAAAGCGGCAAAACCTCGACAATGATGCCCTTGGCCAAAAAGGGCGTATGTATTTTTTCCTGAATATTTTCAGGAAAAAACGCATACGCCCTTTTTGGCCAACCAAGCAACCTGGACAGTCAAATCGGCGCTACAAAGAAGTCTCGCTTCCCATCGGTCAAAAGGGCCGTGCTGAATAAAGTGTCAAAACCAGAAAGGCAGGACAGCCATGGAGAAACGGCAGCCTTGCTACGCTGATGGGCTGGATGTAAATTGCCAACAGCCACTCTGGAGAAGTGTTCGGTGTGTCCTGAAACATCTAAAAAACTCAGCTTACAGAGCATAGGGCACTTCCACTCATGGGCGTATAAATTGGGAAAACTGAAAATCAGCAAGACACAGGCACCCCAAAGTTTAGGGTTGCTCTGTTGACAAGAACCTCCACATCGATACACCTTAAATATCCCAGGAAAGAGAAAAATGGATAAAGACGTTGTGGTCCTTATGTACAATGGAATATCACTCAGCCATGAAATCAACGTCATAAGGCTAGTAGCAGCATGATGAGTGGATTTAGGTACGACGATTCTAAGTGAAATAAGTCACACAGAAAGAGACACCTATGATAAGATATCACTTATAGAGGGAATGTAAAAACCGCTACACTTGAACTGAATTACAAAACAGAACAGAGTCACACGTTTAGAAAACACACTATGGCTGCTTAACGGGAAAGGGTAGGTGGGGTGATGCATAAAACAAGGGTTTCAAATTAGCTCAGATACCGCTCAGTAAACCCAATATGAAATAGACAAGACCTGCTCCTTGCTCAGTGAACTGGACTCAACACCCCGTATTCACCGCACAAGAATATATCTGACTAGTAAGAATCTTAAAACCTATGTATTGATATCTCTCCGTAAGTGAGTCAAGTGGGTGTAAAGCGGCATAAACACAGCAGTGAAAAGCAGCTAAACCCCATTATAAAAATCAACTACTTTTAAAAACCCGTGAAACAAAGACAGTGAAAGAGAGAGAAACTCTTACAAAATTCGTTCAGGGGCTGTGATGCCACCTGGATTGACCATATCTAGACCCACTGCTGATTGAGACATAAGGGTGAACACTCTTGGGGCTGAGAGGTTTGGTGAGGTTGGGTGAGCAAATGCAGACCCTTTAAAGTAATACTGCGTGGTACCCATCCCATGGGTCCCAAATCTCCAGGTTCAAGGGCATCTTCCTACATCGAAAACATGCATGAGACACCCAGAAGATGGTACACCGTGTGATCGGGAAAGGTTTCTAAAACGCACCTCATTTCTCATCTCCTTGTGCTCGGGTTCGCCATTCCAGACGCTTTACTAGCAATCTCCCTCCTTGGAGAATCAGCACCTTTAACCTCCTGTTCCGTCCAGGTTGCCATTTGTCCTGAGGATGAACGGGAAGAGAGCGAAACAATGAGAGACTAGCTCAAGAAGTTGGGGCAGGCACAGGTCACTCTATTTTCCCATCAGGAAGAAGAATTAACCACAGGCTCAGCCTGCCGCCCGGAACCAGAATAGGGTCTGAAGCAATCCTGCGCTTTTGCGGCCAGCGCCCAAAAAAGCGAGTTGAAAATTGGAGCTCAGGGGCACTGCAATTCACAAACCTGCAGAGTTATAACTGATAACTCTCGTCCACAAATATATTGAGGGAAGGCAACGAAGAGGATTTGAAAGCAAGGCAGAATTGCAGGAAACTGATTTCAGGAGGTAGATTCGAATCGCCTTTAAAGCACAGGAAAAGCGGCAAAACCTCGACAATGATGCCCTTGGCCAAAAAGGGCGTATGCGTTTTTTCCTGAATATATTCAGGAAAAAACGCATACGCCCTTTTTGGCCAACCAAGCAACCTGGAAAGGCAAATCAGCGCTACAAAGAAGTCTCGCTTCCCATCGGTCAAAAGGACCATGCTGAATAAGGTGTCAAAACCAGAAATGCAGGGCAGGCCATGGAGAAACGGGAGCCTTGCTACGCTGATGGGCGGGATGTAAATTGCCAACAGCCACTCTGGAGAAGTGTACGGTGTGTCCTAAAACACCTAAAAAACGCAGCTTAGAGAGCATAGGGCACTTCCACTCATGGGCGTATAAATTGGGAAAACTAAAAATCAGCAAGACACAGGCACCCCAAAGTTTAGGGCTGCTCTGCTGACAAGAACCTCCACTTCCTTACACCTTAAATATCCCAGGAAAGAGAAAAATGGATAAAGACGTTGTGGTCCTTATGTACAATGGAATATCACTCAGCCATGAAATCAACGTCATAACGCTAGTGGCAGCATGATGAGTGGATTTAGGTACGACGATTCTAAGTGAAATAAGTCAAACAGAAAACGACACTTATCATAAGATATCACTTATAGAGGGAATGTAAAAACCGCTACACTTGAACTGAATTACAAAACAGAACAGAGTCACATGTTTAGAAAACACACTATGGCTGCTTAACGGGAAAGGTGAGGTGGGGTGATGCGTAAAATAAGGGTTTCAAATTAGCTCAGATACCGTTCCATAAACCCAATATGTAAAAGACAAGACCTACTCCTTGCTCAGTGAACTGGACTCAACACCCCCTATTCAACGTCCAAGAATATATCTGACTAGTAAGAATCTTAAAACCTATGTGTTGATATCCCTCTGTAAGTGAGTCAAGTGGGTTTAAAGCGGCCTAAACACAGCAGTGAAAAGCAGCTAAACCCCATTATAAAAATCAACTACTTTTAAAAACCCGTGAAACAAAGACAGTGAAAGAGAGAGAAATTCTTACAAAATTCGTTCAGGGGCTGTGATGCCACCTGGATTGACCATATCTAGACCCACTGCTGATTGAGACATAAGGGTGAACACTCTTGGGGCTGAGAGGTTTGGTGAGGATGGGTGAGCAAACGCAGACCCTTTAAAGTAATACTGCGTGGTACCCATCCCATGGGTCCCAAATCTCCAGGTTTAAGGGCATCTTCCTACATCGAAAACATGCATGAGAAACCCAGAAGATGGTACACCGTGTGATCGGGAAAGGTTTCCAAAAGGCACCTCATTTCTCATCTCCTTGTGCTCGGGTTCGCCATTCCAACCGCTTTACTAGCAATCTCCCTCCTTGGAGAATCAGCACCTTTCACCTCCTGTTCCGTACAGGTAGCCATTTGTCCTGAGGATGAACGGGAAGAGGGGGAACCAATGAGAGACTAGCTCTAGGTGTTGGGAAAGGTACAGGTCACTCTATTTTCCCATCAGGAAGAAGAATTAACCACAGGCTCACCCTGTCCCCCCGGAACCAGAATAGGGCCTGAAGCAATCCTGCGCTTTTGCGGCCTGCTCCCAAAAAAGCGAGTTGAAAAATGGAGCTCAGGTGCACTGCAATTCACAAACCTGCAGAGTTATCAATGATAACTCTCGTCCACAAATATATTGAGGGAAGGCAACGAAGAGGATTTGAAAGCAAGGCAGAATTGCAGGAAACTGATTTCAGGAGGTAGATTCGAATCGCTTTTAAAGCACAGGAAAAGCGGCAAAACCTCGACAATGATGCCCTTGGCCAAAAAGGGCGTATGCGTTTTTTCCTGAATATATTCAGGAAAAAACGCATACGCCCTTTTTGGCCAACCAAGCAACCTGGTCAGTCAAATCGGTGCTACCACGAAGTCTCGCTTCCCATCGGTCAAAAGGGCCGTGCTGAATAAAGTGTCAAAACCAGAAAGGCAGGACAGCCATGGAGAAACGGCAGCCTTGCTATGCTGATGGGCTAGATGTAAATTGCCAACAGCCACTCTGGAGAAGTGTTCGGTGTGTCCTGAAACATCTAAAAAACTCAGCTTACAGAGCATAGGGCACTTCCACTCATGGGCGTATAAATTGGGAAAACTGAAAATCAGCAAGACACAGGCACCCCAAAGTTTAGGGTTGCTCTGTTGACAAGAACCTCCACATCGATACACCTTAAATATCCCTGGAAAGAGAAAAATGGATAAAGACGTTGTGGTCCTTATGTACAATGGAATATCACTCAGCCATGAAATCAACGTCATAAGGCTAGTAGCAGCATGATGAGTGGATTTAAGTACGACGATTCTAAGTGAAACAAGTCACACAGAAAGAGACACCTATGATAAGATATCACTTATAGAGGGAATGTAAAAACCGCTACACTTGAACTGAATTACAAAACAGAACAGAGTCACACGTTTAGAAAACACACTATGGCTGCTTAACGGGAAAGGGGAGGTGGGGTGATGCATAAAACAAGGGTTTCAAATTAGCTCAGATACCGTTCAGTAAACCCAATATGAAATAGACAAGACCTGCTCATTGCTCAGTGAACTGGACTCAACACCCCGTATTCACCGCACAAGAATATATCTGACTAGTAAGAATCTTAAAACCTATGTATTGATATCTCTCCGTAAGTGAGTCAAGTGGGTGTAAAGCGGCATAAACACAGCAGTGAAAAGCAGCTAAACCCCATTATAAAAATCAACTACTTTTAAAAACCCGTGAAACAAAGACAGTGAAAGAGAGAGAAATTCTTACGAAATTCGTTCAGGGGCTGTGATGCCACCTGGATTGACCATATCTAGACCCACTGCTGATTGAGACATAAGGGTGAACACTCTTGGGGCTGAGAGGTTTGGTGAGGTTGGGTGAGCAAACGCAGACCCTTTAAAGTAAAACTGCGTGGTACCCATCCCATGGGTCCCAAATCTCCAGGTTTAAGGGCATCTTCCTACATCGAAAACATGCATGAGAAACCCAGAAGATGGTACACCGTGTGATCGGGAAAGGTTTCCAAAAGGCACGTCATTTCTCATCTCCTTGTGCTCGGGTTCGCCATTCCAACTGCTTTAGTAGCATTCTCCCTCCTTGGAGAATCAGCACCTTTCACATCCTGTTCCGTACAGGTAGCCATTTGTCCTGAGGATGAACGGGAAGAGGGGGAACCAATGAGAGACTAGCTCTAGGTGTTGGGAAAGGTACAGGTCACTCTATTTTCCCATCAGGAAGAAGAATTAACCACAGGCTCACCCTGCCCCCCCGGAACCAGAATAGGGCCTGAAGCAATCCTGCGCTTTTGCGGCCTGCTCCCAAAAAAGCGAGTTGAAAAATGGAGCTCAGGGGCACTGCAATTCACAAACCTGCAGAGTTATCAATGATAACTCTCGTTCACAAATATATTGAGGGAAGGCAACGAAGAGGATTTGAAAGCAAGGCAGAATTGCAGGAAACTGATTTCAGGAGGTAGATTCGAATCGCCTTTAAAGCACAGGATAAGCGGCAAAACCTCGACAATGATGCCCTTGGCCAAAAAGGGCGTATGCGTTTTTTCCTGAATATATTCAGGAAAAAACGCATACGCCCTTTTTGGCCAACCAAGCAACCTGGACAGTCAAATCGGCGCTACAAAGAAGTCTCGCATCCCATCGGTCAAAAGGGCCGTGCTGAATAAAGTGTCAAAACCAGAAAGGCAGGACAGCCATGGAGAAACGGGAGCCTTGCTACGCTGATGGGCTGGATGTAAATTGCCAACAGCCACTCTGGAGAAGTGTTCGGTGTGTCCTGAAACATCTAAAAAACTCAGCTTACAGAGCATAGGGCACTTCCACTCATGGGCGTATAAATTGGGAAAACTGAAAATCAGCAAGACACAGGCACCCCAAAGTTTAGGGTTGCTCTGTTGACAAGAACCTCCACATCGATACACCTTAAATATCCCAGGAAAGAGAAAAATGGATAAAGACGTTGTGGTCCTTATGTACAATGGAATATCACTCAGCCATGAAATCAACGTCATAAGGCTAGTAGCAGCATGATGAGTGGATTTAGGTACGACGATTCTAAGTGAAATAAGTCACACAGAAAGAGACACCTATGATAAGATATCACTTATAGAGGGAATGTAAAAACCGCTACACTTGAACTGAATTACAAAACAGAACAGAGTCACACGTTTAGAAAACACACTATGGCTGCTTAACGGGAAAGGGGAGGTGGGGTGATGCATAAAACAAGGGTTTCAAATTAGCTCAGATACCGTTCCGTAAACCCAATATGAAATAGACAAGACCTGCTCCTTGCTCAGTGAACTGGACTCAACACCCCGTATTCACCGCACAAGAATATATCTGACTAGTAAGAATCTTAAAACCTATGTATTGATATCTCTCCGTAAGTGAGTCAAGTGGGTGTAAAGCGGCATAAACACAGCAGTGAAAAGCAGCTAAACCCCATTATAAAAATCAACTACTTTTAAAAACCCGTGAAACAAAGACAGTGAAAGAGAGAGAAATTCTTACGAAATTCGTTCAGGGGCTGTGATGCCACCTGGATTGACCATATCTAGACCCACTGCTGATTGAGACATAAGGGTGAACACTCTTGGGGCTGAGAGGTTTGGTGAGGTTGGGTGAGCAAACGCAGACCCTTTAAAGTAATACTGCGTGGTACCCATCCCATGGGTCCCAAATCTCCAGGTTTAAGGGCATCTTCCTACATCGAAAACATGCATGAGAAACCCAGAAGATGGTACACCGTGTGATCGGGAAAGGTTTCCAAAAGGCACCTCATTTCTCATCTCCTTGTGCTCGGGTTCGCCATTCCAACCGCTTTACTAGCAATCTCCCTCCTTGGAGAATCAGCACCTTTCACATCCTGTTCCGTACAGGTAGCCATTGGTCCTGAGGATGAACGGGAAGAGGGGGAACCAATGAGAGACTAGCTCTAGGTGTTGGGAAAGGTACAGGTCACTCTATTTTCCCATCAGGAAGAAGAATTAACCACAGGCTCACCCTGCCCCCCCGGAACCAGAATAGGGCCTGAAGCAATCCTGCGCTTTTGCGGCCTGCTCCCAAAAAAGCGAGTTGAGAAATGGAGCTCAGGGGCACTGCAATTCACAAACCTGCAGAGTTATCAATGATAACTCTCGTCCACAAATATATTGAGGGAAGGCAACGAAGAGGAGTTGAAAGCAAGGCAGAATTGCAGGAAACTGATTTCAGGAGGTAGATTCGAATCGCCTTTAAAGCACAGGAAAAGCGGCAAAACCTCGACAATGATGCCCTTGGCCAAAAAGGGCGTATGCGTTTTTTCCTGAATATATTCAGGAAAAAACGCATACGCCCTTTTTGGCCAACCAAGCAACCTGGACAGTCAAATCGGCGCTACAAAGAAGTCTCGCTTCCCATCGTTCAAAAGGGCCGTGCTGAATAAAGTGTCAAAACCAGAAAGGCAGGACAGCCATGGAGAAACGGGAGCCTTGCTACGCTGATGGGCGGGATGTAAATTGCCAACAGCCACTCTGGAGAAGTGTACGGTGTGTCCTGAAACACCTAAAAAACTCAGCTTAGAGAGCATAGGGCACTTCCACTCATGGGCGTATAAATTGGGAAAACTAAAAATCAGCAAGACACAGGCACCGCAAAGTTTAGGGCTACTCTGCTGACAAGAACCTCCACTTCCTTACACCTTAAATATCCCAGGAAAGAGAAAAATGGATAAAGACGTTGTGGTCCTTATGTACAATGGAATATCACTCAGCCATGAAATCAACGTCATAAGGCTAGTGGCAGCATGATGAGTGGATTTAGGTACGACGATTCTAAGTGAAATAAGTCAAACAGAAAACGACACTTATCATAAGATATCACTTATAGAGGGAATGTAAAAACCGCTACACTTGAACTGAATTACAAAACAACAGAGTCACATGTTTAGAAAACACACTATGGCTGCTTAACGGGAAAGGTGAGGTGGGGTGATGCGTAAAAGAAGGGTTTCAAATTAGCTCAGATACCGTTCCATAAACCCAATATGTAATAGACAAGACCTACTCCTTGCTCAGTGAACTTGACTCAACACCCCCTATTCAACGCCCAAGAATATATCTGACTAGTAAGAACCTTAAAACCTATGTGTTGATATCCCTCTGTAAGTGAGTCAAGTGGGTGTAAAGCGGCCTAAACACAGCAGTGAAAAGCAGCTAAACCCCATTATAAAAATCAACTACTTTTAAAAACCCGTGAAACAAAGACAGTGAAAGAGAGAGAAACTCTTACAAAATTCGTTCAGGGGCTGTGATGCCACCTGGATTGACCATATCTAGACCCACTGCTGATTGAGACATAAGGGTGAACACTCTTGGGGCTGAGAGGTTTGGTGAGGTTGGGTGAGCAAACGCAGACCCTTTAAAGTAATCCTGCGTGGTACCCATCCCATGGGTCCCAAATCTCCAGGTTCAAGGGCATCTTCCTACATCGAAAACATGCATGAGACACCCAGAAGATGGTACACCGTGTGATCGGGAAAGGTTTCTAAAACGCACCTCATTTCTCATCTCCTTGTGCTCGGGTTCGCCATTCCAGACGCTTTACTAGCAATCTCCCTCCTTGGAGAATCAGCACCTTTAACCTCCTGTTCCGTCCAGGTTGCCATTTGTCCTGAGGATGAACGGGAAGAGAGCGAAACAATGAGAGACTAGCTCAAGAAGTTGGGGCAGGCACAGGTCACTCTATTTTCCCATCAGGAAGAAGAATTAACCACAGGCTCAGCCTGCCGCCCGGAACCAGAATAGGGTCTGAAGCAATCCTGCGCTTTTGCGGCCAGCGCCCAAAAAAGCGAGTTGAAAATTGGAGCTCAGGGGCACTGCAATTCACAAACCTGCAGAGTTATAACTGATAACTCTCGTCCACAAATATATTGAGGGAAGGCAACGAAGAGGATTTGAAAGCAAGGCAGAATTGCAGGAAACTGATTTCAGGAGGTAGATTCGAATCGCCTTTAAAGCACAGGAAAAGCGGCAAAACCTCGACAATGATGCCCTTGGCCAAAAAGGGCGTATGCGTTTTTTCCTGAATATATTCAGGAAAAAACGCATACGCCCTTTTTGGCCAACCAAGCAACCTGGAAAGGCAAATCAGCGCTACAAAGAAGTCTCGCTTCCCATCGGTCAAAAGGACCATGCTGAATAAGGTGTCAAAACCAGAAATGCAGGGCAGGCCATGGAGAAACGGGAGCCTTGCTACGCTGATGGGCGGGATGTAAATTGCCAACAGCCACTCTGGAGAAGTGTACGGTGTGTCCTGAAACACCTAAAAAACGCAGCTTAGAGAGCATAGGGCACTTCCACTCATGGGCGTATAAATTGGGAAAACTAAAAATCAGCAAGACACAGGCACCCCAAAGTTTAGGGCTGCTCTGCTGACAAGAACCTCCACTTCCTTACACCTTAAATATCCCAGGAAAGAGAAAAATGGATAAAGACGTTGTGGTCCTTATGTACAATGGAATATCAGTCAGCCATGAAATCAACGTCATAACGCTAGTGGCAGCATGATGAGTGGATTTAGGTACGACGATTCTAAGTGAAATAAGTCAAACAGAAAACGACACTTATCATAAGATATCACTTATAGAGGGAATGTAAAAACCGCTACACTTGAACTGAATTACAAAACAGAACAGAGTCACACGTTTAGAAAACACACTATGGCTGCTTAACGGGAAAGGTGAGGTGGGGTGATGCGTAAAATAAGGGTTTCGAATTAGCTCAGATACCGTTCCATAAACCCAATATGTAATAGACAAGACCTACTCCTTGCTCAGTGAACTGGACTCAACACCCCCTATTCAACGTCCAAGAATATATCTGACTAGTAAGAATCTTAAAACCTATGTGTTGATATCCCTCTGTAAGTGAGTCAAGTGGGTGTAAAGCGGCATAAACACAGCAGTGAAAAGCAGCTAAACCCCATTATAAAAATCAACTACTTTTAAAAACCCGTGAAACAAAGACAGTGAAAGAGAGAAATTCTTACAAAATTCGTTCAGGGGCTGTGATGCCACCTGGATTGACCATATCTAGACCCACTGCTGATTGAGACATAAGGGTGAACACTTTTGGGGCTGAGAGGTTTGGTGAGGTTGCGTGAGCAAACGCAGACCCTTTAAAGTAATACTGCGTGGTACCCATCCCATGGGTCCCAAATCTCCAGGTTTAAGGGCATCTTCCTACATCGAAAACATGCATGAGAAACCCAGAAGATGGTACACCGTGTGATCGGGAAAGGTTTCCAAAAGGCACCTCATTTCTCATCTCCTTGTGCTCGGGTTCGCCATTCCAACCGCTTTACTAGCAATCTCCCTCCTTGGAGAATCAGCACCTTTCACATCCTGTTCCGTACAGGTAGCCATTTGTCCTGAGGATGAACGGGAAGAGGGGGAACCAATGAGAGACTAGCTCTAGGTGTTGGGAAAGGTACAGGTCACTCTATTTTCCCATCAGGAAGAAGAATTAACCACAGGCTCACCCTGCCCCCCCGGAACCAGAATAGGGCCTGAAGCAATCCTGCGCTTTTGCGGCCTGCTCCCAAAAAAGCGAGTTGAGAAATGGAGCTCAGGGGCACTGCAATTCACAAACCTGCAGAGTTATCAATGATAACTCTCGTCCACAAATATATTGAGGGAAGGCAACGAAGAGGATTTGAAAGCAAGGCAGAATTGCAGGAAACTGATTTCAGGAGATAGATTCGAATCGCCTTTAAAGCACAGGAAAAGCGGCAAAACCTCGACAATGATGCCCTTGGCCAAAAAGGTCGTATGTATTTTTTCCTGAATATTTTCAGGAAAAAACGCATACGCCCTTTTTGGCCAACCAAGCAACCTGGACAGTCAAATCGGCGCTACAAAGAAGTCTCGCTTCCCATCGGTCAAAAGGGCCGTGCTGAATAAAGTGTCAAAACCAGAAAGGCAGGACAGCCATGGAGAAACGGCAGCCTTGCTACGCTGATGGGCTGGATGTAAATTGCCAACAGCCACTCTGGAGAAGTGTTTGGTGTGTCCTGAAACATCTAAAAAACTCAGCTTACAGAGCATAGGGCACTTCCACTCATGGGCGTATAAATTGGGAAAACTGAAAATCAGCAAGACACAGGCACCCCAAAGTTTAGGGTTGCTCTGTTGACAAGAACCTCCACATCGATACACCTTAAATATCCCAGGAAAGAGAAAAATGGATAAAGACGTTGTGGTCCTTATGTACAATGGAATATCACTCAGCCATGAAATCAACGTCATAAGGCTAGTAGCAGCATGATGAGTGGATTTAGGTACGACGATTCTAAGTGAAATAAGTCACACAGAAAGAGACACCTATGATAAGATATCACTTATAGAGGGAATGTAAAAACCGCTACACTTGAACTGAATTACAAAACAGAACAGAGTCACACGTTTAGAAAACACACTATGGCTGCTTAACGGGAAAGGGTAGGTGGGGTGATGCATAAAACAAGGGTTTCAAATTAGCTCAGATACCGTTCCGTAAACCCAATATGAAATAGACAAGACCTGCTCCTTGCTCAGTGAACTGGACTCAACACCCAGTATTCACCGCACAAGAATATATCTGACTAGTAAGAATCTTAAAACCTATGTATTGATATCTCTCTGTAAGTGAGTCAAGTGGGTGTAAAGCGGCATAAACACAGCAGTGAAAAGCAGCTAAACCCCATTATAAAAATCAACTACTTTTAAAAACCCGTGAAACAAAGACAGTGAAAGAGAGAGAAACTCTTACAAAATTCGTTCAGGGGCTGTGATGCCACCTGGATTGACCATATCTAGACCCACTGCTGATTGAGACATAAGGGTGAACACTCTTGGGGCTGAGAGGTTTGGTGAGGTTGGGTGAGCAAATGCAGACCCTTTAAAGTAATACTGCGTGGTACCCATCCCATGGGTCCCAAATCTCCAGGTTCAAGGGCATCTTCCTACATCGAAAACATGCATGAGACACCCAGAAGATGGTACACCGTGTGATCGGGAAAGGTTTCTAAAACGCACCTCATTTCTCATCTCCTTGTGCTCGGGTTCGCCATTCCAACCGCTTTACTAGCAATCTCCCTCCTTGGAGAATCAGCACCTTTCACATCCTGTTCCGTACAGGTAGCCATTTGTCCTGAGGATGAACGGGAAGAGGGGGAACCAATGAGAGACTAGCTCTAGGTGTTGGGAAAGGTACAGGTCACTCTATTTTCCCATCAGGAAGAAGAATTAACCACAGGCTCACCCTGCCCCCCCGGAACCAGAATAGGGCCTGAAGCAATCCTGCGCTTTTGCGGGCTGCTCCCAAAAAAGCGAGTTGAGAAATGGAGCTCAGGGGCACTGCAATTCACAAACCTGCAGAGTTATCAATGATAACTCTCGTCCACAAATATATTGAGGGAAGGCAACGAAGAGGATTTGAAAGCAAGGCAGAATTGCAGGAAACTGATTTCAGGAGGTAGATTCGAATCGCCTTTAAAGCACAGGAAAAGCGGCAAAACCTCGACAATGATGCCCTTGGCCAAAAAGGTCGTATGCATTTTTTCCTGAATATTTTCAGGAAAAAACGCATACGCCCTTTTTGGCCAACCAAGCAACCTGGACAGTCAAATCGGCGCTACAAAGAAGTCTCGCTTCCCATCGGTCAAAAGGGCCGTGCTGAATAAAGTGTCAAAACCAGAAAGGCAGGACAGCCATGGAGAAACGGCAGCCTTGCTACGCTGATGGGCTGGATGTAAATTGCCAACAGCCACTCTGGAGAAGTGTTCGGTGTGTCCTGAAACATCTAAAAAACTCAGCTTACAGAGCATAGGGCACTTCCACTCATGGGCGTATAAATTGGGAAAACTGAAAATCAGCAAGACACAGGCACCCCAAAGTTTAGGGTTGCTCTGTTGACAAGAACCTCCACATCGATACACCTTAAATATCCCAGGAAAGAGAAAAATGGATAAAGACGTTGTGGTCCTTATGTACAATGGAATATCACTCAGCCATGAAATCAACGTCATAAGGCTAGTAGCAGCATGATGAGTGGATTTAGGTACGACGATTCTAAGTGAAATAAGTCACACAGAAAGAGACACCTATGATAAGATATCACTTATAGAGGGAATGTAAAAACCGCTACACTTGAACTGAATTACAAAACAGAACAGAGTCACACGTTTAGAAAACACACTATGGCTGCTTAACGGGAAAGGGTAGGTGGGGTGATGCATAAAACAAGGGTTTCAAATTAGCTCAGATACCGCTCAGTAAACCCAATATGAAATAGACAAGACCTGCTCCTTGCTCAGTGAACTGGACTCAACACCCCGTATTCACCGCACAAGAATATATCTGACTAGTAAGAATCTTAAAACCTATGTATTGATATCTCTCCGTAAGTGAGTCAAGTGGGTGTAAAGCGGCATAAACACAGCAGTGAAAAGCAGCTAAACCCCATTATAAAAATCAACTACTTTTAAAAACCCGTGAAACAAAGACAGTGAAAGAGAGAGAAACTCTTACAAAATTCGTTCAGGGGCTGTGATGCCACCTGGATTGACCATATCTAGACCCACTGCTGATTGAGACATAAGGGTGAACACTCTTGGGGCTGAGAGGTTTGGTGAGGTTGGGTGAGCAAATGCAGACCCTTTAAAGTAATACTGCGTGGTACCCATCCCATGGGTCCCAAATCTCCAGGTTCAAGGGCATCTTCCTACATCGAAAACATGCATGAGACACCCAGAAGATGGTACACCGTGTGATCGGGAAAGGTTTCTAAAACGCACCTCATTTCTCATCTCCTTGTGCTCGGGTTCGCCATTCCAGACGCTTTACTAGCAATCTCCCTCCTTGGAGAATCAGCACCTTTAACCTCCTGTTCCGTCCAGGTTGCCATTTGTCCTGAGGATGAACGGGAAGAGAGCGAAACAATGAGAGACTAGCTCAAGAAGTTGGGGCAGGCACAGGTCACTCTATTTTCCCATCAGGAAGAAGAATTAACCACAGGCTCAGCCTGCCGCCCGGAACCAGAATAGGGTCTGAAGCAATCCTGCGCTTTTGCGGCCAGCGCCCAAAAAAGCGAGTTGAAAAATGGAGCTCAGGGGCACTGCAATTCACAAACCTGCAGAGTTATAACTGATAACTCTCGTCCACAAATATATTGAGGGAAGGCAACGAAGAGGATTTGAAAGAAAGGCAGAATTGCAGGAAACTGATTTCAGGAGGTAGATTCGAATCGCCTTTAAAGCACAGGAAAAGCGGCAAAACCTCGACAATGATGCCCTTGGCCAAAAAGGGCGTATGCGTTTTTTCCTGAATATATTCAGGAAAAAACGCATACGCCCTTTTTGGCCAACCAAGCAACCTGGAAAGGCAAATCAGCGCTACAAAGAAGTCTCGCTTCCCATCGGTCAAAAGGACCATGCTGAATAAGGTGTCAAAACCAGAAATGCAGGGCAGGCCATGGAGAAACGGGAGCCTTGCTACGCTGATGGGCGGGATGTAAATTGCCAACAGCCACTCTGGAGAAGTGTACGGTGTGTCCTAAAACACCTAAAAAACGCAGCTTAGAGAGCATAGGGCACTTCCACTCATGGGCGTATAAATTGGGAAAACTAAAAATCAGCAAGACACAGGCACCCCAAAGTTTAGGGCTGCTCTGCTGACAAGAACCTCCACTTCCTTACACCTTAAATATCCCAGGAAAGAGAAAAATGGATAAAGACGTTGTGGTCCTTATGTACAATGGAATATCACTCAGCCATGAAATCAACGTCATAACGCTAGTGGCAGCATGATGAGTGGATTTAGGTACGACGATTCTAAGTGAAATAAGTCAAACAGAAAACGACACTTATCATAAGATATCACTTATAGAGGGAATGTAAAAACCGCTACACTTGAACTGAATTACAAAACAGAACAGAGTCACATGTTTAGAAAACACACTATGGCTGCTTAACGGGAAAGGTGAGGTGGGGTGATGCGTAAAATAAGGGTTTCAAATTAGCTCAGATACCGTTCCATAAACCCAATATGTAAAAGACAAGACCTACTCCTTGCTCAGTGAACTGGACTCAACACCCCCTATTCAACGTCCAAGAATATATCTGACTAGTAAGAATCTTAAAACCTATGTGTTGATATCCCTCTGTAAGTGAGTCAAGTGGGTTTAAAGCGGCCTAAACACAGCAGTGAAAAGCAGCTAAACCCCATTATAAAAATCAACTACTTTTAAAAACCCGTGAAACAAAGACAGTGAAAGAGAGAGAAATTCTTACAAAATTCGTTCAGGGGCTGTGATGCCACCTGGATTGACCATATCTAGACCCACTGCTGATTGAGACATAAGGGTGAACACTCTTGGGGCTGAGAGGTTTGGTGAGGTTGGGTGAGCAAACGCAGACCCTTTAAAGTAATACTGCGTGGTACCCATCCCATGGGTCCCAAATCTCCAGGTTTAAGGGCATCTTCCTACATCGAAAACATGCATGAGAAACCCAGAAGATGGTACACCGTGTGATCGGGAAAGGTTTCCAAAAGGCACCTCATTTCTCATCTCCTTGTGCTCGGGTTCGCCATTCCAACCGCTTTACTAGCAATCTCCCTCCTTGGAGAATCAGCACCTTTCACCTCCTGTTCCGTACAGGTAGCCATTTGTCCTGAGGATGAACGGGAAGAGGGGGAACCAATGAGAGACTAGCTCTAGGTGTTGGGAAAGGTACAGGTCACTCTATTTTCCCATCAGGAAGAAGAATTAACCACAGGCTCACCCTGTCCCCCCGGAACCAGAATAGGGCCTGAAGCAATCCTGCGCTTTTGCGGCCTGCTCCCAAAAAAGCGAGTTGAAAAATGGAGCTCAGGTGCACTGCAATTCACAAACCTGCAGAGTTATCAATGATAACTCTCGTCCACAAATATATTGAGGGAAGGCAACGAAGAGGATTTGAAAGCAAGGCAGAATTGCAGGAAACTGATTTCAGGAGGTAGATTCGAATCGCTTTTAAAGCACAGGAAAAGCGGCAAAACCTCGACAATGATGCCCTTGGCCAAAAAGGGCGTATGCATTTTTTCCTGAATATATTCAGGAAAAAACGCATACGCCCTTTTTGGCCAACCAAGCAACCTGGTCAGTCAAATCGGTGCTACCACGAAGTCTCGCTTCCCATCGGTCAAAAGGGCCGTGCTGAATAAAGTGTCAAAACCAGAAAGGCAGGACAGCCATGGAGAAACGGCAGCCTTGCTATGCTGATGGGCTAGATGTAAATTGCCAACAGCCACTCTGGAGAAGTGTTCGGTGTGTCCTGAAACATCTAAAAAACTCAGCTTACAGAGCATAGGGCACTTCCACTCATGGGCGTATAAATTGGGAAAACTGAAAATCAGCAAGACACAGGCACCCCAAAGTTTAGGGTTGCTCTGTTGACAAGAACCTCCACATCGATACACCTTAAATATCCCTGGAAAGAGAAAAATGGATAAAGACGTTGTGGTCCTTATGTACAATGGAATATCACTCAGCCATGAAATCAACGTCATAAGGCTAGTAGCAGCATGATGAGTGGATTTAGGTACGACGATTCTAAGTGAAACAAGTCACACAGAAAGAGACACATATGATAAGATATCACTTATAGAGGGAATGTAAAAACCGCTACACTTGAACTGAATTACAAAACAGAACAGAGTCACACGTTTAGAAAACACACTATGGCTGCTTAACGGGAAAGGGGAGGTGGGGTGATGCATAAAACAAGGTTTTCAAATTAGCTCAGATACCGTTCCGTAAACCCAATATGAAATAGACAAGACCTGCTCCTTGCTCAGTGAACTGGACTCAACACCCCGTATTCACCGCACAAGAATATATCTGACTAGTAAGAATCTTAAAACCTATGTATTGATATCTCTCCGTAAGTGAGTCAAGTGGGTGTAAAGCGGCATAAACACAGCAGTGAAAAGCAGCTAAACCCCATTATAAAAATCAACTACTTTTAAAAACCCGTGAAACAAAGACAGTGAAAGAGAGAGAAATTCTTACGAAATTCGTTCAGGGGCTGTGATGCCACCTGGATTGACCATATCTAGACCCACTGCTGATTGAGACATAAGGGTGAACACTCTTGGGGCTGAGAGGTTTGGTGAGGTTGGGTGAGCAAACGCAGACCCTTTAAAGTAATACTGCGTGGTACCCATCCCATGGGTCCCAAATCTCCAGGTTTAAGGGCATCTTCCTACATCGAAAACATGCATGAGAAACCCAGAAGATGGTACACGGTATGATCGGGAAAGGTTTCCAAAAGGCACCTCATTTCTCATCTCCTTGTGCTCGGGTTCGCCATTCCAACCGCTTTACTAGCAATCTCCCTCCTTGGAGAATCAGCACCTTTCACATCCTGTTCCGTACAGGTAGCCATTTGTCCTGAGGATGAACGGGAAGAGGGGGAACCAATGAGAGACTAGCTCTAGGTGTTGGGAAAGGTACAGGTCACTCTATTTTCCCATCAGGAAGAAGAATTAACCACAGGCTCACCCTGCCCCCCCGGAACCAGAATAGGGCCTGAAGCAATCCTGCGCTTTTGCGGCCTGCTCCCAAAAAAGCGAGTTGAGAAATGGAGCTCAGGGGCACTGCAATTCACAAACCTGCAGAGTTATCAATGATAACTCTCGTCCACAAATATATTGAGGGAAGGCAACGAAGAGGAGTTGAAAGCAAGGCAGAATTGCAGGAAACTGATTTCAGGAGGTAGATTCGAATCGCCTTTAAAGCACAGGAAAAGCGGCAAAACCTCGACAATGATGCCCTTGGCCAAAAACGGCGTATGCGTTTTTTCCTGAATATATTCAGGAAAAAACGCATACGCCCTTTTTGGCCAACCAAGCAACCTGGACAGTCAAATCGGCGCTACAAAGAAGTCTCGCTTCCCATCGTTCAAAAGGGCCGTGCTGAATAAAGTGTCAAAACCAGAAAGGCAGGACAGCCATGGAGAAACGGGAGCCTTGCTACGCTGATGGGCTGGATGTAAATTGCCAACAGCCACTCTGGAGAAGTGTTCGGTGTGTCCTGAAACATCTAAAAAACTCAGCTTACAGAGCATAGGGCACTTCCACTCATGGGCGTATAAATTGGGAAAACTGAAAATCAGCAAGACACAGGCACCCCAAAATTTAGGGTTGCTCTGTTGACAAGAACCTCCACATCGATACACCTTAAATATCCCAGGAAAGAGAAAAATGGATAAAGACGTTGTGGTCTTTATGTACAATGGAATATCACTCAGCCATGAAATCAACGTCATAAGGCTAGTAGCAGCATGATGAGTGGATTTAGGTACGACGATTCTAAGTGAAATAAGTCACACAGAAAGAGACACCTATGATAAGATATCACTTATAGAGGGAATGTAAAAACCGCTACACTTGAACTGAATTACAAAACAGAACAGAGTCACACGTTTAGAAAACACACTATGGCTGCTTAACGGGAAAGGGGAGGTGGGGTGATGCATAAAACAAGGGTTTCAAAATAGCTCAGATACCGTTCCGTAAACCCAATATGAAATAGACAAGACCTGCTCCTTGCTCAGTGAACTGGACTCAACACCCCGTATTCACCGCACAAGAATATATCTGACTAGTAAGAATCTTAAAACCTATGTATTGATATCTCTCCGTAAGTGAGTCAAGTGGGTGTAAAGCGGCATAAACACAGCAGTGAAAAGCAGCTAAACCCCATTATAAAAATCAACTACTTTTAAAAACCCGTGAAACAAAGACAGTGAAAGAGAGAGAAATTCTTACGAAATTCGTTCAGGGGCTGTGATGCCACCTGGATTGACCATATCTAGACCCACTGCTGATTGAGACATAAGGGTGAACACTCTTGGGGCTGAGAGGTTTGGTGAGGTTGGGTGAGCAAACGCAGACCCTTTAAAGTAATACTGCGTGGTACCCATCCCATGGGTCCCAAATCTCCAGGTTTAAGGGCATCTTCCTACATCGAAAACATGCATGAGAAACCCAGAAGATGGTACACCGTGTGATCGGGAAAGGTTTCCAAAACGCACCTCATTTCTCATCTCCTTGTGCTCGGGTTCGCCATTCCAACCGCTTTACTAGCAATCTCCCTCCTTGAGAATCAGCACCTTTCACATCCTGTTCCGTACAGGTAGCCATTTGTCCTGAGGATGAACGGGAAGAGGGGGAACCAATGAGAGACTAGCTCTAGGTGTTGGGAAAGGCACAGGTCACTCTATTTTCCCATCAGGAAGAAGAATTAACCACAGGCTCAGCCTGCCCCCCCGGAACCAGAATAGGGCCTGAAGCAATCCTGCGCTTTTGCGGCCTGCTCCCAAAAAAGCGAGTTGAAAAATGGAGCTCAGGGGCACTGCAATTCACAAACCTGCAGAGTTATCAGTGATAACTCTCGTCCACAAATATATTGAGGGAAGGCAACGAAGAGGATTTGAAAGCAAGGCAGAATTGCAGGAAACTGATTTCAGGAGGTAGATTCGAATCGCTTTTAAAGCACAGGAAAAGCGGCAAAACCTCGACAATGATGCCCTTGGCCAAAAAGGGCGTATGCGTTTTTTCCTGAATATATTCAGGAAAAAACGCATACGCCCTTTTTGGCCAACCAAGCAACCTGGAAAGGCAAAAAGGGGCTACAAAGAAGTCTCGCTTCCCATCGGTCAAAAGGGCCGTGCTGAATAAAGTGTCAAAACAAGAAAGGCAGGACAGCCATGGAGAAACGGGAGCCTTGCTACGCTGATGGGCTGGATGTAAATTGCCAACAGCCACTCTGGAGAAGTGTTCGGTGTGTCCTGAAACATCTAAAAAACTCAGCTTACAGAGCATAGGGCACTACCACTCATGGGCGTATAAATTGGGAAAACTGAAAATCAGCAAGACACAGGCACCCCAAAGTTTAGGGTTGCTCTGTTGACAAGAACCTCCACATCGATACACCTTAAATATCCCAGGAAAGAGAAAAATGGATAAAGACGTTGTGGTCCTTATGTACAATGGCATATCACTCAGCCATGAAATCAACGTCATAAGGCTAGTAGCAGCATGATGAGTGGATTTAGGTACGACGATTCTAAGTGAAATAAGTCACACAGAAAGAGACACCTATGATAAGATATCACTTATAGAGGGAATGTAAAAACCGCTACACTTGAACTGAATTACAAAACAGAACAGAGTCACACGTTTAGAAAACACACTATGGCTGCTTAACGGGAAAGGTGAGGTGGGGTGATGCATAAAACAAGGGTTTCAAATTAGCTCAGATACCGTTCCGTAAACCCAATATGAAATAGACAAGACCTACTCCTTGCTCAGTGAACTGGACTCAACACCCCGTATTCACCGCACAAGAATATATCTGACTAGTAAGAATCTTAAAACCTATGTATTGATATCTCTCCGTAAGTGAGTCAAGTGGGTGTAAAGCGGCATAAACACAGCAGTGAAAAGCAGCTAAACCCCATTATAAAAATCAACTACTTTTAAAAACCCGTGAAACAAAGACAGTGAAAGAGAGAGAAATTCTTACAAATTTCGTTCAGGGGCTGTGATACCACCTGGATTGATCATATCTAGACCGACAGCTGATTGAGACATAAGGGTGTACACTCTTGCGACTTAGAGGTTTGGTGAGGTTGGGTGAGCAAACACAGACCCTTTAAAGTAATACTGCGGGGTACCCATCCCATGGGTCCCAAGTCTCCAGGTTCAAGGGCATCTTCCTACATCGAAAACATGCATGAGAAACCCAGAAGATGGTACACCGTGTGATCGGGAAAGGTTTCCAAAACGCACCTCATTTCTCATCTCCTTGTGCTCGGGTTCGCCATTCCAACCGCTATACTAGCAATCTCCCTCCTTGGAGAATCAGCACCTTTCACCTCCTGTTCCGTACAGGTAGCCATTTGTCCTGAGGATGAACGGGAAGAGGGGGAACCAATGAGAGACTAGCTCTAGGTGTTGGGAAAGGCACAGGTCACTCTATTTTCCCATCAGGAAGAAGAATTAACCACAGGCTCAGCCTGCCCCCCCGGAACCAGAATAGGGCCTGAAGCAATCCTGCGCTTTTGCGGCCTGCTCCCAAAAAAGCGAGTTGAAAAATGGAGCTCAGGGGCACTGCAATTCACAAACCTGCAGAGTTATCAGTGATAACTCTCGTCCACAAATATATTGAGGGAAGGCAACGAAGAGGATTTGAAAGCAAGGCAGAATTGCAGGAAACTGATTTCAGGAGGTAGATTCGAATCGCTTTTAAAGCACAGGAAAAGCGGCAAAACCTCGACAATGATGCTCTTGGCCAAAAAGGGTGTATGCGTTTTTTCCTGAATATATTCAGGAAAAAACGCATACGCCCTTTTTGGCCAACCAAGCAACCTGGAAAGGCAAAAAGGGGCTACAAAGAAGTCTCGCTTCCCATCGGTCAAAAGGGCCGTGCTGAATAAAGTGTCAAAACCAGAAAGGCAGGACAGCCATGGAGAAACGGGAGCCTTGCTACGCTGATGGGCTGGATGTAAATTGCCAACAGCCACTCTGGAGAAGTGTTCGGTGTGTCCTGAAACATCTAAAAAACTCAGCTTACAGAGCATAGGGCACTTCCACTCATGGGCGTATAAATTGGGAAAACTGAAAATCAGCAAGACACAGGCACCCCAAAGTTTAGGGTTGCTCTGTTGACAAGAACCTCCACATCGATACACCTTAAATATCCCAGGAAAGAGAAAAATGGATAAAGACGTTGTGGTCCTTATGTACAATGGCATATCACTCAGCCATGAAATCAACGTCATAAGGCTAGTAGCAGCATGATGAGTGGATTTAGGTACGACGATTCTAAGTGAAATAAGTCACACAGAAAGAGACACCTATGATAAGATATCACTTATAGAGGGAATGTAAAAACCGCTACACTTGAACTGAATTACAAAACAGAACAGAGTCACACGTTTAGAAAACACACTATGGCTGCTTAACGGGAAAGGGGAGGTGGGGTGATGCATAAAACAAGGGTTTCAAATTAGCTCAGATACCGTTCCGTAAACCCAATATGAAATAGACAAGACCTACTCCTTGCTCAGTGAACTGGACTCAACACCCCGTATTCACCGCACAAGAATATATCTGACTAGTAAGAATCTTAAAACCTATGTATTGATATCTCTCCGTAAGTGAGTCAAGTGGGTGTAAAGCGGCATAAACACAGCAGTGAAAAGCAGCTAAACCCCATTATAAAAATCAACTACTTTTAAAAACCCGTGAAACAAAGACAGTGAAAGAGAGAGAAATTCTTACGAAATTCGTTCAGGGGCTGTGATGCCACCTGGATTGACCATATCTAGACCCACTGCTGATTGAGACATAAGGGTGAACACTCTTGGGGCTGAGAGGTTTGGTGAGGTTGGGTGAGCAAACGCAGACCCTTTAAAGTAATACTGCGTGGTACCCATCCCATGGGTCCCAAATCTCCAGGTTTAAGGGTATCTTCCTACATCGAAAACATGCATGAGAAACCCAGAAGATGGTACACCGTGTGATCGGGAAAGGTTTCCAAAAGGCACCTCATTTCTCATCTCCTTGTGCTCGGGTTCACCATTCCAACCGCTTTACTAGCAATCTCCCTCCTTGGAGAATCAGCACCTTTCACCTCCTGTTCCGTACAGGTAGCCATTTGTCCTGAGGATGAACGGGAAGAGGGGGAACCAATGAGAGACTAGCTCTAGGTGTTGGGAAAGGCACAGGTCACTCTATTTTCCCATCAGGAAGAAGAATTAACCACAGGCTCAGCCTGCCCCCCCGGAACCAGAATAGGGCCTCAAGCAATCCTGCGCTTTTGCGGCCTGCTCCCAAAAAAGCGAGTTGAAAAATGGAGCTCAGGGGCACTGCAATTCACAAACCTGCAGAGTTATCAGTGATAACTCTCGTCCACAAATATATTGAGGGAAGGCAACGAAGAGGATTTGAAAGCAAGGCAGAATTGCAGGAAACTGATTTCAGGAGGTAGATTCGAATCGCTTTTAAAGCACAGGAAAAGCGGCAAAACCTCGACAATGATGCTCTTGGCCAAAAAGGGCGTATGCGTTTTTTCCTGAATATATTCAGGAAAAAACGCATACGCCCTTTTTGGCCAACCAAGCAACCTGGAAAGGCAAAAAGGGGCTACAAAGAAGTCTCGCTTCCCATCGGTCAAAAGTGCCGTGCTGAATAAAGTGTCAAAACCAGAAAGGCAGGACAGCCATGGAGAAACGGGAGCCTTGCTACGCTGATGGGCTGGATGTAAATTGCCAACAGCCACTCTGGAGAAGTGTTCGGTGTGTCCTGAAACATCTAAAAAACTCAGCTTACAGAGCATAGGGCACTTCCACTCATGGGCGTATAAATTGGGAAAACTGAAAATCAGCAAGACACAGGCACCCCAAAGTTTAGGGTTGCTCTGTTGACAAGAACCTCCACATCGATACACCTTAAATATCCCACGAAAGAGAAAAATGGATAAAGAAGTTGTGGTCCTTATGTACAATGGCATATCACTCAGCCATGAAATCAACGTCATAAGGCTAGTAGCAGCATGATGAGTGGATTTAGGTACGACGATTCTAAGTGAAATAAGTCACACAGAAAGAGACACCTATGATAAGATATCACTTATAGAGGGAATGTAAAAACCGCTACACTTGAACTGAATTACAAAACAGAACAGAGTCACACGTTTAGAAAACACACTATGGCTGCTTAACGGGAAAGGTGAGGTGGGGTGATGCATAAAACAAGGGTTTCAAATTAGCTCAGATACCGTTCCGTAAACCCAATATGAAATAGACAAGACCTACTCCTTGCTCAGTGAACTGGACTCAACACCCCGTATTCACCGCACAAGAATATATCTGACTAGTAAGAATCTTAAAACCTATGTATTGATATCTCTCCGTAAGTGAGTCAAGTGGGTGTAAAGCGGCATAAACACAGCAGTGAAAAGCAGCTAAACCCCATTATAAAAATCAACTACTTTTAAAAACCCGTGAAACAAAGACAGTGAAAGAGAGAGAAATTCTTACAAATTTCGTTCAGGGGCTGTGATACCACCTGGATTGATCATATCTAGACCCACAGCTGATTGAGACATAAGGGTGTACACTCTTGCGACTTAGAGGTTTGGTGAGGTTGGGTGAGCAAACACAGACCCTTTAAAGTAATACTGCGGGGTACCCATCCCATGGGTCCCAAGTCTCCAGGTTCAAGGGCATCTTCCTACATCGAAAACATGCATGAGAAACCCAGAAGATGGTACACCGTGTGATCGGGAAAGGTTTCCAAAACGCACCTCATTTCTCATCTCCTTGTGCTCGGGTTCGCCATTCCAACCGCTATACTAGCAATCTCCCTCCTTGGAGAATCAGCACCTTTCACCTCCTGTTCCGTACAGGTAGCCATTTGTCCTGAGGATGAACGGGAAGAGGGGGAACCAATGAGAGACTAGCTCTAGGTGTTGGGAAAGGCACAGGTCACTCTATTTTCCCATCAGGAAGAAGAATTAACCACAGGCTCAGCCTGCCCCCCCGGAACCAGAATAGGGCCTGAAGCAATCCTGCGCTTTTGCGGCCTGCTCCCAAAAAAGCGAGTTGAAAAATGGAGCTCAGGGGCACTGCAATTCACAAACCTGCAGAGTTATCAGTGATAACTCTCGTCCACAAATATATTGAGGGAAGGCAACGAAGAGGATTTGAAAGCAAGGCAGAATTGCAGGAAACTGATTTCAGGAGGTAGATTCGAATCGCTTTTAAAGCACAGGAAAAGCGGCAAAACCTCGACAATGATGCTCTTGGCCAAAAAGGGCGTATGCGTTTTTTCCTGAATATATTCAGGAAAAAACGCATACGCCCTTTTTGGCCAACCAAGCAACCTGGAAAGGCAAAAAGGGGCTACAAAGAAGTCTCGCTTCCCATCGGTCAAAAGGGCCGTGCTGAATAAAGTGTCAAAACCAGAAAGGCAGGACAGCCATGGAGAAACGGGAGCCTTGCTACGCTGATGGGCTGGATGTAAATTGCCAACAGCCACTCTGGAGAAGTGTTCGGTGTGTCCTGAAACATCTAAAAAACTCAGCTTACAGAGCATAGGGCACTTCCACTCATGGGCGTATAAATTGGGAAAACTGAAAATCAGCAAGACACAGGCACCCCAAAGTTTAGGGTTGCTCTGTTGACAAGAACCTCCACATCGATACACCTTAAATATCCCAGGAAAGAGAAAAATGGATAAAGACGTTGTGGTCCTTATGTACAATGGCATATCACTCAGCCATGAAATCAACGTCATAAGGCTAGTAGCAGCATGATGAGTGGATTTAGGTACGACGATTCTAAGTGAAATAAGTCACACAGAAAGAGACACCTATGATAAGATATCACTTATAGAGGGAATGTAAAAACCGCTACACTTGAACTGAATTACAAAACAGAACAGAGTCACACGTTTAGAAAACACACTATGGCTGCTTAACGGGAAAGGGGAGGTGGGGTGATGCATAAAACAAGGGTTTCAAATTAGCTCAGATACCGTTCCGTAAACCCAATATGAAATAGACAAGACCTACTCCTTGCTCAGTGAACTGGACTCAACACCCCGTATTCACCGCACAAGAATATATCTGACTAGTAAGAATCTTAAAACCTATGTATTGATATCTCTCCGTAAGTGAGTCAAGTGGGTGTAAAGCGGCATAAACACAGCAGTGAAAAGCAGCTAAACCCCATTATAAAAATCAACTACTTTTAAAAACCCGTGAAACAAAGACAGTGAAAGAGAGAGAAATTCTTACGAAATTCGTTCAGGGGCTGTGATGCCACCTGGATTGACCATATCTAGACCCACTGCTGATTGAGACATAAGGGTGAACACTCTTGGGGCTGAGAGGTTTGGTGAGGTTGGGTGAGCAAACGCAGACCCTTTAAAGTAATACTGCCTGGTACCCATCCCATGGGTCCCAAATCTCCAGGTTTCAGGGTATCTTCCTACATCGAAAACATGCATGAGAAACCCAGAAGATGGTACACCGTGTGATCGGGAAAGGTTTCCAAAAGGCACCTCATTTCTCATCTCCTTGTGCTCGGGTTCACCATTCCAACCGCTTTACTAGCAATCTCCCTCCTTGGAGAATCAGCACCTTTCACATCCTGTTCCGTACAGGTAGCCATTTGTCCTGAGGATGAACGGGAAGAGGGGGAACCAATGAGAGACTAGCTCTAGGTGTTGGGAAAGGTACAGGTCACTCTATTTTCCCATCAGGAAGAAGAATTAACCACAGGCTCACCCTGCCCCCCCGGAACCAGAATAGGGCCTGAAGCAATCCTGCGCTTTTGCGGCCTGCTCCCAAAAAAGCGAGTTGAAAAATGGAGCTCAGGGGCACTGCAATTCACAAACCTGCAGAGTTATCAATGATAACTCTCGTCCACAAATATATTGAGGGAAGGCAACGAAGAGAATTTGAAAGCAGGGCAGAATTGCAGGAAACTGATTTCAGGAGGTAGATTCGAATCGCTTTTAAAGCACAGGAAAAGCGGCAAAACCTCGACAATGATGCCCTTGGCCAAAAAGGGCGTATGCGTTTTTTCCTGAATATATTCAGGAAAAAACGCATACGCCCTTTTTGGCCAACCAAGCAACCTGGAAAGGCAAATCGGCGCTACAAAGAAGTCTCGCTTCCCATCGGTCAAAAGGGCCGTGCTGAATAAAGTGTCAAAACCAGAAAGGCAGGACAGCCATGGAGAAACGGCAGCCTTGCTACGCTGATGGGCTGGATGTAAATTGCCAACAGCCACTCTGGAGAAGTGTTCGGTGTGTCCTGAAACATCTAAAAAACTCAGCTTACAGAGCATAGGGCACTTCCACTCATGGGCGTATAAATTGGGAAAACTGAAAATCAGCAAGACACAGGCACCCCAAAGTTTAGGGTTGCTCTGTTGACAAGAACCTCCACATCGATACACCTTAAATATCCCACGAAAGAGAAAAATGGATAAAGAAGTTGTGGTCCTTATGTACAATGGCATATCACTCAGCCATGAAATCAACGTCATAAGGCTAGTAGCAGCATGATGAGTGGATTTAGGTACGACGATTCTAAGTGAAATAAGTCACACAGAAAGAGACACCTATGATAAGATATCACTTATAGAGGGAATGTAAAAACCGCTACACTTGAACTGAATTACAAAACAGAACAGAGTCACACGTTTAGAAAACACACTATGGCTGCTTAACGGGAAAGGTGAGGTGGGGTGATGCATAAAACAAGGGTTTCAAATTAGCTCAGATACCGTTCCGTAAACCCAATATGAAATAGACAAGACCTACTCCTTGCTCAGTGAACTGGACTCAACACCCCGTATTCACCGCACAAGAATATATCTGACTAGTAAGAATCTTAAAACCTATGTATTGATATCTCTCCGTAAGTGAGTCAAGTGGGTGTAAAGCGGCATAAACACAGCAGTGAAAAGCAGCTAAACCCCATTATAAAAATCAACTACTTTTAAAAACCCGTGAAACAAAGACAGTGAAAAAGAGAGAAATTCTTACAAATTTCGTTCAGGGGCTGTGATACCACCTGGATTGATCATATCTAGACCCACAGCTGATTGAGACATAAGGGTGTACACTCTTGCGACTTAGAGGTTTGGTGAGGTTGGGTGAGCAAACACAGACCCTTTAAAGTAATACTGCGGGGTACCCATCCCATGGGTCCCAAGTCTCCAGGTTCAAGGGCATCTTCCTACATCGAAAACATGCATGAGAAACCCAGAAGATGGTACACCGTGTGATCGGGAAAGGTTTCCAAAACGCACCTCATTTCTCATCTCCTTGTGCTCGGGTTCGCCATTCCAACCGCTATACTAGCAATCTCCCTCCTTGGAGAATCAGCACCTTTCACCTCCTGTTCCGTACAGGTAGCCATTTGTCCTGAGGATGAACGGGAAGAGGGGGAACCAATGAGAGACTAGCTCTAGGTGTTGGGAAAGGCACAGGTCACTCTATTTTCCCATCAGGAAGAAGAATTAACCACAGGCTCAGCCTGCCCCCCCGGAACCAGAATAGGGCCTGAAGCAATCCTGCGCTTTTGCGGCCTGCTCCCAAAAAAGCGAGTTGAAAAATGGAGCTCAGGGGCACTGCAATTCACAAACCTGCAGAGTTATCAGTGATAACTCTCGTCCACAAATATATTGAGGGAAGGCAACGAAGAGGATTTGAAAGCAAGGCAGAATTGCAGGAAACTGATTTCAGGAGGTAGATTCGAATCGCTTTTAAAGCACAGGAAAAGCGGCAAAACCTCGACAATGATGCTCTTGGCCAAAAAGGGCGTATGCGTTTTTTCCTGAATATATTCAGGAAAAAACGCATACGCCCTTTTTGGCCAACCAAGCAACCTGGAAAGGCAAAAAGGGGCTACAAAGAAGTCTCGCTTCCCATCGGTCAAAAGGGCCGTGCTGAATAAAGTGTCAAAACCAGAAAGGCAGGACAGCCATGGAGAAACGGGAGCCTTGCTACGCTGATGGGCTGGATGTAAATTGCCAACAGCCACTCTGGAGAAGTGTTCGGTGTGTCCTGAAACATCTAAAAAACTCAGCTTACAGAGCATAGGGCACTTCCACTCATGGGCGTATAAATTGGGAAAACTGAAAATCAGCAAGACACAGGCACCCCAAAGTTTAGGGTTGCTCTGTTGACAAGAACCTCCACATCGATACACCTTAAATATCCCAGGAAAGAGAAAAATGGATAAAGACGTTGTGGTCCTTATGTACAATGGCATATCACTCAGCCATGAAATCAACGTCATAAGGCTAGTAGCAGCATGATGAGTGGATTTAGGTACGAAGATTCTAAGTGAAATAAGTCACACAGAAAGAGACACCTATGATAAGATATCACTTATAGAGGGAATGTAAAAACCGCTACACTTGAACTGAATTACAAAACAGAACAGAGTCACACGTTTAGAAAACACACTATGGCTGCTTAACGGGAAAGGGGAGGTGGGGTGATGCATAAAACAAGGGTTTCAAATTAGCTCAGATACCGTTCCGTAAACCCAATATGAAATAGACAAGACCTACTCCTTGCTCAGTGAACTGGACTCAACACCCCGTATTCACCGCACAAGAATATATCTGACTAGTAAGAATCTTAAAACCTATGTATTGATATCTCTCCGTAAGTGAGTCAAGTGGGTGTAAAGCGGCATAAACACAGCAGTGAAAAGCAGCTAAACCCCATTATAAAAATCAACTACTTTTAAAAACCCGTGAAACAAAGACAGTGAAAGAGAGAGAAATTCTTACGAAATTCGTTCAGGGGCTGTGATGCCACCTGGATTGACCATATCTAGACCCACTGCTGATTGAGACATAAGGGTGAACACTCTTGGGGCTGAGAGGTTTGGTGAGGTTGGGTGAGCAAACGCAGACCCTTTAAAGTAATACTGCGTGGTACCCATCCCATGGGTCCCAAATCTCCAGGTTTCAGGGTATCTTCCTACATCGAAAACATGCATGAGAAACCCAGAAGATGGTACACCGTGTGATCGGGAAAGGTTTCCAAAAGGCACCTCATTTCTCATCTCCTTGTGCTCGGGTTCACCATTCCAACCGCTTTACTAGCAATCTCCCTCCTTGGAGAATCAGCACCTTTCACATCCTGTTCCGTACAGGTAGCCATTTGTCCTGAGGATGAACGGGAAGAGGGGGAACCAATGAGAGACTAGCTCTAGGTGTTGGGAAAGGTACAGGTCACTCTATTTTCCCATCAGGAAGAAGAATTAACCACAGGCTCACCCTGCCCCCCCGGAACCAGAATAGGGCCTGAAGCAATCCTGCGCTTTTGCGGCCTGCTCCCAAAAAAGCGAGTTGAAAAATGGAGCTCAGGGGCACTGCAATTCACAAACCTGCAGAGTTATCAATGATAACTCTCGTCCACAAATATATTGAGGGAAGGCAACGAAGAGAATTTGAAAGCAGGGCAGAATTGCAGGAAACTGATTTCAGGAGGTAGATTCGAATCGCTTTTAAAGCACAGGAAAAGCGGCAAAACCTCGACAATGATGCCCTTGGCCAAAAAGGGCGTATGCGTTTTTTCCTGAATATATTCAGGAAAAAACGCATACGCCCTTTTTGGCCAACCAAGCAACCTGGAAAGGCAAATCGGCGCTACAAAGAAGTCTCGCTTCCCATCGGTCAAAAGGGCCGTGCTGAATAAAGTGTCAAAACCAGAAAGGCAGGACAGCCATGGAGAAACGGCAGCCTTGCTACGCTGATGGGCTGGATGTAAATTGCCAACAGCCACTCTGGAGAAGTGTTCGGTGTGTCCTGAAACATCTAAAAAACTCAGCTTACAGAGCATAGGGCACTTCCACTCATGGGCGTATAAATTGGGAAAACTGAAAATCAGCAAGACACAGGCACCCCAAAGTTTAGGGTTGCTCTGTTGGCAAGAACCTCCACATCGATACACCTTAAATATCCCAGGAAAGAGAAAAATGGATAAAGACGTTGTGGTCCTTATGTACAATGGCATATCACTCAGCCATGAAATCAACGTCATAAGGCTAGTAGCAGCATGATGAGTGGATTTAGGTACGACGATTCTAAGTGAAATAAGTCACACAGAAAGAGACACCTATGATAAGATATCACTTATAGAGGGAATGTAAAAACCGCTACACTTGAACTGAATTACAAAACAGAACAGAGTCACACGTTTAGAAAACACACTATGGCTGCTTAACGGGAAAGGGGAGGTGGGGTGATGCATAAAACAAGGGTTTCAAATTAGCTCAGATACCGTTCCGTAAACCCAATATGAAATAGACAAGACCTGCTCCTTGCTCAGTGAACTGGACTCAACACCCCGTATTCACCGCACAAGAATATATCTGACTAGTAAGAATCTTAAAACCTATGTATTGATATCTCTCCGTAAGTGAGTCAAGTGGGTGTAAAGCGGCATAAACACAGCAGTGAAAAGCAGCTAAACCCCATTATAAAAATCAACTACTTTTAAAAACCCGTGAAACAAAGACAGTGAAAGAGAGAGAAATTCTTACAAATTTCGTTCAGGGGCTGTGATACCACCTGGATTGATCATATCTAGACCCACAGCTGATTGAGACATAAGGGTGTACACTCTTGCGACTTAGAGGTTTGGTGAGGTTGGGTGAGCAAACACAGACCCTTTAAAGTAATACTGCGGGGTACCCATCCCATGGGTCCCAAATCTCCAGGTTTAAGGGCATCTTCCTACATCGAAAACATGCATGAGAAACCCAGAAGATGGTACACCGTGTGATCGGGAAAGGTTTCCAAAAGGCACCTCATTTCTCATCTCCTTGTGCTCGGGTTCGCCATTCCAACCGCTTTACTAGCAATCTCCCTCCTTGGAGAATCAGCACCTTTCACATCCTGTTCCGTACAGGTAGCCATTTGTCCTGAGGATGAACGGGAAGAGGGGGAACCAATGAGAGACTAGCTCTAGGTGTTGGGAAAGGTACAGGTCACTCTATTTTCCCATCAGGAAGAAGAATTAACCACAGGCTCACCCTGCCCCCCCGGAACCAGAATAGGGACTGAAGCAATCCTGCGCTTTTGCGGCCTGCTCCCAAAAAAGCGAGTTGAAAAATGGAGCTCAGGGGCACTGCAATTCACAAACCTGCAGAGTTATCAATGATAACTCTCGTCCACAAATATATTGAGGGAAGGCAACGAAGATAATTTGAAAGCAGGGCAGAATTGCAGGAAACTGATTTCAGGAGGTAGATTCGAATCGCTTTTAAAGCACAGGAAAAGCGGCAAAACCTCGACAATGATGCCCTTGGCCAAAAAGGGCGTATGCGTTTTTTCCTGAATATATTCAGGAAAAAACGCATACGCCCTTTTTGGCCAACCAAGCAACCTGGAAAGGCAAATCGGCGCTACAAAGAAGTCTCGCTTCCCATCGGTCAAAAGGGCCGTGCTGAATAAAGTGTCAAAACCAGAAAGGCAGGACAGCCATGGAGAAACGGCAGCCTTGCTACGCTGATGGGCTGGATGTAAATTGCCAACAGCCACTCTGGAGAAGTGTTCGGTGTGTCCTGAAACATCTAAAAAACTCAGCTTACAGAGCATAGGGCACTTCCGCACATGGGCGTATAAATTGGGAAAACTGAAAATCAGCAAGACACAGGCACCCCAAAGTTTACGGTTGCTCTGTTGGCAAGAACCTCCACATCGATACACCTTAAATATCCCAGGAAAGAGAAAAATGGATAAAGACGTTGTGGTCCTTATGTACAATGGAATATCACTCAGCCATGAAATCAACGTCATAAGGCTAGTAGCAGCATGATGAGTGGATTTAGGTACGACGATTCTAAGTGAAATAAGTCACACAGAAAGAGACACCTATGATAAGATATCACTTATAGAGGGAATGTAAAAACCGCTACACTTGAACTGAATTACAAAACAGAACAGAGTCACACGTTTAGAAAACACACTATGGCTGCTTAACGGGAAAGGTGAGGTGGGGTGATGCATAAAACAAGGGTTTCAAATTAGCTCAGATACCGTTCCGTAAACCCAATATGAAATAGACAAGACCTACTCCTTGCTCAGTGAACTGGACTAAACACCCCGTATTCACCGCACAAGAATATATCTGACTAGTAAGAATCTTAAAACCTATGTATTGATATCTCTCCGTAAGTGAGTCAAGTGGGTGTAAAGCGGCATAAACACAGCAGTGAAAAGCAGCTAAACCCCATTATAAAAATCAACTACTTTTAAAAACCCGTGAAACAAAGACAGTGAAAGAGAGAGAAATTCTTACAAATTTCGTTCAGGGGCTGTGATGCCACCTGGATTGACCATATCTAGACCCACAGCTGATTGAGACATAAGGGTGTACACTCTTGCGACTTAGAGGTTTGGTGAGGTTGGGTGAGCAAACACAGACCCTTTAAAGTAATACTGCGGGGTACCCATCCCATGGGTCCCAAATCTCCAGGTTCAAGGGCATCTTCCTACATCGAAAACATGCATGAGAAACCCAGAAGATGGTACACCGTGTGATCGGGAAAGGTTTCCAAAACGCACCTCATTTCTCATCTCCTTGTGCTCGGGTTCGCCATTCCAACCGCTTTACTAGCAATCTCCCTCCTTGGAGAATCAGCACCTTTCACCTCCTGTTCCGTACAGGTAGCCATTTGTCCTGAGGATGAACGGGAAGAGGGGGAACCAATGAGAGACTAGCTCTAGGTGTTGGGAAAGGCACAGGTCACTCTATTTTCCCATCAGGAAGAAGAATTAACCACAGGCTCAGCCTGCCCCCCCGGAACCAGAATAGGGCCTGAAGCAATCCTGCGCTTTTGCGGCCTGCTCCCAAAAAAGCGAGTTGAAAAATGGAGCTCAGGGGCACTGCAATTCACAAACCTGCAGAGTTATCAATGATAACTCTCGTCCACAAATATATTGAGGGAAGGCAACGAAGAGGATTTGAAAGCAAGGCAGAATTGCAGGAAACTGATTTCAGGAGGTAGATTCGAATCGCTTTTAAAGCACAGGAAAAGCGGCAAAACCTCGACAATGATGCCCTTGGCCAAAAAGGGCGTATGCGTTTTTTCCTGAATATATTCAGGAAAAAACGCATACGCCCTTTTTGGCCAACCAAGCAACCTGGAAAGGCAAATCGGCGCTACAAAGAAGTCTCGCTTCCCATCGGTCAAAAGGGCCGTGCTGAATAAAGTGTCAAAACCAGAAAGGCAGGACAGCCATGGAGAAACGGCAGCCTTGCTACGCTGATGGGCTGGATGTAAATTGCCAACAGCCACTCTGGAGAAGTGTTCGGTGTGTCCTGAAACATCTAAAAAACTCAGCTTACAGAGCATAGGGCACTTCCACTCATGGGCGTATAAATTGGGAAAACTGAAAATCAGCAAGACACAGGCACCCCAAAGTTTAGGGTTGCTCTGTTGGCAAGAACCTCCACATCGATACACCTTAAATATCCCAGGAAAGAGAAAAATGGATAAAGACGTTGTGGTCCTTATGTACAATGGCATATCACTCAGCCATGAAATCAACGTCATAAGGCTAGTAGCAGCATGATGAGTGGATTTAGGTACGACGATTCTAAGTGAAATAAGTCACACAGAAAGAGACACCTATGATAAGATATCACTTATAGAGGGAATGTAAAAACCGCTACACTTGAACTGAATTACAAAACAGAACAGAGTCACACGTTTAGAAAACACACTATGGCTGCTTAACGGGAAAGGGGAGGTGGGGTGATGCATAAAACAAGGGTTTCAAATTAGCTCAGATACCGTTCCGTAAACCCAATATGAAATAGACAAGACCTACTCCTTGCTCAGTGAACTGGACTCAACACCCCGTATTCACCGCACAAGAATATATCTGACTAGTAAGAATCTTAAAACCTATGTATTGATATCTCTCCGTAAGTGAGTCAAGTGGGTGTAAAGCGGCATAAACACAGCAGTGAAAAGCAGCTAAACCCCATTATAAAAATCAACTACTTTTAAAAACCCGTGAAACAAAGACAGTGAAAGAGAGAGAAATTCTTACGAAATTCGTTCAGGGGCTGTGATGCCACCTGGATTGACCATATCTAGACCCACTGCTGATTGAGACATAAGGGTGAACACTCTTGGGGCTGAGAGGTTTGGTGAGGTTGGGTGAGCAAACGCAGACCCTTTAAAGTAATACTGCGTGGTACCCATCCCATGGGTCCCAAATCTCCAGGTTTCAGGGTATCTTCCTACATCGAAAACATGCATGAGAAACCCAGAAGATGGTACACCGTGTGATCGGGAAAGGTTTCCAAAAGGCACCTCATTTCTCATCTCCTTGTGCTCGGGTTCACCATTCCAACCGCTTTACTAGCAATCTCCCTCCTTGGAGAATCAGCACCTTTCACATCCTGTTCCGTACAGGTAGCCATTTGTCCTGAGGATGAACGGGAAGAGGGGGAACCAATGAGAGACTAGCTCTAGGTGTTGGGAAAGGTACAGGTCACTCTATTTTCCCATCAGGAAGAAGAATTAACCACAGGCTCACCCTGCCCCCCCGGAACCAGAATAGGGCCTGAAGCAATCCTGCGCTTTTGCGGCCTGCTCCCAAAAAAGCGAGTTGAAAAATGGAGCTCAGGGGCACTGCAATTCACAAACCTGCAGAGTTATCAATGATAACTCTCGTCCACAAATATATTGAGGGAAGGCAACGAAGAGAATTTGAAAGCAGGGCAGAATTGCAGGAAACTGATTTCAGGAGGTAGATTCGAATCGCTTTTAAAGCACAGGAAAAGCGGCAAAACCTCGACAATGATGCCCTTGGCCAAAAAGGGCGTATGCGTTTTTTCCTGAATATATTCAGGAAAAAACGCATACGCCCTTTTTGGCCAACCAAGCAACCTGGAAAGGCAAATCGGCGCTACAAAGAAGTCTCGCTTCCCATCGGTCAAAAGGGCCGTGCTGAATAAAGTGTCAAAACCAGAAAGGCAGGACAGCCATGGAGAAACGGCAGCCTTGCTACGCTGATGGGCTGGATGTAAATTGCCAACAGCCACTCTGGAGAAGTGTTCGGTGTGTCCTGAAACATCTAAAAAACTCAGCTTACAGAGCATAGGGCACTTCCACTCATGGGCGTATAAATTGGGAAAACTGAAAATCAGCAAGACACAGGCACCCCAAAGTTTAGGGTTGCTCTGTTGGCAAGAACCTCCACATCGATACACCTTAAATATCCCAGGAAAGAGAAAAATGGATAAAGACGTTGTGGTCCTTATGTACAATGGCATATCACTCAGCCATGAAATCAACGTCATAAGGCTAGTAGCAGCATGATGAGTGGATTTAGGTACGACGATTCTAAGTGAAATAAGTCACACAGAAAGAGACACCTATGATAAGATATCACTTATAGAGGGAATGTAAAAACCGCTACACTTGAACTGAATTACAAAACAGAACAGAGTCACACGTTTAGAAAACACACTATGGCTGCTTAACGGGAAAGGGGAGGTGGGGTGATGCATAAAACAAGGGTTTCAAATTAGCTCAGATACCGTTCCGTAAACCCAATATGAAATAGACAAGACCTGCTCCTTGCTCAGTGAACTGGACTCAACACCCCGTATTCACCGCACAAGAATATATCTGACTAGTAAGAATCTTAAAACCTATGTATTGATATCTCTCCGTAAGTGAGTCAAGTGGGTGTAAAGCGGCATAAACACAGCAGTGAAAAGCAGCTAAACCCCATTATAAAAATCAACTACTTTTAAAAACCCGTGAAACAAAGACAGTGAAAGAGAGAGAAATTCTTACAAATTTCGTTCAGGGGCTGTGATACCACCTGGATTGATCATATCTAGACCCACAGCTGATTGAGACATAAGGGTGTACACTCTTGCGACTTAGAGGTTTGGTGAGGTTGGGTGAGCAAACACAGACCCTTTAAAGTAATACTGCGGGGTACCCATCCCATGGGTCCCAAATCTCCAGGTTTAAGGGCATCTTCCTACATCGAAAACATGCATGAGAAACCCAGAAGATGGTACACCGTGTGATCGGGAAAGGTTTCCAAAAGGCACCTCATTTCTCATCTCCTTGTGCTCGGGTTCGCCATTCCAACCGCTTTACTAGCAATCTCCCTCCTTGGAGAATCAGCACCTTTCACATCCTGTTCCGTACAGGTAGCCATTTGTCCTGAGGATGAACGGGAAGAGGGGGAACCAATGAGAGACTAGCTCTAGGTGTTGGGAAAGGTACAGGTCACTCTATTTTCCCATCAGGAAGAAGAATTAACCACAGGCTCACCCTGCCCCCCCGGAACCAGAATAGGGCCTGAAGCAATCCTGCGCTTTTGCGGCCTGCTCCCAAAAAAGCGAGTTGAAAAATGGAGCTCAGGGGCACTGCAATTCACAAACCTGCAGAGTTATCAATGATAACTCTCGTCCACAAATATATTGAGGGAAGGCAACGAAGAGAATTTGAAAGCAGGGCAGAATTGCAGGAAACTGATTTCAGGAGGTAGATTCGAATCGCTTTTAAAGCACAGGAAAAGCGGCAAAACCTCGACAATGATGCCCTTGGCCAAAAAGGGCGTATGCGTTTTTTCCTGAATATATTCAGGAAAAAACGCATACGCCCTTTTTGGCCAACCAAGCAACCTGGAAAGGCAAATCGGCGCTACAAAGAAGTCTCGCTTCCCATCGGTCAAAAGGGCCGTGCTGAATAAAGTGTCAAAACCAGAAAGGCAGGACAGCCATGGAGAAACGGCAGCCTTGCTACGCTGATGGGCTGGATGTAAATTGCCAACAGCCACTCTGGAGAAGTGTTCGGTGTGTCCTGAAACATCTAAAAAACTCAGCTTACAGAGCATAGGGCACTTCCACTCATGGGCGTATAAATTGGGAAAACTGAAAATCAGCAAGACACAGGCACCCCAAAGTTTAGGGTTGCTCTGTTGGCAAGAACCTCCACATCGATACACCTTAAATATCCCAGGAAAGAGAAAAATGGATAAAGACGTTGTGGTCCTTATGTACAATGGCATATCACTCAGCCATGAAATCAACGTCATAAGGCTAGTAGCAGCATGATGAGTGGATTTAGGTACGACGATTCTAAGTGAAATAAGTCACACAGAAAGAGACACCTATGATAAGATATCACTTATAGAGGGAATGTAAAAACCGCTACACTTGAACTGAATTACAAAACAGAACAGAGTCACACGTTTAGAAAACACACTATGGCTGCTTAACGGGAAAGGGGAGGTGGGGTGATGCATAAAACAAGGGTTTCAAATTAGCTCAGATACCGTTCCGTAAACCCAATATGAAATAGACAAGACCTGCTCCTTGCTCAGTGAACTGGACTCAACACCCCGTATTCACCGCACAAGAATATATCTGACTAGTAAGAATCTTAAAACCTATGTATTGATATCTCTCCGTAAGTGAGTCAAGTGGGTGTAAAGCGGCATAAACACAGCAGTGAAAAGCAGCTAAACCCCATTATAAAAATCAACTACTTTTAAAAACCCGTGAAACAAAGACAGTGAAAGAGAGAGAAATTCTTACAAATTTCGTTCAGGGGCTGTGATACCACCTGGATTGATCATATCTAGACCCACAGCTGATTGAGACATAAGGGTGTACACTCTTGCGACTTAGAGGTTTGGTGAGGTTGGGTGAGCAAACACAGACCCTTTAAAGTAATACTGCGGGGTACCCATCCCATGGGTCCCAAATCTCCAGGTTTAAGGGCATCTTCCTACATCGAAAACATGCATGAGAAACCCAGAAGATGGTACACCGTGTGATCGGGAAAGGTTTCCAAAAGGCACCTCATTTCTCATCTCCTTGTGCTCGGGTTCGCCATTCCAACCGCTTTACTAGCAATCTCCCTCCTTGGAGAATCAGCACCTTTCACATCCTGTTCCGTACAGGTAGCCATTTGTCCTGAGGATGAACGGGAAGAGGGGGAACCAATGAGAGACTAGCTCTAGGTGTTGGGAAAGGTACAGGTCACTCTATTTTCCCATCAGGAAGAAGAATTAACCACAGGCTCACCCTGCCCCCCCGGAACCAGAATAGGGACTGAAGCAATCCTGCGCTTTTGCGGCCTGCTCCCAAAAAAGCGAGTTGAAAAATGGAGCTCAGGGGCACTGCAATTCACAAACCTGCAGAGTTATCAATGATAACTCTCGTCCACAAATATATTGAGGGAAGGCAACGAAGAGAATTTGAAAGCAGGGCAGAATTGCAGGAAACTGATTTCAGGAGGTAGATTCGAATCGCTTTTAAAGCACAGGAAAAGCGGCAAAACCTCGACAATGATGCCCTTGGCCAAAAAGGGCGTATGCGTTTTTTCCTGAATATATTCAGGAAAAAACGCATACGCCCTTTTTGGCCAACCAAGCAACCTGGAAAGGCAAATCGGCGCTACAAAGAAGTCTCGCTTCCCATCGGTCAAAAGGGCCGTGCTGAATAAAGTGTCAAAACCAGAAAGGCAGGACAGCCATGGAGAAACGGCAGCCTTGCTACGCTGATGGGCTGGATGTAAATTGCCAACAGCCACTCTGGAGAAGTGTTCGGTGTGTCCTGAAACATCTAAAAAACTCAGCTTACAGAGCATAGGGCACTTCCACTCATGGGCGTATAAATTGGGAAAACTGAAAATCAGCAAGACACAGGCACCCCAAAGTTTAGGGTTGCTCTGTTGGCAAGAACCTCCACATCGATACACCTTAAATATCCCAGGAAAGAGAAAAATGGATAAAGACGTTGTGGTCCTTATGTACAATGGCATATCACTCAGCCAAGAAATCAACGTCATAAGGCTAGTAGCAGCATGATGAGTGGATTTAGGTACGACGATTCTAAGTGAAATAAGTCACACAGAAAGAGACACCTATGATAAGATATCACTTATAGAGGGAATGTAAAAACCGCTACACTTGAACTGAATTACAAAACAGAACAGAGTCACACGTTTAGAAAACACACTATGGCTGCTTAACGGGAAAGGGGAGGTGGGGTGATGCATAAAACAAGGGTTTCAAATTAGCTCAGATACCGTTCCGTAAACCCAATATGAAATAGACAAGACCTACTCCTTGCTCAGTGAACTGGACTCAACACCCCGTATTCACCGCACAAGAATATATCTGACTAGTAAGAATCTTAAAACCTATGTATTGATATCTCTCCGTAAGTGAGTCAAGTGGGTGTAAAGCGGCATAAACACAGCAGTGAAAAGCAGCTAAACCCCATTATAAAAATCAACTACTTTTAAAAACCCGTGAAACAAAGACAGTGAAAGAGAGAGAAATTCTTACAAATTTCGTTCAGGGGCTGTGATACCACCTGGATTGATCATATCTAGACCCACAGCTGATTGAGACATAAGGGTGTACACTCTTGCGACTTAGAGGTTTGGTGAGGTTGGGTGAGCAAACACAGACCCTTTAAAGTAATACTGCGGGGTACCCATCCCATGGGTCCCAAATCTCCAGGTTTAAGGGCATCTTCCTACATCGAAAACATGCATGAGAAACCCAGAAGATGGTACACCGTGTGATCGGGAAAGGTTTCCAAAAGGCACCTCATTTCTCATCTCCTTGTGCTCGGGTTCGCCATTCCAACCGCTTTACTAGCAATCTCCCTCCTTGGAGAATCAGCACCTTTCACATCCTGTTCCGTACAGGTAGCCATTTGTCCTGAGGATGAACGGGAAGAGGGGGAACCAATGAGAGACTAGCTCTAGGTGTTGGGAAAGGTACAGGTCACTCTATTTTCCCATCAGGAAGAAGAATTAACCACAGGCTCACCCTGCCCCCCCGGAACCAGAATAGGGCCTGAAGCAATCCTGCGCTTTTGCGGCCTGCTCCCAAAAAAGCGAGTTGAAAAATGGAGCTCAGGGGCACTGCAATTCACAAACCTGCAGAATTATCAATGATAACTCTCGTCCACAAATATATTGAGGGAAGGCAACGAAGAGAATTTGAAAGCAGGGCAGAATTGCAGGAAACTGATTTCAGGAGGTAGATTCGAATCGCCTTTAAAGCACAGGAAAAGCGGCAAAACCTCAACAATGATGCCCTTGGCCAAAAAGGGCGTATGCGTTTTTTCCTGAGTATATTCAGGAAAAAACGCATACGCCCTTTTTGGCCAACCAAGCAACCTGGAAAGGCAAATCGGCGCTACAAAGAAGTCTCGCTTCCCATCGGTCAAAAGGGCCGTGCTGAATAAAGTGTCAAAACCAGAAAGGCAGGACAGCCATGGAGAAACGGGAGCCTTGCTACGCTGATGGGCTGGATGTAAATTGCCAACAGCCACTCTGGAGAAGTGTTCGGTGTGTCCTGAAACATCTAAAAAACTCAGCTTACAGAGCATAGGGCACTTCCACACATGGGCGTATAAATTGGGAAAACTGAAAATCAGCAAGACACAGGCACCCCAAAGTTTACGGTTGCTCTGTTGGCAAGAACCTCCACATCGATACACCTTAAATATCCCAGGAAAGAGAAAAATGGATAAAGACGTTGTGGTCCTTATGTACAATGGAATATCACTCAGCCATGAAATCAACGTAATAAGGCTAGTAGCAGCATGATGAGTGGATTTAGGTACGACGATTCTAAGTGAAATAAGTCACACAGAAAGAGACACCTATGATAAGATATCACTTATAGAGGGAATGTAAAAACCGCTACACTTGAACTGAATTACAAAACAGAACAGAGTCACACGTTTAGAAAACACACTATGGCTGCTTAACGGGAAAGGTGAGGTGGGGTGATGCATAAAACAAGGGTTTCAAATTAGCTCAGATACCGTTCCGTAAACCCAATATGAAATAGACAAGACCTACTCCTTGCTCAGTGAACTGGACTAAACACCCCGTATTCACCGCACAAGAATATATCTGACTAGTAAGAATCTTAAAACCTATGTATTGATATCTCTCCGTAAGTGAGTCAAGTGGGTGTAAAGCGGCATAAACACAGCAGTGAAAAGCAGCTAAACCCCATTATAAAAATCAACTACTTTTAAAAACCCGTGAAACAAAGACAGTGAAAGAGAGAGAAATTCTTACAAATTTCGTTCAGGGGCTGTGATGCCACCTGGATTGACCATATCTAGACCCACAGCTGATTGAGACATAAGGGTGTACACTCTTGCGACTTAGAGGTTTGGTGAGGTTGGGTGAGCAAACACAGACCCTTTAAAGTAATACTGCGGGGTACCCATCCCATGGGTCCCAAATCTCCAGGTTCAAGGGCATCTTCCTACATCGAAAACATGCATGAGAAACCCAGAAGATGGTACACCGTGTGATCGGGAAAGGTTTCCAAAACGCACCTCATTTCTCATCTCCTTGTGCTCGGGTTCGCCATTCCAACCGCTTTACTAGCAATCTCCCTCCTTGGAGAATCAGCACCTTTCACCTCCTGTTCCGTACAGGTAGCCATTTGTCCTGAGGATGAACGGGAAGAGGGGGAACCAATGAGAGACTAGCTCTAGGTGTTGGGAAAGGCACAGGTCACTCTATTTTCCCATCAGGAAGAAGAATTAACCACAGGCTCAGCCTGCCCCCCCGGAACCAGAATAGGGCCTGAAGCAATCCTGCGCTTTTGCGGCCTGCTCCCAAAAAAGCGAGTTGAAAAATGGAGCTCAGGGGCACTGCAATTCACAAACCTGCAGAGTTATCAATGATAACTCTCGTCCACAAATATATTGAGGGAAGGCAACGAAGAGGATTTGAAAGCAAGGCAGAATTGCAGGAAACTGATTTCAGGAGGTAGATTCGAATCGCTTTTAAAGCACAGGAAAAGCGGCAAAACCTCGACAATGATGCTCTTGGCCAAAAAGGGCGTATGCGTTTTTTCCTGAATATATTCAGGAAAAAACGCATACGCCCTTTTTGGCCAACCAAGCAACCTGGAAAGGCAAATCGGCGCTACAAAGAAGTCTCGCTTCCCATCGGTCAAAAGGGCCGTGCTGAATAAAGTGTCCAAACCAGAAAGGCAGGACAGCCATGGAGAAACGGGAGCCTTGCTACGCTGATGGGCTGGATGTAAATTGCCAACAGCCACTCTGGAGAAGTGTTCGGTGTGTCCTGAAACATCTAAAAAACTCAGCTTACAGAGCATAGGGCACTTCCACTCATGGGCGTATAAATTGGGAAAACTGAAAATCAGCAAGACACAGGCACCCCAAAGTTTAGGGTTGCTCTGTTGGCAAGAACCTCCACATCGATACACCTTAAATATCCCAGGAAAGAGAAAAATGGATAAAGACGTTGTGGTCCTTATGTACAATGGCATATCACTCAGCCATGAAATCAACGTCATAAGGCTAGTAGCAGCATGATGAGTGGATTTAGGTACGACGATTCTAAGTGAAATAAGTCACACAGAAAGAGACACCTATGATAAGATATCACTTATAGAGGGAATGTAAAAACCGCTACACTTGAACTGAATTACAAAACAGAACAGAGTCACACGTTTAGAAAACACACTATGGCTGCTTAACGGGAAAGGTGAGGTGGGGTGATGCATAAAACAAGGGTTTCAAATTAGCTCAGATACCGCTCCGTAAACCCAATATGAAATAGACAAGACCTGCTCCTTGCTCAGTGAACTGGACTCAACACCCCGTATTCACCGCACAAGAATATATCTGACTAGTAAGAATCTTAAAACCTATGTATTGATATCTCTCCGTAAGTGAGTCAAGTGGGTGTAAAGCGGCATAAACACAGCAGTGAAAAGCAGCTAAACCCCATTATAAAAATCAACTACTTTTAAAAACCCGTGAAACAAAGACAGTGAAAGACAGAGAAATTCTTACGAAATTCGTTCAGGGGCTGTAATGCCACATGGATTGACCATATCAAGACCCACTGCTGATTGAGACATAAGGGTGAACACTCTTGGGGCTGAGAGGTTTGGTGAGGTTGGGTGAGCAAACGCAGACCCTTTAAAGTAATACTGCGTGGTACCCATCCCATGGGTCCCAAATCTCCAGGTTTAAAGGCATCTTCCTACATCGAAAACATGCATGAGAAACCCAGAAGATGGTACACCGTGTGATCAGGAAAGGTTTCCAAAAGGCACCTGATTTCTCATCTCCTTGTGCTCGGGTTCGCCATTCCAACCGCTTTACTAGCAATCTCCCTCCTTGGAGAATCAGCACCTTTCACATCCTGTTCCGTACAGGTAGCCATTTGTCCTGAGGATGAACGGGAAGAGGGGGAACCAATGAGAGACTAGCTCTAGGTGTTGGGAAAGGTACAGGTCACTCTATTTTCCCATCAGGAAGAAGAATTAACCACAGGCTCACCCTGCCCCCCCGGAACCAGAATAGGGCCTGAAGCAATCCTGCGCTTTTGCGGCCTGCTCCCAAAAAAGCGAGTTGAAAAATGGAGCTCAGGGGCACTGCAATTCACAAACCTGCAGAGTTATCAATGATAACTCTCGTCCACAAATATATTGAGGGAAGGCAACGAAGAGAATTTGAAAGCAGGGCAGAATTGCAGGAAACTGATTTCAGGAGGTAGATTCGAATCGCCTTTAAAGCACAGGAAAAGCGGCAAAACCTCGACAATGATGCCCTTGGCCAAAAAGGGCGTATGCGTTTTTTCCTGAGTATATTCAGGAAAAAACGCATACGCCCTTTTTGGCCAACCAAGCAACCTGGAAAGGCAAATCGGCGCTACAAAGAAGTCTCGCTTCCCATCGGTCAAAAGGGCCGTGCTGAATAAAGTGTCAAAACCAGAAAGGCAGGACAGCCATGGAGAAACGGGAGCCTTGCTACGCTGATGGGCTGGATGTAAATTGCCAACAGCCACTCTGGAGAAGTGTTCGGTGTGTCCTGAAACATCTAAAAAACTCAGCTTACAGAGCATAGGGCACTTCCACACATGGGCGTATAAATTGGGAAAACTGAAAATCAGCAAGACACAGGCACCCCAAAGTTTAGGGTTGCTCTGTTGGCAAGAACCTCCACATCGATACACCTTAAATATCCCAGGAAAGAGAAAAATGGATAAAGACGTTGTGGTCCTTATGTACAATGGAATATCACTCAGCCATGAAATCAACGTCATAAGGCTAGTAGCAGCATGATGAGTGGATTTAGGTACGACGATTCTAAGTGAAATAAGTCACACAGAAAGAGACACCTATGATAAGATATCACTTATAGAGGGAATGTAAAAACCGCTACACTTGAACTGAATTACAAAACAGAACAGAGTCACACGTTTAGAAAACACACTATGGCTGCTTAACGGGAAAGGTGAGGTGGGGTGATGCATAAAACAAGGGTTTCAAATTAGCTCAGATACCGTTCCGTAAACCCAATATGAAATAGACAAGACCTACTCCTTGCTCAGTGAACTGGACTCAACACCCCGTATTCACCGCACAAGAATATATCTGACTAGTAAGAATCTTAAAACCTATGTATTGATATCTCTCCGTAAGTGAGTCAAGTGGGTGTAAAGCGGCATAAACACAGCAGTGAAAAGCAGCTAAACCCCATTATAAAAATCAACTACTTTTAAAAAACCGTGAAACAAAGACAGTGAAAGAGAGAGAAATTCTTACAAATTTCGTTCAGGGGCTGTGATGCCACCTGGATTGACCATATCTAGACCCACAGCTGATTGAGACATAAGGGTGTACACTCTTGCGACTTAGAGGTTTGGTGAGGTTGGGTGAGCAAACACAGACCCTTTAAAGTAATACTGCGGGGTACCCATCCCATGGGTCCCAAATCTCCAGGTTCAATGGCATCTTCTTACATCGAAAACATGCATGAGAAACCCAGAAGATGGTACACCGTGTGATCGGGAAAGGTTTCCAAAACGCACCCCATTTCTCATCTCCTTGTGCTCGGGTTCACCATTCCAACCGCTTTACTAGCAATCTCCCTCCTTGGAGAATCAGCACCTTTCACCTCCTGTTCCGTACAGGTAGCCATTTGTCCTGAGGATGAACGGGAAGAGGGGGAACCAATGAGAGACTAGCTCTAGGTGTTGGGAAAGGCACAGGTCACTCTATTTTCCCATCAGGAAGAAGAATTAACCACAGGCTCAGCCTGCCGCCCCGGAACCAGAATAGGGCCTGAAGCAATCCTGCGCTTTTGCGGCCTGCTCCCAAAAAAGCGAGTTGAAAAATGGAGCTCAGGGGCACTGCAATTCACAAACCTGCAGAGTTATCAATGATAACTCTCGTCCACAAATATATTGAGGGAAGGCAACGAAGAGGATTTGAAAGCAAGGCAGAATTGCAGGAGACTGATTTCAGGAGGTAGATTCGAATCGCTTTTAAAGCACAGGAAAAGCGGCAAAACCTCGACAATGATGCTCTTGGCCAAAAAGGGCGTATGCGTTTTTTCCTGAATATATTCAGGAAAAAACGCATACGCCCTTTTTGGCCAACCAAGTAACCTGGAAAGGCAAAAAGGGGCTACAAAGAAGTCTCGCTTCCCATCGGTCAAAAGGGCCGTGCTGAATAAAGTGTCAAAACCAGAAAGGCAGGACAGCCATGGAGAAACGGGAGCCTTGCTACGCTGATGGGCTGGATGTAAATTGCCAACAGCCACTCTGGAGAAGTGTTCGGTGTGTCCTGAAACATCTAAAAAACTCAGCTTACAGAGCATAGGGCACTTCCACTCATGGGCGTATAAATTGGGAAAACTGAAAATCAGCAAGACACAGGCACCCCAAAGTTTAGGGTTGCTCTGTTGACAAGAACCTCCACATCGATACACCTTAAATATCCCAGGAAAGAGAAAAATGGATAAAGACGTTGTGGTCCTTATGTACAATGGCATATCACTCAGCCATGAAATCAACGTCATAAGGCTAGTAGCAGCATGATGAGTGGATTTAGGGACGACGATTCTAAGTGAAATAAGTCACACAGAAAGAGACACCTATGATAAGATATCACTTATAGAGGGAATGTAAAAACCGCTACACTTGAACTGAATTACAAAACAGAACAGAGTCACACGTTTAGAAAACACACTATGGCTGCTTAACGGGAAAGGTGAGGTGGGGTGATGCATAAAACAAGGGTTTCAAATTAGCTCAGATACCGTTCCGTAAACCCAATATGAAATAGACAAGACCTGCTCCTTGCTCAGTGAACTGGACTCAACACCCCGTATTCACCGCACAAGAATATATCTGACTAGTAAGAATCTTAAAACCTATGTATTGATATCTCTCCGTAAGTGAGTCAAGTGGGTGTAAAGCGGCATAAACACAGCAGTGAAAAGCAGCTAAACCCCATTATAAAAATCAACTACTTTTAAAAACCCGTGAAACAAAGACAGTGAAAGAGAGAGAAATTCTTACGAAATTCGTTCAGGGGCTGTAATGCCACCTGGATTGACCATATCAAGACCCACTGCTGATTGAGACATAAGGGTGAACACTCTTGGGGCTGAGAGGTTTGGTGAGGTTGGGTGAGCAAACGCAGACCCTTTAAAGTAATACTGCGTGGTACCCATCCCATGGGTCCCAAATCTCCAGGTTTAAAGGCATCTTCCTACATCGAAAACATGCATGAGAAACCCAGAAGATGGTACACCGTGTGATCGGGAAAGGTTTCCAAAACGCACCTCATTTCTCATCTCCTTGTGCTCGGGTTCACCATTCCAACCGCTTTACTAGCAATCTCCCTCCTTGGAGAATCAGCACCTTTCACCTCCTGTTCCGTACAGGTAGCCATTTGTCCTGAGGATGAACGGGAAGAGGGGGAACCAATGAGAGACTGGCTCTAGGTGTTGGGAAAGGCACAGGTCACTCTATTTTCCCATCAGGAAGAAGAATTAACCACAGGCTCACCCTGCCCCCCCGGAACCAGAATAGGGCCTGAAGCAATCCTGCGCTTTTGCGGCCTGCTCCCAAAAAAGCGAGTTGAAAAATGGAGCTCAGGGGCACTGCAATTCACAAACCTGCAGAGTTATCAATGATAACTCTCGTCCACAAATATATTGAGGGAAGGCAACGAAGAGAATTTGAAAGCAGGGCAGAATTGCAGGAAACTGATTTCAGGAGGTAGATTCGAATCGCTTTTAAAGCACAGGAAAAGCGGCAAAACCTCGACAATGATGCCCTTGGCCAAAAAGGGCGTATGCGTTTTTTCCTGAATATATTCAGGAAAAAACGCATACGCCCTTTTTGGCCAACCAAGCAACCTGGAAAGGCAAATCGGCGCTACAAAGAAGTCTCGCTTCCCATCGGTCAAAAGGGCCGTGCTGAATAAAGTGTCAAAACCAGAAAGGCAGGACAGCCATGGAGAAACGGCAGCCTTGCTACGCTGATGGGCTGGATGTAAATTGCCAACAGCCACTCTGGAGAAGTATTCGGTGTGTCCTGAAACATCTAAAAAACTCAGCTTACAGAGCATAGGGCACTTCCACTCATGGGCGTATAAATTGGGAAAACTGAAAATCAGCAAGACACAGGCACCCCAAAGTTTAGGGTTGCTCTGTTGGCAAGAACCTCCACATCGATACACCTTAAATATCCCAGGAAAGAGAAAAATGGATAAAGACGTTGTGGTCCTTATGTACAATGGCATATCACTCAGCCATGAAATCAACGTCATAAGGCTAGTAGCAGCATGATGAGTGGATTTAGGTACGACGATTCTAAGTGAAATAAGTCACACAGAAAGAGACACCTATGATAAGATATCACTTATAGAGGGAATGTAAAAACCGCTACACTTGAACTGAATTACAAAACAGAACAGAGTCACACGTTTAGAAAACACACTATGGCTGCTTAACGGGAAAGGGGAGGTGGGGTGATGCATAAAACAAGGGTTTCAAATTAGCTCAGATACCGTTCCGTAAACCCAATATGAAATAGACAAGACCTGCTCCTTGCTCAGTGAACTGGACTCAACACCCCGTATTCACCGCACAAGAATATATCTGACTAGTAAGAATCTTAAAACCTATGTATTGATATCTCTCCGTAAGTGAGTCAAGTGGGTGTAAAGCGGCATAAACACAGCAGTGAAAAGCAGCTAAACCCCATTATAAAAATCAACTACTTTTAAAAACCCGTGAAACAAAGACAGTGAAAGAGAGAGAAATTCTTACAAATTTCGTTCAGGGGCTGTGATACCACCTGGATTGATCATATCTAGACCCACAGCTGATTGAGACATAAGGGTGTACACTCTTGCGACTTAGAGGTTTGGTGAGGTTGGGTGAGCAAACACAGACCCTTTAAAGTAATACTGCGGGGTACCCATCCCATGGGTCCCAAATCTCCAGGTTTAAGGGCATCTTCCTACATCGAAAACATGCATGAGAAACCCAGAAGATGGTACACCGTGTGATCGGGAAAGGTTTCCAAAAGGCACCTCATTTCTCATCTCCTTGTGCTCGGGTTCGCCATTCCAACCGCTTTACTAGCAATCTCCCTCCTTGGAGAATCAGCACCTTTCACATCCTGTTCCGTACAGGTAGCCATTTGTCCTGAGGATGAACGGGAAGAGGGGGAACCAATGAGAGACTAGCTCTAGGTGTTGGGAAAGGTACAGGTCACTCTATTTTCCCATCAGGAAGAAGAATTAACCACAGGCTCACCCTGCCCCCCCGGAACCAGAATAGGGACTGAAGCAATCCTGCGCTTTTGCGGCCTGCTCCCAAAAAAGCGAGTTGAAAAATGGAGCTCAGGGGCACTGCAATTCACAAACCTGCAGAGTTATCAATGATAACTCTCGTCCACAAATATATTGAGGGAAGGCAACGAAGAGAATTTGAAAGCAGGGCAGAATTGCAGGAAACTGATTTCAGGAGGTAGATTCGAATCGCTTTTAAAGCACAGGAAAAGCGGCAAAACCTCGACAATGATGCCCTTGGCCAAAAAGGGCGTATGCGTTTTTTCCTGAATATATTCAGGAAAAAACGCATACGCCCTTTTTGGCCAACCAAGCAACCTGGAAAGGCAAATCGGCGCTACAAAGAAGTCTCGCTTCCCATCGGTCAAAAGGGCCGTGCTGAATAAAGTGTCAAAACCAGAAAGGCAGGACAGCCATGGAGAAACGGCAGCCTTGCTACGCTGATGGGCTGGATGTAAATTGCCAACAGCCACTCTGGAGAAGTGTTCGGTGTGTCCTGAAACATCTAAAAAACTCAGCTTACAGAGCATAGGGCACTTCCACACATGGGCGTATAAATTGGGAAAACTGAAAATCAGCAAGACACAGGCACCCCAAAGTTTACGGTTGCTCTGTTGGCAAGAACCTCCACATCGATACACCTTAAATATCCCAGGAAAGAGAAAAATGGATAAAGACGTTGTGGTCCTTATGTACAATGGAATATCACTCAGCCATGAAATCAACGTCATAAGGCTAGTAGCAGCATGATGAGTGGATTTAGGTACGACGATTCTAAGTGAAATAAGTCACACAGAAAGAGACACCTATGATAAGATATCACTTATAGAGGGAATGTAAAAACCGCTACACTTGAACTGAATTACAAAACAGAACAGAGTCACACGTTTAGAAAACACACTATGGCTGCTTAACGGGAAAGGTGAGGTGGGGTGATGCATAAAACAAGGGTTTCAAATTAGCTCAGATACCGTTCCGTAAACCCAATATGAAATAGACAAGACCTACTCCTTGCTCAGTGAACTGGACTAAACACCCCGTATTCACCGCACAAGAATATATCTGACTAGTAAGAATCTTAAAACCTATGTATTGATATCTCTCCGTAAGTGAGTCAAGTGGGTGTAAAGCGGCATAAACACAGCAGTGAAAAGCAGCTAAACCCCATTATAAAAATCAACTACTTTTAAAAACCCGTGAAACAAAGACAGTGAAAGAGAGAGAAATTCTTACAAATTTCGTTCAGGGGCTGTGATGCCACCTGGATTGACCATATCTAGACCCACAGCTGATTGAGACATAAGGGTGTACACTCTTGCGACTTAGAGGTTTGGTGAGGTTGGGTGAGCAAACACAGACCCTTTAAAGTAATACTGCGGGGTACCCATCCCATGGGTCCCAAATCTCCAGGTTCAAGGGCATCTTCCTACATCGAAAACATGCATGAGAAACCCAGAAGATGGTACACCGTGTGATCGGGAAAGGTTTCCAAAACGCACCTCATTTCTCATCTCCTTGTGCTCGGGTTCGCCATTCCAACCGCTTTACTAGCAATCTCCCTCCTTGGAGAATCAGCACCTTTCACCTCCTGTTCCGTACAGGTAGCCATTTGTCCTGAGGATGAACGGGAAGAGGGGGAACCAATGAGAGACTAGCTCTAGGTGTTGGGAAAGGCACAGGTCACTCTATTTTCCCATCAGGAAGAAGAATTAACCACAGGCTCAGCCTGCCCCCCCGGAACCAGAATAGGGCCTGAAGCAATCCTGCGCTTTTGCGGCCTGCTCCCAAAAAAGCGAGTTGAAAAATGGAGCTCAGGGGCACTGCAATTCACAAACCTGCAGAGTTATCAATGATAACTCTCGTCCACAAATATATTGAGGGAAGGCAACGAAGAGGATTTGAAAGCAAGGCAGAATTGCAGGAAACTGATTTCAGGAGGTAGATTCGAATCGCTTTTAAAGCACAGGAAAAGCGGCAAAACCTCGACAATGATGCTCTTGGCCAAAAAGGGCGTATGCGTTTTTTCCTGAATATATTCAGGAAAAAACGCATACGCCCTTTTTGGCCAACCAAGCAACCTGGAAAGGCAAATCGGCGCTACAAAGAAGTCTCGCTTCCCATCGGTCAAAAGGGCCGTGCTGAATAAAGTGTCAAAACCAGAAAGGCAGGACAGCCATGGAGAAACGGCAGCCTTGCTACGCTGATGGGCTGGATGTAAATTGCCAACAGCCACTCTGGAGAAGTGTTCGGTGTGTCCTGAAACATCTAAAAAACTCAGCTTACAGAGCATAGGGCACTTCCACTCATGGGCGTATAAATTGGGAAAACTGAAAATCAGCAAGACACAGGCACCCCAAAGTTTAGGGTTGCTCTGTTGGCAAGAACCTCCACATCGATACACCTTAAATATCCCAGGAAAGAGAAAAATGGATAAAGACGTTGTGGTCCTTATGTACAATGGCATATCACTCAGCTATGAAATCAACGTCATAAGGCTAGTAGCAGCATGATGAGTGGATTTAGGGACGACGATTCTAAGTGAAATAAGTCACACAGAAAGAGACACCTATGATAAGATATCACTTATAGAGGGAATGTAAAAACCGCTACACTTGAACTGAATTACAAAACAGAACAGAGTCACACGTTTAGAAAACACACTATGGCTGCTTAACGGGAAAGGGGAGGTGGGGTGATGCATAAAACAAGGGTTTCAAATTAGCTCAGATACCGTTCCGTAAACCCAATATGAAATAGACAAGACCTACTCCTTGCTCAGTGAACTGGACTCAACACCCCGTATTCACCGCACAAGAATATATCTGACTAGTAAGAATCTTAAAACCTATGTATTGATATCTCTCCGTAAGTGAGTCAAGTGGGTGTAAAGCGGCATAAACACAGCAGTGAAAAGCAGCTAAACCCCATTATAAAAATCAACTACTTTTAAAAACCCGTGAAACAAAGACAGTGAAAGAGAGAGAAATTCTTACGAAATTCGTTCAGGGGCTGTGATGCCACCTGGATTGACCATATCTAGACCCACTGCTGATTGAGACATAAGGGTGAACACTCTTGGGGCTGAGAGGTTTGGTGAGGTTGGGTGAGCAAACGCAGACCCTTTAAAGTAATACTGCGTGGTACCCATCCCATGGGTCCCAAATCTCCAGGTTTCAGGGTATCTTCCTACATCGAAAACATGCATGAGAAATCCAGAAGATGGTACACCGTGTGATCGGGAAAGGTTTCCAAAAGGCACCTCATTTCTCATCTCCTTGTGCTCGGGTTCACCATTCCAACCGCTTTACTAGCAATCTCCCTCCTTGGAGAATCAGCACCTTTCACATCCTGTTCCGTACAGGTAGCCATTTGTCCTGAGGATGAACGGGAAGAGGGGGAACCAATGAGAGACTAGCTCTAGGTGTTGGGAAAGGTACAGGTCACTCTATTTTCCCATCAGGAAGAAGAATTAACCACAGGCTCACCCTGCCCCCCCGGAACCAGAATAGGGCCTGAAGCAATCCTGCGCTTTTGCGGCCTGCTCCCAAAAAAGCGAGTTGAAAAATGGAGCTCAGGGGCACTGCAATTCACAAACCTGCAGAGTTATCAATGATAACTCTCGTCCACAAATATATTGAGGGAAGGCAACGAAGAGAATTTGAAAGCAGGGCAGAATTGCAGGAAACTGATTTCAGGAGGTAGATTCGAATCGCTTTTAAAGCACAGGAAAAGCGGCAAAACCTCGACAATGATGCCCTTGGCCAAAAAGGGCGTATGCGTTTTTTCCTGAATATATTCAGGAAAAAACGCATACGCCCTTTTTGGCCAACCAAGCAACCTGGAAAGGCAAATCGGCGCTACAAAGAAGTCTCGCTTCCCATCGGTCAAAAGGGCCGTGCTGAATAAAGTGTCAAAACCAGAAAGGCAGGACAGCCATGGAGAAACGGCAGCCTTGCTACGCTGATGGGCTGGATGTAAATTGCCAACAGCCACTCTGGAGAAGTGTTCGGTGTGTCCTGAAACATCTAAAAAACTCAGCTTACAGAGCATAGGGCACTTCCACTCATGGGCGTATAAATTGGGAAAACTGAAAATCAGCAAGACACAGGCACCCCAAAGTTTAGGGTTGCTCTGTTGGCAAGAACCTCCACATCGATACACCTTAAATATCCCAGGAAAGAGAAAAATGGATAAAGACGTTGTGGTCCTTATGTACAATGGCATATCACTCAGCCATGAAATCAACGTCATAAGGCTAGTAGCAGCATGATGAGTGGATTTAGGTACGACGATTCTAAGTGAAATAAGTCACACAGAAAGAGACACCTATGATAAGATATCACTTATAGAGGGAATGTAAAAACCGCTACACTTGAACTGAATTACAAAACAGAACAGAGTCACACGTTTAGAAAACACACTATGGCTGCTTAACGGGAAAGGGGAGGTGGGGTGATGCATAAAACAAGGGTTTCAAATTAGCTCAGATACCGTTCCGTAAACCCAATATGAAATAGACAAGACCTGCTCCTTGCTCAGTGAACTGGACTCAACACCCCGTATTCACCGCACAAGAATATATCTGACTAGTAAGAATCTTAAAACCTATGTATTGATATCTCTCCGTAAGTGAGTCAAGTGGGTGTAAAGCGGCATAAACACAGCAGTGAAAAGCAGCTAAACCCCATTATAAAAATCAACTACTTTTAAAAACCCGTGAAACAAAGACAGTGAAAGAGAGAGAAATTCTTACAAATTTCGTTCAGGGGCTGTGATACCACCTGGATTGATCATATCTAGACCCACAGCTGATTGAGACATAAGGGTGTACACTCTTGCGACTTAGAGGTTTGGTGAGGTTGGGTGAGCAAACACAGACCCTTTAAAGTAATACTGCGGGGTACCCATCCCATGGGTCCCAAATCTCCAGGTTTAAGGGCATCTTCCTACATCGAAAACATGCATGAGAAACCCAGAAGATGGTACACCGTGTGATCGGGAAAGGTTTCCAAAAGGCACCTCATTTCTCATCTCCTTGTGCTCGGGTTCGCCATTCCAACCGCTTTACTAGCAATCTCCCTCCTTGGAGAATCAGCACCTTTCACATCCTGTTCCGTACAGGTAGCCATTTGTCCTGAGGATGAACGGGAAGAGGGGGAACCAATGAGAGACTAGCTCTAGGTGTTGGGAAAGGTACAGGTCACTCTATTTTCCCATCAGGAAGAAGAATTAACCACAGGCTCACCCTGCCCCCCCGGAACCAGAATAGGGCCTGAAGCAATCCTGCGCTTTTGCGGCCTGCTCCCAAAAAAGCGAGTTGAAAAATGGAGCTCAGGGGCACTGCAATTCACAAACCTGCAGAGTTATCAATGATAACTCTCGTCCACAAATATATTGAGGGAAGGCAACGAAGAGAATTTGAAAGCAGGGCAGAATTGCAGGAAACTGATTTCAGGAGGTAGATTCGAATCGCTTTTAAAGCACAGGAAAAGCGGCAAAACCTCGACAATGATGCCCTTGGCCAAAAAGGGCGTATGCGTTTTTTCCTGAATATATTCAGGAAAAAACGCATACGCCCTTTTTGGCCAACCAAGCAACCTGGAAAGGCAAATCGGCGCTACAAAGAAGTCTCGCTTCCCATCGGTCAAAAGGGCCGTGCTGAATAAAGTGTCAAAACCAGAAAGGCAGGACAGCCATGGAGAAACGGCAGCCTTGCTACGCTGATGGGCTGGATGTAAATTGCCAACAGCCACTCTGGAGAAGTGTTCGGTGTGTCCTGAAACATCTAAAAAACTCAGCTTACAGAGCATAGGGCACTTCCACTCATGGGCGTATAAATTGGGAAAACTGAAAATCAGCAAGACACAGGCACCCCAAAGTTTAGGGTTGCTCTGTTGGCAAGAACCTCCACATCGATACACCTTAAATATCCCAGGAAAGAGAAAAATGGATAAAGACGTTGTGGTCCTTATGTACAATGGCATATCACTCAGCCATGAAATCAACGTCATAAGGCTAGTAGCAGCATGATGAGTGGATTTAGGTACGACGATTCTAAGTGAAATAAGTCACACAGAAAGAGACACCTATGATAAGATATCACTTATAGAGGGAATGTAAAAACCGCTACACTTGAACTGAATTACAAAACAGAACAGAGTCACACGTTTAGAAAACACACTATGGCTGCTTAACGGGAAAGGGGAGGTGGGGTGATGCATAAAACAAGGGTTTCAAATTAGCTCAGATACCGTTCCGTAAACCCAATATGAAATAGACAAGACCTGCTCCTTGCTCAGTGAACTGGACTCAACACCCCGTATTCACCGCACAAGAATATATCTGACTAGTAAGAATCTTAAAACCTATGTATTGATATCTCTCCGTAAGTGAGTCAAGTGGGTGTAAAGCGGCATAAACACAGCAGTGAAAAGCAGCTAAACCCCATTATAAAAATCAACTACTTTTAAAAACCCGTGAAACAAAGACAGTGAAAGAGAGAGAAATTCTTACAAATTTCGTTCAGGGGCTGTGATACCACCTGGATTGATCATATCTAGACCCACAGCTGATTGAGACATAAGGGTGTACACTCTTGCGACTTAGAGGTTTGGTGAGGTTGGGTGAGCAAACACAGACCCTTTAAAGTAATACTGCGGGGTACCCATCCCATGGGTCCGAAATCTCCAGGTTTAAGGGCATCTTCCTACATCGAAAACATGCATGAGAAACCCAGAAGATGGTACACCGTGTGATCGGGAAAGGTTTCCAAAAGGCACCTCATTTCTCATCTCCTTGTGCTCGGGTTCGCCATTCCAACCGCTTTACTAGCAATCTCCCTCCTTGGAGAATCAGCACCTTTCACATCCTGTTCCGTACAGGTAGCCATTTGTCCTGAGGATGAACGGGAAGAGGGGGAACCAATGAGAGACTAGCTCTAGGTGTTGGGAAAGGTACAGGTCACTCTATTTTCCCATCAGGAAGAAGAATTAACCACAGGCTCAAACTGCCCCCCCGGAACCAGAATAGGGACTGAAGCAATCCTGCGCTTTTGCGGCCTGCTCCCAAAAAAGCGAGTTGAAAAATGGAGCTCAGGGGCACTGCAATTCACAAACCTGCAGAGTTATCAATGATAACTCTCGTCCACAAATATATTGAGGGAAGGCAACGAAGAGAATTTGAAAGCAGGGCAGAATTGCAGGAAACTGATTTCAGGAGGTAGATTCGAATCGCTTTTAAAGCACAGGAAAAGCGGCAAAACCTCGACAATGATGCCCTTGGCCAAAAAGGGCGTATGCGTTTTTTCCTGAATATATTCAGGAAAAAACGCATACGCCCTTTTTGGCCAACCAAGCAACCTGGAAAGGCAAATCGGCGCTACAAAGAAGTCTCGCTTCCCATCGGTCAAAAGGGCCGTGCTGAATAAAGTGTCAAAACCAGAAAGGCAGGACAGCCATGGAGAAACGGCAGCCTTGCTACGCTGATGGGCTGGATGTAAATTGCCAACAGCCACTCTGGAGAAGTGTTCGGTGTGTCCTGAAACATCTAAAAAACTCAGCTTACAGAGCATAGGGCACTTCCACTCATGGGCGTATAAATTGGGAAAACTGAAAATCAGCAAGACACAGGCACCCCAAAGTTTAGGGTTGCTCTGTTGGCAAGAACCTCCACATCGATACACCTTAAATATCCCAGGAAAGAGAAAAATGGATAAAGACGTTGTGGTCCTTATGTACAATGGCATATCACTCAGCCAAGAAATCAACGTCATAAGGCTAGTAGCAGCATGATGAGTGGATTTAGGTACGACGATTCTAAGTGAAATAAGTCACACAGAAAGAGACACCTATGATAAGATATCACTTATAGAGGGAATGTAAAAACCGCTACACTTGAACTGAATTACAAAACAGAACAGAGTCACACGTTTAGAAAACACACTATGGCTGCTTAACGGGAAAGGGGAGGTGGGGTGATGCATAAAACAAGGGTTTCAAATTAGCTCAGATACCGTTCCGTAAACCCAATATGAAATAGACAAGACCTACTCCTTGCTCAGTGAACTGGACTCAACACCCCGTATTCACCGCACAAGAATATATCTGACTAGTAAGAATCTTAAAACCTATGTATTGATATCTCTCCGTAAGTGAGTCAAGTGGGTGTAAAGCGGCATAAACACAGCAGTGAAAAGCAGCTAAACCCCATTATAAAAATCAACTACTTTTAAAAACCCGTGAAACAAAGACAGTGAAAGAGAGAGAAATTCTTACAAATTTCGTTCAGGGGCTGTGATACCACCTGGATTGATCATATCTAGACCCACAGCTGATTGAGACATAAGGGTGTACACTCTTGCGACTTAGAGGTTTGGTGAGGTTGGGTGAGCAAACACAGACCCTTTAAAGTAATACTGCGGGGTACCCATCCCATGGGTCCCAAATCTCCAGGTTTAAGGGCATCTTCCTACATCGAAAACATGCATGAGAAACCCAGAAGATGGTACACCGTGTGATCGGGAAAGGTTTCCAAAAGGCACCTCATTTCTCATCTCCTTGTGCTCGGGTTCGCCATTCCAACCGCTTTACTAGCAATCTCCCTCCTTGGAGAATCAGCACCTTTCACATCCTGTTCCGTACAGGTAGCCATTTGTCCTGAGGATGAACGGGAAGAGGGGGAACCAATGAGAGACTAGCTCTAGGTGTTGGGAAAGGTACAGGTCACTCTATTTTCCCATCAGGAAGAAGAATTAACCACAGGCTCACCCTGCCCCCCCGGAACCAGAATAGGGCCTGAAGCAATCCTGCGCTTTTGCGGCCTGCTCCCAAAAAAGCGAGTTGAAAAATGGAGCTCAGGGGCACTGCAATTCACAAACCTGCAGAATTATCAATGATAACTCTCGTCCACAAATATATTGAGGGAAGGCAACGAAGAGAATTTGAAAGCAGGGCAGAATTGCAGGAAACTGATTTCAGGAGGTAGATTCGAATCGCCTTTAAAGCACAGGAAAAGCGGCAAAACCTCAACAATGATGCCCTTGGCCAAAAAGGGCGTATGCGTTTTTTCCTGAGTATATTCAGGAAAAAACGCATACGCCCTTTTTGGCCAACCAAGCAACCTGGAAAGGCAAATCGGCGCTACAAAGAAGTCTCGCTTCCCATCGGTCAAAAGGGCCGTGCTGAATAAAGTGTCAAAACCAGAAAGGCAGGACAGCCATGGAGAAACGGGAGCCTTGCTACGCTGATGGGCTGGATGTAAATTGCCAACAGCCACTCTGGAGAAGTGTTCGGTGTGTCCTGAAACATCTAAAAAACTCAGCTTACAGAGCATAGGGCACTTCCACACATGGGCGTATAAATTGGGAAAACTGAAAATCAGCAAGACACAGGCACCCCAAAGTTTACGGTTGCTCTGTTGGCAAGAACCTCCACATCGATACACCTTAAATATCCCAGGAAAGAGAAAAATGGATAAAGACGTTGTGGTCCTTATGTACAATGGAATATCACTCAGCCATGAAATCAACGTAATAAGGCTAGTAGCAGCATGATGAGTGGATTTAGGTACGACGATTCTAAGTGAAATAAGTCACACAGAAAGAGACACCTATGATAAGATATCACTTATAGAGGGAATGTAAAAACCGCTACACTTGAACTGAATTACAAAACAGAACAGAGTCACACGTTTAGAAAACACACTATGGCTGCTTAACGGGAAAGGTGAGGTGGGGTGATGCATAAAACAAGGGTTTCAAATTAGCTCAGATACCGTTCCGTAAACCCAATATGAAATAGACAAGACCTACTCCTTGCTCAGTGAACTGGACTAAACACCCCGTATTCACCGCACAAGAATATATCTGACTAGTAAGAATCTTAAAACCTATGTATTGATATCTCTCCGTAAGTGAGTCAAGTGGGTGTAAAGCGGCATAAACACAGCAGTGAAAAGCAGCTAAACCCCATTATAAAAATCAACTACTTTTAAAAACCCGTGAAACAAAGACAGTGAAAGACAGAGAAATTCTTACGAAATTCGTTCAGGGGCTGTAATGCCACATGGATTGACCATATCAAGACCCACTGCTGATTGAGACATAAGGGTGAACACTCTTGGGGCTGAGAGGTTTGGTGAGGTTGGGTGAGCAAACGCAGACCCTTTAAAGTAATACTGCGTGGTACCCATCCCATGGGTCCCAAATCTCCAGGTTTAAAGGCATCTTCCTACATCGAAAACATGCATGAGAAACCCAGAAGATGGTACACCGTGTGATCAGGAAAGGTTTCCAAAAGGCACCTGATTTCTCATCTCCTTGTGCTCGGGTTCGCCATTCCAACCGCTTTACTAGCAATCTCCCTCCTTGGAGAATCAGCACCTTTCACATCCTGTTCCGTACAGGTAGCCATTTGTCCTGAGGATGAACGGGAAGAGGGGGAACCAATGAGAGACTAGCTCTAGGTGTTGGGAAAGGTACAGGTCACTCTATTTTCCCATCAGGAAGAAGAATTAACCACAGGCTCACCCTGCCCCCCCGGAACCAGAATAGGGCCTGAAGCAATCCTGCGCTTTTGCGGCCTGCTCCCAAAAAAGCGAGTTGAAAAATGGAGCTCAGGGGCACTGCAATTCACAAACCTGCAGAGTTATCAATGATAACTCTCGTCCACAAATATATTGAGGGAAGGCAACGAAGAGAATTTGAAAGCAGGGCAGAATTGCAGGAAACTGATTTCAGGAGGTAGATTCGAATCGCCTTTAAAGCACAGGAAAAGCGGCAAAACCTCGACAATGATGCCCTTGGCCAAAAAGGGCGTATGCGTTTTTTCCTGAGTATATTCAGGAAAAAACGCATACGCCCTTTTTGGCCAACCAAGCAACCTGGAAAGGCAAATCGGCGCTACAAAGAAGTCTCGCTTCCCATCGGTCAAAAGGGCCGTGCTGAATAAAGTGTCAAAACCAGAAAGGCAGGACAGCCATGGAGAAACGGGAGCCTTGCTACGCTGATGGGCTGGATGTAAATTGCCAACAGCCACTCTGGAGAAGTGTTCGGTGTGTCCTGAAACATCTAAAAAACTCAGCTTACAGAGCATAGGGCACTTCCACACATGGGCGTATAAATTGGGAAAACTGAAAATCAGCAAGACACAGGCACCCCAAAGTTTAGGGTTGCTCTGTTGGCAAGAACCTCCACATCGATACACCTTAAATATCCCAGGAAAGAGAAAAATGGATAAAGACGTTGTGGTCCTTATGTACAATGGAATATCACTCAGCCATGAAATCAACGTCATAAGGCTAGTAGCAGCATGATGAGTGGATTTAGGTACGACGATTCTAAGTGAAATAAGTCACACAGAAAGAGACACCTATGATAAGATATCACTTATAGAGGGAATGTAAAAACCGCTACACTTGAACTGAATTACAAAACAGAACAGAGTCACACGTTTAGAAAACACACTATGGCTGCTTAACGGGAAAGGTGAGGTGGGGTGATGCATAAAACAAGGGTTTCAAATTAGCTCAGATACCGTTCCGTAAACCCAATATGAAATAGACAAGACCTACTCCTTGCTCAGTGAACTGGACTCAACACCCCGTATTCACCGCACAAGAATATATCTGACTAGTAAGAATCTTAAAACCTATGTATTGATATCTCCCCGTAAGTGAGTCAAGTGGGTGTAAAGCGGCATAAACACAGCAGTGAAAAGCAGCTAAACCCCATTATAAAAATCAACTACTTTTAAAAACCCGTGAAACAAAGACAGTGAAAGAGAGAGAAATTCTTACAAATTTCGTTCAGGGGCTGTGATGCCACCTGGATTGACCATATCTAGACCCACAGCTGATTGAGACATAAGGGTGTACACTCTTGCGACTTAGAGGTTTGGTGAGGTTGGGTGAGCAAACACAGACCCTTTAAAGTAATACTGCGGGGTACCCATCCCATGGGTCCCAAATCTCCAGGTTCAAGGGCATCTTCCTACATCGAAAACATGCATGAGAAACCCAGAAGATGGTACACCGTGTGATCGGGAAAGGTTTCCAAAACGCACCCCATTTCTCATCTCCTTGTGCTCGGGTTCACCATTCCAACCGCTTTACTAGCAATCTCCCTCCTTGGAGAATCAGCACCTTTCACCTCCTGTTCCGTACAGGTAGCCATTTGTCCTGAGGATGAACGGGAAGAGGGGGAACCAATGAGAGACTAGCTCTAGGTGTTGGGAAAGGCACAGGTCACTCTATTTTCCCATCAGGAAGAAGAATTAACCACAGGCTCAGCCTGCCGCCCCGGAACCAGAATAGGGCCTGAAGCAATAATGCGCTTTTGCGGCCTGCTCCCAAAAAAGCGAGTTGAAAAATGGAGCTCAGGGGCACTGCAATTCACAAACCTGCAGAGTTATCAATGATAACTCTCGTCCACAAATATATTGAGGGAAGGCAACGAAGAGGATTTGAAAGCAAGGCAGAATTGCAGGAGACTGATTTCAGGAGGTAGATTCGAATCGCTTTTAAAGCACAGGAAAAGCGGCAAAACCTCGACAATGATGCTCTTGGCCAAAAAGGGCGTATGCGTTTTTTCCTGAATATATTCAGGAAAAAACGCATACGCCCTTTTTGGCCAACCAAGTAACCTGGAAAGGCAAAAAGGGGCTACAAAGAAGTCTCGCTTCCCATCGGTCAAAAGGGCCGTGCTGAATAAAGTGTCAAAACCAGAAAGGCAGGACAGCCATGGAGAAACGGGAGCCTTGCTACGCTGATGGGCTGGATGTAAATTGCTAACAGCCACTCTGGAGAAGTGTTCGGTGTGTCCTGAAACATCTAAAAAACTCAGCTTACAGAGCATAGGGCACTTCCACTCATGGGCGTATAAATTGGGAAAACTGAAAATCAGCAAGACACAGGCACCCCAAAGTTTAGGGTTGCTCTGTTGACAAGAACCTCCACATCGATACACCTTAAATATCCCAGGAAAGAGAAAAATGGATAAAGACGTTGTGGTCCTTATGTACAATGGCATATCACTCAGCCATGAAATCAACGTCATAAGGCTAGTAGCAGCATGATGAGTGGATTTAGGGACGACGATTCTAAGTGAAATAAGTCACACAGAAAGAGACACCTATGATAAGATATCACTTATAGAGGGAATGTAAAAACCGCTACACTTGAACTGAATTACAAAACAGAACAGAGTCACACGTTTAGAAAACACACTATGGCTGCTTAACGGGAAAGGTGAGGTGGGGTGATGCATAAAACAAGGGTTTCAAATTAGCTCAGATACCGTTCCGTAAACCCAATATGAAATAGACAAGACCTGCTCCTTGCTCAGTGAACTGGACTCAACACCCCGTATTCACCGCACAAGAATATATCTGACTAGTAAGAATCTTAAAACCTATGTATTGATATCTCTCCGTAAGTGAGTCAAGTGGGTGTAAAGCGGCATAAACACAGCAGTGAAAAGCAGCTAAACCCCATTATAAAAATCAACTACTTTTAAAAACCCGTGAAACAAAGACAGTGAAAGAGAGAGAAATTCTTACGAAATTCGTTCAGGGGCTGTAATGCCACCTGGATTGACCATATCAAGACCCACTGCTGATTGAGACATAAGGGTGAACACTCTTGGGGCTGAGAGGTTTGGTGAGGTTGGGTGAGCAAACGCAGACCCTTTAAAGTAATACTGCGTGGTACCCATCCCATGGGTCCCAAATCTCCAGGTTTAAAGGCATCTTCCTACATCGAAAACATGCATGAGAAACCCAGAAGATGGTACACCGTGTGATCGGGAAAGGTTTCCAAAACGCACCTCATTTCTCATCTCCTTGTGCTCGGGTTCACCATTCCAACCGCTTTACTAGCAATCTCCCTCCTTGGAGAATCAGCACCTTTCACCTCCTGTTCCGTACAGGTAGCCATTTGTCCTGAGGATGAACGGGAAGAGGGGGAACCAATGAGAGACTGGCTCTAGGTGTTGGGAAAGGCACAGGTCACTCTATTTTCCCATCAGGAAGAAGAATTAACCACAGGCTCAGCCTGCCCCCCCGGAACCAGAATAGGGCCTGAAGCAATCCTGCGCTTTTGCGGCCTGCTCCCAAAAAAGCGAGTTGAAAAATGGAGCTCAGGGGCACTGCAATTCACAAACCTGCAGAGTTATCAATGATAACTCTCGTCCACAAATATATTGAGGGAAGGCAACGAAGAGGATTTGAAAGCAAGGCAGAATTGCAGGAAACTGATTTCAGGAGGTAGATTCGAATCGCTTTTAAAGCACAGGAAAAGCGGCAAAACCTCGACAATGATGCCCTTGGCCAAAAAGGGCGTATGCGTTTTTTCCTGAATATATTCAGGAAAAAACGCATACGCCCTTTTTGGCCAACCAAGCAACCTGGAAAGGCAAATCGGCGCTACAAAGAAGTCTCGCTTCCCATCGGTCAAAAGGGCCGTGCTGAATAAAGTGTCAAAACCAGAAAAGCAGGACAGCCATGGAGAAACGGCAGCCTTGCTACGCTGATGGGCTGGATGTAAATTGCCAACAGCCACTCTGGAGAAGTGTTCGGTGTGTCCTGAAACATCTAAAAAACTCAGCTTACAGAGCATAGGGCACTTCCACTCATGGGCGTATAAATTGGGAAAACTGAAAATCAGCAAGACACAGGCACCCCAAAGTTTAGGGTTGCTCTGTTGGCAAGAACCTCCACATCGATACACCTTAAATATCCCAGGAAAGAGAAAAATGGATAAAGACGTTGTGGTCCTTATGTACAATGGCATATCACTCAGCCATGAAATCAACGTCATAAGGCTAGTAGCAGCATGATGAGTGGATTTAGGGACGACGATTCTAAGTGAAATAATTCACACAGAAAGAGACACCTATGATAAGATATCACTTATAGAGGGAATGTAAAAACCGCTACACTTGAACTGAATTACAAAACAGAACAGAGTCACACGTTTAAAAAACACACTATGGCTGCTTAACGGGAAAGGTGAGGTGGGGTGATGCATAAAACAAGGGTTTCAAATTAGCTCAGATACCGTTCCGTAAACCCAATATGAAATAGACAAGACCTGCTCTTTGCTCAGTGAACTGGACTCAACACCCCGTATTCACCGCACAAGAATATATCTGACTAGTAAGAATCTTAAAACCTATGTATTGATATCTCTCCGTAAGTGAGTCAAGTGGGTGTAAAGCGGCATAAACACAGCAGTGAAAAGCAGCTAAACCCCATTATAAAAATCAACTACTTTTAAAAACCCGTGAAACAAAGACAGTGAAAGAGAGAGAAATTCTTACGAAATTCGTTCAGGGGCTGTAATGCCACCTGGATTGACCATATCAAGACCCACTGCTGATTGAGACATAAGGGTGAACACTCTTGGGGCTGAGAGGTTTGGTGAGGTTGGATGAGCAAACGCAGACCCTTTAAAGTAATACTGCGTGGTACCCATCCCATGGGTCCCAAATCTCCAGGTTTAAAGGCATCTTCCTACATCGAAAACATGCATGAGAAACCCAGAAGATGGTACACCGTGTGATCGGGAAAGGTTTCCAAAACGCACCTCATTTCTCATCTCCTTGTGCTCGGGTTCACCATTCCAACCGCTTTACTAGCAATCTCCCTCCTTGGAGAATCAGCACCTTTCACCTCCTGTTCCGTACAGGTAGCCATTTGTCCTGAGGATGAACGGGAAGAGGGGGAACCAATGAGAGACTAGCTCTAGGTGTTGGGAAAGGCACAGGTCACTCTATTTTCCCATCAGGAAGAAGAATTAACCACAGGCTCAGCCTGCCCCCCCGGAACCAGAATAGGGCCTGAAGCAATCCTGCGCTTTTGCGGCCTGCTCCCAAAAAAGCGAGTTGAAAAATGGAGCTCAGGGGCACTGCAATTCACAAACCTGCAGAGTTATCAATGATAACTCTCGTCCACAAATATATTGAGGGAAGGCAACGAAGAGGATTTGAAAGCAAGGCAGAATTGCAGGAGACTGATTTCAGGAGGTAGATTCGAATCGCTTTTAAAGCACAGGAAAAGCGGCAAAACCTCGACAATGATGCCCTTGGCCAAAAAGGGCGTATGCGTTTTTTCCTGAATATATTCAGGAAAAAACGCATACGCCCTTTTTGGCCAACCAAGCAACCTGGAAAGGCAAATCGGCGCTACAAAGAAGTCTCGCTTCCCATCGGTCAAAAGGGCCGTGCTGAATAAAGTGTCAAAACCAGAAAGGCAGGACAGCCATGGAGAAACGGCAGCCTTGCTACGCTGATGGGCTGGATGTAAATTGCCAACAGCCACTCTGGAGAAGTGTTCGGTGTGTCCTGAAACATCTAAAAAACTCAGCTTACAGAGCATAGGGCACTTCCACTCATGGGCGTATAAATTGGGAAAACTGAAAATCAGCAAGACACAGGCACCCCAAAGTTTAGGGTTGCTCTGTTGGCAAGAACCTCCACATCGATACACCTTAAATATCCCAGGAAAGAGAAAAATGGATAAAGACGTTGTGGTCCTTATGTACAATGGCATATCACTCAGCCATGAAATCAACGTCATAAGGCTAGTAGCAGCATGATGAGTGGATTTAGGTACGACGATTCTAAGTGAAATAAGTCACACAGAAAGAGACACCTATGATAAGATATCACTTATAGAGGGAATGTAAAAACCGCTACACTTGAACTGAATTACAAAACAGAACAGAGTCACACGTTTAGAAAACACACTATGGCTGCTTAACGGGAAATGTGAGGTGGGGTGATGCATAAAACAAGGGTTTCAAATTAGCTCAGATACCGTTCCGTAAACCCAATATGAAATAGACAAGACCTGCTCCTTGCTCAGTGAACTGGACTCAACACCCCGTATTCACCGCACAAGAATATATCTGACTAGTAAGAATCTTAAAACCTATGTATTGATATCTCTCCGTAAGTGAGTCAAGTGGGTGTAAAGCGGCATAAACACAGCAGTGAAAAGCAGCTAAACCCCATTATAAAAATCAACTACTTTTAAAAACCCGTGAAACAAAGACAGTGAAAGAGAGAGAAATTCTTACGAAATTCGTTCAGGGGCTGTGATGCCACCTGGATTGATCATATCTAGACCCACAGCTAATTGAGACATAAGGGTGTACACTCTTGCGATTTAGAGGTTTGGTGAGGTTGGGTTAGCAAACACAGACCCTTTAAAGTAATACTGCGGGGTACCCATCCCATGGGTCCCAAATCTCCAGGAACAAGGGCATCTTCCTACATCGAAAACATGCATGAGAAACGCAGAAGATGGTACACCGTGTGATCGGGAAAGGTTTCCAAAACGCACCTCATTTCTCATCTCCTTGTGCTCGGGTTCGCCATTCCAACCGCTTTACTAGCAATCTCCCTCCTTGGAGAATCAGCACCTTTCACATCCTGTTCCGTACAGGTAGCCATTTGTCCTGAGGATGAACGGGAAGAGGGGGAACCAATGAGAGACTAGCTCTAGGTGTTGGGAAAGGTACAGGTCACTCTATTTTCCCATCAGGAAGAAGAATTAACCACAGGCTCACCCTGCCCCCCCGGAACCAAAATAGGGCCTGAAGCAATCCTGCGCTTTTGCGGCCTGCTCCCAAAAAAGCGAGTTGAAAAATGGAGCTCAGGGGCACTGCAATTCACAAACCTGCAGAGTTATCAATGATAACTCTCGTCCACAAATATATTGAGGGAAGGCAACGAAGAGAATTTGAAAGCAGGGCAGAATTGCAGGAAACTGATTTCAGGAGGTAGATTCGAATCGCCTTTAAAGCACAGGAAAAGCGGCAAAACCTCGACAATGATGCCCTTGGCCAAAAAGGGCGTATGCGTTTTTTCCTGAGTATATTCAGGAAAAAACGCATACGCCCTTTTTGGCCAACCAAGCAACCTGGAAAGGCAAATCGGCGCTACAAAGAAGTCTCGCTTCCCATCGGTCAAAAGGGCCGTGCTGAATAAAGTGTCAAAACCAGAAAGGCAGGACAGCCATGGAGAAACGGGAGCCTTGCTACGCTGATGGGCTGGATGTAAATTGCCAACAGCCACTCTGGAGAAGTGTTCGGTGTGTCCTGAAACATCTAAAAAACTCAGCTTACAGAGCATAGGGCACTTCCACACATGGGCGTATAAATTGGGAAAACTGAAAATCAGCAAGACACAGGCACCCCAAAGTTTAGGGTTGCTCTGTTGGCAAGAACCTCCACATCGATACACCTTAAATATCCCAGGAAAGAGAAAAATGGATAAAGACGTTGTGGTCCTTATGTACAATGGAATATCACTCAGCCATGAAATCAACGTCATAAGGCTAGTAGCAGCATGATGAGTGGATTTAGGTACGACGATTCTAAGTGAAATAAGTCACACAGAAAGAGACACCTATGATAAGATATCACTTATAGAGGGAATGTAAAAACCGCTACACTTGAACTGAATTACAAAACAGAACAGAGTCACACGTTTAGAAAACACACTATGGCTGCTTAACGGGAAAGGTGAGGTGGGGTGATGCATAAAACAAGGGTTTCAAATTAGCTCAGATACCGTTCCGTAAACCCAATATGAAATAGACAAGACCTACTCCTTGCTCAGTGAACTGGACTCAACACCCCGTATTCACCGCACAAGAATATATCTGACTAGTAAGAATCTTAAAACCTATGTATTGATATCTCTCCGTAAGTGAGTCAAGTGGGTGTAAAGCGGCATAAACACAGCAGTGAAAAGCAGCTAAACCCCATTATAAAAATCAACTACTTTTAAAAACCCGTGAAACAAAGACAGTGAAAGAGAGAGAAATTCTTACAAATTTCGTTCAGGGGCTGTGATGCCACCTGGATTGACCATATCTAGACCCACAGCTGATTGAGACATAAGGGTGTACACTCTTGCGACTTAGAGGTTTGGTGAGGTTGGGTGAGCAAACACAGACCCTTTAAAGTAATACTGCGGGGTACCCATCCCATGGGTCCCAAATCTCCAGGTTTAAGGGCATCTTCCTACATCGAAAACATGCATGAGAAACCCAGAAGATGGTACACCGTGTGATCGGGAAAGGTTTCCAAAACGCACCCCATTTCTCATCTCCTTGTGCTCGGGTTCACCATTCCAACCGCTTTACTAGCAATCTCCCTCCTTGGAGAATCAGCACCTTTCACCTCCTGTTCCGTACAGGTAGCCATTTGTCCTGAGGATGAACGGGAAGAGGGGGAACCAATGAGAGACTAGCTCTAGGTGTTGGGAAAGGCACAGGTCACTCTATTTTCCCATCAGGAAGAAGAATTAACCACAGGCTCACCCTGCCCCCCCGGAACCAGAATAGGGCCTGAAGCAATCCTGCGCTTTTGCGGCCTGCTCCCAAAAAAGCGAGTTGAAAAATGGAGCTCAGGGGCACTGCAATTCACAAACCTGCAGAGTTATCAATGATAACTCTTGTCCACAAATATATTGAGGGAAGGCAACGAAGAGAATTTGAAAGCAAGGCAGAATTGCAGGAAACTGATTTCAGGAGGTAGATTCGAATCGCCTTTAAAGCACAGGAAAAGCGGCAAAACCTCAACAATGATGCCCTTGGCCAAAAAGGGCGTATGCGTTTTTTCCTGAATATATTCAGGAAAAAACGAATACGCCCTTTTTGGCCAACCAAGCAACCTGGAAAGGCAAATCGGCGCTACAAAGAAGTCTCGCTTCCCATCGGTCAAAAGGGCCGTGCTGAATAAAGTGTCAAAACCAGAAAGGCAGGACAGCCATGGAGAAACGGGAGCCTTGCTACGCTGATGGGCTGGATGTAAATTGCCAACAGCCACTCTGGAGAAGTGTTCGGTGTGTCCTGAAACATCTAAAAAACTCAGCTTACAGAGCATAGGGCACTTCCACTCATGGGCGTATAAATTGGGAAAACTGAAAATCAGCAAGACACAGGCACCCCAAAGTTTAGGGTTGCTCTGTTGGCAAGAACCTCCACATCGATACACCTTAAATATCCCAGGAAAGAGAAAAATGGATAAAGACGTTGTAGTCCTTATGTACAATGGAATATCACTCAGCCATGAAATCAACGTCATAAGGCTAGTAGCAGCATGATGAGTGGATTTAGGTACGACGATTCTAAGTGAAATAAGTCACACAGAAAGAGACACCTATGATAAGATATCACTTATAGAGGGAATGTAAAAACCGCTACACTTGAACTGAATTACAAAACAGAACAGAGTCACACGTTTAGAAAACACACTATGGCTGCTTAACGGGAAAGGTGAGGTGGGGTGATGCATAAAACAAGGGTTTCAAATTAGCTCAGATACCGTCCCGTAAACCCAATATGAAATAGACAAGACCTACTCCTTGCTCAGTGAACTGGACTCAACACCCCGTATTCACCGCACAAGAATATATCTGACTAGTAAGAATCTTAAAACCTATGTATTGATATCTCTCCGTAAGTGAGTCAAGTGGGTGTAAAGCGGCATAAACACAGCAGTGAAAAGCAGCTAAAACCCATTATAAAAATCAACTACTTTTAAAAACCCGTGAAACAAAGACAGTGAAAGAGAGAGAAATTCTTACAAATTCCGTTCAGGGGCTGTGATGCCACCTGGATTGACCATATCTAGACCCACTGCTGATTGAGACATAAGGGTGAACACTCTTGGGGCTGAGAGGTTTGGTGAGGTTGGGTGAGCAAACGCAGACCCTTTAAAATAATACTGCGTGGTACCCATCCCATGGGTCCCAAATCTCCAGGTTCAAGGGCATCTTCCTACCTCGAAAACATGCATGAGAAACCCAGAAGATGGTACACCGTGTGATCGGGAAAGGTTTCCAAAACGCACCTCATTTCTCAACTCCTTGTGCTCGGGTTCGCCATTCCAACCGCTTTACTAGCAATCTCCCTCCTTGGAGAATCAGCACCTTTCACATCCTGTTCCGTACAGGTAGCCATTTGTCCTGAGGATGAACGGGAAGAGGGGGAACCAATGAGAGACTAGCTGTAGGTGTTGGGAAAGGCACAGGTCACTCTATTTTCCCATCAGGAAGAAGAATTAACCACAGGCTCAGCCTGCCCCCCCGGAACCAGAATAGGGCCTGAAGCAATCCTGCGCTTTTGCGGCCTGCTCCCAAAAAAGCGAGTTGAAAAATGGAGCTCAGGGGCACTGCAATTCACAAACCTGCAGAGTTATCATGATAACTCTCGTCCACAAATATATTGAGGGAAGGCAACGAAGAGGATTTGAAAGCAAGGCAGAATTGCAGGAAACTGATTTCAGGAGGTAGATTCGAATCGCCTTTAAAGCACAGGAAAAGCGGCAAAACCTCGACAATGATGCCCTTGGCCAAAAAGGGCGTATGCGTTTTTTCCTGAATATATTCAGGAAAAAACGCATACGCCCTTTTTGGCTAACCAAGCAACCTGGAAAGGCAAATCGGCGCTACAAAGAAGTCTCGCTTCCCATCGGTCAAAAGGGCCGTGCTGAATAAAGTGTCAAAACCAGAAAGGCAGGACAGCCATGGAGAAACGGGAGCCTTGCTACGCTGATGGGCTGGATGTAAATTGCCAACAGCCACTCTGGAGAAGTGTTCGGTGTGTCCTGAAACATCTAAAAAACTCAGCTTACAGAGCATAGGGCACTTCCACTCATGGGCGTATAAATTGGGAAAACTGAAAATCAGCAAGACACAGGCACCCCAAAGTTTAGGGTTGCTCTGTTGACAAGAACCTCCACATCGATACACCTTAAATATCCCAGGAAAGAGAAAAATGGATAAAGACGTTGTGGTCCTTATGTACAATGGCATATCACTCAGCCATGAAATCAACGTCATAAGGCTAGTAGCAGCATGATGAGTGGATTTAGGTACGACGATTCTAAGTGAAAAAAGTCACACAGAAAGAGACACCTATGATAAGATATCACTTATAGAGGGAATGTAAAAACCGCTACACTTGAACTGAATTACAAAACAGAACAGAGTCACACGTTTAGAAAACACACTATGGCTGCTTAACGGGAAAGGTGAGGTGGGGTGATGCATAAAACAAGGGTTTCAAATTAGCTCAGATACCGTTCCGTAAACCCAATATGAAATAGACAAGACCTACTCCTTGCTCAGTGAACTGGACTCAACACCCCGTATTCACCGCACAAGAATATATCTGACTAGTAAGAATCTTAAAACCTATGTATTGATATCTCTCCGTAAGTGAGTCAAGTGGGTGTAAAGCGGCATAAACACAGCAGTGAAAAGCAGCTAAACCCCATTATAAAAATCAACTACTTTTAAAAACCCGTGAAACAAAGACAGTGAAAGAGAGAGAAATTCTTACAAATTTCGTTCAGGGGCTGTGATACCACCTGGATTGATCATATCTAGACCCACAGCTGATTGAGACATAAGGGTGTACACTCTTGCGACTTAGAGGTTTGGTGAGGTTGGGTGAGCAAACACAGACCCTTTAAAGTAATACTGCGGGGTACCCATTCCATGGGTCCCAAATCTCCAGATTCAAGGGCATCTTCCTACATCGAAAACATGCATGAGAAACCCAGAAGATGGTACACCGTGTGATCGGGAAAGGTTTCCAAAACGCACCTCATTTCTCATCTCCTTGTGCTCGGGTTCACCATTCCAACCGCTTTACTAGCAATCTCCCTCCTTGGAGAATCAGCACCTTTCACCTCCTGTTCCGTACAGGTAGCCATTTGTCCTGAGGATGAACGGGAAGAGGGGGAACCAATGAGAGACTAGCTCTAGGTGTTGGGAAAGGCACAGGTCACTCTATTTTCCCATCAGGAAGAAGAATTAACCACAGGCTCAGCCTGCCCCCCCGGAACCAGAATAGGGCCTGAAGCAATCCTGCGCTTTTGCGGCCTGCTCCCAAAAAAGCGAGTTGAAAAATGGAGCTCAGGGGCACTGCAATTCACAAACCTGCAGAGTTATCAATGATAACTCTCGTCCACAAATATATTGAGGGAAGGCAACGAAGAGGATTTGAAAGCAAGGCAGAATTGCAGGAAACTGATTTCAGGAGGTAGATTCGAATCGCTTTTAAAGCACAGGAAAAGCGGCAAAACCTCGACAATGATGCCCTTGGCCAAAAAGGGCGTATGCGTTTTTTCCTCAATATATTCAGGATAAAACGCATACGCCCTTTTTGGCCAACCAAGCAACCTGGAAAGGCAAATCGGCGCTACAAAGAAGTCTCGCTTCCCATCGGTCAAAAGGGCCGTGCTGAATAAAGTGTCAAAACCAGAAAGGCAGGACAGCCATGGAGAAACGGCAGCCTTGCTACGCTGATGGGCTGGATGTAAATTGCCAACAGCCACTCTGGAGAAGTGTTCGGTGTGTCCTGAAACATCTAAAAAACTCAGCTTACAGAGCATAGGGCACTTCCACTCATGGGCGTATAAATTGGGAAAACTGAAAATCAGCAAGACACAGGCACCCCAAAGTTTAGGGTTGCTCTGTTGACAAGAACCTCCACATCGATACACCTTAAATATCCCAGGAAAGAGAAAAATGGATAAAGACGTTGTGGTCCTTATGTACAATGGCATATCACTCAGCCATGAAATCAACGTCATAAGGCTAGTAGCAGCATGATGAGTGGATTTAGGTACGACGATTCTAAGTGAAATAAGTCACACAGAAAGAGACACCTATGATAAGATATCACTTATAGAGGGAATGTAAAAACCGCTACACTTGAACTGAATTACAAAACAGAACAGAGTCACACGTTTAGAAAACACACTATGGCTGCTTAACGGGAAAGGTGAGGTGGGGTGATGCATAAAACAAGGGTTTCAAATTAGCTCAGATACCGTTCCGTAAACCCAATATGAAATAGACAAGACCTGCTCCTTGCTCAGTGAACTGGACTCAACACCCCGTATTCACCGCACAAGAATATATCTGACTAGTAAGAATCTTAAAACCTATGTATTGATATCTCTCCGTAAGTGAGTCAAGTGGGTGTAAAGCGGCATAAACACAGCAGTGAAAAGCAGCTAAACCCCATTATAAAAATCAACTACTTTTAAAAACCCGTGAAACAAAGACAGTGAAAGAGAGAGAAATTCTTACGAAATTCGTTCAGGGGCTGTGATGCCACCTGGATTGATCATATCTAGACCCACAGCTAATTGAGACATAAGGGTGTACACTCTTGCGATTTAGAGGTTTGGTGAGGTTGGGTGAGCAAACACAGACCCTTTAAAGTAATACTGCGGGGTACCCATCCCATGGGTCCCAAATCTCCAGGAACAAGGGCATCTTCCTACATCGAAAACATGCATGAGAAACGCAGAAGATGGTACACCGTGTGATCGGGAAAGGTTTCCAAAACGCACCTCATTTCTCATCTCCTTGTGCTCGGGTTCGCCATTCCAACCGCTTTACTAGCAATCTCCCTCCTTGGAGAATCAGCACCTTTCACCTCCTGTTCCGTACAGGTAGCCATTTGTCCTGAGGATGAACGGGAAGAGGGGGAACCAATGAGAGACTAGCTGTAGGTGTTGGGAAAGGCACAGGTCACTCTATTTTCCCATCAGGAAGAAGAATTAACCACAGGCTCAGCCTGCCCCCCCGGAACCAGAATAGGGCCTGAAGCAATCCTGCGCTTTTGCGGCCTGCTCCCAAAAAAGCGAGTTGAAAAATGGAGCTCAGGGGCACTGCAATTCACAAACCTGCAGAGTTATCAATGATAACTCTTGTCCACAAATATATTGAGGGAAGGCAACGAAGAGAATTTGAAAGCAAGGCAGAATTGCAGGAAACTGATTTCAGGAGGTAGATTCGAATCGCCTTTAAAGCACAGGAGAAGCGGCAAAACCTCGACAATGATGCCCTTGGCCAAAAAGGGCGTATGCGTTTTTTCCTGAATATATTCAGGAAAAAACGAATACGCCCTTTTTGGCCAACCAAGCAACCTGGAAAGGCAAATCGGCGCTACAAAGAAGTCTCGCTTCCCATCGGTCAAAAGGGCCGTGCTGAATAAAGTGTCAAAACCAGAAAGGCAGGACAGCCATGGAGAAACGGGAGCCTTGCTACGCTGATGGGCTGGATGTAAATTGCCAACAGCCACTCTGGAGAAGTGTTCGGTGTGTCCTGAAACATCTAAAAAACTCAGCTTACAGAGCATAGGGCACTTCCACTCATGGGCGTATAAATTGGGAAAACTGAAAATCAGCAAGACACAGGCACCCCAAAGTTTAGGGTTGCTCTCTTGGCAAGAACCTCCACATCGATACACCTTAAATATCCCAGGAAAGAGAAAAATGGATAAAGACGTTGTAGTCCTTATGTACAATGGAATATCACTCAGCCATGAAATCAACGTCATAAGGCTAGTAGCAGCATGATGAGTGGATTTAGGTACGACGATTCTAAGTGAAATAAGTCACACAGAAAGAGACACCTATGATAAGATATCACTTATAGAGGGAATGTAAAAACCGCTACACTTGAACTGAATTACAAAACAGAACAGAGTCACACGTTTAGAAAACACACTATGGCTGCTTAACGGGAAAGGTGAGGTGGGGTGATGCATAAAACAAGGGTTTCAAATTAGCTCAGATACCGTCCCGTAAACCCAATATGAAATAGACAAGACCTACTCCTTGCTCAGTGAACTGGACTCAACACCCCGTATTCACCGCACAAGAATATATCTGACTAGTAAGAATCTTAAAACCTATGTATTGATATCTCTCCGTAAGTGAGTCAAGTGGGTGTAAAGCGGCATAAACACAGCAGTGAAAAGCAGCTAAAACCCATTATAAAAATCAACTACTTTTAAAAACCCGTGAAACAAAGACAGTGAAAGAGAGAGAAATTCTTACAAATTCCGTTCAGGGGCTGTGATGCCACCTGGATTGACCATATCTAGACCCACTGCTGATTGAGACATAAGGGTGAACACTCTTGGGGCTGAGAGGTTTGGTGAGGTTGGGTGAGCAAACGCAGACCCTTTAAAATAATACTGCGTGGTACCCATCCCATGGGTCCCAAATCTCCAGGTTCAAGGGCATCTTCCTACCTCGAAAACATGCATGAGAAACCCAGAAGATGGTACACCGTGTGATCGGGAAAGGTTTCCAAAACGCACCTCATTTCTCAACTCCTTGTGCTCGGGTTCGCCATTCCAACCGCTTTACTAGCAATCTCCCTCCTTGGAGAATCAGCACCTTTCACCTCCTGTTCCGTACAGGTAGCCATTTGTCCTGAGGATGAACGGGAAGAGGGGGAACCAATGAGAGACTAGCTCTAGGTGTTGGGAAAGGCACAGGTCACTCTATTTTCCCATCAGGAAGAAGAATTAACCACAGGCTCACCCTGCCCCCCCGGAACCAGAATAGGGCCTGAAGCAATCCTGCGCTTTTGCGGCCTGCTCCCAAAAAAGCGACTTGAAAAATGGAGCTCAGGGGCACTGCAATTCACAAACCTGCAGAGTTATCATGATAACTCTCGTCCACAAATATATTGAGGGAAGGCAACGAAGAGGATTTGAAAGCAAGGCAGAATTGCAGGAAACTGATTTCAGGAGGTAGATTCGAATCGCCTTTAAAGCACAGGAAAAGCGGCAAAACCTCGACAATGATGCCCTTGGCCAAAAAGGGCGTATGCGTTTTTTCCTGAATATATTCAGGAAAAAACGCATACGCCCTTTTTGGCCAACCAAGCAACCTGGAAAGGCAAATCGGCGCTACAAAGAAGTCTCGCTTCCCATCGGTCAAAAGGGCCGTGCTGAATAAAGTGTCCAAACCAGAAAGGCAGGACAGCCATGGAGAAACGGGAGCCTTGCTACGCTGATGGGCTGGATGTAAATTGCCAACAGCCACTCTGGAGAAGTGTTCGGTGTGTCCTGAAACATCTAAAAAACTCAGCTTACAGAGCATAGGGCACTTCCACTCATGGGCGTATAAATTGGGAAAACTGAAAATCAGCAAGACACAGGCACCCCAAAGTTTAGGGTTGCTCTGTTGACAAGAACCTCCACATCGATACACCTTAAATATCCCAGGAAAGAGAAAAATGGATAAAGACGTTGTGGTCCTTATGTACAATGGCATATCACTCAGCCATGAAATCAACGTCATAAGGCTAGTAGCAGCATGATGAGTGGATTTAGGTACGACGATTCTAAGTGAAAAAAGTCACACAGAAAGAGACACCTATGATAAGATATCACTTATAGAGGGAATGTAAAAACCGCTACACTTGAACTGAATTACAAAACAGAACAGAGTCACACGTTTAGAAAACACACTATGGCTGCTTAACGGGAAAGGTGAGGTGGGGTGATGCATAAAACAAGGGTTTCAAATTAGCTCAGATACCGTTCCGTAAACCCAATATGAAATAGACAAGACCTACTCCTTGCTCAGTGAACTGGACTCAACACCCCGTATTCACCGCACAAGAATATATCTGACTAGTAAGAATCTTAAAACCTATGTATTGATATCTCTCCGTAAGTGAGTCAAGTGGGTGTAAAGCGGCATAAACACAGCAGTGAAAAGCAGCTAAACCCCATTATAAAAATCAACTACTTTTAAAAACCCGTGAAACAAAGACAGTGAAAGAGAGAGAAATTCTTACAAATTTCGTTCAGGGGCTGTGATACCACCTGGATTGATCATATCTAGACCCACAGCTGATTGAGACATAAGGGTGTACACTCTTGCGACTTAGAGGTTTGGTGAGGTTGGGTGAGCAAACACAGACCCTTTAAAGTAATACTGCGGGGTACCCATTCCATGGGTCCCAAATCTCCAGATTCAAGGGCATCTTCCTACATCGAAAACATGCATGAGAAACCCAGAAGATGGTACACCGTGTGATCGGGAAAGGTTTCCAAAACGCACCTCATTTCTCATCTCCTTGTGCTCGGGTTCGCCATTCCAACCGCTTTACTAGCAATCTCCCTCCTTGGAGAATCAGCACCTTTCACCTCCTGTTCCGTACAGGTAGCCATTTGTCCTGAGGATGAACGGGAAGAGGGGGAACCAATGAGAGACTAGCTCTAGGTGTTGGGAAAGGCACAGGTCACTCTATTTTCCCATCAGGAAGAAGAATTAACCACAGGCTCAGCCTGCCCCCCCGGAACCAGAATAGGGCCTGAAGCAATCCTGCGCTTTTGCGGCCTGCTCCCAAAAAAGCGAGTTGAAAAATGGAGCTCAGGGGCACTGCAATTCACAAACCTGCAGAGTTATCAATGATAACTCTCGTCCACAAATATATTGAGGGAAGGCAACGAAGAGGATTTGAAAGCAAGGCAGAATTGCAGGAAACTGATTTCAGGAGGTAGATTCGAATCGCTTTTAAAGCACAGGAAAAGCGGCAAAACCTCGACAATGATGCCCTTGGCCAAAAAGGGCGTATGCGTTTTTTCCTCAATATATTCAGGAAAAAACGCATACGCCCTTTTTGGCCAACCAAGCAACCTGGAAAGGCAAAAAGGCGCTACAAAGAAGTCTCGCTTCCCATCGGTCAAAAGGGCCGTGCTGAATAAAGTGTCAAAACCAGAAAGACAGGACAGCCATGGAGAAACGGGAGCCTTGCTACGCTGATGGGCTGGATGTAAATTGCCAACAGCCACTCTGGAGAAGTGTTCGGTGTGTCCTGAAACATCTAAAAAACTCAGCTTACAGAGCATAGGGCACTTCCACTCATGGGCGTATAAATTGGGAAAACTGAAAATCAGCAAGACACAGGCACCCCAAAGTTTAGGGTTGCTCTGTTGACAAGAACCTCCACATCGATACACCTTAAATATCCCAGGAAAGAGAAAAATGGATACAGACGTTGTGGTCCTTATGTACAATGGCATATCACTCAGCCATGAAATCAACGTCATAAGGCTAGTAGCAGCATGATGAGTGGATTTAGGTACGACGATTCTAAGTGAAATAAGTCACACAGAAAGAGACACCTATGATAAGATATCACTTATAGAGGGAATGTAAAAACCGCTACACTTGAACTGAATTACAAAACAGAACAGAGTCACACGTTTAGAAAACACACTATGGCTGCTTAACGGGAAAGGTGAGGTGGGGTGATGCATAAAACAAGGGTTTCAAATTAGCTCAGATACCGTTCCGTAAACCCAATATGAAATAGACAAGACCTACTCCTTGCTCAGTGAACTGGACTCAACACCCCGTATTCACCGCACAAGAATATATCTGACTAGTAAGAATCTTAAAACATATGTATTGATATCTCTCCGTAAGTGAGTCAAGTGGGTGTAAAGCGGCATAAACACAGCAGTGAAAAGCAGCTAAACCCCATTATAAAAATCAACTACTTTTAAAAACCCGTGAAACAAAGACAGTGAAAGAGAGAGAAATTCTTACGAAATTCGTTCAGGAGCTGTGAGGCCACCTGGATTGACCATATCTAGACCCACTGCTGATTGAGACATAAGGGTGAACACTCTTGGGGCTGAGAGGTTTGGTGAGGTTGGGTGAGCAAACGCAGACCCTTTAAAGTAATACTGCGTGGTACCCATCCCATGGGTCCCAAATCTCCAGGTTCAAGGGCATCTTCCTACATCGAAAACATGCATGAGAAACCCAGAAGATGGTACACCGTGTGATCGGGAAAGGTTTCCAAAACGCACCTCATTTCTCATCTCCTTGTGCTCGGGTTCGCCATTCCAACCGCTATACTAGCAATCTCCCTCCTTGGAGAATCAGCACCTTTCACCTCCTGTTCCGTACAGGTAGCCATTTGTCCTGAGGATGAACGGGAAGAGGGGGAACCAATGAGAGACTAGCTCTAGGTGTTGGGAAAGGTACAGGTCACTCTATTTTCCCATCAGGAAGAAGAATTAACCACAGGCTCACCTTGCCCCCAGGGAACCAGAATAGGGCCTGAAGCAATCCTGCGCTTTTGCGGCCTGCTCCCAAAAAAGCGAGTTGAAAAATGGAGCTCAGGGGCACTGCAATTCACAAACCTGCAGAGTTATCATGATAACTCTCGTCCACAAATATATTGAGGGAAGGCAACGAAGAGGATTTGAAAGCAAGGCAGAATTGCAGGAAACTTATTTCAGGAGGTAGATTCGAATCGCCTTTAAAGCACAGGAGAAGCGGCAAAACCTCGACAATGATGCCCTTGGCCAAAAAGGGCGTATGCGTTTTTTCCTGAATATATTCAGGAAAAAACGCATACGCCCTTTTTGGCCAACCAAGCAACCTGGAAAGGCAAATCGGCGCTACAAAGAAGTCTCGCTTCCCATCGGTCAAAAGGGCCGTGCTGAATAAAGTGTCAAAACCAGAAAGGCAGGACAGCCATGGAGAAACGGGAGCCTTGCTACGCTGATGGGCTGGATGTAAATTGCCAACAGCCACTCTGGAGAAGTGTTCGGTGTGTCCTGAAACATCTAAAAAACTCAGCTTACAGAGCATAGGGCACTTCCACTCATGGGCGTATAAATTGGGAAAACTGAAAATCAGCAAGACACAGGCACCCCAAAGTTTAGGGTTGCTCTGTTGACAAGAACCTCCACATCGATACACCTTAAATATCCCAGGAAAGAGAAAAATGGATAAAGACGTTGTGGTCCTTATGTACAATGGCATATCACTCAGCCATGAAATCAACGTCATAAGGCTAGTAGCAGCATGATGAGTGGATTTAGGGACGACGATTCTAAGTGAAATAAGTCACACAGAAAGAGACACCTATGATAAGATATCACTTATAGAGGGAATGTAAAAACCGCTACACTTGAACTGAATTACAAAACAGAACAGAGTCACACGTTTAGAAAACACACTATGGCTGCTTAACAGGAAAGGTGAGGTGGGGTGATGCATAAAACAAGGGTTTCAAATTAGCTCAGATACCGTTCCGTAAACCCAATATGAAATAGACAAGACCTACTCCTTGCTCAGTGAACTGGACTCAACACCCCGTATTCACCGCACAAGAATATATCTGACTAGTAAGAATCTTAAAACCTATGTATTGATATCTCTCCGTAAGTGAGTCAAGTGGGTGTAAAGCGGCATAAACACAGCAGTGAAAAGCAGCTAAACCCCATTATAAAAATCAACTACTTTTAAAAACCCGTGAAACAAAGACAGTGAAAGAGAGAGAAATTCTTACAAATTTCGTTCAGGGGCTGTGATGCCACCTGGATTGACCATATCTAGACCCACAGCTGATTGAGACATAAGGGTGTACACTCTTGCGACTTAGAGGTTTGGTGAGGTTGGGTGAGCAAACACAGACCCTTTAAAGTAATACTGCGGGGTACCCATCCCATGGGTCCCAAATCTCCAGGTTCAAGGGCATCTTCCTACATCGAAAACATGCATGAGAAACCCAGAAGATGGTACACCGTGTGATCGGGAAAGGTTTCCAAAAGGCACCCCATTTCTCATCTCCTTGTGCTCGGGTTCACCATTCCAACCGCTTTACTAGCAATCTCCCTCCTTGGAGAATCAGCACCTTTCACCTCCTGTTCCGTACAGGTAGCCATTTGTCCTGAGGATGAACGGGAAGAGGGGGAACCAATGAGAGACTAGCTCTAGGTGTTGGGAAAGGCACAGGTCACTCTATTTTCCCATCAGGAAGAAGAATTAACCACAGGCTCAGCCTGCCCCCCCGGAACCAGAATAGGGCCTGAAGCAATCCTGCACTTTTGCGGCCTGCTCCCAAAAAAGCGAGTTGAAAAATGGAGCTCAGGGGCACTGCAATTCACAAACCTGCAGAGTTATCAATGATAACTCTCGTCCAAAAATATATTGAGGGAAGGCAACGAAGAGGATTTGAAAGCAAGGCAGAATTGCAGGAAACTGATTTCAGGAGGTAGATTCGAATCGCTTTTAAAGCACAGGAAAAGCGGCAAAACCTCGACAATGATGCCCTTGGCCAAAAAGGGCGTATTCGTTTTTTCCTGAATATATTCAGGAAAAAACGCATACGCCCTTTTTGGCCAACCAAGCAACCTGGAAAGGCAAATCGGCGCTACAAAGAAGTCTCGCTTCCCATCGGTCAAAAGGGCCGTGCTGAATAAAGTGTCAAAACCAGAAAGGCAGGACAGCCATGGAGAAACGGCAGCCTTGCTACGCTGATGGGCTGGATGTAAATTGCCAACAGCCACTCTGGAGAAGTGTTCGGTGTGTCCTGAAACATCTAAAAAACTCAGCTTACAGAGCATAGGGCACTTCCACTCATGGGCGTATAAATTGGGAAAACTGAAAATCAGCAAGACACAGGCACCCCAAAGTTTAGGGTTGCTCTGTTGGCAAGAACCTCCACATCGATACACCTTAAATATCCCAGGAAAGAGAAAAATGGATAAAGACGTTGTGGTCCTTATGTACAATGGCATATCACTCAGCCATGAAATCAACGTCATAAGGCTAGTAGCAGCATGATGAGTGGATTTAGGGACGACGATTCTAAGTGAAATAATTCACACAGAAAGAGACACCTATGATAAGATATCACTTATAGAGGGAATGTAAAAACCGCTACACTTGAACTGAATTACAAAACAGAACAGAGTCACACGTTTAAAAAACACACTATGGCTGCTTAACGGGAAAGGTGAGGTGGGGTGATGCATAAAACAAGGGTTTCAAATTAGCTCAGATACCGTTCCGTAAACCCAATATGAAATAGACAAGACCTGCTCTTTGCTCAGTGAACTGGACTCAACACCCCGTATTCACCGCACAAGAATATATCTGACTAGTAAGAATCTTAAAACCTATGTATTGATATCTCTCCGTAAGTGAGTCAAGTGGGTGTAAAGCGGCATAAACACAGCAGTGAAAAGCAGCTAAACCCCATTATAAAAATCAACTACTTTTAAAAACCCGTGAAACAAAGACAGTGAAAGAGAGAGAAATTCTTACGAAATTCGTTCAGGGGCTGTAATGCCACCTGGATTGACCATATCAAGACCCACTGCTGATTGAGACATAAGGGTGAACACTCTTGGGGCTGAGAGGTTTGGTGAGGTTGGATGAGCAAACACAGACCCTTTAAAGTAATACTGCGTGGTACCCATCCCATGGGTCCCAAATCTCCAGGTTTAAAGGCATCTTCCTACATCGAAAACATGCATGAGAAACCCAGAAGATGGTACACCGTGTGATCGGGAAAGGTTTCCAAAACGCACCTCATTTCTCATCTCCTTGTGCTCGGGTTCACCATTCCAACCGCTTTACTAGCAATCTCCCTCCTTGGAGAATCAGCACCTTTCACCTCCTGTTCCGTACAGGTAGCCATTTGTCCTGAGGATGAACGGGAAGAGGGGGAACCAATGAGAGACTAGCTCTAGGTGTTGGGAAAGGCACAGGTCACTCTATTTTCCCATCAGGAAGAAGAATTAACCACAGGCTCAGCCTGCCCCCCCGGAACCAGAATAGGGCCTGAAGCAATCCTGCGCTTTTGCGGCCTGCTCCCAAAAAAGCGAGTTGAAAAATGGAGCTCAGGGGCACTGCAATTCACAAACCTGCAGAGTTATCAATGATAACTCTCGTCCACAAATATATTGAGGGAAGGCAACGAAGAGGATTTGAAAGCAAGGCAGAATTGCAGGAGACTGATTTCAGGAGGTAGATTCGAATCGCTTTTAAAGCACAGGAAAAGCGGCAAAACCTCGACAATGATGCCCTTGGCCAAAAAGGGCGTATGCGTTTTTTCCTGAATATATTCAGGAAAAAACGCATACGCCCTTTTTGGCCAACCAAGCAACCTGGAAAGGCAAATCGGCGCTACAAAGAAGTCTCGCTTCCCATCGGTCAAAAGGGCCGTGCTGAATAAAGTGTCAAAACCAGAAAGGCAGGACAGCCATGGAGAAACGGCAGCCTTGCTACGCTGATGGGCTGGATGTAAATTGCCAACAGCCACTCTGGAGAAGTGTTCGGTGTGTCCTGAAACATCTAAAAAACTCAGCTTACAGAGCATAGGGCACTTCCACTCATGGGCGTATAAATTGGGAAAACTGAAAATCAGCAAGACACAGGCACCCCAAAGTTTAGGGTTGCTCTGTTGGCAAGAACCTCCACATCGATACACCTTAAATATCCCAGGAAAGAGAAAAATGGATAAAGACGTTGTGGTCCTTATGTACAATGGCATATCACTCAGCCATGAAATCAACGTCATAAGGCTAGTAGCAGCATGATGAGTGGATTTAGGTACGACGATTCTAAGTGAAATAAGTCACACAGAAAGAGACACCTATGATAAGATATCACTTATAGAGGGAATGTAAAAACCGCTACACTTGAACTGAATTACAAAACAGAACAGAGTCACACGTTTAGAAAACACACTATGGCTGCTTAACGGGAAAGGTGAGGTGGGGTGATGCATAAAACAAGGGTTTCAAATTAGCTCAGATACCGTTCCGTAAACCCAATATGAAATAGACAAGACCTGCTCCTTGCTCAGTGAACTGGACTCAACACCCCGTATTCACCGCACAAGAATATATCTGACTAGTAAGAATCTTAAAACCTATGTATTGATATCTCTCCGTAAGTGAGTCAAGTGGGTGTAAAGCGGCATAAACACAGCAGTGAAAAGCAGCTAAACCCCATTATAAAAATCAACTACTTTTAAAAACCCGTGAAACAAAGACAGTGAAAGAGAGAGAAATTCTTACGAAATTCGTTCAGGGGCTGTGATGCCACCTGGATTGATCATATCTAGACCCACAGCTAATTGAGACATAAGGGTGTACACTCTTGCGATTTAGAGGTTTGGTGAGGTTGGGTGAGCAAACACAGACCCTTTAAAGTAATACTGCGGGGTACCCATCCCATGGGTCCCAAATCTCCAGGAACAAGGGCATCTTCCTACATCGAAAACATGCATGAGAAACGCAGAAGATGGTACACCGTGTGATCGGGAAAGGTTTCCAAAACGCACCTCATTTCTCATCTCCTTGTGCTCGGGTTCGCCATTCCAACCGCTTTACTAGCAATCTCCCTCCTTGGAGAATCAGCACCTTTCACATCCTGTTCCGTACAGGTAGCCATTTGTCCTGAGGATGAACGGGAAGAGGGGGAACCAATGAGAGACTAGCTCTAGGTGTTGGGAAAGGTACAGGTCACTCTATTTTCCCATCAGGAAGAAGAATTAACCACAGGCTCACCCTGCCCCCCCGGAACCAAAATAGGGCCTGAAGCAATCCTGCGCTTTTGCGGCCTGCTCCCAAAAAAGCGAGTTGAAAAATCGAGCTCAGGGGCACTGCAATTCACAAACCTGCAGAGTTATCAATGATAACTCTCGTCCACAAATATATTGAGGGAAGGCAACGAAGAGAATTTGAAAGCAGGGCAGAATTGCAGGAAACTGATTTCAGGAGGTAGATTCGAATCGCCTTTAAAGCACAGGAAAAGCGGCAAAACCTCGACAATGATGCCCTTGGCCAAAAAGGGCGTATGCGTTTTTTCCTGAGTATATTCAGGAAAAAACGCATACGCCCTTTTTGGCCAACCAAGCAACCTGGAAAGGCAAATCGGCGCTACAAAGAAGTCTCGCTTCCCATCGGTCAAAAGGGCCGTGCTGAATAAAGTGTCAAAACCAGAAAGGCAGGACAGCCATGGAGAAACGGCAGCCTTGCTACGCTGATGGGCTGGATGTAAATTGCCAACAGCCACTCTGGAGAAGTGTTCGGTGTGTCCTGAAACATCTAAAAAACTCAGCTTACAGAGCATAGGGCACTTCCACACATGGGCGTATAAATTGGGAAAACTGAAAATCAGCAAGACACAGGCACCCCAAAGTTTAGGGTTGCTCTGTTGGCAAGAACCTCCACATCGATACACCTTAAATATCCCAGGAAAGAGAAAAATGGATAAAGACGTTGTGGTCCTTATGTACAATGGAATATCACTCAGCCATGAAATCAACGTCATAAGGCTAGTAGCAGCATGATGAGTGGATTTAGGTACGACGATTCTAAGTGAAATAAGTCACACAGAAAGAGACACCTATGATAAGATATCACTTATAGAGGGAATGTAAAAACCGCTACACTTGAACTGAATTACAAAACAGAACAGAGTCACACGTTTAGAAAACACACTATGGCTGCTTAACGGGAAAGGTGAGGTGGGGTGATGCATAAAACAAGGGTTTCAAATTAGCTCAGATACCGTTCCGTAAACCCAATATGAAATAGACAAGACCTACTCCTTGCTCAGTGAACTGGACTCAACACCCCGTATTCACCGCACAAGAATATATCTGACTAGTAAGAATCTTAAAACCTATGTATTGATATCTCTCCGTAAGTGAGTCAAGTGGGTGTAAAGCGGCATAAACACAGCAGTGAAAAGCAGCTAAACCCCATTATAAAAATCAACTACTTTTAAAAACCCGTGAAACAAAGACAGTGAAAGAGAGAGAAATTCTTACAAATTTCGTTCAGGGGCTGTGATGCCACCTGGATTGACCATATCTAGACCCACAGCTGATTGAGACATAAGGGTGTACACTCTTGCGACTTAGAGGTTTGGTGAGGTTGGGTGAGCAAACACAGACCCTTTAAAGTAATACTGCGGGGTACCCATCCCATGGGTCCCAAATCTCCAGGTTTAAGGGCATCTTCCTACATCGAAAACATGCATGAGAAACCCAGAAGATGGTACACCGTGTGATCGGGAAAGGTTTCCAAAACGCACCCCATTTCTCATCTCCTTGTGCTCGGGTTCACCATTCCAACCGCTTTACTAGCAATCTCCCTCCTTGGAGAATCAGCACCTTTCACCTCCTGTTCCGTACAGGTAGCCATTTGTCCTGAGGATGAACGGGAAGAGGGGGAACCAATGAGAGACTAGCTCTAGGTGTTGGGAAAGGCACAGGTCACTCTATTTTCCCATCAGGAAGAAGAATTAACCACAGGCTCACCCTGCCCCCCCGGAACCAGAATAGGGCCTGAAGCAATCCTGCGCTTTTGCGGCCTGCTCCCAAAAAAGCGAGTTGAAAAATGGAGCTCAGGGGCACTGCAATTCACAAACCTGCAGAGTTATCAATGATAACTCTTGTCCACAAATATATTGAGGGAAGGCAACGAAGAGAATTTGAAAGCAAGGCAGAATTGCAGGAAACTGATTTCAGGAGGTAGATTCGAATCGCCTTTAAAGCACAGGAAAAGCGGCAAAACCTCAACAATGATGCCCTTGGCCAAAAAGGGCGTATGCGTTTTTTCCTGAATATATTCAGGAAAAAACGAATACGCCCTTTTTGGCCAACCAAGCAACCTGGAAAGGCAAATCGGCGCTACAAAGAAGTCTCGCTTCCCATCGGTCAAAAGGGCCGTGCTGAATAAAGTGTCAAAACCAGAAAGGCAGGACAGCCATGGAGAAACGGGAGCCTTGCTACGCTGATGGGCTGGATGTAAATTGCCAACAGCCACTCTGGAGAAGTGTTCGGTGTGTCCTGAAACATCTAAAAAACTCAGCTTACAGAGCATAGGGCACTTCCACTCATGGGCGTATAAATTGGGAAAACTGAAAATCAGCAAGACACAGGCACCCCAAAGTTTAGGGTTGCTCTGTTGGCAAGAACCTCCACATCGATACACCTTAAATATCCCAGGAAAGAGAAAAATGGATAAAGACGTTGTGGTCCTTATGTACAATGGAATATCACTCAGCCATGAAATCAACGTCATAAGGCTAGTAGCAGCATGATGAGTGGATTTAGGTACGACGATTCTAAGTGAAATAAGTCACACAGAAAGAGACACCTATGATAAGATATCACTTATAGAGGGAATGTAAAAACCGCTACACTTGAACTGAATTACAAAACAGAACAGAGTCACACGTTTAGAAAACACACTATGGCTGCTTAACGGGAAAGGTGAGGTGGGGTGATGCATAAAACAAGGGTTTCAAATTAGCTCAGATACCGTTCCGTAAACCCAATATGAAATAGACAAGACCTACTCCTTGCTCAGTGAACTGGACTCAACACCCCGTATTCACCGCACAAGAATATATCTGACTAGTAAGAATCTTAAAACCTATGTATTGATATCTCTCCGTAAGTGAGTCAAGTGGGTGTAAAGCGGCATAAACACAGCAGTGAAAAGCAGCTAAACCCCATTATAAAAATCAACTACTTTTAAAAACCCGTGAAACAAAGACAGTGAAAGAGAGAGAAATTCTTACAAATTTCGTTCAGGGGCTGTGATGCCACCTGGATTGACCATATCTAGACCCACAGCTGATTGAGACATAAGGGTGTACACTCTTGCGACTTAGAGGTTTGGTGAGGTTGGGTGAGCAAACACAGACCCTTTAAAGTAATACTGCGGGGTACCCATCCCATGGGTCCCAAATCTCCAGGTTTAAGGGCATCTTCCTACATCGAAAACATGCATGAGAAACCCAGAAGATGGTACACCGTGTGATCGGGAAAGGTTTCCAAAACGCACCCCATTTCTCATCTCCTTGTGCTCGGGTTCACCATTCCAACCGCTTTACTAGCAATCTCCCTCCTTGGAGAATCAGCACCTTTCACCTCCTGTTCCGTACAGGTAGCCATTTGTCCTGAGGATGAACGGGAAGAGGGGGAACCAATGAGAGACTAGCTCTAGGTGTTGGGAAAGGCACAGGTCACTCTATTTTCCCATCAGGAAGAAGAATTAACCACAGGCTCACCCTGCCCCCCCGGAACCAGAATAGGGCCTGAAGCAATCCTGCGCTTTTGCGGCCTGCTCCCAAAAAAGCGAGTTGAAAAATGGAGCTCAGGGGCACTGCAATTCACAAACCTGCAGAGTTATCAATGATAACTCTTGTCCACAAATATATTGAGGGAAGGCAACGAAGAGAATTTGAAAGCAAGGCAGAATTGCAGGAAACTGATTTCAGGAGGTAGATTCGAATCGCCTTTAAAGCACAGGAAAAGCGGCAAAACCTCAACAATGATGCCCTTGGCCAAAAAGGGCGTATGCGTTTTTTCCTGAATATATTCAGGAAAAAACGAATACGCCCTTTTTGGCCAACCAAGCAACCTGGAAAGGCAAATCGGCGCTACAAAGAAGTCTCGCTTCCCATCGGTCAAAAGGGCCGTGCTGAATAAAGTGTCAAAACCAGAAAGGCAGGACAGCCATGGAGAAACGGGAGCCTTGCTACGCTGATGGGCTGGATGTAAATTGCCAACAGCCACTCTGGAGAAGTGTTCGGTGTGTCCTGAAACATCTAAAAAACTCAGCTTACAGAGCATAGGGCACTTCCACTCATGGGCGTATAAATTGGGAAAACTGAAAATCAGCAAGACACAGGCACCCCAAAGTTTAGGGTTGCTCTGTTGGCAAGAACCTCCACATCGATACACCTTAAATATCCCAGGAAAGAGAAAAATGGATAAAGACGTTGTAGTCCTTATGTACAATGGAATATCACTCAGCCATGAAATCAACGTCATAAGGCTAGTAGCAGCATGATGAGTGGATTTAGGTACGACGATTCTAAGTGAAATAAGTCACACAGAAAGAGACACCTATGATAAGATATCACTTATAGAGGGAATGTAAAAACCGCTACACTTGAACTGAATTACAAAACAGAACAGAGTCACACGTTTAGAAAACACACTATGGCTGCTTAACGGGAAAGGTGAGGTGGGGTGATGCATAAAACAAGGGTTTCAAATTAGCTCAGATACCGTTCCGTAAACCCAATATGAAATAGACAAGACCTGCTCCTTGCTCAGTGAACTGGACTCAACACCCCGTATTCACCGCACAAGAATATATCTGACTAGTAAGAATCTTAAAACCTATGTATTGATATCTCTCCGTAAGTGAGTCAAGTGGGTGTAAAGCGGCATAAACACAGCAGTGAAAAGCAGCTAAACCCCATTATAAAAATCAACTACTTTTAAAAACCCGTGAAACAAAGACAGTGAAAGAGAGAGAAATTCTTACGAAATTCGTTCAGGGGCTGTGATGCCACCTGGATTGATCATATCTAGACCCACAGCTAATTGAGACATAAGGGTGTACACTCTTGCGATTTAGAGGTTTGGTGAGGTTGGGTGAGCAAACACAGACCCTTTAAAGTAATACTGCGGGGTACCCATCCCATGGGTCCCAAATCTCCAGGAACAAGGGCATCTTCCTACATCGAAAACATGCATGAGAAACGCAGAAGATGGTACACCGTGTGATCGGGAAAGGTTTCCAAAACGCACCTCATTTCTCATCTCCTTGTGCTCGGGTTCGCCATTCCAACCGCTTTACTAGCAATCTCCCTCCTTGGAGAATCAGCACCTTTCACATCCTGTTCCGTACAGGTAGCCATTTGTCCTGAGGATGAACGGGAAGAGGGGGAACCAATGAGAGACTAGCTCTAGGTGTTGGGAAAGGTACAGGTCACTCTATTTTCCCATCAGGAAGAAGAATTAACCACAGGCTCACCCTGCCCCCCCGGAACCAAAATAGGGCCTGAAGCAATCCTGCGCTTTTGCGGCCTGCTCCCAAAAAAGCGAGTTGAAAAATCGAGCTCAGGGGCACTGCAATTCACAAACCTGCAGAGTTATCAATGATAACTCTCGTCCACAAATATATTGAGGGAAGGCAACGAAGAGAATTTGAAAGCAGGGCAGAATTGCAGGAAACTGATTTCAGGAGGTAGATTCGAATCGCCTTTAAAGCACAGGAAAAGCGGCAAAACCTCGACAATGATGCCCTTGGCCAAAAAGGGCGTATGCGTTTTTTCCTGAGTATATTCAGGAAAAAACGCATACGCCCTTTTTGGCCAACCAAGCAACCTGGAAAGGCAAATCGGCGCTACAAAGAAGTCTCGCTTCCCATCGGTCAAAAGGGCCGTGCTGAATAAAGTGTCAAAACCAGAAAGGCAGGACAGCCATGGAGAAACGGCAGCCTTGCTACGCTGATGGGCTGGATGTAAATTGCCAACAGCCACTCTGGAGAAGTGTTCGGTGTGTCCTGAAACATCTAAAAAACTCAGCTTACAGAGCATAGGGCACTTCCACACATGGGCGTATAAATTGGGAAAACTGAAAATCAGCAAGACACAGGCACCCCAAAGTTTAGGGTTGCTCTGTTGGCAAGAACCTCCACATCGATACACCTTAAATATCCCAGGAAAGAGAAAAATGGATAAAGACGTTGTGGTCCTTATGTACAATGGAATATCACTCAGCCATGAAATCAACGTCATAAGGCTAGTAGCAGCATGATGAGTGGATTTAGGTACGACGATTCTAAGTGAAATAAGTCACACAGAAAGAGACACCTATGATAAGATATCACTTATAGAGGGAATGTAAAAACCGCTACACTTGAACTGAATTACAAAACAGAACAGAGTCACACGTTTAGAAAACACACTATGGCTGCTTAACGGGAAAGGTGAGGTGGGGTGATGCATAAAACAAGGGTTTCAAATTAGCTCAGATACCGTTCCGTAAACCCAATATGAAATAGACAAGACCTACTCCTTGCTCAGTGAACTGGACTCAACACCCCGTATTCACCGCACAAGAATATATCTGACTAGTAAGAATCTTAAAACCTATGTATTGATATCTCTCCGTAAGTGAGTCAAGTGGGTGTAAAGCGGCATAAACACAGCAGTGAAAAGCAGCTAAACCCCATTATAAAAATCAACTACTTTTAAAAACCCGTGAAACAAAGACAGTGAAAGAGAGAGAAATTCTTACAAATTTCGTTCAGGGGCTGTGATGCCACCTGGATTGACCATATCTAGACCCACAGCTGATTGAGACATAAGGGTGTACACTCTTGCGACTTAGAGGTTTGGTGAGGTTGGGTGAGCAAACACAGACCCTTTAAAGTAATACTGCGGGGTACCCATCCCATGGGTCCCAAATCTCCAGGTTTAAGGGCATCTTCCTACATCGAAAACATGCATGAGAAACCCAGAAGATGGTACACCGTGTGATCGGGAAAGGTTTCCAAAACGCACCCCATTTCTCATCTCCTTGTGCTCGGGTTCACCATTCCAACCGCTTTACTAGCAATCTCCCTCCTTGGAGAATCAGCACCTTTCACCTCCTGTTCCGTACAGGTAGCCATTTGTCCTGAGGATGAACGGGAAGAGGGGGAACCAATGAGAGACTAGCTCTAGGTGTTGGGAAAGGCACAGGTCACTCTATTTTCCCATCAGGAAGAAGAATTAACCACAGGCTCACCCTGCCCCCCCGGAACCAGAATAGGGCCTGAAGCAATCCTGCGCTTTTGCGGCCTGCTCCCAAAAAAGCGAGTTGAAAAATGGAGCTCAGGGGCACTGCAATTCACAAACCTGCAGAGTTATCAATGATAACTCTTGTCCACAAATATATTGAGGGAAGGCAACGAAGAGAATTTGAAAGCAAGGCAGAATTGCAGGAAACTGATTTCAGGAGGTAGATTCGAATCGCCTTTAAAGCACAGGAAAAGCGGCAAAACCTCAACAATGATGCCCTTGGCCAAAAAGGGCGTATGCGTTTTTTCCTGAATATATTCAGGAAAAAACGAATACGCCCTTTTTGGCCAACCAAGCAACCTGGAAAGGCAAATCGGCGCTACAAAGAAGTCTCGCTTCCCATCGGTCAAAAGGGCCGTGCTGAATAAAGTGTCAAAACCAGAAAGGCAGGACAGCCATGGAGAAACGGGAGCCTTGCTACGCTGATGGGCTGGATGTAAATTGCCAACAGCCACTCTGGAGAAGTGTTCGGTGTGTCCTGAAACATCTAAAAAACTCAGCTTACAGAGCATAGGGCACTTCCACTCATGGGCGTATAAATTGGGAAAACTGAAAATCAGCAAGACACAGGCACCCCAAAGTTTAGGGTTGCTCTGTTGGCAAGAACCTCCACATCGATACACCTTAAATATCCCAGGAAAGAGAAAAATGGATAAAGACGTTGTAGTCCTTATGTACAATGGAATATCACTCAGCCATGAAATCAACGTCATAAGGCTAGTAGCAGCATGATGAGTGGATTTAGGTACGACGATTCTAAGTGAAATAAGTCACACAGAAAGAGACACCTATGATAAGATATCACTTATAGAGGGAATGTAAAAACCGCTACACTTGAACTGAATTACAAAACAGAACAGAGTCACACGTTTAGAAAACACACTATGGCTGCTTAACGGGAAAGGTGAGGTGGGGTGATGCATAAAACAAGGGTTTCAAATTAGCTCAGATACCGTCCCGTAAACCCAATATGAAATAGACAAGACCTACTCCTTGCTCAGTGAACTGGACTCAACACCCCGTATTCACCGCACAAGAATATATCTGACTAGTAAGAATCTTAAAACCTATGTATTGATATCTCTCCGTAAGTGAGTCAAGTGGGTGTAAAGCGGCATAAACACAGCAGTGAAAAGCAGCTAAAACCCATTATAAAAATCAACTACTTTTAAAAACCCGTGAAACAAAGACAGTGAAAGAGAGAGAAATTCTTACAAATTCCGTTCAGGGGCTGTGATGCCACCTGGATTGACCATATCTAGACCCACTGCTGATTGAGACATAAGGGTGAACACTCTTGGGGCTGAGAGGTTTGGTGAGGTTGGGTGAGCAAACGCAGACCCTTTAAAATAATACTGCGTGGTACCCATCCCATGAGTCCCAAATCTCCAGGTTCAAGGGCATCTTCCTACCTCGAAAACATGCATGAGAAACCCAGAAGATGGTACACCGTGTGATCGGGAAAGGTTTCCAAAACGCACCTCATTTCTCAACTCCTTGTGCTCGGGTTCGCCATTCCAACCGCTTTACTAGCAATCTCCCTCCTTGGAGAATCAGCACCTTTCACATCCTGTTCCGTACAGGTAGCCATTTGTCCTGAGGATGAACGGGAAGAGGGGGAACCAATGAGAGACTAGCTGTAGGTGTTGGGAAAGGCACAGGTCACTCTATTTTCCCATCAGGAAGAAGAATTAACCACAGGCTCAGCCTGCCCCCCCGGAACCAGAATAGGGCCTGAAGCAATCCTGCGCTTTTGCGGCCTGCTCCCAAAAAAGCGAGTTGAAAAATGGAGCTCAGGGGCACTGCAATTCACAAACCTGCAGAGTTATCATGATAACTCTCGTCCACAAATATATTGAGGGAAGGCAACGAAGAGGATTTGAAAGCAAGGCAGAATTGCAGGAAACTGATTTCAGGAGGTAGATTCGAATCGCCTTTAAAGCACAGGAAAAGCGGCAAAACCTCGACAATGATGCCCTTGGCCAAAAAGGGCGTATGCGTTTTTTCCTGAATATATTCAGGAAAAAACGCATACGCCCTTTTTGGCTAACCAAGCAACCTGGAAAGGCAAATCGGCGCTACAAAGAAGTCTCGCTTCCCATCGGTCAAAAGGGCCGTGCTGAATAAAGTGTCAAAACCAGAAAGGCAGGACAGCCATGGAGAAACGGGAGCCTTGCTACGCTGATGGGCTGGATGTAAATTGCCAACAGCCACTCTGGAGAAGTGTTCGGTGTGTCCTGAAACATCTAAAAAACTCAGCTTACAGAGCATAGGGCACTTCCACTCATGGGCGTATAAATTGGGAAAACTGAAAATCAGCAAGACACAGGCACCCCAAAGTTTAGGGTTGCTCTGTTGACAAGAACCTCCACATCGATACACCTTAAATATCCCAGGAAAGAGAAAAATGGATAAAGACGTTGTGGTCCTTATGTACAATGGCATATCACTCAGCCATGAAATCAACGTCATAAGGCTAGTAGCAGCATGATGAGTGGATTTAGGTACGACGATTCTAAGTGAAAAAAGTCACACAGAAAGAGACACCTATGATAAGATATCACTTATAGAGGGAATGTAAAAACCGCTACACTTGAACTGAATTACAAAACAGAACAGAGTCACACGTTTAGAAAACACACTATGGCTGCTTAACGGGAAAGGTGAGGTGGGGTGATGCATAAAACAAGGGTTTCAAATTAGCTCAGATACCGTTCCGTAAACCCAATATGAAATAGACAAGACCTACTCCTTGCTCAGTGAACTGGACTCAACACCCCGTATTCACCGCACAAGAATATATCTGACTAGTAAGAATCTTAAAACCTATGTATTGATATCTCTCCGTAAGTGAGTCAAGTGGGTGTAAAGCGGCATAAACACAGCAGTGAAAAGCAGCTAAACCCCATTATAAAAATCAACTACTTTTAAAAACCCGTGAAACAAAGACAGTGAAAGAGAGAGAAATTCTTACAAATTTCGTTCAGGGGCTGTGATACCACCTGGATTGATCATATCTAGACCCACAGCTGATTCAGACATAAGGGTGTACACTCTTGCGACTTAGAGGTTTGGTGAGGTTGGGTGAGCAAACACAGACCCTTTAAAGTAATACTGCGGGGTACCCATTCCATGGGTCCCAAATCTCCAGATTCAAGGGCATCTTCCTACATCGAAAACATGCATGAGAAACCCAGAAGATGGTACACCGTGTGATCGGGAAAGGTTTCCAAAACGCACCTCATTTCTCATCTCCTTGTGCTCGGGTTCACCATTCCAACCGCTTTACTAGCAATCTCCCTCCTTGGAGAATCAGCACCTTTCACCTCCTGTTCCGTACAGGTAGCCATTTGTCCTGAGGATGAACGGGAAGAGGGGGAACCAATGAGAGACTAGCTCTAGGTGTTGGGAAAGGCACAGGTCACTCTATTTTCCCATCAGGAAGAAGAATTAACCACAGGCTCAGCCTGCCCCCCCGGAACCAGAATAGGGCCTGAAGCAATCCTGCGCTTTTGCGGCCTGCTCCCAAAAAAGCGAGTTGAAAAATGGAGCTCAGGGGCACTGCAATTCACAAACCTGCAGAGTTATCAATGATAACTCTCGTCCACAAATATATTGAGGGAAGGCAACGAAGAGGATTTGAAAGCAAGGCAGAATTGCAGGAAACTGATTTCAGGAGGTAGATTCGAATCGCTTTTAAAGCACAGGAAAAGCGGCAAAACCTCGACAATGATGCCCTTGGCCAAAAAGGGCGTATGCGTTTTTTCCTCAATATATTCAGGATAAAACGCATACGCCCTTTTTGGCCAACCAAGCAACCTGGAAAGGCAAATCGGCGCTACAAAGAAGTCTCGCTTCCCATCGGTCAAAAGGGCCGTGCTGAATAAAGTGTCAAAACCAGAAAGGCAGGACAGCCATGGAGAAACGGCAGCCTTGCTACGCTGATGGGCTGGATGTAAATTGCCAACAGCCACTCTGGAGAAGTGTTCGGTGTGTCCTGAAACATCTAAAAAACTCAGCTTACAGAGCATAGGGCACTTCCACTCATGGGCGTATAAATTGGGAAAACTGAAAATCAGCAAGACACAGGCACCCCAAAGTTTAGGGTTGCTCTGTTGGCAAGAACCTCCACATCGATACACCTTAAATATCCCAGGAAAGAGAAAAATGGATAAAGACGTTGTGGTCCTTATGTACAATGGCATATCACTCAGCCATGAAATCAACGTCATAAGGCTAGTAGCAGCATGATGAGTGGATTTAGGTACGACGATTCTAAGTGAAATAAGTCACACAGAAAGAGACACCTATGATAAGATATCACTTATAGAGGGAATGTAAAAACCGCTACACTTGAACTGAATTACAAAACAGAACAGAGTCACACGTTTAGAAAACACACTATGGCTGCTTAACGGGAAAGGTGAGGTGGGGTGATGCATAAAACAAGGGTTTCAAATTAGCTCAGATACCGTTCCGTAAACCCAATATGAAATAGACAAGACCTGCTCCTTGCTCAGTGAACTGGACTCAACACCCCGTATTCACCGCACAAGAATATATCTGACTAGTAAGAATCTTAAAACCTATGTATTGATATCTCTCCGTAAGTGAGTCAAGTGGGTGTAAAGCGGCATAAACACAGCAGTGAAAAGCAGCTAAACCCCATTATAAAAATCAACTACTTTTAAAAACCCGTGAAACAAAGACAGTGAAAGAGAGAGAAATTCTTACGAAATTCGTTCAGGGGCTGTGATGCCACCTGGATTGATCATATCTAGACCCACAGCTAATTGAGACATAAGGGTGTACACTCTTGCGATTTAGAGGTTTGGTGAGGTTGGGTGAGCAAACACAGACCCTTTAAAGTAATACTGCGGGGTACCCATCCCATGGGTCCCAAATCTCCAGGAACAAGGGCATCTTCCTACATCGAAAACATGCATGAGAAACGCAGAAGATGGTACACCGTGTGATCGGGAAAGGTTTCCAAAACGCACCTCATTTCTCATCTCCTTGTGCTCGGGTTCGCCATTCCAACCGCTTTACTAGCAATCTCCCTCCTTGGAGAATCAGCACCTTTCACCTCCTGTTCCGTACAGGTAGCCATTTGTCCTGAGGATGAACGGGAAGAGGGGGAACCAATGAGAGACTAGCTGTAGGTGTTGGGAAAGGCACAGGTCACTCTATTTTCCCATCAGGAAGAAGAATTAACCACAGGCTCAGCCTGCCCCCCCGGAACCAGAATAGGGCCTGAAGCAATCCTGCGCTTTTGCGGCCTGCTCCCAAAAAAGCGAGTTGAAAAATGGAGCTCAGGGGCACTGCAATTCACAAACCTGCAGAGTTATCAATGATAACTCTTGTCCACAAATATATTGAGGGAAGGCAACGAAGAGAATTTGAAAGCAAGGCAGAATTGCAGGAAACTGATTTCAGGAGGTAGATTCGAATCGCCTTTAAAGCACAGGAGAAGCGGCAAAACCTCGACAATGATGCCCTTGGCCAAAAAGGGCGTATGCGTTTTTTCCTGAATATATTCAGGAAAAAACGAATACGCCCTTTTTGGCCAACCAAGCAACCTGGAAAGGCAAATCGGCGCTACAAAGAAGTCTCGCTTCCCATCGGTCAAAAGGGCCGTGCTGAATAAAGTGTCAAAACCAGAAAGGCAGGACAGCCATGGAGAAACGGGAGCCTTGCTACGCTGATGGGCTGGATGTAAATTGCCAACAGCCACTCTGGAGAAGTGTTCGGTGTGTCCTGAAACATCTAAAAAACTCAGCTTACAGAGCATAGGGCACTTCCACTCATGGGCGTATAAATTGGGAAAACTGAAAATCAGCAAGACACAGGCACCCCAAAGTTTAGGGTTGCTCTCTTGGCAAGAACCTCCACATCGATACACCTTAAATATCCCAGGAAAGAGAAAAATGGATAAAGACGTTGTAGTCCTTATGTACAATGGAATATCACTCAGCCATGAAATCAACGTCATAAGGCTAGTAGCAGCATGATGAGTGGATTTAGGTACGACGATTCTAAGTGAAATAAGTCACACAGAAAGAGACACCTATGATAAGATATCACTTATAGAGGGAATGTAAAAACCGCTACACTTGAACTGAATTACAAAACAGAACAGAGTCACACGTTTAGAAAACACACTATGGCTGCTTAACGGGAAAGGTGAGGTGGGGTGATGCATAAAACAAGGGTTTCAAATTAGCTCAGATACCGTCCCGTAAACCCAATATGAAATAGACAAGACCTACTCCTTGCTCAGTGAACTGGACTCAACACCCCGTATTCACCGCACAAGAATATATCTGACTAGTAAGAATCTTAAAACCTATGTATTGATATCTCTCCGTAAGTGAGTCAAGTGGGTGTAAAGCGGCATAAACACAGCAGTGAAAAGCAGCTAAAACCCATTATAAAAATCAACTACTTTTAAAAACCCGTGAAACAAAGACAGTGAAAGAGAGAGAAATTCTTACAAATTCCGTTCAGGGGCTGTGATGCCACCTGGATTGACCATATCTAGACCCACTGCTGATTGAGACATAAGGGTGAACACTCTTGGGGCTGAGAGGTTTGGTGAGGTTGGGTGAGCAAACGCAGACCCTTTAAAATAATACTGCGTGGTACCCATCCCATGGGTCCCAAATCTCCAGGTTCAAGGGCATCTTCCTACCTCGAAAACATGCATGAGAAACCCAGAAGATGGTACACCGTGCGATCGGGAAAGGTTTCCAAAACGCACCTCATTTCTCAACTCCTTGTGCTCGGGTTCGCCATTCCAACCGCTTTACTAGCAATCTCCCTCCTTGGAGAATCAGCACCTTTCACCTCCTGTTCCGTACAGGTAGCCATTTGTCCTGAGGATGAACGGGAAGAGGGGGAACCAATGAGAGACTAGCTCTAGGTGTTGGGAAAGGCACAGGTCACTCTATTTTCCCATCAGGAAGAAGAATTAACCACAGGCTCACCCTGCCCCCCCGGAACCAGAATAGGGCCTGAAGCAATCCTGCGCTTTTGCGGCCTGCTCCCAAAAAAGCGTCTTGAAAAATGGAGCTCAGGGGCACTGCAATTCACAAACCTGCAGAGTTATCATGATAACTCTCGTCCACAAATATATTGAGGGAAGGCAACGAAGAGGATTTGAAAGCAAGGCAGAATTGCAGGAAACTGATTTCAGGAGGTAGATTCGAATCGCCTTTAAAGCACAGGAAAAGCGGCAAAACCTCGACAATGATGCCCTTGGCCAAAAAGGGCGTATGCGTTTTTTCCTGAATATATTCAGGAAAAAACGCATACGCCCTTTTTGGCCAACCAAGCAACCTGGAAAGGCAAATCGGCGCTACAAAGAAGTCTCGCTTCCCATCGGTCAAAAGGGCCGTGCTGAATAAAGTGTCCAAACCAGAAAGGCAGGACAGCCATGGAGAAACGGGAGCCTTGCTACGCTGATGGGCTGGATGTAAATTGCCAACAGCCACTCTGGAGAAGTGTTCGGTGTGTCCTGAAACATCTAAAAAACTCAGCTTACAGAGCATAGGGCACTTCCACTCATGGGCGTATAAATTGGGAAAACTGAAAATCAGCAAGACACAGGCACCCCAAAGTTTAGGGTTGCTCTGTTGACAAGAACCTCCACATCGATACACCTTAAATATCCCAGGAAAGAGAAAAATGGATAAAGACGTTGTGGTCCTTATGTACAATGGCATATCACTCAGCCATGAAATCAACGTCATAAGGCTAGTAGCAGCATGATGAGTGGATTTAGGTACGACGATTCTAAGTGAAAAAAGTCACACAGAAAGAGACACCTATGATAAGATATCACTTATAGAGGGAATGTAAAAACCGCTACACTTGAACTGAATTACAAAACAGAACAGAGTCACACGTTTAGAAAACACACTATGGCTGCTTAACGGGAAAGGTGAGGTGGGGTGATGCATAAAACAAGGGTTTCAAATTAGCTCAGATACCGTTCCGTAAACCCAATATGAAATAGACAAGACCTACTCCTTGCTCAGTGAACTGGACTCAACACCCCGTATTCACCGCACAAGAATATATCTGACTAGTAAGAATCTTAAAACCTATGTATTGATATCTCTCCGTAAGTGAGTCAAGTGGGTGTAAAGCGGCATAAACACAGCAGTGAAAAGCAGCTAAACCCCATTATAAAAATCAACTACTTTTAAAAACCCGTGAAACAAAGACAGTGAAAGAGAGAGAAATTCTTACAAATTTCGTTCAGGGGCTGTGATACCACCTGGATTGATCATATCTAGACCCACAGCTGATTGAGACATAAGGGTGTACACTCTTGCGACTTAGAGGTTTGGTGAGGTTGGGTGAGCAAACACAGACCCTTTAAAGTAATACTGCGGGGTACCCATTCCATGGGTCCCAAATCTCCAGATTCAAGGGCATCTTCCTACATCGAAAACATGCATGAGAAACCCAGAAGATGGTACACCGTGTGATCGGGAAAGGTTTCCAAAACGCACCTCATTTCTCATCTCCTTGTGCTCGGGTTCGCCATTCCAACCGCTTTACTAGCAATCTCCCTCCTTGGAGAATCAGCACCTTTCACCTCCTGTTCCGTACAGGTAGCCATTTGTCCTGAGGATGAACGGGAAGAGGGGGAACCAATGAGAGACTAGCTCTAGGTGTTGGGAAAGGCACAGGTCACTCTATTTTCCCATCAGGAAGAAGAATTAACCACAGGCTCAGCCTGCCCCCCCGGAACCAGAATAGGGCCTGAAGCAATCCTGCGCTTTTGCGGCCTGCTCCCAAAAAAGCGAGTTGAAAAATGGAGCTCAGGGGCACTGCAATTCACAAACCTGCAGAGTTATCAATGATAACTCTCGTCCACAAATATATTGAGGGAAGGCAACGAAGAGGATTTGAAAGCAAGGCAGAATTGCAGGAAACTGATTTCAGGAGGTAGATTCGAATCGCTTTTAAAGCACAGGAAAAGCGGCAAAACCTCGACAATGATGCCCTTGGCCAAAAAGGGCGTATGCGTTTTTTCCTCAATATATTCAGGAAAAAACGCATACGCCCTTTTTGGCCAACCAAGCAACCTGGAAAGGCAAAAAGGCGCTACAAAGAAGTCTCGCTTCCCATCGGTCAAAAGGGCCGTGCTGAATAAAGTGTCAAAACCAGAAAGACAGGACAGCCATGGAGAAACGGGAGCCTTGCTACGCTGATGGGCTGGATGTAAACTGCCAACAGCCACTCTGGAGAAGTGTTCGGTGTGTCCTGAAACATCTAAAAAACTCAGCTTACAGAGCATAGGGCACTTCCACTCATGGGCGTATAAATTGGGAAAACTGAAAATCAGCAAGACACAGGCACCCCAAAGTTTAGGGTTGCTCTGTTGACAAGAACCTCCACATCGATACACCTTAAATATCCCAGGAAAGAGAAAAATGGATAAAGACGTTGTGGTCCTTATGTACAATGGCATATCACTCAGCCATGAAATCAACGTCATAAGGCTAGTAGCAGCATGATGAGTGGATTTAGGTACGACGATTCTAAGTGAAATAAGTCACACAGAAAGAGACACCTATGATAAGATATCACTTATAGAGGGAATGTAAAAACCGCTACACTTGAACTGAATTACAAAACAGAACAGAGTCACACGTTTAGAAAACACACTATGGCTGCTTAACGGGAAAGGTGAGGTGGGGTGATGCATAAAACAAGGGTTTCAAATTAGCTCAGATACCGTTCCGTAAACCCAATATGAAATAGACAAGACCTACTCCTTGCTCAGTGAACTGGACTCAACACCCCGTATTCACCGCACAAGAATATATCTGACTAGTAAGAATCTTAAAACATATGTATTGATATCTCTCCGTAAGTGAGTCAAGTGGGTGTAAAGCGGCATAAACACAGCAGTGAAAAGCAGCTAAACCCCATTATAAAAATCAACTACTTTTAAAAACCCGTGAAACAAAGACAGTGAAAGAGAGAGAAATTCTTACGAAATTCGTTCAGGAGCTGTGAGGCCACCTGGATTGACCATATCTAGACCCACTGCTGATTGAGACATAAGGGTGAACACTCTTGGGGCTGAGAGGTTTGGTGAGGTTGGGTGAGCAAACGCAGACCCTTTAAAGTAATACTGCGTGGTACCCATCCCATGGGTCCCAAATCTCCAGGTTCAAGGGCATCTTCCTACATCGAAAACATGCATGAGAAACCCAGAAGATGGTACACCGTGTGATCGGGAAAGGTTTCCAAAACGCACCTCATTTCTCATCTCCTTGTGCTCGGGTTCGCCATTCCAACCGCTATACTAGCAATCTCCCTCCTTGGAGAATCAGCACCTTTCACCTCCTGTTCCGTACAGGTAGCCATTTGTCCTGAGGATGAACGGGAAGAGGGGGAACCAATGAGAGACTAGCTCTAGGTGTTGGGAAAGGTACAGGTCACTCTATTTTCCCATCAGGAAGAAGAATTAACCACAGGCTCACCTTGCCCCCCGGGAACCAGAATAGGGCCTGAAGCAATCCTGCGCTTTTGCGGCCTGCTCCCAAAAAAGCGAGTTGAAAAATGGAGCTCAGGGGCACTGCAATTCACAAACCTGCAGAGTTATCATGATAACTCTCGTCCACAAATATATTGAGGGAAGGCAACGAAGAGGATTTGAAAGCAAGGCAGAATTGCAGGAAACTTATTTCAGGAGGTAGATTCGAATCGCCTTTAAAGCACAGGAGAAGCGGCAAAACCTCGACAATGATGCCCTTGGCCAAAAAGGGCGTATGCGTTTTTTCCTGAATATATTCAGGAAAAAACGCATACGCCCTTTTTGGCCAACCAAGCAACCTGGAAAGGCAAATCGGCGCTACAAAGAAGTCTCGCTTCCCATCGGTCAAAAGGGCCGTGCTGAATAAAGTGTCAAAACCAGAAAGGCAGGACAGCCATGGAGAAACGGGAGCCTTGCTACGCTGATGGGCTGGATGTAAATTGCCAACAGCCACTCTGGAGAAGTGTTCGGTGTGTCCTGAAACATCTAAAAAACTCAGCTTACAGAGCATAGGGCACTTCCACTCATGGGCGTATAAATTGGGAAAACTGAAAATCAGCAAGACACAGGCACCCCAAAGTTTAGGGTTGCTCTGTTGACAAGAACCTCCACATCGATACACCTTAAATATCCCAGGAAAGAGAAAAATGGATAAAGACGTTGTGGTCCTTATGTACAATGGCATATCACTCAGCCATGAAATCAACGTCATAAGGCTAGTAGCAGCATGATGAGTGGATTTAGGGACGACGATTCTAAGTGAAATAAGTCACACAGAAAGAGACACCTATGATAAGATATCACTTATAGAGGGAATGTAAAAACCGCTACACTTGAACTGAATTACAAAACAGAACAGAGTCACACGTTTAGAAAACACACTATGGCTGCTTAACAGGAAAGGTGAGGTGGGGTGATGCATAAAACAAGGGTTTCAAATTAGCTCAGATACCGTTCCGTAAACCCAATATGAAATAGACAAGACCTACTCCTTGCTCAGAGAACTGGACTCAACACCCCGTATTCACCGCACAAGAATATATCTGACTAGTAAGAATCTTAAAACCTATGTATTGATATCTCTCCGTAAGTGAGTCAAGTGGGTGTAAAGCGGCATAAACACAGCAGTGAAAAGCAGCTAAACCCCATTATAAAAATCAACTACTTTTAAAAACCCGTGAAACAAAGACAGTGAAAGAGAGAGAAATTCTTACAAATTTCGTTCAGGGGCTGTGATACCACCTGGATTGATCATATCTAGACCCACAGCTGATTGAGACATAAGGGTGTACACTCTTGCGACTTAGAGGTTTGGTGAGGTTGGGTGAGCAAACACAGACCCTTTAAAGTAATACTGCGTGGTACCCATCCCATGGGTCCCAAATCTCCAGGTTCAGGGGCATCTTCCTACATCGAAAACATGCATGAGAAACCCAGAAGATGGTACACCGTGTGATCGGGAAAGGTTTCCAAAACGCACCTCATTTCTCATCTCCTTGTGCTCGGGTTCGCCATTCCAACCGCTTTACTAGCAATCTCCCTCCTTGGAGAATCAGCACCTTTCACCTCCTGTTCCGTACAGGTAGCCATTTGTCCTGAGGATGAACGGGAAGAGGGGGAACCAATGAGAGACTAGCTCTAGGTGTTGGGAAAGGCACAGGTCACTCTATTTTCCCATCAGGAAGAAGAATTAACCACAGGCTCAGCCTGCCCCCCCGGAACCAGAATAGGGCCTGAAGCAATCCTGCGCTTTTGCGGCCTGCTCCCAAAAAAGCGAGTTGAAAAATGGAGCTCAGGGGCACTGCAATTCACAAACCTGCAGAGTTATCAATGATAACTCTCGTCCACAAATATATTGAGGGAAGGCAACGAAGAGGATTTGAAAGCAAGGCAGAATTGCAGGAAACTGATTTCAGGAGGTAGATTCGAATCGCTTTTAAAGCACAGGAAAAGCGGCAAAACCTCGACAATGATGCCCTTGGCCAAAAAGGGCGTATGCGTTTTTTCCTGAATATATTCAGGAAAAAACGCATACGCCCTTTTTGGCCAACCAAGCAACCTGGAAAGGCAAATCGGCGCTACAAAGAAGTCTCGCTTCCCATCGGTCAAAAGGGCCGTGCTGAATAAAGTGTCCAAACCAGAAAGGCAGGACAGCCATGGAGAAACGGGAGCCTTGCTACGCTGATGGGCTGGATGTAAATTGCCAACAGCCACTCTGGAGAAGTGTTCGGTGTGTCCTGAAACATCTAAAAAACTCAGCTTACAGAGCATAGGGCACTTCCACTCATGGGCGTATAAATTGGGAAAACTGAAAATCAGCAAGACACAGGCACCCCAAAGTTTAGGGTTGCTCTGTTGACAAGAACCTCCACATCGATACACCTTAAATATCCCAGGAAAGAGAAAAATGGATAAAGACGTTGTGGTCCTTATGTACAATGGCATATCACTCAGCCATGAAATCAACGTCATAAGGCTAGTAGCAGCATGATGAGTGGATTTAGGTACGACGATTCTAAGTGAAATAAGTCACACAGAAAGAGACACCTATGATAAGATATCACTTATAGAGGGAATGTAAAAACCGCTACACTTGAACTGAATTACAAAACAGAACAGAGTCACACGTTTAGAAAACACACTATGGCTGCTTAACGGGAAAGGTGAGGTGGGGTGATGCATAAAACAAGGGTTTCAAATTAGCTCAGATACCGTTCCGTAAACCCAATATGAAATAGACAAGACCTACTCCTTGCTCAGTGAACTGGACTCAACACCCCGTATTCACCGCACAAGAATATATCTGACTAGTAAGAATCTTAAAACATATGTATTGATATCTCTCCGTAAGTGAGTCAAGTGGGTGTAAAGCGGCATAAACACAGCAGTGAAAAGCAGCTAAACCCCATTATAAAAATCAACTACTTTTAAAAACCCGTGAAACAAAGACAGTGAAAGAGAGAGAAATTCTTACGAAATTCGTTCAGGAGCTGTGAGGCCACCTGGATTGACCATATCTAGACCCACTGCTGATTGAGACATAAGGGTGAACACTCTTGGGGCTGAGAGGTTTGGTGAGGTTGGGTGAGCAAACGCAGACCCTTTAAAGTAATACTGCGTGGTACCCATCCCATGGGTCCCAAATCTCCAGGTTCAAGGGCATCTTCCTACATCGAAAACATGCATGAGAAACCCAGAAGATGGTACACCGTGTGATCGGGAAAGGTTTCCAAAACGCACCTCATTTCTCATCTCCTTGTGCTCGGGTTCGCCATTCCAACCGCTATACTAGCAATCTCGCTCCTTGGAGAATCAGCACCTTTCACCTCCTGTTCCGTACAGGTAGCCATTTGTCCTGAGGATGAACGGGAAGAGGAGGAACCAATGAGAGACTAGCTCTAGGTGTTGGGAAAGGTACAGGTCACTCTATTTTCCCATCAGGAAGAAGAATTAACCACAGGCTCACCTTGCCCCCCGGGAACCAGAATAGGGCCTGAAGCAATCCTGCGCTTTTGCGGCCTGCTCCCAAAAAAGCGAGTTGAAAAATGGAGCTCAGGGGCACTGCAATTCACAAACCTGCAGAGTTATCATGATAACTCTCGTCCACAAATATATTGAGGGAAGGCAACGAAGAGGATTTGAAAGCAAGGCAGAATTGCAGGAAACTTATTTCAGGAGGTAGATTCGAATCGCCTTTAAAGCACAGGAGAAGCGGCAAAACCTCGACAATGATGCCCTTGGCCAAAAAGGGCGTATGCGTTTTTTCCTGAATATATTCAGGAAAAAACGCATACGCCCTTTTTGGCCAACCAAGCAACCTGGAAAGGCAAATCGGCGCTACAAAGAAGTCTCGCTTCCCATCGGTCAAAAGGGCCGTGCTGAATAAAGTGTCAAAACCAGAAAGGCAGGACAGCCATGGAGAAACGGGAGCCTTGCTACGCTGATGGGCTGGATGTAAATTGCCAACAGCCACTCTGGAGAAGTGTTCGGTGTGTCCTGAAACATCTAAAAAACTCAGCTTACAGAGCATAGGGCACTTCCACTCATGGGCGTATAAATTGGGAAAACTGAAAATCAGCAAGACACAGGCACCCCAAAGTTTAGGGTTGCTCTGTTGACAAGAACCTCCACATCGATACACCTTAAATATCCCAGGAAAGAGAAAAATGGATAAAGACGTTGTGGTCCTTATGTACAATGGCATATCACTCAGCCATGAAATCAACGTCATAAGGCTAGTAGCAGCATGATGAGTGGATTTAGGGACGACGATTCTAAGTGAAATAAGTCACACAGAAAGAGACACCTATGATAAGATATCACTTATAGAGGGAATGTAAAAACCGCTACACTTGAACTGAATTACAAAACAGAACAGAGTCACACGTTTAGAAAACACACTATGGCTGCTTAACAGGAAAGGTGAGGTGGGGTGATGCATAAAACAAGGGTTTCAAATTAGCTCAGATACCGTTCCGTAAACCCAATATGAAATAGACAAGACCTACTCCTTGCTCAGTGAACTGGACTCAACACCCCGTATTCACCGCACAAGAATATATCTGACTAGTAAGAATCTTAAAACCTATGTATTGATATCTCTCCGTAAGTGAGTCAAGTGGGTGTAAAGCGGCATAAACACAGCAGTGAAAAGCAGCTAAACCCCATTATAAAAATCAACTACTTTTAAAAACCCGTGAAACAAAGACAGTGAAAGAGAGAGAAATTCTTACAAATTTCGTTCAGGGGCTGTGATACCACCTGGATTGATCATATCTAGACCCACAGCTGATTGAGACATAAGGGTGTACACTCTTGCGACTTAGAGGTTTGGTGAGGTTGGGTGAGCAAACACAGACCCTTTAAAGTAATACTGCGTGGTACCCATCCCATGGGTCCCAAATCTCCAGGTTCAGGGGCATCTTCCTACATCGAAAACATGCATGAGAAACCCAGAAGATGGTACACCGTGTGATCGGGAAAGGTTTCCAAAACGCACCTCATTTCTCATCTCCTTGTGCTCGGGTTCGCCATTCCAACCGCTTTACTAGCAATCTCCCTCCTTGGAGAATCAGCACCTTTCACCTCCTGTTCCGTACAGGTAGCCATTTGTCCTGAGGATGAACGGGAAGAGGGGGAACCAATGAGAGACTAGCTCTAGGTGTTGGGAAAGGCACAGGTCACTCTATTTTCCCATCAGGAAGAAGAATTAACCACAGGCTCAGCCTGCCCCCCCGGAACCAGAATAGGGCCTGAAGCAATCCTGCGCTTTTGCGGCCTGCTCCCAAAAAAGCGAGTTGAAAAATGGAGCTCAGGGGCACTGCAATTCACAAACCTGCAGAGTTATCAATGATAACTCTCGTCCACAAATATATTGAGGGAAGGCAACGAAGAGGATTTGAAAGCAAGGCAGAATTGCAGGAAACTGATTTCAGGAGGTAGATTCGAATCGCTTTTAAAGCACAGGAAAAGCGGCAAAACCTCGACAATGATGCCCTTGGCCAAAAAGGGCGTATGCGTTTTTTCCTGAATATATTCAGGAAAAAACGCATACGCCCTTTTTGGCCAACCAAGCAACCTGGAAAGGCAAATCGGCGCTACAAAGAAGTCTCGCTTCCCATCGGTCAAAAGGGCCGTGCTGAATAAAGTGTCCAAACCAGAAAGGCAGGACAGCCATGGAGAAACGGGAGCCTTGCTACGCTGATGGGCTGGATGTAAATTGCCAACAGCCACTCTGGAGAAGTGTTCGGTGTGTCCTGAAACATCTAAAAAACTCAGCTTACAGAGCATAGGGCACTTCCACTCATGGGCGTATAAATTGGGAAAACTGAAAATCAGCAAGACACAGGCACCCCAAAGTTTAGGGTTGCTCTGTTGACAAGAACCTCCACATCGATACACCTTAAATATCCCAGGAAAGAGAAAAATGGATAAAGACGTTGTGGTCCTTATGTACAATGGCATATCACTCAGCCATGAAATCAACGTCATAAGGCTAGTAGCAGCATGATGAGTGGATTTAGGGACGACGATTCTAAGTGAAATAAGTCACACAGAAAGAGACACCTATGATAAGATATCACTTATAGAGGGCATGTAAAAACCGCTACACTTGAACTGAATTACAAAACAGAACAGAGTCACACGTTTAGAAAACACACTATGGCTGCTTAACGGGAAAGGTGAGGTGGGGTGATGCATAAAAGAAGGGTTTCAAATTACCTCAGATACCGTTCCGTAAACCCAATATGAAATAGACAAGACCTACTCCTTGCTCAGTGAACTGGACTCAACACCCCGTATTCACCGCACAAGAATATATCTGACTAGTAAGAATCTTAAAACCTATGTATTGATATCTCTCCGTAAGTGAGTCAAGTGGGTGTAAAGCGGCATAAACACAGCAGTGAAAAGCAGCTAAACCCCATTATAAAAATCAACTACTTTTAAAAACCCGTGAAACAAAGACAGTGAAAGAGAGAGAAATTCTTACAAATTTCGTTCAGGGGCTGTGATACCACCTGGATTGATCATATCTAGACCCACAGCTGATTGAGACATAAGGGTGTACACTCTTGCGACTTAGAGGTTTGGTGAGGTTGGGTGAGCAAACACAGACCCTTTAAAGTAATACTGCGGGGTACCCATTCCATGGGTCCCAAATCTCCAGATTCAAGGGCATCTTCCTACATCGAAAACATGCATGAGAAACCCAGAAGATGGTACACCGTGTGATCGGGAAAGGTTTCCAAAACGCACCTCATTTCTCATCTCCTTGTGCTCGGGTTCGCCATTCCAACCGCTTTACTAGCAATCTCCCTCCTTGGAGAATCAGCACCTTTCACCTCCTGTTCCGTACAGGTAGCCATTTGTCCTGAGGATGAACGGGAAGAGGGGGAACCAATGAGAGACTAGCTCTAGGTGTTGGGAAAGGCACAGGTCACTCTATTTTCCCATCAGGAAGAAGAATTAACCACAGGCTCAGCCTGCCCCCCCGGAACCAGAATAGGGCCTGAAGCAATCCTGCGCTTTTGCGGCCTGCTCCCAAAAAAGCGAGTTGAAAAATGGAGCTCAGGGGCACTGCAATTCACAAACCTGCAGAGTTATCAGTGATAACTCTCGTCCACAAATATATTGAGGGAAGGCAACGAAGAGGATTTGAAAGCAAGGCAGAATTGCAGGAAACTGATTTCAGGAGGTAGATTCGAATCGCTTTTAAAGCACAGGAAAAGCGGCAAAACCTCGACAATGATGCCCTTGGCCAAAAAGGGCGTATGCGTTTTTTCCTCAATATATTCAGGAAAAAACGCATACGCCCTTTTTGGCCAACCAAGCAACCTGGAAAGGCAAAAAGGCGCTACAAAGAAGTCTCGCTTCCCATCGGTCAAAAGGGCCGTGCTGAATAAAGTGTCAAAACCAGAAAGACAGGACAGCCATGGAGAAACGGGAGCCTTGCTACGCTGATGGGCTGGATGTAAACTGCCAACAGCCACTCTGGAGAAGTGTTCGGTGTGTCCTGAAACATCTAAAAAACTCAGCTTACAGAGCATAGGGCACTTCCACTCATGGGCGTATAAATTGGGAAAACTGAAAATCAGCAAGACACAGGCACCCCAAAGTTTAGGGTTGCTCTGTTGACAAGAACCTCCACATCGATACACCTTAAATATCCCAGGAAAGAGAAAAATGGATAAAGACGTTGTGGTCCTTATGTACAATGGCATATCACTCAGCCATGAAATCAACGTCATAAGGCTAGTAGCAGCATGATGAGTGGATTTAGGTACGACGATTCTAAGTGAAATAAGTCACACAGAAAGAGACACCTATGATAAGATATCACTTATAGAGGGAATGTAAAAACCGCTACACTTGAACTGAATTACAAAACAGAACAGAGTCACACGTTTAGAAAACACACTATGGCTGCTTAACGGGAAAGGTGAGGTGGGGTGATGCATAAAACAAGGGTTTCAAATTAGCTCAGATACCGTTCCGTAAACCCAATATGAAATAGACAAGACCTACTCCTTGCTCAGTGAACTGGACTCAACACCCCGTATTCACCGCACAAGAATATATCTGACTAGTAAGAATCTTAAAACATATGTATTGATATCTCTCCGTAAGTGAGTCAAGTGGGTGTAAAGCGGCATAAACACAGCAGTGAAAAGCAGCTAAACCCCATTATAAAAATCAACTACTTTTAAAAACCCGTGAAACAAAGACAGTGAAAGAGAGAGAAATTCTTACGAAATTCGTTCAGGAGCTGTGAGGCCACCTGGATTGACCATATCTAGACCCACTGCTGATTGAGACATAAGGGTGAACACTCTTGGGGCTGAGAGGTTTGGTGAGGTTGGGTGAGCAAACGCAGACCCTTTAAAGTAATACTGCGTGGTACCCATCCCATGGGTCCCAAATCTCCAGGTTCAAGGGCATCTTCCTACATCGAAAACATGCATGAGAAACCCAGAAGATGGTACACCGTGTGATCGGGAAAGGTTTCCAAAACGCACCTCATTTCTCATCTCCTTGTGCTCGGGTTCGCCATTCCAACCGCTATACTAGCAATCTCCCTCCTTGGAGAATCAGCACCTTTCACCTCCTGTTCCGTACAGGTAGCCATTTGTCCTGAGGATGAACGGGAAGAGGGGGAACCAATGAGAGACTAGCTCTAGGTGTTGGGAAAGGTACAGGTCACTCTATTTTCCCATCAGGAAGAAGAATTAACCACAGGCTCACCTTGCCCCCCGGGAACCAGAATAGGGCCTGAAGCAATCCTGCGCTTTTGCGGCCTGCTCCCAAAAAAGCGAGTTGAAAAATGGAGCTCAGGGGCACTGCAATTCACAAACCTGCAGAGTTATCATGATAACTCTCGTCCACAAATATATTGAGGGAAGGCAACGAAGAGGATTTGAAAGCAAGGCAGAATTGCAGGAAACTGATTTCAGGAGGTAGATTCGAATCGCCTTTAAAGCACAGGAGAAGCGGCAAAACCTCGACAATGATGCCCTTGGCCAAAAAGGGCGTATGCGTTTTTTCCTGAATATATTCAGGAAAAAACGCATACGCCCTTTTTGGCCAACCAAGCAACCTGGAAAGGCAAATCGGCGATACAAAGAAGTCTCGCTTCCCATCGGTCAAAAGGGCCGTGCTGAATAAAGTGTCAAAACCAGAAAGGCAGGACAGCCATGGAGAAACGGGAGCCTTGCTACGCTGATGGGCTGGATGTAAATTGCCAACAGCCACTCTGGAGAAGTGTTCGGTGTGTCCTGAAACATCTAAAAAACTCAGCTTACAGAGCATAGGGCACTTCCACTCATGGGCGTATAAATTGGGAAAACTGAAAATCAGCAAGACACAGGCACCCCAAAGTTTAGGGTTGCTCTGTTGACAAGAACCTCCACATCGATACACCTTAAATATCCCAGGAAAGAGAAAAATGGATAAAGACGTTGTGGTCCTTATGTACAATGGCATATCACTCAGCCATGAAATCAACGTCATAAGGCTAGTAGCAGCATGATGAGTGGATTTAGGGACGACGATTCTAAGTGAAATAAGTCACACAGAAAGAGACACCTATGATAAGATATCACTTATAGAGGGAATGTAAAAACCGCTACACTTGAACTGAATTACAAAACAGAACAGAGTCACACGTTTAGAAAACACACTATGGCTGCTTAACAGGAAAGGTGAGGTGGGGTGATGCATAAAACAAGGGTTTCAAATTAGCTCAGATACCGTTCCGTAAACCCAATATGAAATAGACAAGACCTACTCCTTGCTCAGAGAACTGGACTCAACACCCCGTATTCACCGCACAAGAATATATCTGACTAGTAAGAATCTTAAAACCTATGTATTGATATCTCTCCGTAAGTGAGTCAAGTGGGTGTAAAGCGGCATAAACACAGCAGTGAAAAGCAGCTAAACCCCATTATAAAAATCAACTACTTTTAAAAACCCGTGAAACAAAGACAGTGAAAGAGAGAGAAATTCTTACAAATTTCGTTCAGGGGCTGTGATACCACCTGGATTGATCATATCTAGACCCACAGCTGATTGAGACATAAGGGTGTACACTCTTGCGACTTAGAGGTTTGGTGAGGTTGGGTGAGCAAACACAGACCCTTTAAAGTAATACTGCGTGGTACCCATCCCATGGGTCCCAAATCTCCAGGTTCAGGGGCATCTTCCTACATCGAAAACATGCATGAGAAACCCAGAAGATGGTACACCGTGTGATCGGGAAAGGTTTCCAAAACGCACCTCATTTCTCATCTCCTTGTGCTCGGGTTCGCCATTCCAACCGCTTTACTAGCAATCTCCCTCCTTGGAGAATCAGCACCTTTCACCTCCTGTTCCGTACAGGTAGCCATTTGTCCTGAGGATGAACGGGAAGAGGGGGAACCAATGAGAGACTAGCTCTAGGTGTTGGGAAAGGCACAGGTCACTCTATTTTCCCATCAGGAAGAAGAATTAACCACAGGCTCAGCCTGCCCCCCCGGAACCAGAATAGGGCCTGAAGCAATCCTGCGCTTTTGCGGCCTGCTCCCAAAAAAGCGAGTTGAAAAATGGAGCTCAGGGGCACTGCAATTCACAAACCTGCAGAGTTATCAATGATAACTCTCGTCCACAAATATATTGAGGGAAGGCAACGAAGAGGATTTGAAAGCAAGGCAGAATTGCAGGAAACTGATTTCAGGAGGTAGATTCGAATCGCTTTTAAAGCACAGGAAAAGCGGCAAAACCTCGACAATGATGCCCTTGGCCAAAAAGGGCGTATGCGTTTTTTCCTGAATATATTCAGGAAAAAACGCATACGCCCTTTTTGGCCAACCAAGCAACCTGGAAAGGCAAATCGGCGCTACAAAGAAGTCTCGCTTCCCATCGGTCAAAAGGGCCGTGCTGAATAAAGTGTCCAAACCAGAAAGGCAGGACAGCCATGGAGAAACGGGAGCCTTGCTACGCTGATGGGCTGGATGTAAATTGCCAACAGCCACTCTGGAGAAGTGTTCGGTGTGTCCTGAAACATCTAAAAAACTCAGCTTACAGAGCATAGGGCACTTCCACTCATGGGCGTATAAATTGGGAAAACTGAAAATCAGCAAGACACAGGCACCCCAAAGTTTAGGGTTGCTCTGTTGACAAGAACCTCCACATCGATACACCTTAAATATCCCAGGAAAGAGAAAAATGGATAAAGACGTTGTGGTCCTTATGTACAATGGCATATCACTCAGCCATGAAATCAACGTCATAAGGCTAGTAGCAGCATGATGAGTGGATTTAGGTACGACGATTCTAAGTGAAATAAGTCACACAGAAAGAGACACCTATGATAAGATATCACTTATAGAGGGAATGTAAAAACCGCTACACTTGAACTGAATTACAAAACAGAACAGAGTCACACGTTTAGAAAACACACTATGGCTGCTTAACGGGAAAGGTGAGGTGGGGTGATGCATAAAACAAGGGTTTCAAATTAGCTCAGATACCGTTCCGTAAACCCAATATGAAATAGACAAGACCTACTCCTTGCTCAGTGAACTGGACTCAACACCCCGTATTCACCGCACAAGAATATATCTGACTAGTAAGAATCTTAAAACATATGTATTGATATCTCTCCGTAAGTGAGTCAAGTGGGTGTAAAGCGGCATAAACACAGCAGTGAAAAGCAGCTAAACCCCATTATAAAAATCAACTACTTTTAAAAACCCGTGAAACAAAGACAGTGAAAGAGAGAGAAATTCTTACGAAATTCGTTCAGGAGCTGTGAGGCCACCTGGATTGACCATATCTAGACCCACTGCTGATTGAGACATAAGGGTGAACACTCTTGGGGCTGAGAGGTTTGGTGAGGTTGGGTGAGCAAACGCAGACCCTTTAAAGTAATACTGCGTGGTACCCATCCCATGGGTCCCAAATCTCCAGGTTCAAGGGCATCTTCCTACATCGAAAACATGCATGAGAAACCCAGAAGATGGTACACCGTGTGATCGGGAAAGGTTTCCAAAACGCACCTCATTTCTCATCTCCTTGTGCTCGGGTTCGCCATTCCAACCGCTATACTAGCAATCTCCCTCCTTGGAGAATCAGCACCTTTCACCTCCTGTTCCGTACAGGTAGCCATTTGTCCTGAGGATGAACGGGAAGAGGAGGAACCAATGAGAGACTAGCTCTAGGTGTTGGGAAAGGTACAGGTCACTCTATTTTCCCATCAGGAAGAAGAATTAACCACAGGCTCACCTTGCCCCCCGGGAACCAGAATAGGGCCTGAAGCAATCCTGCGCTTTTGCGGCCTGCTCCCAAAAAAGCGAGTTGAAAAATGGAGCTCAGGGGCACTGCAATTCACAAACCTGCAGAGTTATCATGATAACTCTCGTCCACAAATATATTGAGGGAAGGCAACGAAGAGGATTTGAAAGCAAGGCAGAATTGCAGGAAACTTATTTCTGGAGGAAGATTCGAATCGCCTTTAAAGCACAGGAGAAGCGGCAAAACCTCGACAATGATGCCCTTGGCCAAAAAGGGCGTATGCGTTTTTTCCTGAATATATTCAGGAAAAAACGCATACGCCCTTTTTGGCCAACCAAGCAACCTGGAAAGGCAAATCGGCGCTACAAAGAAGTCTCGCTTCCCATCGGTCAAAAGGGCCGTGCTGAATAAAGTGTCAAAACCAGAAAGGCAGGACAGCCATGGAGAAACGGGAGCCTTGCTACGCTGATGGGCTGGATGTAAATTGCCAACAGCCACTCTGGAGAAGTGTTCGGTGTGTCCTGAAACATCTAAAAAACTCAGCTTACAGAGCATAGGGCACTTCCACTCATGGGCGTATAAATTGGGAAAACTGAAAATCAGCAAGACACAGGCACCCCAAAGTTTAGGGTTGCTCTGTTGACAAGAACCTCCACATCGATACACCTTAAATATCCCAGGAAAGAGAAAAATGGATAAAGACGTTGTGGTCCTTATGTACAATGGCATATCACTCAGCCATGAAATCAACGTCATAAGGCTAGTAGCAGCATGATGAGTGGATTTAGGGACGACGATTCTAAGTGAAATAAGTCACACAGAAAGAGACACCTATGATAAGATATCACTTATAGAGGGAATGTAAAAACCGCTACACTTGAACTGAATTACAAAACAGAACAGAGTCACACGTTTAGAAAACACACTATGGCTGCTTAACAGGAAAGGTGAGGTGGGGTGATGCATAAAACAAGGGTTTCAAATTAGCTCAGATACCGTTCCGTAAACCCAATATGAAATAGACAAGACCTACTCCTTGCTCAGTGAACTGGACTCAACACCCCGTATTCACCGCACAAGAATATATCTGACTAGTAAGAATCTTAAAACCTATGTATTGATATCTCTCCGTAAGTGAGTCAAGTGGGTGTAAAGCGGCATAAACACAGCAGTGAAAAGCAGCTAAACCCCATTATAAAAATCAACTACTTTTAAAAACCCGTGAAACAAAGACAGTGAAAGAGAGAGAAATTCTTACAAATTTCGTTCAGGGGCTGTGATACCACCTGGATTGATCATATCTAGACCCACAGCTGATTGAGACATAAGGGTGTACACTCTTGCGACTTAGAGGTTTGGTGAGGTTGGGTGAGCAAACACAGACCCTTTAAAGTAATACTGCGTGGTACCCATCCCATGGGTCCCAAATCTCCAGGTTCAGGGGCATCTTCCTACATCGAAAACATGCATGAGAAACCCAGAAGATGGTACACCGTGTGATCGGGAAAGGTTTCCAAAACGCACCTCATTTCTCATCTCCTTGTGCTCGGGTTCGCCATTCCAACCGCTTTACTAGCAATCTCCCTCCTTGGAGAATCAGCACCTTTCACCTCCTGTTCCGTACAGGTAGCCATTTGTCCTGAGGATGAACGGGAAGAGGGGGAACCAATGAGAGACTAGCTCTAGGTGTTGGGAAAGGCACAGGTCACTCTATTTTCCCATCAGGAAGAAGAATTAACCACAGGCTCAGCCTGCCCCCCCGGAACCAGAATAGGGCCTGAAGCAATCCTGCGCTTTTGCGGCCTGCTCCCAAAAAAGCGAGTTGAAAAATGGAGCTCAGGGGCACTGCAATTCACAAACCTGCAGAGTTATCAATGATAACTCTCGTCCACAAATATATTGAGGGAAGGCAACGAAGAGGATTTGAAAGCAAGGCAGAATTGCAGGAAACTGATTTCAGGAGGTAGATTCGAATCGCTTTTAAAGCACAGGAAAAGCGGCAAAACCTCGACAATGATGCCCTTGTCCAAAAAGGGCGTATGCGTTTTTTCCTCAATATATTCAGGAAAAAACGCATACGCCTTTTTTGGCCAACCAAGCAACCTGGAAAGGCAAAAAGGCGCTACAAAGAAGTCTCGCTTCCCATCGGTCAAAAGGGCCGTGCTGAATAAAGTGTCAAAACCAGAAAGGCAGGACAGCCATGGAGAAACGGGAGCCTTGCTACGCTGATGGGCTGGATGTAAATTTCCAACAGCCACTCTGGAGAAGTGTTCGGTGTGTCCTGAAACATCTAAAAAACTCAGCTTACAGAGCATAGGGCACTTCCACTCATGGGCGTATAAATTGGGAAAACTGAAAATCAGCAAGACACAGGAACCCCAAAGTTTAGGGTTGCTCTGTTGACAAGAACCTCCACATTGATACACCTTAAATATCCCAGGAAAGAGAATAATGGATAAAGACGTTGTGGTCCTTATGTACAATGGCATATCACTCAGCCATGAAATCAACGTCATAAGGCTAGTAGCAGCATGATGAGTGGATTTAGGTACGACGATTCTAAGTGAAATAAGTCACACAGAAAGAGACACCTATGATAAGATATCACTTATAGAGGGAATGTAAAAACCGCTACACTTGAACTGAATTACAAAACAGAACAGAGTCACACGTTTAGAAAACACACTATGGCTGCTTAACGGGAAAGGGGAGGTGGGGTGATGCATAAAACAAGGGTTTCAAATTAGCTCAGATACCGTTCCGTAAACCCAATATGAAATAGACAAGACCTACTCCTTGCTCAGTGAACTGGACTCAACACCCCGTATTCACCGCACAAGAATATATCTGACTAGTAAGAATCTTAAAACCTATGTATTGATATCTCTCCGTAAGTGAGTCAAGTGGGTGTAAAGCGGCATAAACACAGCAGTGAAAAGCAGCTAAACCCCATTATAAAAATCAACTACTTTTAAAAACCCGTGAAACAAAGACAGTGAAAGAGAGAGAAATTCTTACAAATTTCGTTCAGGGGCTGTGATACCACCTGGATTGATCATATCTAGACCCACAGCTGATTGAGACATAAGGGTGTACACTCTTGCGACTTAGAGGTTTGGTGAGGTTGGGTGAGCAAACACAGACCCTTTAAAGTAATACTGCGGGGTACCCATCCCATGGGTCCCAAGTCTCCAGGTTCAAGGGCATCTTCCTACATCGAAAACATGCATGAGAAACCCAGAAGATGGTACACCGTGTGATCGGGAAAGGTTTCCAAAACGCACCTCATTTCTCATCTCCTTGTGCTCGGGTTCGCCATTCCAACCGCTATACTAGCAATCTCCCTCCTTGGAGAATCAGCACCTTTCACCTCCTGTTCCGTACAGGTAGCCATTTGTCCTGAGGATGAACGGGAAGAGGGGGAACCAATGAGAGACTAGCTCTAGGTGTTGGGAAAGGCACAGGTCACTCTATTTTCCCATCAGGAAGAAGAATTAACCACAGGCTCAGCCTGCCCCCCCGGAACCAGAATAGGGCCTGAAGCAATCCTGCGCTTTTGCGGCCTGCTCCCAAAAAAGCGAGTTGAAAAATGGAGCTCAGGGGCACTGCAATTCACAAACCTGCAGAGTTATCAGTGATAACTCTCGTCCACAAATATATTGAGGGAAGGCAACGAAGAGGATTTGAAAGCAAGGCAGAATTGCAGGAAACTGATTTCAGGAGGTAGATTCGAATCGCTTTTAAAGCACAGGAAAAGCGGCAAAACCTCGACAATGATGCTCTTGGCCAAAAAGGGCGTATGCGTTTTTTCCTGAATATATTCAGGAAAAAACGCATACGCCCTTTTTGGCCAACCAAGCAACCTGGAAAGGCAAAAAGGCGCTACAAAGAAGTCTCGCTTCCCATCGTCAAAAGGGCCGTGCTGAATAAAGTGTCAAAACCAGAAAGGCAGGACAGCCATGGAGAAACGGGAGCCTTGCTACGCTGATGGGCTGGATGTAAATTGCCAACAGCCACTCTGGAGAAGTGTTCGGTGTGTCCTGAAACATCTAAAAAACTCAGCTTACAGAGCATAGGGCACTTCCACTCATGGGCGTATAAATTGGGAAAACTGAAAATCAGCAAGACACAGGCACCCCAAAGTTTAGGGTTGCTCTGTTGACAAGAACCTCCACATCGATACACCTTAAATATCCCAGGAAAGAGAAAAATGGATAAAGACGTTGTGGTCCTTATGTACAATGGCATATCACTCAGCCATGAAATCAACGTCATAAGGCTAGTAGCAGCATGATGAGTGGATTTAGGTACTACGATTCTAAGTGAAATAAGTCACACAGAAAGAGACACCAATGATAAGATATCACTTATAGAGGGAATGTAACAACCGCTACACTTGAACTGAATTACAAAACAGAACAGAGTCACACGTTTAGAAAACACACTATGGCTGCTTAAAGGGAAAGGTGAGGTTGGGTGATGCATAAAACAAGGGTTTCAAATTACCTCAGATACCGTTCAGTAAACCCAATATGAAATAGACAAGACCTACTCCTTGCTCAGTGAACTGGACTCAACACCCCGTATTCACCGCACAAGAATATATCTGACTAGTAATAATCTTAAAACCTATGTATTGATATCTCTCCGTAAGTGAGTCAAGTGGGTGTAAAGCGGCATAAACACAGCAGTGAAAAGCAGCTAAACCCCATTATAAAAATCAACTACTTTTAAAAACCCGTGAAACAAAGACAGTGAAAGAGAGAGAAATTCTTACAAATTTCGTTCAGGGGCTGTGATACCACCTGGATTGATCATATCTAGACCCACAGCTGATTGAGACATAAGGGTGTACACTCTTGTGACTTAGAGGTTTGGTGAGGTTGGGTGAGCAAACACAGACCCTTTAAAGTAATACTGCGGGGTACCCATCCCATGGGTCCCAAGTCTCCAGGTTCAAGGGCATCTTCCTACATCGAAAACATGCATGAGAAACCCAGAAGATGGTACCCCGTGTGATCGGGAAAGGTTTCCAAAACGCACCTCATTTCTCATCTCCTTGTGCTCGGGTTCGCCATTCCAACCGCTATACTAGCAATCTCCCTCCTTGGAGAATCAGCACCTTTCACCTCCTGTTCCGTACAGGTAGCCATTTGTCCTGAGGATGAACGGGAAGAGGGGGAACCAATGAGAGACTAGCTCTAGGTGTTGGGAAAGGCACAGGTCACTCTATTTTCCCATCAGGAAGAAGAATTAACCACAGGCTCAGCCTGCCCCCCGGGAACCAGAATAGGGCCTGAAGCAATCCTGCGCTTTTGCGGCCTGCTCCCAAAAAAGCGAGTTGAAAAATGGAGCTCAGGGGCACTGCAATTCACAAACCTGCAGAGTTATCAGTGATAACTCTCGTCCACAAATATATTGAGGGAAGGCAACGAAGAGGATTTGAAAGCAAGGCAGAATTGCAGGAAACTGATTTCAGGAGGTAGATTCGAATCGCTTTTAAAGCACAGGAAAAGCGGCAAAACCTCGACAATGATGCTCTTGGCCAAAAAGGGCGTATGCGTTTTTTCCTGAATATATTCAGGAAAAAACGCATACGCCCTTTTTGGCCAACCAAGCAACCTGGAAAGGCAAAAAGGGGCTACAAAGAAGTCTCGCTTCCCATCGGTCAAAAGGGCCGTGCTGAATAAAGTGTCAAAACCAGAAAGGCAGGACAGCCATGGAGAAACGGGAGCCTTGCTACGCTGATGGGCTGGATGTAAATTGCCAACAGCCACTCTGGAGAAGTGTTCGGTGTGTCCTGAAACATCTAAAAAACTCAGCTTACAGAGCATAGGGCACTTCCACTCATGGGCGTATAAATTGGGAAAACTGAAAATCAGCAAGACACAGGCACCCCAAAGTTTAGGGTTGCTCTGTTGACAAGAACCTCCACATCGATACACCTTAAATATCCCAGGAAAGAGAAAAATGGATAAAGACGTTGTGGTCCTTATGTACAATGGCATATCACTCAGCCATGAAATCAACGTCATAAGGCTAGTAGCAGCATGATGAGTGGATTTAGGGACGACGATTCTAAGTGAAATAAGTCACACAGAAAGAGACACCAATGATAAGATATCACTTATAGAGGGAATGTAACAACCGCTACACTTGAACTGAATTACAAAACAGAACAGAGTCACACGTTTAGAAAACACACTATGGCTGCTTAAAGGGAAAGGTGAGGTTGGGTGATGCATAAAACAAGGGTTTCAAATTACCTCAGATACCGTTCCGTAAACCCAATATGAAATAGACAAGACCTACTCCTTGCTCAGTAAACTGGACTCAACACCCCGTATTCACCGCACAAGAATATATCTGACTAGTAAGAATCTTAAAACCTATGTATTGATATCTCTCCGTAAGTGAGTCAAGTGGGTGTAAAGCGGCATAAACACAGCAGTGAAAAGCAGCTAAACCCCATTATAAAAATCAACTACTTTTAAAAACCCGTGAAACAAAGACAGTGAAAGAGAGAGAAATTCTTACAAATTTCGTTCAGGGGCTGTGATACCACCTGGATTGATCATATCTAGACCCACAGCTGATTGAGACATAAGGGTGTACACTCTTGCGACTTAGAGGTTTGGTGAGGTTGGGTGAGCAAACACAGACCCTTTAAAGTAATACTGCGGGGTACCCATCACATGGGTCCCAAGTCTCCAGGTTCAAGGGCATCTTCCTACATCGAAAACATGCATGAGAAACCCAGAAGATGGTACACCGTGTGATCGGGAAAGGTTTCCAAAACGCACCTCATTTCTCATCTCCTTGTGCTCGGGTTCGCCATTCCAACCGCTATACTAGCAATCTCCCTCCTTGGAGAATCAGCACCTTTCACCTCCTGTTCCGTACAGGTAGCCATTTGTCCTGAGGATGAACGGGAAGAGGGGGAACCAATGAGAGACTAGCTCTAGGTGTTGGGAAAGGCACAGGTCACTCTATTTTCCCATCAGGAAGAAGAATTAACCACAGGCTCAGCCTGCCCCCCCGGAACCAGAATAGGGCCTGAAGCAATCCTGCGCTTTTGCGGCCTGCTCCCAAAAAAGCGAGTTGAAAAATGGAGCTCAGGGGCACTGCAATTCACAAACCTGCAGAGTTATCAGTGATAACTCTCGTCCACAAATATATTGAGGGAAGGCAACGAAGAGGATTTGAAAGCAAGGCAGAATTGCAGGAAACTGATTTCAGGAGGTAGATTCGAATCGCCTTTAAAGCACAGGAAAAGTGGCAAAACCTCGACAATGATGCTCTTGGCCAAAAAGGGCGTATGCGTTTTTTCCTGAATATATTCAGGAAAAAACGCATACGCCCTTTTTGGCCAACCAAGCAACCTGGAAAGGCAAAAAGGGGCTACAAAGAAGTCTCGCTTCCCATCGGTCAAAAGGGCCGTGCTGAATAAAGTGTCAAAACCAGAAAGGCAGGACAGCCATGGAGAAACGGGAGCCTTGCTACGCTGATGGGCTGGATGTAAATTGCCAACAGCCACTCTGGAGAAGTGTTCGGTGTGTCCTGAAACATCTAAAAAACTCAGCTTACAGAGCATAGGGCACTTCCACTCATGGGCGTATAAATTGGGAAAACTGAAAATCAGCAAGACACAGGCACCCCAAAGTTTAGGGTTGCTCTGTTGACAAGAACCTCCACATCGATACACCTTAAATATCCCAGGAAAGAGAAAAATGGATAAAGACGTTGTGGTCCTTATGTACAATGGCATATCACTCAGCCATGAAATCAACGTCATAAGGCTAGTAGCAGCATGATGAGTGGATTTAGGGACGACGATTCTAAGTGAAATAAGTCACACAGAAAGAGACACCTATGATAAGATATCACTTATAGAGGGAATGTAAAAACCGCTACACTTGAACTGAATTACAAAACAGAACAGAGTCACACGTTTAGAAAACACACTATGGCTGCTTAACGGGAAAGGTGAGGTGGGGTGATGCATAAAACAAGGGTTTCAAATTAGCTCAGATACCGTTCCGTAAACCCAATATGAAATAGACAAGACCTACTCCTTGCTCAGTGAACTGGACTCAACACCCCGTATTCACCGCACAAGAATATATCTGACTAGTAAGAATCTTAAAACCTATGTATTGATATCTCTCCGTAAGTGAGTCAAGTGGGTGTAAAGCGGCATAAACACAGCAGTGAAAAGCAGCTAAACCCCATTATAAAAATCAACTACTTTTAAAAACCCGTGAAACAAAGACAGTGAAAGAGAGAGAAATTCTTACAAATTTCGTTCAGGGGCTGTGATACCACCTGGATTGATCATATCTAGACCCACAGCTGATTGAGACATAAGGGTGTACACTCTTGCGACGTAGAGGTTTGGTGAGGTTGGGTGAGCAAACACAGACCCTTTAAAATAATACTGGGGGGTACCCATCCCATGGTCCCAAATCTCCAGGTTCAAGGGCATCTTCCTACATCGAAAACATGCATGAGAAACCCAGAAGATGGTACACCGTGTGATCGGGAAAGGTTTCCAAAACGCACCTCATTTCTCACCTCCTTGTGCTCGGGTTCGCCATTCCAACCGCTTTACTAGCAATCTCCCTCCTTGGAGAATCAGCACCTTTCACATCCTGTTCCGTACAGGTAGCCATTTGTCCTGAGGATGAACGGGAAGAGGGGGAACCAATGAGAGACTAGCTCTAGGTGTTGGGAAAGGCACAGGTCACTCTATTTTCCCATCAGGAAGAAGAATTAACCACAGGCTCAGCCTGCCCCCCCGGAACCAGAATAGGGCCTGAAGCAATCCTGCGCTTTTGCGGCCTGCTCCCAAAAAAGCGAGTTGAAAAATGGAGCTCAGGGGCACTGCAATTCACAAACCTGCAGAGTTATCAGTGATAACTCTCGTCCACAAATATATTGAGGGAAGGCAACGAAGAGGATTTGAAAGCAAGGCAGAATTGCAGGAAACTGATTTCAGGAGGTAGATTCGAATCGCTTTTAAAGCACAGGAAAAGCGGCAAAACCTCGACAATGATGCCCTTGGCCAAAAACGGCGTATGCGTTTTTTCCTGAATATATTCAGGAAAAAACGCATACGCCCTTTTTGGCCAACCAAGCAACCTGGAAAGGCAAAAAGGCGCTACAAAGAAGTCTCGCTTCCCATCGTCAAATGGGCCGTGCTGAATAAAGTGTCAAAACCAGAAAGGCAGGACAGCCATGGAGAAACGGGAGCCTTGCTACGCTGATGGGCTGGATGTAAATTGCCAACAGCCACTCTGGAGAAGTGTTCGGTGTGTCCTGAAACATCTAAAAAACTCAGCTTACAGAGCATAGGGCACTTCCACTCATGGGCGTATAAATTGGGAAAACTGAAAATCAGCAAGACACAGGCACCCCAAAGTTTAGGGTTGCTCTGTTGACAAGAACCTCCACATCGATACACCTTAAATATCCCAGGAAAGAGAAAAATGGATAAAGACGTTGTGGTCCTTATGTACAATGGCATATCACTCAGCCATGAAATCAACGTCATAAGGCTAGTAGCAGCATGATGAGTGGATTTAGGTACTACGATTCTAAGTGAAATAAGTCACACAGAAAGAGACACCAATGATAAGATATCACTTATAGAGGGAATGTAACAACCGCTACACTTGAACTGAATTACAAAACAGAACAGAGTCACACGTTTAGAAAACACACTATGGCTGCTTAAAGGGAAAGGTGAGGTGGGGTGATGCATAAAACAAGGGTTTCAAATTAGCTCAGATACCGTTCCGTAAACCCAATATGAAATAGACAAGACCTACTCCTTGCTCAGTGAACTGGACTCAACACCCCGTATTCACCGCACAAGAATATATCTGACTAGTAAGAATCTTAAAACCTATGTATTGATATCTCTCCGTAAGTGAGTCAAGTGGGTGTAAAGCGGCATAAACACAGCAGTGAAAAGCAGCTAAACCCCATTATAAAAATCAACTACTTTTAAAAACCCGTGAAACAAAGACAGTGAAAGAGAGAGAAATTCTTACAAATTTCGTTCAGGGGCTGTGATACCACCTGGATTGATCATATCTAGACCCACAGCTGATTGAGACATAAGGGTGTACACTCTTGCGACTTAGAGGTTTGGTGAGGTTGGGTGAGCAAACACAGACCCTTTAAAGTAATACTGCGGGGTACCCATCCCATGGGTCCCAAGTCTCCAGGTTCAAGGGCATCTTCCTACATCGAAAACATGCATGAGAAACCCAGAAGATGGTACACCGTGTGATCGGGAAAGGTTTCCAAAACGCACCTCATTTCTCATCTCCTTGTGCTCGGGTTCGCCATTCCAACCGCTATACTAGCAATCTCCCTCCTTGGAGAATCAGCACCTTTCACCTCCTGTTCCGTACAGGTAGCCATTTGTCCTGAGGATGAACGGGAAGAGGGGGAACCAATGAGAGACTAGCTCTAGGTGTTGGGAAAGGCACAGGTCACTCTATTTTCCCATCAGGAAGAAGAATTAACCACAGGCTCAGCCTGCCCCCCCGGAACCAGAATAGGGCCTGAAGCAATCCTGCGCTTTTGCGGCCTGCTCCCAAAAAAGCGAGTTGAAAAATGGAGCTCAGGGGCACTGCAATTCACAAACCTGCAGAGTTATCAGTGATAACTCTCGTCCACAAATATATTGAGGGAAGGCAACGAAGAGGATTTGAAAGCAAGGCAGAATTGCAGGAAACTGATTTCAGGAGGTAGATTCGAATCGCTTTTAAAGCACAGGAAAAGCGGCAAAACCTCGACAATGATGCTCTTGGCCAAAAAGGGCGTATGCGTTTTTTCCTGAATATATTCAGGAAAAAACGCATACGCCCTTTTTGGCCAACCAAGCAACCTGGAAAGGCAAAAAGGCGCTACAAAGAAGTCTCGCTTCCCATCGGTCAAAAGGGCCGTGCTGAATAAAGTGTCAAAACCAGAAAGGCAGGACAGCCATGGAGAAACGGGAGCCTTGCTACGCTGATGGGCTGGATGTAAATTGCCAACAGCCACTCTGGAGAAGTGTTCGGTGTGTCCTGAAACATCTAAAAAACTCAGCTTACAGAGCATAGGGCACTTCCACTCATGGGCGTATAAATTGGGAAAACTGAAAATCAGCAAGACACAGGCACCCCAAAGTTTAGGGTTGCTCTGTTGACAAGAACCTCCACATCGATACACCTTAAATATCCCAGGAAAGAGAAAAATGGATAAAGACGTTGTGGTCCTTATGTACAATGGCATATCACTCAGCCATGAAATCAACGTCATAAGGCTAGTAGCAGCATGATGAGTGGATTTAGGGACGACGATTCTAAGTGAAATAAGTCACACAGAAAGAGACACCAATGATAAGATATCACTTATAGAGGGAATGTAACAACCGCTACACTTGAACTGAATTACAAAACAGAACAGAGTCACACGTTTAGAAAACACACTATGGCTGCTTAACGGGAAAGGTGAGGTGGGGTGATGCATAAAACAAGGGTTTCAAATTAGCTCAGATACCGTTCCGTAAACCCAATATGAAATAGACAAGACCTACTCCTTGCTCAGTGAACTGGACTCAACACCCCGTATTCACCGCACAAGAATATATCTGACTAGTAAGAATCTTAAAACCTATGTATTGATATCTCTCCGTAAGTGAGTCAAGTGGGTGTAAAGCGGCATAAACACAGCAGTGAAAAGCAGCTAAACCCCATTATAAAAATCAACTACTTTTAAAAACCCGTGAAACAAAGACAGTGAAAGAGAGAGAAATTCTTACAAATTTCGTTCAGGGGCTGTGATACCACCTGGATTGATCATATCTAGACCCACAGCTGATTGAGACATAAGGGTGTACACTCTTGCGACTTAGAGGTTTGGTGAGGTTGGGTGAGCAAACACAGACCCTTTAAAGTAATACTGCGGGGTACCCATCCCATGGGTCCCAAGTCTCCAGGTTCAAGGGCATCTTCCTACATCGAAAACATGCATGAGAAACCCAGAAGATGGTACACCGTGTGATCGGGAAAGGTTTCCAAAACGCACCTCATTTCTCACCTCCTTGTGCTCGGGTTCGCCATTCCAACCGCTTTACTAGCAATCTCCCTCCTTGGAGAATCAGCACCTTTCACATCCTGTTCCGTACAGGTAGCCATTTGTCCTGAGGATGAACGGGAAGAGGGGGAACCAATGAGAGACTAGCTCTAGGTGTTGGGAAAGGCACAGGTCACTCTATTTTCCCATCAGGAAGAAGAATTAACCACAGGCTCACCCTGCCCCCCCGGAACCAGAATAGGGCCTGAAGCAATCCTGCGCTTTTGCGGCCTGCTCCCAAAAAAGCGAGTTGAAAAATGGAGCTCAGGGGCACTGCAATTCACAAACCTGCAGAGTTATCAGTGATAACTCTCGTCCACAAATATATTGAGGGAAGGCAACGAAGAGGATTTGAAAGCAAGGCAGAATTGCAGGAAACTGATTTCAGGAGGTAGATTCGAATCGCTTTTAAAGCACAGGAAAAGCGGCAAAACCTCGACAATGATGCCCTTGGCCAAAAAGGGCGTATGCGTTTTTTCCTGAATATATTCAGGAAAAAACGCATACGCCCTTTTTGGCCAACCAAGCAACCTGGAAAGGCAAATCGGCGCTACAAAGAAGTCTCGCTTCCCATCGGTCAAAAGGGCCGTGCTGAATAAAGTGTCCAAACCAGAAAGGCAGGACAGCCATGGAGAAACGGGAGCCTTGCTACGCTGATGGGCTGGATGTAAATTGCCAACAGCCACTCTGGAGAAGTGTTCGGTGTGTCCTGAAACATCTAAAAAACTCAGCTTACAGAGCATAGGGCACTTCCACTCATGGGCGTATAAATTGGGAAAACTGAAAATCAGCAAGACACAGGCACCCCAAAGTTTAGGGTTGCTCTGTTGACAAGAACCTCCACATCGATACACCTTAAATATCCCAGGAAAGAGAAAAATGGATAAAGACGTTGTGGTCCTTATGTACAATGGCATATCACTCAGCCATGAAATCAACGTCATAAGGCTAGTAGCAGCATGATGAGTGGATTTAGGGACGACGATTCTAAGTGAAATAAGTCACACAGAAAGAGACACCTATGATAAGATATCACTTATAGAGGGAATGTAAAAACCGCTACACTTGAACTGAATTACAAAACAGAACAGAGTCACACGTTTAGAAAACACACTATGGCTGCTTAACGGGAAAGGTGAGGTGGGGTGATGCATAAAACAAGGGTTTCAAATTAGCTCAGATACCGTTCCGTAAACCCAATATGAAATAGACAAGACCTACTCCTTGCTCAGTGAACTGGACTCAACACCCCGTATTCACCGCACAAGAATATATCTGACTAGTAAGAATCTTAAAACCTATGTATTGATATCTCTCCGTAAGTGAGTCAAGTGGGTGTAAAGCGGCATAAACACAGCAGTGAAAAGCAGCTAAACCCCATTATAAAAATCAACTACTTTTAAAAACCCGTGAAACAAAGACAGTGAAAGAGAGAGAAATTCTTACAAATTTCGTTCAGGGGCTGTGATACCACCTGGATTGATCATATCTAGACCCACAGCTGATTGAGACATAAGGGTGTACACTCTTGCGACTTAGAGGTTTGGTGAGGTTGGGTGAGCAAACACAGACCCTTTAAAGTAATACTGCGGGGTACCCATCCCATGGGTCCCAAGTCTCCAGGTTCAAGGGCATCTTCCTACATCGAAAACATGCATGAGAAACCCAGAAGATGGTACACCGTGTGATCGGGAAAGGTTTCCAAAACGCACCTCATTTCTCATCTCCTTGTGCTCGGGTTCGCCATTCCAACCGCTATACTAGCAATCTCCCTCCTTGGAGAATCAGCACCTTTCACCTCCTGTTCCGTACAGGTAGCCATTTGTCCTGAGGATGAACGGGAAGAGGGGGAACCAATGAGAGACTAGCTCTAGGTGTTGGGAAAGGCACAGGTCACTCTATTTTCCCATCAGGAAGAAGAATTAACCACAGGCTCAGCCTGCCCCCCCGGAACCAGAATAGGGCCTGAAGCAATCCTGCGCTTTTGCGGCCTGCTCCCAAAAAAGCGAGTTGAAAAATGGAGCTCAGGGGCACTGCAATTCACAAACCTGCAGAGTTATCAGTGATAACTCTCGTCCACAAATATATTGAGGGAAGGCAACGAAGAGGATTTGAAAGCAAGGCAGAATTGCAGGAAACTGATTTCAGGAGGTAGATTCGAATCGCTTTTAAAGCACAGGAAAAGCGGCAAAACCTCGACAATGATGCCCTTGGCCAAAAAGGGCGTATGCATTTTTTCCTGAATATATTCAGGAAAAAACGCATACGCCCTTTTTGGCCAACCAAGCAACCTGGAAAGGCAAAAAGGGGCTACAAAGAAGTCTCGCTTCCCATCGGTCAAAAGGGCCGTGCTGAATAACGTGTCAAAACCAGAAAGGCAGGACAGCCATGGAGAAACGGGAGCCTTGCTACGCTGATGGGCTGGATGTAAATTGCCAACAGCCACTCTGGAGAAGTGTTCGGTGTGTCCTGAAACATCTAAAAAACTCAGCTTACAGAGCATAGGGCACTTCCACTCATGGGCGTATAAATTGGGAAAACTGAAAATCAGCAAGACACAGGCACCCCAAAGTTTAGGGTTGCTCTGTTGACAAGAACCTCCACATCGATACACCTTAAATATCCCAGGAAAGAGAAAAATGGATAAAGACGTTGTGGTCCTTATGTACAATGGCATATCACTCAGCCATGAAATCAACGTCATAAGGCTAGTAGCAGCATGATGAGTGGATTTAGGGACGACGATTCTAAGTGAAATAAGTCACACAGAAAGAGACACCTATGATAAGATATCACTTATAGAGGGAATGTAAAAACCGCTACACTTGAACTGAATTACAAAACAGAACAGAGTCACACGTTTAGAAAACACACTATGGCTGCTTAACGGGAAAGGTGAGGTGGGGTGATGCATAAAACAAGGGTTTCAAATTAGCTCAGATACCGTTCCGTAAACCCAATATGAAATAGACAAGACCTACTCCTTGCTCAGTGAACTGGACTCAACACCCCGTATTCACCGCACAAGAATATATCTGACTAGTAAGAATCTTAAAACCTATGTATTGATATCTCTCCGTAAGTGAGTCAAGTGGGTGTAAAGCGGCATAAACACAGCAGTGAAAAGCAGCTAAACCCCATTATAAAAATCAACTACTTTTAAAAACCCGTGAAACAAAGACAGTGAAAGAGAGAGAAATTCTTACAAATTTCGTTCAGGGGCTGTGATACCACCTGGATTGATCATATCTAGACCCACAGCTGATTGAGACATAAGGGTGTACACTCTTGCGACTTAGAGGTTTGGTGAGGTTGGGTGAGCAAACACAGACCCTTTAAAGTAATACTGCGGGGTACCCATCCCATGGGTCCCAAGTCTCCAGGTTCAAGGGCATCTTCCTACATCGAAAACATGCATGAGAAACCCAGAAGATGGTACACCGTGTGATCGGGAAAGGTTTCCAAAACGCACCTCATTTCTCATCTCCTTGTGCTCGGGTTCGCCATTCCAACCGCTATACTAGCAATCTCCCTCCTTGGAGAATCAGCACCTTTCACCTCCTGTTCCGTACAGGTAGCCATTTGTCCTGAGGATGAACGGGAAGAGGGGGAACCAATGAGAGACTAGCTCTAGGTGTTGGGAAAGGCACAGGTCACTCTATTTTCCCATCAGGAAGAAGAATTAACCACAGGCTCAGCCTGCCGCCCCCGGAACCAGAATAGGGCCTGAAGCAATCCTGCGCTTTTGCGGCCTGCTCCCAAAAAAGCGAGTTGAAAAATGGAGCTCAGGGGCACTGCAATTCACAAACCTGCAGAGTTATCAGTGATAACTCTCGTCCACAAATATATTGAGGGAAGGCAACGAAGAGGATTTGAAAGCAAGGCAGAATTGCAGGAAACTGATTTCAGGAGGTAGATTCGAATCGCTTTTAAAGCACAGGAAAAGCGGCAAAACCTCGACAATGATGCTCTTGGCCAAAAAGGGCGTATGCGTTTTTTCCTGAATATATTCAGGAAAAAACGCATACGCCCTTTTTGGCCAACCAAGCAACCTGGAAAGGCAAATCGGCGCTACAAAGAAGTCTCGCTTCCCATCGGTCAAAAGGGCCGTGCTGAATAAAGTGTCCAAACCAGAAAGGCAGGACAGCCATGGAGAAACGGGAGCCTTGCTACGCTGATGGGCTGGATGTAAATTGCCAACAGCCACTCTGGAGAAGTGTTCGGTGTGTCCTGAAACATCTAAAAAACTCAGCTTACAGAGCATAGGGCACTTCCACTCATGGGCGTATAAATTGGGAAAACTGAAAATCAGCAAGACACAGGCACCCCAAAGTTTAGGGTTGCTCTGTTGACAAGAACCTCCACATCGATACACCTTAAATATCCCAGGAAAGAGAAAAATGGATAAAGACGTTGTGGTCCTTATGTACAATGGCATATCACTCAGCCATGAAATCAACGTCATAAGGCTAGTAGCAGCATGATGAGTGGATTTAGGTACGACGATTCTAAGTGAAATAAGTCACACAGAAAGAGACACCTATGATAAGATATCACTTATAGAGGGAATGTAACAACCGCTACACTTGAACTGAATTACAAAACAGAACAGAGTCACACGTTTAGAAAACACACTATGGCTGCTTAACGGGAAAGGTGAGGTGGGGTGATGCATAAAACAAGGGTTTCAAATTAGCTCAGATACCGTTCCGTAAACCCAATATGAAATAGACAAGACCTACTCCTTGCTCAGTGAACTGGACTCAACACCCCGTATTCACTGCACAAGAGTATATCTGACTAGTAAGAATCTTAAAACATATGTATTGATATCTCTCCGTAAGTGAGTCAAGTGGGTGTAAAGCGGCATAAACACAGCAGTGAAAAGCAGCTAAACCCCATTATAAAAATCAACTACTTTTAAAAACCCGTGAAACAAAGACAGTGAAAGAGAGAGAAATTCTTACAAATTTCGTTCAGGGGCTGTGATACCACCTGGATTGATCATATCTAGACCCACAGCTGATTGAGACATAAGGGTGTACACTCGTGCGACTTAGAGATTTGGTGAGGTTGGGTGAGCAAACACAGACCCTTTAAAGTAATACTGCGTCGTACCCATCCCATGGGTCCCAAATCTCCAGGTTCAAGGGCAACTTCCTACATCGAAAACATGCATGAGAAACCCAGAAGATGGTACACCGTGTGATCGGGAAAGGTTTCCAAAACGCACCTCATTTCTCATCTCCTTGTGCTCGGGTTCGCCATTCCAACCGCTTTACTAGCAATCTCCCTCCTTGGAGAATCAGCACCTTTCACATCCTGTTCCGTACAGGTAGCCATTTGTCCTGAGGATGAACGGGAAGAGGGGGAACCAATGAGAGACTAGCTCTAGGTGTTGGGAAAGGTACAGGTCACTCTATTTTCCCATCAGGAAGAAGAATTAACCACAGGCTCACCCTGCCCCCCCGGAACCAGAATAGGGCCTGAAGCAATCCTGCGCTTTTGCGGTCTGCTCCCAAAAAAGCGAGTTGAAAAATGGAGCTCTGGGGCACTGCAATTCACAAACCTGCAGAGTTATCAATGATAACTCTCGTCCACAAATATATTGAGGGAAGGCAACGAAGAGGATTTGAAAGCAAGGCAGAATTGCAGGAAACTGATTTCAGGAGGTAGATTCGAATCGCCTTTAAAGCACAGGAAAAGCGGCAAAACCTCGACAATGATGCCCTTGGCCAAAAAGGGCGTATGCGTTTTTTCCTGAATATATTCAGGAAAAAACGCATACGCCCTTTTTGGCCAACCAAGCAACCTGGAAAGGCAAATCGGCGCTACAAAGAAGTCTCGCTTCCCATCGGTCAAAAGGGCCGTGCTGAATAAAGTGTCCAAACCAGAAAGGCAGGACAGCCATGGAGAAACGGGAGCCTTGCTACGCTGATGGGCTGGATGTAAATTGCCAACAGCCACTCTGGAGAAGTGTTCGGTGTGTCCTGAAACATCTAAAAAACTCAGCTTACAGAGCATAGGGCACTTCCACTCATGGGCGTATAAATTGGGAAAACTGAAAATCAGCAAGACACAGGCACCCCAAAGTTTAGGGTTGCTCTGTTGACAAGAACCTCCACATCGATACACCTTAAATATCCCAGGAAAGAGAAAAATGGATAAAGAAGTTGTGGTCCTTATGTACAATGGCATATCACTCAGCCATGAAATCAACGTCATAAGGCTAGTAGCAGCATGATGAGTGGATTTAGGGACGACGATTCTAAGTGAAATAAGTCACACAGAAAGAGACACCTATGATAAGATATCACTTATAGAGGGAATGTAAAAACCGCTACACTTGAACTGAATTACAAAACAGAATAGAGTCACACGTTTAGAAAACACACTATGGCTGCTTAACGGGAAAGGTGAGGTGGGGTGATGCATAAAACAAGGGTTTCAAATTAGCTCAGATACCGTTCCGTAAACCCAATATGAAATAGACAAGACCTACTCCTTGCTCAGTGAACTGGACTCAACACCCCGTATTCACCGCACAAGAATATATCTGACTAGTAAGAATCTTAAAACCTATGTATTGATATCTCTCCGTAAGTGAGTCAAGTGGGTGTAAAGCGGCATAAACACAGCAGTGAAAAGCAGCTAAACCCCATTATAAAAATCAACTACTTTTAAAAACCCGTGAAACAAAGACAGTGAAAGAGAGAGAAATTCTTACAAATTTCGTTCAGGGGCTGTGATACCACCTGGATTGATCATATCTAGACCCACAGCTGATTGAGACATAAGGGTGTACACTCTTGCGACGTAGAGGTTTGGTGAGGTTGGGTGAGCAAACACAGACCCTTTAAAATAATACTGGGGGGTACCCATCCCATGGTCCCAAATCTCCAGGTTCAAGGGCATCTTCCTACATCGAAAACATGCATGAGAAACCCAGAAGATGGTACACCGTGTGATCGGGAAAGGTTTCCAAAACGCACCTCATTTCTCACCTCCTTGTGCTCGGGTTCGCCATTCCAACCGCTATACTAGCAATCTCCCTCCTTGGAGAATCAGCACCTTTCACCTCCTGTTCCGTACAGGTAGCCATTTGTCCTGAGGATGAACGGGAAGAGGCGGAACCAATGAGAGACTAGCTCTAGGTGTTGGGAAAGGCACAGGTCACTCTATTTTCCCATCAGGAAGAAGAATTAACCACAGGCTCAGCCTGCCCCCCCGGAACCAGAATAGGGCCTGAAGCAATCCTGCGCTTTTGCGGCCTGCTCCCAAAAAAGCGAGTTGAAAAATGGAGCTCAGGGGCACTGCAATTCACAAACCTGCAGAGTTATCAGTGATAACTCTCGTCCACAAATATATTGAGGGAAGGCAACGAAGAGGATTTGAAAGCAAGGCAGAATTGCAGGAAACTGATTTCAGGAGGTAGATTCGAATCGCTTTTAAAGCACAGGAAAAGCGGCAAAACCTCGACAATGATGCTCTTGGCCAAAAAGGGCGTATGCGTTTTTTCCTGAATATATTCAGGAAAAAACGCATACGCCCTTTTTGGCCAACCAAGCAACCTGGAAAGGCAAAAAGGGGCTACAAAGAAGTCTCGCTTCCCATCGGTCAAAAGGGCCGTGCTGAATAAAGTGTCAAAACCAGAAAGGCAGGACAGCCATGGAGAAACGGGAGCCTTGCTACGCTGATGGGCTGGATGTAAATTGCCAACAGCCACTCTGGAGAAGTGTTCGGTGTGTCCTGAAACATCTAAAAAACTCAGCTTACAGAGCATAGGGCACTTCCACTCATGGGCGTATAAATTGGGAAAACTGAAAATCAGCAAGACACAGGCACCCCAAAGTTTAGGGTTGCTCTGTTGACAAGAACCTCCACATCGATACACCTTAAATATCCCAGGAAAGAGAAAAATGGATAAAGACGTTGTGGTCCTTATGTACAATGGCATATCACTCAGCCATGAAATCAACGTCATAAGGCTAGTAGCAGCATGATGAGTGGATTTAGGGACGACGATTCTAAGTGAAATAAGTCACACAGAAAGAGACACCTATGATAAGATATCACTTATAGAGGGAATGTAAAAACCGCTACACTTGAACTGAATTACAAAACAGAACAGAGTCACACGTTTAGAAAACACACTATGGCTGCTTAACGGGAAAGGTGAGGTGGGGTGATGCATAAAACAAGGGTTTCAAATTAGCTCAGATACCGTTCCGTAAACCCAATATGAAATAGACAAGACCTACTCCTTGCTCAGTGAACTGGACTCAACACCCCGTATTCACCGCACAAGAATATATCTGACTAGTAAGAATCTTAAAACCTATGTATTGATATCTCTCCGTAAGTGAGTCAAGTGGGTGTAAAGCGGCATAAACACAGCAGTGAAAAGCAGCTAAACCCCATTATAAAAATCAACTACTTTTAAAAACCCGTGAAACAAAGACAGTGAAAGAGAGAGAAATTCTTACAAATTTCGTTCAGGGGCTGTGATACCACCTGGATTGATCATATCTAGACCCACAGCTGATTGAGACATAAGGGTGTACACTCTTGCGACTTAGAGGTTTGGTGAGGTTGGGTGAGCAAACACAGACCCTTTAAAGTAATACTGCGGGGTACCCATCCCATGGGTCCCAAGTCTCCAGGTTCAAGGGCATCTTCCTACATCGAAAACATGCATGAGAAACCCAGAAGATGGTACACCGTGTGATCGGGAAAGGTTTCCAAAACGCACCTCATTTCTCATCTCCTTGTGCTCGGGTTCGCCATTCCAACCGCTATACTAGCAATCTCCCTCCTTGGAGAATCAGCACCTTTCACCTCCTGTTCCGTACAGGTAGCCATTTGTCCTGAGGATGAACGGGAAGAGGCGGAACCAATGAGAGACTAGCTCTAGGTGTTGGGAAAGGCACAGGTCACTCTATTTTCCCATCAGGAAGAAGAATTAACCACAGGCTCAGCCTGCCCCCCCGGAACCAGAATAGGGCCTGAAGCAATCCTGCGCTTTTGCGGCCTGCTCCCAAAAAAGCGAGTTGAAAAATGGAGCTCAGGGGCACTGCAATTCACAAACCTGCAGAGTTATCAGTGATAACTCTCGTCCACAAATATATTGAGGGAAGGCAACGAAGAGGATTTGAAAGCAAGGCAGAATTGCAGGAAACTGATTTCAGGAGGTAGATTCGAATCGCTTTTAAAGCACAGGAAAAGCGGCAACACCTCGACAATGATGCTCTTGGCCAAAAAGGGCGTATGCGTTTTTTCCTGAATATATTCAGGAAAAAACGCATACGCCCTTTTTGGCCAACCAAGCAACCTGGAAAGGCAAAAAGGCGCTACAAAGAAGTCTCGCTTCCCATCGTCAAAAGGGCCGTGCTGAATAAAGTGTCAAAACCAGAAAGGCAGGACAGCCATGGAGAAACGGGAGCCTTGCTACGCTGATGGGCTGGATGTAAATTGCCAACAGCCACTCTGGAGAAGTGTTCGGTGTGTCCTGAAACATCTAAAAAACTCAGCTTACAGAGCATAGGGCACTTCCACTCATGGGCGTATAAATTGGGAAAACTGAAAATCAGCAAGACACAGGCACCCCAAAGTTTAGGGTTGCTCTGTTGACAAGAACCTCCACATCGATACACCTTAAATATCCCAGGAAAGAGAAAAATGGATAAAGACGTTGTGGTCCTTATGTACAATGGCATATCACTCAGCCATGAAATCAACGTCATAAGGCTAGTAGCAGCATGATGAGTGGATTTAGGTACTACGATTCTAAGTGAAATAAGTCACACAGAAAGAGACACCAATGATAAGATATCACTTATAGAGGGAATGTAACAACCGCTACACTTGAACTGAATTACAAAACAGAACAGAGTCACACGTTTAGAAAACACACTATGGCTGCTTAAAGGGAAAGGTGAGGTTGGGTGATGCATAAAACAAGGGTTTCAAATTACCTCAGATACCGTTCCGTAAACCCAATATGAAATAGACAAGACCTACTCCTTGCTCAGTGAACTGGACTCAACACCCCGTATTCACCGCACAAGAATATATCTGACTAGTAATAATCTTAAAACCTATGTATTGATATCTCTCCGTAAGTGAGTCAAGTGGGTGTAAAGCGGCATAAACACAGCAGTGAAAAGCAGCTAAACCCCATTATAAAAATCAACTACTTTTAAAAACCCGTGAAACAAAGACAGTGAAAGAGAGAGAAATTCTTACAAATTTCGTTCAGGGGCTGTGATACCACCTGGATTGATCATATCTAGACCCACAGCTGATTGAGACATAAGGGTGTACACTCTTGCGACTTAGAGGTTTGGTGAGGTTGGGTGAGCAAACACAGACCCTTTAAAGTAATACTGCGGGGTACCCATCCCATGGGTCCCAAGTCTCCAGGTTCAAGGGCATCTTCCTACATCGAAAACATGCATGAGAAACCCAGAAGATGGTACACCGTGTGATCGGGAAAGGTTTCCAAAACGCACCTCATTTCTCATCTCCTTGTGCTCGGGTTCGCCATTCCAACCGCTATACTAGCAATCTCCCTCCTTGGAGAATCAGCACCTTTCACCTCCTGTTCCGTACAGGTAGCCATTTGTCCTGAGGATGAACGGGAAGAGGGGGAACCAATGAGAGACTAGCTCTAGGTGTTGGGAAAGGCACAGGTCACTCTATTTTCCCATCAGGAAGAAGAATTAACCACAGGCTCAGCCTGCCCCCCCGGAACCAGAATAGGGCCTGAAGCAATCCTGCGCTTTTGCGGCCTGCTCCCAAAAAAGCGAGTTGAAAAATGGAGCTCAGGGGCACTGCAATTCACAAACCTGCAGAGTTATCAGTGATAACTCTCGTCCACAAATATATTGAGGGAAGGCAACGAAGAGGATTTGAAAGCAAGGCAGAATTGCAGGAAACTGATTTCAGGAGGTAGATTCGAATCGCTTTTAAAGCACAGGAAAAGCGGCAAAACCTCGACAATGATGCTCTTGGCCAAAAAGGGCGTATGCGTTTTTTCCTGAATATATTCAGGAAAAAACGCATACGCCCTTTTTGGCCAACCAAGCAACCTGGAAAGGCAAATCGGCGCTACAAAGAAGTCTCGCTTCCCATCGGTCAAAAGGGCCGTGCTGAATAAAGTGTCCAAACCAGAAAGGCAGGACAGCCATGGAGAAACGGGAGCCTTGCTACGCTGATGGGCTGGATGTAAATTGCCAACAGCCACTCTGGAGAAGTGTTCGGTGTGTCCTGAAACATCTAAAAAACTCAGCTTACAGAGCATAGGGCACTTCCACTCATGGGCGTATAAATTGGGAAAACTGAAAATCAGCAAGACACAGGCACCCCAAAGTTTAGGGTTGCTCTGTTGACAAGAACCTCCACATCGATACACCTTAAATATCCCAGGAAAGAGAAAAATGGATAAAGACGTTGTGGTCCTTATGTACAATGGCATATCACTCAGCCATGAAATCAACGTCATAAGGCTAGTAGCAGCATGATGAGTGGATTTAGGGACGACGATTCTAAGTGAAATAAGTCACACAGAAAGAGACACCTATGATAAGATATCACTTATAGAGGGAATGTAAAAACCGCTACACTTGAACTGAATTACAAAACAGAACAGAGTCACACGTTTAGAAAACACACTATGGCTGCTTAACGGGAAAGGTGAGGTGGGGTGATGCATAAAACAAGGGTTTCAAATTAGCTCAGATACCGTTCCGTAAACCCAATATGAAATAGACAAGACCTACTCCTTGCTCAGTGAACTGGACTCAACACCCCGTATTCACCGCACAAGAATATATCTGACTAGTAAGAATCTTAAAACCTATGTATTGATATCTCTCCGTAAGTGAGTCAAGTGGGTGTAAAGCGGCATAAACACAGCAGTGAAAAGCAGCTAAACCCCATTATAAAAATCAACTACTTTTAAAAACCCGTGAAACAAAGACAGTGAAAGAGAGAGAAATTCTTACAAATTTCGTTCAGGGGCTGTGATACCACCTGGATTGATCATATCTAGACCCACAGCTGATTGAGACATAAGGGTGTACACTCTTGCGACGTAGAGGTTTGGTGAGGTTGGGTGAGCAAACACAGACCCTTTAAAGTAATACTGCGGGGTACCCATCCCATGGGTCCCAAGTCTCCAGGTTCAAGGGCATCTTCCTACATCGAAAACATGCATGAGAAACCCAGAAGATGGTACACCGTGTGATCGGGAAAGGTTTCCAAAACGCACCTCATTTCTCATCTCCTTGTGCTCGGGTTCGCCATTCCAACCGCTATACTAGCAATCTCCCTCCTTGGAGAATCAGCACCTTTCACCTCCTGTTCCGTACAGGTAGCCATTTGTCCTGAGGATGAACGGGAAGAGGGGGAACCAATGAGAGACTAGCTCTAGGTGTTGGGAAAGGCACAGGTCACTCTATTTTCCAATCAGGAAGAAGAATTAACCACAGGCTCAGCCTGCCCCCCCGGAACCAGAATAGGGCCTGAAGCAATCCTGCGCTTTTGCGGCCTGCTCCCAAAAAAGCGAGTTGAAAAATGGAGCTCAGGGGCACTGCAATTCACAAACCTGCAGAGTTATCAGTGATAACTCTCGTCCACAAATATATTGAGGGAAGGCAACGAAGAGGATTTGAAAGCAAGGCAGAATTGCAGGAAACTGATTTCAGGAGGTAGATTCGAATCGCTTTTAAAGCACAGGAAAAGCGGCAAAACCTCGACAATGATGCTCTTGGCCAAAAAGGGCGTATGCGTTTTTTCCTGAATATATTCAGGAAAAAACGCATACGCCCTTTTTGGCCAACCAAGCAACCTGGAAAGGCAAAAAGGGGCTACAAAGAAGTCTCGCTTCCCATCGGTCAAAAGGGCCGTGCTGAATAAAGTGTCAAAACCAGAAAGGCAGGACAGCCATGGAGAAACGGGAGCCTTGCTACGCTGATGGGCTGGATGTAAATTGCCAACAGCCACTCTGGAGAAGTGTTCGGTGTGTCCTGAAACATCTAAAAAACTCAGCTTACAGAGCATAGGGCACTTCCACTCATGGGCGTATAAATTGGGAAAACTGAAAATCAGCAAGACACAGGCACCCCAAAGTTTAGGGTTGCTCTGTTGACAAGAACCTCCACATCGATACACCTTAAATATCCCAGGAAAAAGAAAAATGGATAAAGACGTTGTGGTCCTTATGTACAATGGCATATCACTCAGCCATGAAATCAACGTCATAAGGCTAGTAGCAGCATGATGAGTGGATTTAGGTATGACGATTCTAAGTGAAATACGTCACACAGAAAAGGACACTTATCATAAGATATCACTTATAGAGGGAATGTAAAAACCGCTACACTTGAACTGAATTACAAAACAGAACAGAGTCACACGTTTAGAAAACACACTATGGCTGCTTAACGGGAAAGGTGAGGTGGGGTGATGCATAAAACAAGGGTTTCAAATTAGCTCAGATACCGTTCCGTAAACCCAATATGAAATAGACAAGACCTACTCCTTGCTCAGTGAACTGGACTCAACACCCCGTATTCACCGCACAAGAATATATCTGACTAGTAAGAATCTTAAAACCTATGTATTGATATCTCTCCGTAAGTGAGTCAAGTGGGTGTAAAGCGGCATAAACACAGCAGTGAAAAGCAGCTAAACCCCATTATAAAAATCAACTACTTTTAAAAACCCGTGAAACAAAGACAGTGAAAGAGAGAGAAATTCTTACAAATTTCGTTCAGGGGCTGTGATACCACCTGGATTGATCATATCTAGACCCACAGCTGATTGAGACATAAGGGTGTACACTCTTGCGACGTAGAGGTTTGGTGAGGTTGGGTGAGCAAACACAGACCCTTTAAAATAATACTGGGGGGTACCCATCCCATGGTCCCAAATCTCCAGGTTCAAGGGCATCTTCCTACATCGAAAACATGCATGAGAAACCCAGAAGATGGTACACCGTGTGATCGGGAAAGGTTTCCAAAACGCACCTCATTTCTCACCTCCTTCTGCTCGGGTTCGCCATTCCAACCGCTATACTAGCAATCTCCCTCCTTGGAGAATCAGCACCTTTCACCTCCTGTTCCGTACAGGTAGCCATTTGTCCTGAGGATGAACGGGAAGAGGGGGAACCAATGAGAGACTAGCTCTAGGTGTTGGGAAAGGCACAGGTCACTCTATTTTCCCATCAGGAAGAAGAATTAACCACAGGCTCAGCCTGCCCCCCCGGAACCAGAATAGGGCCTGAAGCAATCCTGCGCTTTTGCGGCCTGCTCCCAAAAAAGCGAGTTGAAAAATGGAGCTCAGGGGCACTGCAATTCACAAACCTGCAGAGTTATCAGTGATAACTCTCGTCCACAAATATATTGAGGGAAGGCAACGAAGAGGATTTGAAAGCAAGGCAGAATTGCAGGAAACTGATTTCAGGAGGTAGATTCGAATCGCTTTTAAAGCACAGGAAAAGCGGCAAAACCTCGACAATGATGCTCTTGGCCAAAAAGGGCGTATGCGTTTTTTCCTGAATATATTCAGGAAAAAACGCATACGCCCTTTTTGGCCAACCAAGCAACCTGGAAAGGCAAAAAGGGGCTACAAAGAAGTCTCGCTTCCCATCGGTCAAAAGGGCCGTGCTGAATAAAGTGTCAAAACCAGAAAGGCAGGACAGCCATGGAGAAACGGGAGCCTTGCTACGCTGATGGGCTGGATGTAAATTGCCAACAGCCACTCTGGAGAAGTGTTCGGTGTGTCCTGAAACATCTAAAAAACTCAGCTTACAGAGCATAGGGCACTTCCACTCATGGGCGTATAAATTGGGAAAACTGAAAATCAGCAAGACACAGGCACCCCAAAGTTTAGGGTTGCTCTGTTGACAAGAACCTCCACATCGATACACCTTAAATATCCCAGGAAAGAGAAAAATGGATAAAGACGTTGTGGTCCTTATGTACAATGGCATATCACTCAGCCATGAAATCAACGTCATAAGGCTAGTAGCAGCATGATGAGTGGATTTAGGGACGACGATTCTAAGTGAAATAAGTCACACAGAAAGAGACACCTATGATAAGATATCACTTATAGAGGGAATGTAAAAACCGCTACACTTGAACTGAATTACAAAACAGAACAGAGTCACACGTTTAGAAAACACACTATGGCTGCTTAACGGGAAAGGTGAGGTGGGGTGATGCATAAAACAAGGGTTTCAAATTAGCTCAGATACCGTTCCGTAAACCCAATATGAAATAGACAAGACCTACTCCTTGCTCAGTGAACTGGACTCAACACCCCGTATTCACCGCACAAGAATATATCTGACTAGTAAGAATCTTAAAACCTATGTATTGATATCTCTCCGTAAGTGAGTCAAGTGGGTGTAAAGCGGCATAAACACAGCAGTGAAAAGCAGCTAAACCCCATTATAAAAATCAACTACTTTTAAAAACCCGTGAAACAAAGACAGTGAAAGAGAGAGAAATTCTTACAAATTTCGTTCAGGGGCTGTGATACCACCTGGATTGATCATATCTAGACCCACAGCTGATTGAGACATAAGGGTGTACACTCTTGCGACTTAGAGGTTTGGTGAGGTTGGGTGAGCAAACACAGACCCTTTAAAGTAATACTGCGGGGTACCCATCCCATGGGTCCCAAGTCTCCAGGTTCAAGGGCATCTTCCTACATCGAAAACATGCATGAGAAACCCAGAAGATGGTACACCGTGTGATCGGGAAAGGTTTCCAAAACGCACCTCATTTCTCATCTCCTTGTGCTCGGGTTCGCCATTCCAACCGCTATACTAGCAATCTCCCTCCTTGGAGAATCAGCACCTTTCACCTCCTGTTCCGTACAGGTAGCCATTTGTCCTGAGGATGAACGGGAAGAGGCGGAACCAATGAGAGACTAGCTCTAGGTGTTGGGAAAGGCACAGGTCACTCTATTTTCCCATCAGGAAGAAGAATTAACCACAGGCTCAGCCTGCCCCCCCGGAACCAGAATAGGGCCTGAAGCAATCCTGCGCTTTTGCGGCCTGCTCCCAAAAAAGCGAGTTGAAAAATGGAGCTCAGGGGCACTGCAATTCACAAACCTGCAGAGTTATCAGTGATAACTCTCGTCCACAAATATATTGAGGGAAGGCAACGAAGAGGATTTGAAAGCAAGGCAGAATTGCAGGAAACTGATTTCAGGAGGTAGATTCGAATCGCTTTTAAAGCACAGGAAAAGCGGCAAAACCTCGACAATGATGCTCTTGGCCAAAAAGGGCGTATGCGTTTTTTCCTGAATATATTCAGGAAAAAACGCATACGCCCTTTTTGGCCAACCAAGCAACCTGGAAAGGCAAATCGGCGCTACAAAGAAGTCTCGCTTCCCATCGGTCAAAAGGGCCGTGCTGAATAAAGTGTCCAAACCAGAAAGGCAGGACAGCCATGGAGAAACGGGAGCCTTGCTACGCTGATGGGCTGGATGTAAATTGCCAACAGCCACTCTGGAGAAGTGTTCGGTGTGTCCTGAAACATCTAAAAAACTCAGCTTACAGAGCATAGGGCACTTCCACTCATGGGCGTATAAATTGGGAAAACTGAAAATCAGCAAGACACAGGCACCCCAAAGTTTAGGGCTACTCTGCTGACAAGAACCTCCACTTCCTTACACCTTAAATATCCCAGGAAAGAGAAAAATGGATAAAGACGTTGTGGTCCTTATGTACAATGGAATATCACTCAGCCATGAAATCAACGTCATAAGGCTAGTGGCAGCATGATGAGTGGATTTAGGTACGACGATTCTAAGTGAAATAAGTCAAACAGAAAACGACACTTATCATAAGATATCACTTATAGAGGGAATGTAAAAACCGCTACACTTGAACTGAATTACAAAACAGAACAGAGTCACACGTTTAGAAAACACACTATGGCTGCTTAACGGGAAAGGGGAGGTGGGGTGATGCATAAAACAAGGGTTTCAAATTAGCTCAGATACCGTTCCGTAAACCCAATATGAAATAGACAAGACCTACTCCTTGCTCAGTGAACTGGACTCAACACCCCGTATTCACCGCACAAGAATATATCTGACTAGTAAGAATCTTAAAACCTATGTATTGATATCTCTCCGTAAGTGAGTCAAGTGGGTGTAAAGCGGCATAAACACAGCAGTGAAAAGCAGCTAAACCCCATTATAAAAATCAACTACTTTTAAAAACCCGTGAAACAAAGACAGTGAAAGAGAGAGAAATTCTTACAAATTTCGTTCAGGGGCTGTGATACCACCTGGATTGATCATATCTAGACCCACAGCTGATTGAGACATAAGGGTGTACACTCTTGCGACGTAGAGGTTTGGTGAGGTTGGGTGAGCAAACACAGACCCTTTAAAGTAATACTGCGGGGTACCCATCCCATGGGTCCCAAGTCTCCAGGTTCAAGGGCATCTTCCTACATCGAAAACATGCATGAGAAACCCAGAAGATGGTACACCGTGTGATCGGGAAAGGTTTCCAAAACGCACCTCATTTCTCATCTCCTTGTGCTCGGGTTCGCCATTCCAACCGCTATACTAGCAATCTCCCTCCTTGGAGAATCAGCACCTTTCACCTCCTGTTCCGTACAGGTAGCCATTTGTCCTGAGGATGAACGGGAAGAGGGGGAACCAATGAGAGACTAGCTCTAGGTGTTGGGAAAGGCACAGGTCACTCTATTTTCCCATCAGGAAGAAGAATTAACCACAGGCTCAGCCTGCCCCCCCGGAACCAGAATAGGGCCTGAAGCAATCCTGCGCTTTTGCGGCCTGCTCCCAAAAAAGCGAGTTGAAAAATGGAGCTCAGGGGCACTGCAATTCACAAACCTGCAGAGTTATCAGTGATAACTCTCGTCCACAAATATATTGAGGGAAGGCAACGAAGAGGATTTGAAAGCAAGGCAGAATTGCAGGAAACTGATTTCAGGAGGTAGATTCGAATCGCTTTTAAAGCACAGGAAAAGCGGCAAAACCTCGACAATGATGCTCTTGGCCAAAAAGGGCGTATGCGTTTTTTCCTGAATATATTCAGGAAAAAACGCATACGCCCTTTTTGGCCAACCAAGCAACCTGGAAAGGCAAAAAGGGGCTACAAAGAAGTCTCGCTTCCCATCGGTCAAAAGGGCCGTGCTGAATAAAGTGTCAAAACCAGAAAGGCAGGACAGCCATGGAGAAACGGCAGCCTTGCTACGCTGATGGGCTGGATGTAAATTGCCAACAGCCACTCTGGAGAAGTGTTCGGTGTGTCCTGAAACATCTAAAAAACTCAGCTTACAGAGCATAGGGCACTTCCACTCATGGGCGTATAAATTGGGAAAACTGAAAATCAGCAAGACACAGGCACCCCAAAGTTTAGGGTTGCTCTGTTGACAAGAACCTCCACATCGATACACCTTAAATATCCCAGGAAAGAGAAAAATGGATAAAGACGTTGTGGTCCTTATGTACAATGGCATATCACTCAGCCATGAAATCAACGTCATAAGGCTAGTAGCAGCATGATGAGTGGATTTAGGGACGACGATTCTAAGTGAAATAAGTCACACAGAAAGAGACACCTATGATAAGATATCACTTATAGAGGGAATGTAAAAACCGCTACACTTGAACTGAATTACAAAACAGAACAGAGTCACACGTTTAGAAAACACACTATGGCTGCTTAACGGGAAAGGGGAGGTGGGGTGATGCATAAAACAAGGGTTTCAAATTAGCTCAGATACCGTTCCGTAAACCCAATATGAAATAGACAAGACCTACTCCTTGCTCAGTGAACTGGACTCAACACCCCGTATTCACCGCACAAGAATATATCTGACTAGTAAGAATCTTAAAACCTATGTATTGATATCTCTCCGTAAGTGAGTCAAGTGGGTGTAAAGCGGCATAAACACAGCAGTGAAAAGCAGCTAAACCCCATTATAAAAATCAACTACTTTTAAAAACCCGTGAAACAAAGACAGTGAAAGAGAGAGAAATTCTTACAAATTTCGTTCAGGGGCTGTGATACCACCTGGATTGATCATATCTAGACCCACAGCTGATTGAGACATAAGGGTGTACACTCTTGCGACTTAGAGGTTTGGTGAGGTTGGGTGAGCAAACACAGACCCTTTAAAGTAATACTGCGGGGTACCCATCCCATGGGTCCCAAGTCTCCAGGTTCAAGGGCATCTTCCTACATCGAAAACATGCATGAGAAACCCAGAAGATGGTACACCGTGTGATCGGGAAAGGTTTCCAAAACGCACCTCATTTCTCACCTCCTTGTGCTCGGGTTCGCCATTCCAACCGCTATACTAGCAATCTCCCTCCTTGGAGAATCAGCACCTTTCACCTCCTGTTCCGTACAGGTAGCCATTTGTCCTGAGGATGAACGGGAAGAGGGGGAACCAATGAGAGACTAGCTCTAGGTGTTGGGAAAGGCACAGGTCACTCTATTTTCCCATCAGGAAGAAGAATTAACCACAGGCTCAGCCTGCCCCCCCGGAACCAGAATAGGGCCTGAAGCAATCCTGCGCTTTTGCGGCCTGCTCCCAAAAAAGCGAGTTGAAAAATGGAGCTCAGGGGCACTGCAATTCACAAACCTGCAGAGTTATCAGTGATAACTCTCGTCCACAAATATATTGAGGGAAGGCAACGAAGAGGATTTGAAAGCAAGGCAGAATTGCAGGAAACTGATTTCAGGAGGTAGATTCGAATCGCTTTTAAAGCACAGGAAAAGCGGCAAAACCTCGACAATGATGCTCTTGGCCAAAAAGGGCGTATGCGTTTTTTCCTGAATATATTCAGGAAAAAACGCATACGCCCTTTTTGGCCAACCAAGCAACCTGGAAAGGCAAATCGGCGCTACAAAGAAGTCTCGCTTCCCATCGGTCAAAAGGGCCGTGCTGAATAAAGTGTCCAAACCAGAAAGGCAGGACAGCCATGGAGAAACGGGAGCCTTGCTACGCTGATGGGCTGGATGTAAATTGCCAACAGCCACTCTGGAGAAGTGTTCGGTGTGTCCTGAAACATCTAAAAAACTCAGCTTACAGAGCATAGGGCACTTCCACTCATGGGCGTATAAATTGGGAAAACTGAAAATCAGCAAGACACAGGCACCCCAAAGTTTAGGGTTGCTCTGTTGACAAGAACCTCCACATCGATACACCTTAAATATCCCAGGAAAGAGAAAAATGGATAAAGACGTTGTGGTCCTTATGTACAATGGCATATCACTCAGCCATGAAATCAACGTCATAAGGCTAGTAGCAGCATGATGAGTGGATTTAGGGACGACGATTCTAAGTGAAATAAGTCACACAGAAAGAGACACCTATGATAAGATATCACTTATAGAGGGAATGTAAAAACCGCTACACTTGAACTGAATTACAAAACAGAACAGAGTCACACGTTTAGAAAACACACTATGGCTGCTTAACGGGAAAGGTGAGGTGGGGTGATGCATAAAACAAGGGTTTCAAATTAGCTCAGATACCGTTCCGTAAACCCAATATGAAATAGACAAGACCTACTCCTTGCTCAGTGAACTGGACTCAACACCCCGTATTCACCGCACAAGAATATATCTGACTAGTAAGAATCTTAAAACCTATGTATTGATATCTCTCCGTAAGTGAGTCAAGTGGGTGTAAAGCGGCATAAACACAGCAGTGAAAAGCAGCTAAACCCCATTATAAAAATCAACTACTTTTAAAAACCCGTGAAACAAAGACAGTGAAAGAGAGAGAAATTCTTACAAATTTCGTTCAGGGGCTGTGATACCACCTGGATTGATCATATCTAGACCCACAGCTGATTGAGACATAAGGGTGTACACTCTTGCGACGTAGAGGTTTGGTGAGGTTGGGTGAGCAAACACAGACCCTTTAAAGTAATACTGCGGGGTACCCATCCCATGGGTCCCAAGTCTCCAGGTTCAAGGGCATCTTCCTACATCGAAAACATGCATGAGAAACCCAGAAGATGGTACACCGTGTGATCGGGAAAGGTTTCCAAAACGCACCTCATTTCTCATCTCCTTGTGCTCGGGTTCGCCATTCCAACCGCTATACTAGCAATCTCCCTCCTTGGAGAATCAGCACCTTTCACCTCCTGTTCCGTACAGGTAGCCATTTGTCCTGAGGATGAACGGGAAGAGGGGGAACCAATGAGAGACTAGCTCTAGGTGTTGGGAAAGGCACAGGTCACTCTATTTTCCCATCAGGAAGAAGAATTAACCACAGGCTCAGCCTGCCCCCCCGGAACCAGAATAGGGCCTGAAGCAATCCTGCGCTTTTGCGGCCTGCTCCCAAAAAAGCGAGTTGAAAAATGGAGCTCAGGGGCACTGCAATTCACAAACCTGCAGAGTTATCAGTGATAACTCTCGTCCACAAATATATTGAGGGAAGGCAACGAAGAGGATTTGAAAGCAAGGCAGAATTGCAGGAAACTGATTTCAGGAGGTAGATTCGAATCGCTTTTAAAGCACAGGAAAAGCGGCAAAACCTCGACAATGATGCTCTTGGCCAAAAAGGGCGTATGCGTTTTTTCCTGAATATATTCAGGAAAAAACGCATACGCCCTTTTTGGCCAACCAAGCAACCTGGAAAGGCAAAAAGGGGCTACAAAGAAGTCTCGCTTCCCATCGGTCAAAAGGGCCGTGCTGAATAAAGTGTCAAAACCAGAAAGGCAGGACAGCCATGGAGAAACGGGAGCCTTGCTACGCTGATGGGCTGGATGTAAATTGCCAACAGCCACTCTGGAGAAGTGTTCGGTGTGTCCTGAAACATCTAAAAAACTCAGCTTACAGAGCATAGGGCACTTCCACTCATGGGCGTATAAATTGGGAAAACTGAAAATCAGCAAGACACAGGCACCCCAAAGTTTAGGGTTGCTCTGTTGACAAGAACCTCCACATCGATACACCTTAAATATCCCAGGAAAGAGAAAAATGGATAAAGACGTTGTGGTCCTTATGTACAATGGCATATCACTCAGCCATGAAATCAACGTCATAAGGCTAGTAGCAGCATGATGAGTGGATTTAGGGACGACGATTCTAAGTGAAATAAGTCACACAGAAAGAGACACCTATGATAAGATATCACTTATAGAGGGAATGTAAAAACCGCTACACTTGAACTGAATTACAAAACAGAACAGAGTCACACGTTTAGAAAACACACTATGGCTGCTTAACGGGAAAGGTGAGGTGGGGTGATGCATAAAACAAGGGTTTCAAATTAGCTCAGATACCGTTCCGTAAACCCAATATGAAATAGACAAGACCTACTCCTTGCTCAGTGAACTGGACTCAACACCCCGTATTCACCGCACAAGAATATATCTGACTAGTAAGAATCTTAAAACCTATGTATTGATATCTCTCCGTAAGTGAGTCAAGTGGGTGTAAAGCGGCATAAACACAGCAGTGAAAAGCAGCTAAACCCCATTATAAAAATCAACTACTTTTAAAAACCCGTGAAACAAAGACAGTGAAAGAGAGAGAAATTCTTACAAATTTCGTTCAGGGGCTGTGATACCACCTGGATTGATCATATCTAGACCCACAGCTGATTGAGACATAAGGGTGTACACTCTTGCGACTTAGAGGTTTGGTGAGGTTGGGTGAGCAAACACAGACCCTTTAAAGTAATACTGCGGGGTACCCATCCCATGGGTCCCAAGTCTCCAGGTTCAAGGGCATCTTCCTACATCGAAAACATGCATGTGAAACCCAGAAGATGGTACACCGTGTGATCGGGAAAGGTTTCCAAAACGCACCTCATTTCTCATCTCCTTGTGCTCGGGTTCGCCATTCCAACCGCTATACTAGCAATCTCCCTCCTTGGAGAATCAGCACCTTTCACCTCCTGTTCCGTACAGGTAGCCATTTGTCCTGAGGATGAACGGGAAGAGGGGGAACCAATGAGAGACTAGCTCTAGGTGTTGGGAAAGGCACAGGTCACTCTATTTTCCCATCAGGAAGAAGAATTAACCACAGGCTCAGCCTGCCCCCCCGGAACCAGAATAGGGCCTGAAGCAATCCTGCGCTTTTGCGGCCTGCTCCCAAAAAAGCGAGTTGAAAAATGGAGCTCAGGGGCACTGCAATTCACAAACCTGCAGAGTTATCAGTGATAACTCTCGTCCACAAATATATTGAGGGAAGGCAACGAAGAGGATTTGAAAGCAAGGCAGAATTGCAGGAAACTGATTTCAGGAGGTAGATTCGAATCGCTTTTAAAGCACAGGAAAAGCGGCAAAACCTCGACAATGATGCTCTTGGCCAAAAAGGGCGTATGCGTTTTTTCCTGAATATATTCAGGAAAAAACGCATACGCCCTTTTTGGCCAACCAAGCAACCTGGAAAGGCAAATCGGCGCTACAAAGAAGTCTCGCTTCCCATCGGTCAAAAGGGCCGTGCTGAATAAAGTGTCCAAACCAGAAAGGCAGGACAGCCATGGAGAAACGGGAGCCTTGCTACGCTGATGGGCTGGATGTAAATTGCCAACAGCCACTCTGGAGAAGTGTTCGGTGTGTCCTGAAACATCTAAAAAACTCAGCTTACAGAGCATAGGGCACTTCCACTCATGGGCGTATAAATTGGGAAAACTGAAAATCAGCAAGACACAGGCACCCCAAAGTTTAGGGTTGCTCTGTTGACAAGAACCTCCACATCGATACACCTTAAATATCCCAGGAAAGAGAAAAATGGATAAAGACGTTGTGGTCCTTATGTACAATGGCATATCACTCAGCCATGAAATCAACGTCATAAGGCTAGTAGCAGCATGATGAGTGGATTTAGGGACGACGATTCTAAGTGAAATAAGTCACACAGAAAGAGACACCTATGATAAGATATCACTTATAGAGGGAATGTAAAAACCGCTACACTTGAACTGAATTACAAAACAGAACAGAGTCACACGTTTAGAAAACACACTATGGCTGCTTAAAGGGAAAGGTGAGGTGGGGTGATGCATAAAACAAGGGTTTCAAATTAGCTCAGATACCGTTCCGTAAACCCAATATGAAATAGACAAGACCTACTCCTTGCTCAGTGAACTGGACTCAACACCCCGTATTCACCGCACAAGAATATATCTGACTAGTAAGAATCTTAAAACCTATGTATTGATATCTCTCCGTAAGTGAGTCAAGTGGGTGTAAAGCGGCATAAACACAGCAGTGAAAAGCAGCTAAACCCCATTATAAAAATCAACTACTTTTAAAAACCCGTGAAACAAAGACAGTGAAAGAGAGAGAAATTCTTACAAATTTCGTTCAGGGGCTGTGATACCACCTGGATTGATCATATCTAGACCCACAGCTGATTGAGACATAAGGGTGTACACTCTTGCGACTTAGAGGTTTGGTGAGGTTGGGTGAGCAAACACAGACCCTTTAAAGTAATACTGCGGGGTACCCATCCCATGGGTCCCAAGTCTCCAGGTTCAAGGGCATCTTCCTACATCGAAAACATGCATGAGAAACCCAGAAGATGGTACACCGTGTGATCGGGAAAGGTTTCCAAAACGCACCTCATTTCTCATCTCCTTGTGCTCGGGTTCGCCATTCCAACCGCTATACTAGCAATCTCCCTCCTTGGAGAATCAGCACCTTTCACCTCCTGTTCCGTACAGGTAGCCATTTGTCCTGAGGATGAACGGGAAGAGGGGGAACCAATGAGAGACTAGCTCTAGGTGTTGGGAAAGGCACAGGTCACTCTATTTTCCCATCAGGAAGAAGAATTAACCACAGGCTCAGCCTGCCCCCCCGGAACCAGAATAGGGCCTGAAGCAATCCTGCGCTTTTGCGGCCTGCTCCCAAAAAAGCGAGTTGAAAAATGGAGCTCAGGGGCACTGCAATTCACAAACCTGCAGAGTTATCAGTGATAACTCTCGTCCACAAATATATTGAGGGAAGGCAACGAAGAGGATGTGAAAGCAAGGCAGAATTGCAGGAAACTGATTTCAGGAGGTAGATTCGAATCGCTTTTAAAGCACAGGAAAAGCGGCAAAACCTCGACAATGATGCTCTTGGCCAAAAAGGGCGTATGCGTTTTTTCCTGAATATATTCAGGAAAAAACGCATACGCCCTTTTTGGCCAACCAAGCAACCTGGAAAGGCAAAAAGGCGCTACAAAGAAGTCTCGCTTCCCATCGTCAAAAGGGCCGTGCTGAATAAAGTGTCAAAACCAGAAAGGCAGGACAGCCATGGAGAAACGGGAGCCTTGCTACGCTGATGGGCTGGATGTAAATTGCCAACAGCCACTCTGGAGAAGTGTTCGGTGTGTCCTGAAACATCTAAAGAACTCAGCTTACAGAGCATAGGGCACTTCCACTCATGGGCGTATAAATTGGGAAAACTGAAAATCAGCAAGACACAGGCACCCCAAAGTTTAGGGTTGCTCTGTTGACAAGAACCTCCACATCGATACACCTTAAATATCCCAGGAAAGAGAAAAATGGATAAAGACGTTGTGGTCCTTATGTACAATGGCATATCACTCAGCCATGAAATCAACGTCATAAGGCTAGTAGCAGCATGATGAGTGGATTTAGGGACGACGATTCTAAGTGAAATAAGTCACACAGAAAGAGACACCTATGATAAGATATCACTTATAGAGGGAATGCAAAAACCGCTACACTTGAACTGAATTACAAAACAGAACAGAGTCACACGTTTAGAAAACACACTATGGCTGCTTAACGGGAAAGGTGAGGTGGGGTGATGCATAAAACAAGGGTTTCAAATTAGCTCAGATACCGTTCCGTAAACCCAATATGAAATAGACAAGACCTACTCCTTGCTCAGTGAACTGGACTCAACACCCCGTATTCACCGCACAAGAATATATCTGACTAGTAAGAATCTTAAAACCTATGTATTGATATCTCTCCGTAAGTGAGTCAAGTGGGTGTAAAGCGGCATAAACACAGCAGTGAAAAGCAGCTAAACCCCATTATAAAAATCAACTACTTTTAAAAACCCGTGAAACAAAGACAGTGAAAGAGAGAGAAATTCTTACAAATTTCGTTCAGGGGCTGTGATACCACCTGGATTGATCATATCTAGACCCACAGCTGATTGAGACATAAGGGTGTACACTCTTGCGACTTAGAGGTTTGGTGAGGTTGGGTGAGCAAACACAGACCCTTTAAAGTAATACTGCGGGGTACCCATCCCATGGGTCCCAAGTCTCCAGGTTCAAGGGCATCTTCCTACATCGAAAACATGCATGAGAAACCCAGAAGATGGTACACCGTGTGATCGGGAAAGGTTTCCAAAACGCACCTCATTTCTCATCTCCTTGTGCTCGGGTTCGCCATTCCAACCGCTATACTAGCAATCTCCCTCCTTGGAGAATCAGCACCTTTCACCTCCTGTTCCGTACAGGTAGCCATTTGTCCTGAGGATGAACGGGAAGAGGGGGAACCAATGAGAGACTAGCTCTAGGTGTTGGGAAAGGCACAGGTCACTCTATTTTCCCATCAGGAAGAAGAATTAACCACAGGCTCAGCCTGCCCCCCCGGAACCAGAATAGGGCCTGAAGCAATCCTGCGCTTTTGCGGCCTGCTCCCAAAAAAGCGAGTTGAAAAATGGAGCTCAGGGGCACTGCAATTCACAAACCTGCAGAGTTATCAATGATAACTCTCGTCCACAAATATATTGAGGGAAGGCAACGAAGAGGATTTGAAAGCAAGGCAGAATTGCAGGAAACTGATTTCAGGAGGTAGATTCGAATCGCTTTTAAAGCACAGGAAAAGCGGCAAAACCTCGACAATGATGCTCTTGGCCAAAAAGGGCGTATGCGTTTTTTCCTGAATATATTCAGGAAAAAACGCATACGCCCTTTTTGGCCAACCAAGCAACCTGGAAAGGCAAAAAGGCGCTACAAAGAAGTCTCGCTTCCCATCGTCAAAAGGGCCGTGCTGAATAAAGTGTCAAAACCAGAAAGGCAGGACAGCCATGGAGAAACGGGAGCCTTGCTACGCTGATGGGCTGGATGTAAATTGCCAACAGCCACTCTGGAGAAGTGTTCGGTGTGTCCTGAAACATCTAAAGAACTCAGCTTACAGAGCATAGGGCACTTCCACTCATGGGCGTATAAATTGGGAAAACTGAAAATCAGCAAGACACAGGCACCCCAAAGTTTAGGGTTGCTCTGTTGACAAGAACCTCCACATCGATACACCTTAAATATCCCAGGAAAGAGAAAAATGGATAAAGACGTTGTGGTCCTTATGTACAATGGCATATCACTCAGCCATGAAATCAACGTCATAAGGCTAGTAGCAGCATGATGAGTGGATTTAGGGACGACGATTCTAAGTGAAATAAGTCACACAGAAAGAGACACCTATGATAAGATATCACTTATAGAGGGAATGCAAAAACCGCTACACTTGAACTGAATTACAAAACAGAACAGAGTCACACGTTTAGAAAACACACTATGGCTGCTTAACGGGAAAGGTGAGGTGGGGTGATGCATAAAACAAGGGTTTCAAATTAGCTCAGATACCGTTCCGTAAACCCAATATGAAATAGACAAGACCTACTCCTTGCTCAGTGAACTGGACTCAACACCCCGTATTCACCGCACAAGAATATATCTGACTAGTAAGAATCTTAAAACCTATGTATTGATATCTCTCCGTAAGTGAGTCAAGTGGGTGTAAAGCGGCATAAACACAGCAGTGAAAAGCAGCTAAACCCCATTATAAAAATCAACTACTTTTAAAAACCCGTGAAACAAAGACAGTGAAAGAGAGAGAAATTCTTACAAATTTCGTTCAGGGGCTGTGATACCACCTGGATTGATCATATCTAGACCGACAGCTGATTGAGACATAAGGGTGTACACTCTTGCGACTTAGAGGTTTGGTGAGGTTGGGTGAGCAAACACAGACCCTTTAAAGTAATACTGCGGGGTACCCATCCCATGGGTCCCAAGTCTCCAGGTTCAAGGGCATCTTCCTACATCGAAAACATGCATGAGAAACCCAGAAGATGGTACACCGTGTGATCGGGAAAGGTTTCCAAAACGCACCTCATTTCTCATCTCCTTGTGCTCGGGTTCGCCATTCCAACCGCTATACTAGCAATCTCCCTCCTTGGAGAATCAGCACCTTTCACCTCCTGTTCCGTACAGGTAGCCATTTGTCCTGAGGATGAACGGGAAGAGGGGGAACCAATGAGAGACTAGCTCTAGGTGTTGGGAAAGGCACAGGTCACTCTATTTTCCCATCAGGAAGAAGAATTAACCACAGGCTCAGCCTGCCCCCCCGGAACCAGAATAGGGCCTGAAGCAATCCTGCGCTTTTGCGGCCTGCTCCCAAAAAAGCGAGTTGAAAAATGGAGCTCAGGGGCACTGCAATTCACAAACCTGCAGAGTTATCAGGGATAACTCTCGTCCACAAATATATTGAGGGAAGGCAACGAAGAGGATGTGAAAGCAAGGCAGAATTGCAGGAAACTGATTTCAGGAGGTAGATTCGAATCGCTTTTAAAGCACAGGAAAAGCGGCAAAACCTCGACAATGATGCTCTTGGCCAAAAAGGGCGTATGCGTTTTTTCCTGAATATATTCAGGAAAAAACGCATACGCCCTTTTTGGCCAACCAAGCAACCTGGAAAGGCAAAAAGGCGCTACAAAGAAGTCTCGCTTCCCATCGTCAAAAGGGCCGTGCTGAATAAAGTGTCAAAACCAGAAAGGCAGGACAGCCATGGAGAAACGGGAGCCTTGCTACGCTGATGGGCTGGATGTAAATTGCCAACAGCCACTCTGGAGAAGTGTTCGGTGTGTCCTGAAACATCTAAAGAACTCAGCTTACAGAGCATAGGGCACTTCCACTCATGGGCGTATAAATTGGGAAAACTGAAAATCAGCAAGACACAGGCACCCCAAAGTTTAGGGTTGCTCTGTTGAGAAGAACCTCCACATCGATACACCTTAAATATCCCAGGAAAGAGAAAAATGGATAAAGACGTTGTGGTCCTTATGTACAATGGCATATCACTCAGCCATGAAATCAACGTCATAAGGCTAGTAGCAGCATGATGAGTGGATTTAGGGACGACGATTCTAAGTGAAATAAGTCACACAGAAAGAGACACCTATGATAAGATATCACTTATAGAGGGAATGCAAAAACCGCTACACTTGAACTGAATTACAAAACAGAACAGAGTCACACGTTTAGAAAACACACTATGGCTGCTTAACGGGAAAGGTGAGGTGGGGTGATGCATAAAACAAGGGTTTCAAATTAGCTCAGATACCGTTCCGTAAACCCAATATGAAATAGACAAGACCTACTCCTTGCTCAGTGAACTGGACTCAACACCCCGTATTCACCGCACAAGAATATATCTGACTAGTAAGAATCTTAAAACCTATGTATTGATATCTCTCCGTAAGTGAGTCAAGTGGGTGTAAAGCGGCATAAACACAGCAGTGAAAAGCAGCTAAACCCCATTATAAAAATCAACTACTTTTAAAAACCCGTGAAACAAAGACAGTGAAAGAGAGAGAAATTCTTACAAATTTCGTTCAGGGGCTGTGATACCACCTGGATTGATCATATCTAGACCGACAGCTGATTGAGACATAAGGGTGTACACTCTTGCGACTTAGAGGTTTGGTGAGGTTGGGTGAGCAAACACAGACCCTTTAAAGTAATACTGCGGGGTACCCATCCCATGGGTCCCAAGTCTCCAGGTTCAAGGGCATCTTCCTACATCGAAAACATGCATGAGAAACCCAGAAGATGGTACACCGTGTGATCGGGAAAGGTTTCCAAAACGCACCTCATTTCTCATCTCCTTGTGCTCGGGTTCGCCATTCCAACCGCTATACTAGCAATCTCCCTCCTTGGAGAATCAGCACCTTTCACCTCCTGTTCCGTACAGGTAGCCATTTGTCCTGAGGATGAACGGGAAGAGGGGGAACCAATGAGAGACTAGCTCTAGGTGTTGGGAAAGGCACAGGTCACTCTATTTTCCCATCAGGAAGAAGAATTAACCACAGGCTCAGCCTGCCCCCCCGGAACCAGAATAGGGCCTGAAGCAATCCTGCGCTTTTGCGGCCTGCTCCCAAAAAAGCGAGTTGAAAAATGGAGCTCAGGGGCACTGCAATTCACAAACCTGCAGAGTTATCAGTGATAACTCTCGTCCACAAATATATTGAGGGAAGGCAACGAGGAGGATGTGAAAGCAAGGCAGAATTGCAGGAAACTGATTTCAGGAGGTAGATTCGAATCGCTTTTAAAGCACAGGAAAAGCGGCAAAACCTCGACAATGATGCTCTTGGCCAAAAAGGGCGTATGCGTTTTTTCCTGAATATATTCAGGAAAAAACGCATACGCCCTTTTTGGCCAACCAAGCAACCTGGAAAGGCAAAAAGGGGCTACAAAGAAGTCTCGCTTCCCATCGTCAAAAGGGCCGTGCTGAATAAAGTGTCAAAACCAGAAAGGCAGGACAGCCATGGAGAAACGGGAGCCTTGCTACGCTGATGGGCTGGATGTAAATTGCCAACAGCCACTCTGGAGAAGTGTTCGGTGTGTCCTGAAACATCTAAAGAACTCAGCTTACAGAGCATAGGGCACTTCCACTCATGGGCGTATAAATTGGGAAAACTGAAAATCAGCAAGACACAGGCACCCCAAAGTTTAGGGTTGCTCTGTTGACAAGAACCTCCACATCGATACACCTTAAATATCCCAGGAAAGAGAAAAATGGATAAAGACGTTGTGGTCCTTAAGTACAATGGCATATCACTCAGCCATGAAATCAACGTCATAAGGCTAGTAGCAGCATGATGAGTGGATTTAGGGACGACGATTCTAAGTGAAATAAGTCACACAGAAAGAGACACCTATGATAAGATATCACTTATAGAGGGAATGTAAAAACCGCTACACTTGAACTGAATTACAAAACAGAACAGAGTCACACGTTTAGAAAACACACTATGGCTGCTTAACGGGAAAGGTGAGGTGGGGTGATGCATAAAACAAGGGTTTCAAATTAGCTCAGATACCGTTCCGTAAACCCAATATGAAATAGACAAGACCTACTCCTTGCTCAGTGAACTGGACTCAACACCCCGTATTCACCGCACAAGAATATATCTGACTAGTAAGAATCTTAAAACCTATGTATTGATATCTCTCCGTAAGTGAGTCAAGTGGGTGTAAAGCGGCATAAACACAGCAGTGAAAAGCAGCTAAACCCCATTATAAAAATCAACTACTTTTAAAAACCCGTGAAACAAAGACAGTGAAAGAGAGAGAAATTCTTACAAATTTCGTTCAGGGGCTGTGATACCACCTGGATTGATCATATCTAGACCCACAGCTGATTGAGACATAAGGGTGTACACTCTTGCGACTTAGAGGTTTGGTGAGGTTGGGTGAGCAAACACAGACCCTTTAAAGTAATACTGCGGGGTACCCATCCCATGGGTCCCAAGTCTCCAGGTTCAAGGGCATCTTCCTACATCGAAAACATGCATGAGAAACCCAGAAGATGGTACACCGTGTGATCGGGAAAGGTTTCCAAAACGCACCTCATTTCTCACCTCCTTGTGCTCGGGTTCGCCATTCCAACCGCTATACTAGCAATCTCCCTCCTTGGAGAATCAGCACCTTTCACCTCCTGTTCCGTACAGGTAGCCATTTGTCCTGAGGATGAACGGGAAGAGGGGGAACCAATGAGAGACTAGCTCTAGGTGTTGGGAAAGGCACAGGTCACTCTATTTTCCCATCAGGAAGAAGAATTAACCACAGGCTCAGCCTGCCCCCCCGGAACCAGAATAGGGCCTGAAGCAATCCTGCGCTTTTGCGGCCTGCTCCCAAAAAAGCGAGTTGAAAAATGGAGCTCAGGGGCACTGCAATTCACAAACCTGCAGAGTTATCAGTGATAACTCTCGTCCACAAATATATTGAGGGAAGGCAACGAAGAGGATTTGAAAGCAAGGCAGAATTGCAGGAAACTGATTTCAGGAGGTAGATTCGAATCGCTTTTAAAGCACAGGAAAAGCGGCAAAACCTCGACAATGATGCTCTTGGCCAAAAAGGGCGTATGCGTTTTTTCCTGAATATATTCAGGAAAAAACGCATACGCCCTTTTTGGCCAACCAAGCAACCTGGAAAGGCAAATCGGCGCTACAAAGAAGTCTCGCTTCCCATCGGTCAAAAGGGCCGTGCTGAATAAAGTGTCCAAACCAGAAAGGCAGGACAGCCATGGAGAAACGGGAGCCTTGCTACGCTGATGGGCTGGATGTAAATTGCCAACAGCCACTCTGGAGAAGTGTTCGGTGTGTCCTGAAACATCTAAAAAACTCAGCTTACAGAGCATAGGGCACTTCCACTCATGGGCGTATAAATTGGGAAAACTGAAAATCAGCAAGACACAGGCACCCCAAAGTTTAGGGTTGCTCTGTTGACAAGAACCTCCACATCGATACACCTTAAATATCCCAGGAAAGAGAAAAATGGATAAAGACGTTGTGGTCCTTATGTACAATGGCATATCACTCAGCCATGAAATCAACGTCATAAGGCTAGTAGCAGCATGATGAGTGGATTTAGGGACGACGATTCTAAGTGAAATAAGTCACACAGAAAGAGACACCTATGATAAGATATCACTTATAGAGGGAATGTAAAAACCGCTACACTTGAACTGAATTACAAAACAGAACAGAGTCACACGTTTAGAAAACACACTATGGCTGCTTAACGGGAAAGGTGAGGTGGGGTGATGCATAAAACAAGGGTTTCAAATTAGCTCAGATACCGTTCCGTAAACCCAATATGAAATAGACAAGACCTACTCCTTGCTCAGTGAACTGGACTCAACACCCCGTATTCACCGCACAAGAATATATCTGACTAGTAAGAATCTTAAAACCTATGTATTGATATCTCTCCGTAAGTGAGTCAAGTGGGTGTAAAGCGGCATAAACACAGCAGTGAAAAGCAGCTAAACCCCATTATAAAAATCAACTACTTTTAAAAACCCGTGAAACAAAGACAGTGAAAGAGAGAGAAATTCTTACAAATTTCGTTCAGGGGCTGTGATACCACCTGGATTGATCATATCTAGACCCACAGCTGATTGAGACATAAGGGTGTACACTCTTGCGACGTAGAGGTTTGGTGAGGTTGGGTGAGCAAACACAGACCCTTTAAAGTAATACTGCGGGGTACCCATCCCATGGGTCCCAAGTCTCCAGGTTCAAGGGCATCTTCCTACATCGAAAACATGCATGAGAAACCCAGAAGATGGTACACCGTGTGATCGGGAAAGGTTTCCAAAACGCACCTCATTTCTCATCTCCTTGTGCTCGGGTTCGCCATTCCAACCGCTATACTAGCAATCTCCCTCCTTGGAGAATCAGCACCTTTCACCTCCTGTTCCGTACAGGTAGCCATTTGTCCTGAGGATGAACGGGAAGAGGCGGAACCAATGAGAGACTAGCTCTAGGTGTTGGGAAAGGCACAGGTCACTCTATTTTCCCATCAGGAAGAAGAATTAACCACAGGCTCAGCCTGCCCCCCCGGAACCAGAATAGGGCTTCAAGCAATCCTGCGCTTTTGCGGCCTGCTCCCAAAAAAGCGAGTTGAAAAATGGAGCTCAGGGGCACTGCAATTCACAAACCTGCAGAGTTATCAGTGATAACTCTCGTCCACAAATATATTGAGGGAAGGCAACGAAGAGGATTTGAAAGCAAGGCAGAATTGCAGGAAACTGATTTCAGGAGGTAGATTCGAATCGCTTTTAAAGCACAGGAAAAGCGGCAAAACCTCGACAATGATGCTCTTGGCCAAAAAGGGCGTATGCGTTTTTTCCTGAATATATTCAGGAAAAAACGCATACGCCCTTTTTGGCCAACCAAGCAACCTGGAAAGGCAAAAAGGCGCTACAAAGAAGTCTCGCTTCCCATCGTCAAAAGGGCCGTGCTGAATAAAGTGTCAAAACCAGAAAGGCAGGACAGCCATGGAGAAACGGGAGCCTTGCTACGCTGATGGGCTGGATGTAAATTGCCAACAGCCACTCTGGAGAAGTGTTCGGTGTGTCCTGAAACATCTAAAAAACTCAGCTTACAGAGCATAGGGCACTTCCACTCATGGGCGTATAAATTGGGAAAACTGAAAATCAGCAAGACACAGGCACCCCAAAGTTTAGGGTTGCTCTGTTGACAAGAACCTCCACATCGATACACCTTAAATATCCCAGGAAAGAGAAAAATGGATAAAGACGTTGTGGTCCTTATGTACAATGGCATATCACTCAGCCATGAAATCAACGTCATAAGGCTAGTAGCAGCATGATGAGTGGATTTAGGGACGACGATTCTAAGTGAAATAAGTCACACAGAAAGAGACACCAATGATAAGATATCACTTATAGAGGGAATGTAACAACCGCTACACTTGAACTGAATTACAAAACAGAACAGAGTCACACGTTTAGAAAACACACTATGGCTGCTTAAAGGGAAAGGTGAGGTTGGGTGATGCATAAAACAAGGGTTTCAAATTACCTCAGATACCGTTCCGTAAACCCAATATGAAATAGACAAGACCTACTCCTTGCTCAGTGAACTGGACTCAACACCCCGTATTCACCGCACAAGAATATATCTGACTAGTAATAATCTTAAAACCTATGTATTGATATCTCTCCGTAAGTGAGTCAAGTGGGTGTAAAGCGGCATAAACACAGCAGTGAAAAGCAGCTAAACCCCATTATAAAAATCAACTACTTTTAAAAACCCGTGAAACAAAGACAGTGAAAGAGAGAGAAATTCTTACAAATTTCGTTCAGGGGCTGTGATACCACCTGGATTGATCATATCTAGACCCACAGCTGATTGAGACATAAGGGTGTACACTCTTGCGACTTAGAGGTTTGGTGAGGTTGGGTGAGCAAACACAGACCCTTTAAAGTAATACTGCGGGGTACCCATCCCATGGGTCCCAAGTCTCCAGGTTCAAGGGCATCTTCCTACATCGAAAACATGCATGAGAAACCCAGAAGATGGTACACCGTGTGATCGGGAAAGGTTTCCAAAACGCACCTCATTTCTCATCTCCTTGTGCTCGGGTTCGCCATTCCAACCGCTATACTAGCAATCTCCCTCCTTGGAGAATCAGCACCTTTCACCTCCTGTTCCGTACAGGTAGCCATTTGTCCTGAGGATGAACGGGAAGAGGGGGAACCAATGAGAGACTAGCTCTAGGTGTTGGGAAAGGCACAGGTCACTCTATTTTCCCATCAGGAAGAAGAATTAACCACAGGCTCAGCCTGCCCCCCCGGAACCAGAATAGGGCCTGAAGCAATCCTGCGCTTTTGCGGCCTGCTCCCAAAAAAGCGAGTTGAAAAATGGAGCTCAGGGGCACTGCAATTCACAAACCTGCAGAGTTATCAGTGATAACTCTCGTCCACAAATATATTGAGGGAAGGCAACGAAGAGGATTTGAAAGCAAGGCAGAATTGCAGGAAACTGATTTCAGGAGGTAGATTCGAATCGCTTTTAAAGCACAGGAAAAGCGGCAAAACCTCGACAATGATGCTCTTGGCCAAAAAGGGCGTATGCGTTTTTTCCTGAATATATTCAGGAAAAAACGCATACGCCCTTTTTGGCCAACCAAGCAACCTGGAAAGGCAAATCGGCGCTACAAAGAAGTCTCGCTTCCCATCGGTCAAAAGGGCCGTGCTGAATAAAGTGTCCAAACCAGAAAGGCAGGACAGCCATGGAGAAACGGGAGCCTTGCTACGCTGATGGGCTGGATGTAAATTGCCAACAGCCACTCTGGAGAAGTGTTCGGTGTGTCCTGAAACATCTAAAAAACTCAGCTTACAGAGCATAGGGCACTTCCACTCATGGGCGTATAAATTGGGAAAACTGAAAATCAGCAAGACACAGGCACCCCAAAGTTTAGGGTTGCTCTGTTGACAAGAACCTCCACATCGATACACCTTAAATATCCCAGGAAAGAGAAAAATGGATAAAGACGTTGTGGTCCTTATGTACAATGGCATATCACTCAGCCATGAAATCAACGTCATAAGGCTAGTAGCAGCATGATGAGTGGATTTAGGGACGACGATTCTAAGTGAAATAAGTCACACAGAAAGAGACACCTATGATAAGATATCACTTATAGAGGGAATGTAAAAACCGCTACACTTGAACTGAATTACAAAACAGAACAGAGTCACACGTTTAGAAAACACACTATGGCTGCTTAACGGGAAAGGTGAGGTGGGGTGATGCATAAAACAAGGGTTTCAAATTAGCTCAGATACCGTTCCGTAAACCCAATATGAAATAGACAAGACCTACTCCTTGCTCAGTGAACTGGACTCAACACCCCGTATTCACCGCACAAGAATATATCTGACTAGTAAGAATCTTAAAACCTATGTATTGATATCTCTCCGTAAGTGAGTCAAGTGGGTGTAAAGCGGCATAAACACAGCAGTGAAAAGCAGCTAAACCCCATTATAAAAATCAACTACTTTTAAAAACCCGTGAAACAAAGACAGTGAAAGAGAGAGAAATTCTTACAAATTTCGTTCAGGGGCTGTGATACCACCTGGATTGATCATATCTAGACCCACAGCTGATTGAGACATAAGGGTGTACACTCTTGCGACTTAGAGGTTTGGTGAGGTTGGGTGAGCAAACACAGACCCTTTAAAGTAATACTGCGGGGTACCCATCCCATGGGTCCCAAGTCTCCAGGTTCAAGGGCATCTTCCTACATCGAAAACATGCATGAGAAACCCAGAAGATGGTACACCGTGTGATCGGGAAAGGTTTCCAAAACGCACCTCATTTCTCATCTCCTTGTGCTCGGGTTCGCCATTCCAACCGCTATACTAGCAATCTCCCTCCTTGGAGAATCAGCACCTTTCACCTCCTGTTCCGTACAGGTAGCCATTTGTCCTGAGGATGAACGGGAAGAGGGGGAACCAATGAGAGACTAGCTCTAGGTGTTGGGAAAGGCACAGGTCACTCTATTTTCCCATCAGGAAGAAGAATTAACCACAGGCTCAGCCTGCCCCCCCGGAACCAGAATAGGGCCTGAAGCAATCCTGCGCTTTTGCGGCCTGCTCCCAAAAAAGCGAGTTGAAAAATGGAGCTCAGGGGCACTGCAATTCACAAACCTGCAGAGTTATCAGTGATAACTCTCGTCCACAAATATATTGAGGGAAGGCAACGAAGAGGATGTGAAAGCAAGGCAGAATTGCAGGAAACTGATTTCAGGAGGTAGATTCGAATCGCTTTTAAAGCACAGGAAAAGCGGCAAAACCTCGACAATGATGCTCTTGGCCAAAAAGGGCGTATGCGTTTTTTCCTGAATATATTCAGGAAAAAACGCATACGCCCTTTTTGGCCAACCAAGCAACCTGGAAAGGCAAAAAGGCGCTACAAAGAAGTCTCGCTTCCCATCGTCAAAAGGGCCGTGCTGAATAAAGTGTCAAAACCAGAAAGGCAGGACAGCCATGGAGAAACGGGAGCCTTGCTACGCTGATGGGCTGGATGTAAATTGCCAACAGCCACTCTGGAGAAGTGTTCGGTGTGTCCTGAAACATCTAAAGAACTCAGCTTACAGAGCATAGGGCACTTCCACTCATGGGCGTATAAATTGGGAAAACTGAAAATCAGCAAGACACAGGCACCCCAAAGTTTAGGGTTGCTCTGTTGACAAGAACCTCCACATCGATACACCTTAAATATCCCAGGAAAGAGAAAAATGGATAAAGACGTTGTGGTCCTTATGTACAATGGCATATCACTCAGCCATGAAATCAACGTCATAAGGCTAGTAGCAGCATGATGAGTGGATTTAGGGACGACGATTCTAAGTGAAATAAGTCACACAGAAAGAGACACCTATGATAAGATATCACTTATAGAGGGAATGCAAAAACCGCTACACTTGAACTGAATTACAAAACAGAACAGAGTCACACGTTTAGAAAACACACTATGGCTGCTTAACGGGAAAGGTGAGGTGGGGTGATGCATAAAACAAGGGTTTCAAATTAGCTCAGATACCGTTCCGTAAACCCAATATGAAATAGACAAGACCTACTCCTTGCTCAGTGAACTGGACTCAACACCCCGTATTCACCGCACAAGAATATATCTGACTAGTAAGAATCTTAAAACCTATGTATTGATATCTCTCCGTAAGTGAGTCAAGTGGGTGTAAAGCGGCATAAACACAGCAGTGAAAAGCAGCTAAACCCCATTATAAAAATCAACTACTTTTAAAAACCCGTGAAACAAAGACAGTGAAAGAGAGAGAAATTCTTACAAATTTCGTTCAGGGGCTGTGATACCACCTGGATTGATCATATCTAGACCCACAGCTGATTGAGACATAAGGGTGTACACTCTTGCGACTTAGAGGTTTGGTGAGGTTGGGTGAGCAAACACAGACCCTTTAAAGTAATACTGCGGGGTACCCATCCCATGGGTCCCAAGTCTCCAGGTTCAAGGGCATCTTCCTACATCGAAAACATGCATGAGAAACCCAGAAGATGGTACACCGTGTGATCGGGAAAGGTTTCCAAAACGCACCTCATTTCTCATCTCCTTGTGCTCGGGTTCGCCATTCCAACCGCTATACTAGCAATCTCCCTCCTTGGAGAATCAGCACCTTTCACCTCCTGTTCCGTACAGGTAGCCATTTGTCCTGAGGATGAACGGGAAGAGGGGGAACCAATGAGAGACTAGCTCTAGGTGTTGGGAAAGGCACAGGTCACTCTATTTTCCCATCAGGAAGAAGAATTAACCACAGGCTCAGCCTGCCCCCCCGGAACCAGAATAGGGCCTGAAGCAATCCTGCGCTTTTGCGGCCTGCTCCCAAAAAAGCGAGTTGAAAAATGGAGCTCAGGGGCACTGCAATTCACAAACCTGCAGAGTTATCAATGATAACTCTCGTCCACAAATATATTGAGGGAAGGCAACGAAGAGGATTTGAAAGCAAGGCAGAATTGCAGGAAACTGATTTCAGGAGGTAGATTCGAATCGCTTTTAAAGCACAGGAAAAGCGGCAAAACCTCGACAATGATGCTCTTGGCCAAAAAGGGCGTATGCGTTTTTTCCTGAATATATTCAGGAAAAAACGCATACGCCCTTTTTGGCCAACCAAGCAACCTGGAAAGGCAAAAAGGCGCTACAAAGAAGTCTCGCTTCCCATCGTCAAAAGGGCCGTGCTGAATAAAGTGTCAAAACCAGAAAGGCAGGACAGCCATGGAGAAACGGGAGCCTTGCTACGCTGATGGGCTGGATGTAAATTGCCAACAGCCACTCTGGAGAAGTGTTCGGTGTGTCCTGAAACATCTAAAGAACTCAGCTTACAGAGCATAGGGCACTTCCACTCATGGGCGTATAAATTGGGAAAACTGAAAATCAGCAAGACACAGGCACCCCAAAGTTTAGGGTTGCTCTGTTGACAAGAACCTCCACATCGATACACCTTAAATATCCCAGGAAAGAGAAAAATGGATAAAGACGTTGTGGTCCTTATGTACAATGGCATATCACTCAGCCATGAAATCAACGTCATAAGGCTAGTAGCAGCATGATGAGTGGATTTAGGGACGACGATTCTAAGTGAAATAAGTCACACAGAAAGAGACACCTATGATAAGATATCACTTATAGAGGGAATGCAAAAACCGCTACACTTGAACTGAATTACAAAACAGAACAGAGTCACACGTTTAGAAAACACACTATGGCTGCTTAACGGGAAAGGTGAGGTGGGGTGATGCATAAAACAAGGGTTTCAAATTAGCTCAGATACCGTTCCGTAAACCCAATATGAAATAGACAAGACCTACTCCTTGCTCAGTGAACTGGACTCAACACCCCGTATTCACCGCACAAGAATATATCTGACTAGTAAGAATCTTAAAACCTATGTATTGATATCTCTCCGTAAGTGAGTCAAGTGGGTGTAAAGCGGCATAAACACAGCAGTGAAAAGCAGCTAAACCCCATTATAAAAATCAACTACTTTTAAAAACCCGTGAAACAAAGACAGTGAAAGAGAGAGAAATTCTTACAAATTTCGTTCAGGGGCTGTGATACCACCTGGATTGATCATATCTAGACCGACAGCTGATTGAGACATAAGGGTGTACACTCTTGCGACTTAGAGGTTTGGTGAGGTTGGGTGAGCAAACACAGACCCTTTAAAGTAATACTGCGGGGTACCCATCCCATGGGTCCCAAGTCTCCAGGTTCAAGGGCATCTTCCTACATCGAAAACATGCATGAGAAACCCAGAAGATGGTACACCGTGTGATCGGGAAAGGTTTCCAAAACGCACCTCATTTCTCATCTCCTTGTGCTCGGGTTCGCCATTCCAACCGCTATACTAGCAATCTCCCTCCTTGGAGAATCAGCACCTTTCACCTCCTGTTCCGTACAGGTAGCCATTTGTCCTGAGGATGAACGGGAAGAGGGGGAACCAATGAGAGACTAGCTCTAGGTGTTGGGAAAGGCACAGGTCACTCTATTTTCCCATCAGGAAGAAGAATTAACCACAGGCTCAGCCTGCCCCCCCGGAACCAGAATAGGGCCTGAAGCAATCCTGCGCTTTTGCGGCCTGCTCCCAAAAAAGCGAGTTGAAAAATGGAGCTCAGGGGCACTGCAATTCACAAACCTGCAGAGTTATCAGGGATAACTCTCGTCCACAAATATATTGAGGGAAGGCAACGAAGAGGATGTGAAAGCAAGGCAGAATTGCAGGAAACTGATTTCAGGAGGTAGATTCGAATCGCTTTTAAAGCACAGGAAAAGCGGCAAAACCTCGACAATGATGCTCTTGGCCAAAAAGGGCGTATGCGTTTTTTCCTGAATATATTCAGGAAAAAACGCATACGCCCTTTTTGGCCAACCAAGCAACCTGGAAAGGCAAAAAGGCGCTACAAAGAAGTCTCGCTTCCCATCGTCAAAAGGGCCGTGCTGAATAAAGTGTCAAAACCAGAAAGGCAGGACAGCCATGGAGAAACGGGAGCCTTGCTACGCTGATGGGCTGGATGTAAATTGCCAACAGCCACTCTGGAGAAGTGTTCGGTGTGTCCTGAAACATCTAAAGAACTCAGCTTACAGAGCATAGGGCACTTCCACTCATGGGCGTATAAATTGGGAAAACTGAAAATCAGCAAGACACAGGCACCCCAAAGTTTAGGGTTGCTCTGTTGACAAGAACCTCCACATCGATACACCTTAAATATCCCAGGAAAGAGAAAAATGGATAAAGACGTTGTGGTCCTTATGTACAATGGCATATCACTCAGCCATGAAATCAACGTCATAAGGCTAGTAGCAGCATGATGAGTGGATTTAGGGACGACGATTCTAAGTGAAATAAGTCACACAGAAAGAGACACCTATGATAAGATATCACTTATAGAGGGAATGCAAAAACCGCTACACTTGAACTGAATTACAAAACAGAACAGAGTCACACGTTTAGAAAACACACTATGGCTGCTTAACGGGAAAGGTGAGGTGGGGTGATGCATAAAACAAGGGTTTCAAATTAGCTCAGATACCGTTCCGTAAACCCAATATGAAATAGACAAGACCTACTCCTTGCTCAGTGAACTGGACTCAACACCCCGTATTCACCGCACAAGAATATATCTGACTAGTAAGAATCTTAAAACCTATGTATTGATATCTCTCCGTAAGTGAGTCAAGTGGGTGTAAAGCGGCATAAACACAGCAGTGAAAAGCAGCTAAACCCCATTATAAAAATCAACTACTTTTAAAAACCCGTGAAACAAAGACAGTGAAAGAGAGAGAAATTCTTACAAATTTCGTTCAGGGGCTGTGATACCACCTGGATTGATCATATCTAGACCGACAGCTGATTGAGACATAAGGGTGTACACTCTTGCGACTTAGAGGTTTGGTGAGGTTGGGTGAGCAAACACAGACCCTTTAAAGTAATACTGCGGGGTACCCATCCCATGGGTCCCAAGTCTCCAGGTTCAAGGGCATCTTCCTACATCGAAAACATGCATGAGAAACCCAGAAGATGGTACACCGTGTGATCGGGAAAGGTTTCCAAAACGCACCTCATTTCTCATCTCCTTGTGCTCGGGTTCGCCATTCCAACCGCTATACTAGCAATCTCCCTCCTTGGAGAATCAGCACCTTTCACCTCCTGTTCCGTACAGGTAGCCATTTGTCCTGAGGATGAACGGGAAGAGGGGGAACCAATGAGAGACTAGCTCTAGGTGTTGGGAAAGGCACAGGTCACTCTATTTTCCCATCAGGAAGAAGAATTAACCACAGGCTCAGCCTGCCCCCCCGGAACCAGAATAGGGCCTGAAGCAATCCTGCGCTTTTGCGGCCTGCTCCCAAAAAAGCGAGTTGAAAAATGGAGCTCAGGGGCACTGCAATTCACAAACCTGCAGAGTTATCAGGGATAACTCTCGTCCACAAATATATTGAGGGAAGGCAACGAAGAGGATGTGAAAGCAAGGCAGAATTGCAGGAAACTGATTTCAGGAGGTAGATTCGAATCGCTTTTAAAGCACAGGAAAAGCGGCAAAACCTCGACAATGATGCTCTTGGCCAAAAAGGGCGTATGCGTTTTTTCCTGAATATATTCAGGAAAAAACGCATACGCCCTTTTTGGCCAACCAAGCAACCTGGAAAGGCAAAAAGGCGCTACAAAGAAGTCTCGCTTCCCATCGGTCAAAAGGGCCGTGCTGAATAAAGTGTCAAAACCAGAAAGGCAGGACAGCCATGGAGAAACGGGAGCCTTGCTACGCTGATGGGCTGGATGTAAATTGCCAACAGCCACTCTGGAGAAGTGTTCGGTGTGTCCTGAAACATCTAAAGAACTCAGCTTACAGAGCATAGGGCACTTCCACTCATGGGCGTATAAATTGGGAAAACTGAAAATCAGCAAGACACAGGCACCCCAAAGTTTAGGGTTGCTCTGTTGACAAGAACCTCCACATCGATACACCTTAAATATCCCAGGAAAGAGAAAAATGGATAAAGACGTTGTGGTCCTTATGTACAATGGCATATCACTCAGCCATGAAATCAACGTCATAAGGCTAGTAGCAGCATGATGAGTGGATTTAGGGACGACGATTCTAAGTGAAATAAGTCACACAGAAAGAGACACCTATGATAAGATATCACTTATAGAGGGAATGCAAAAACCGCTACACTTGAACTGAATTACAAAACAGAACAGAGTCACACGTTTAGAAAACACACTATGGCTGCTTAACGGGAAAGGTGAGGTGGGGTGATGCATAAAACAAGGGTTTCAAATTAGCTCAGATACCGTTCCGTAAACCCAATATGAAATAGACAAGACCTACTCCTTGCTCAGTGAACTGGACTCAACACCCCGTATTCACCGCACAAGAATATATCTGACTAGTAAGAATCTTAAAACCTATGTATTGATATCTCTCCGTAAGTGAGTCAAGTGGGTGTAAAGCGGCATAAACACAGCAGTGAAAAGCAGCTAAACCCCATTATAAAAATCAACTACTTTTAAAAACCCGTGAAACAAAGACAGTGAAAGAGAGAGAAATTCTTACAAATTTCGTTCAGGGGCTGTGATACCACCTGGATTGATCATATCTAGACCGACAGCTGATTGAGACATAAGGGTGTACACTCTTGCGACTTAGAGGTTTGGTGAGGTTGGGTGAGCAAACACAGACCCTTTAAAGTAATACTGCGGGGTACCCATCCCATGGGTCCCAAGTCTCCAGGTTCAAGGGCATCTTCCTACATCGAAAACATGCATGAGAAACCCAGAAGATGGTACACCGTGTGATCGGGAAAGGTTTCCAAAACGCACCTCATTTCTCATCTCCTTGTGCTCGGGTTCGCCATTCCAACCGCTATACTAGCAATCTCCCTCCTTGGAGAATCAGCACCTTTCACCTCCTGTTCCGTACAGGTAGCCATTTGTCCTGAGGATGAACGGGAAGAGGGGGAACCAATGAGAGACTAGCTCTAGGTGTTGGGAAAGGCACAGGTCACTCTATTTTCCCATCAGGAAGAAGAATTAACCACAGGCTCAGCCTGCCCCCCCGGAACCAGAATAGGGCCTGAAGCAATCCTGCGCTTTTGCGGCCTGCTCCCAAAAAAGCGAGTTGAAAAATGGAGCTCAGGGGCACTGCAATTCACAAACCTGCAGAGTTATCAGTGATAACTCTCGTCCACAAATATATTGAGGGAAGGCAACGAGGAGGATGTGAAAGCAAGGCAGAATTGCAGGAAACTGATTTCAGGAGGTAGATTCGAATCGCTTTTAAAGCACAGGAAAAGCGGCAAAACCTCGACAATGATGCTCTTGGCCAAAAAGGGCGTATGCGTTTTTTCCTGAATATATTCAGGAAAAAACGCATACGCCCTTTTTGGCCAACCAAGCAACCTGGAAAGGCAAAAAGGGGCTACAAAGAAGTCTCGCTTCCCATCGTCAAAAGGGCCGTGCTGAATAAAGTGTCAAAACCAGAAAGGCAGGACAGCCATGGAGAAACGGGAGCCTTGCTACGCTGATGGGCTGGATGTAAATTGCCAACAGCCACTCTGGAGAAGTGTTCGGTGTGTCCTGAAACATCTAAAGAACTCAGCTTACAGAGCATAGGGCACTTCCACTCATGGGCGTATAAATTGGGAAAACTGAAAATCAGCAAGACACAGGCACCCCAAAGTTTAGGGTTGCTCTGTTGACAAGAACCTCCACATCGATACACCTTAAATATCCCAGGAAAGAGAAAAATGGATAAAGACGTTGTGGTCCTTAAGTACAATGGCATATCACTCAGCCATGAAATCAACGTCATAAGGCTAGTAGCAGCATGATGAGTGGATTTAGGGACGACGATTCTAAGTGAAATAAGTCACACAGAAAGAGACACCTATGATAAGATATCACTTATAGAGGGAATGTAAAAACCGCTACACTTGAACTGAATTACAAAACAGAACAGAGTCACACGTTTAGAAAACACACTATGGCTGCTTAACGGGAAAGGTGAGGTGGGGTGATGCATAAAACAAGGGTTTCAAATTAGCTCAGATACCGTTCCGTAAACCCAATATGAAATAGACAAGACCTACTCCTTGCTCAGTGAACTGGACTCAACACCCCGTATTCACCGCACAAGAATATATCTGACTAGTAAGAATCTTAAAACCTATGTATTGATATCTCTCCGTAAGTGAGTCAAGTGGGTGTAAAGCGGCATAAACACAGCAGTGAAAAGCAGCTAAACCCCATTATAAAAATCAACTACTTTTAAAAACCCGTGAAACAAAGACAGTGAAAGAGAGAGAAATTCTTACAAATTTCGTTCAGGGGCTGTGATACCACCTGGATTGATCATATCTAGACCCACAGCTGATTGAGACATAAGGGTGTACACTCTTGCGACGTAGAGGTTTGGTGAGGTTGGGTGAGCAAACACAGACCCTTTAAAGTAATACTGCGGGGTACCCATCCCATGGGTCCCAAGTCTCCAGGTTCAAGGGCATCTTCCTACATCGAAAACATGCATGAGAAACCCAGAAGATGGTACACCGTGTGATCGGGAAAGGTTTCCAAAACGCACCTCATTTCTCACCTCCTTGTGCTCGGGTTCGCCATTCCAACCGCTATACTAGCAATCTCCCTCCTTGGAGAATCAGCACCTTTCACCTCCTGTTCCGTACAGGTAGCCATTTGTCCTGAGGATGAACGGGAAGAGGCGGAACCAATGAGAGACTAGCTCTAGGTGTTGGGAAAGGCACAGGTCACTCTATTTTCCCATCAGGAAGAAGAATTAACCACAGGCTCAGCCTGCCCCCCCGGAACCAGAATAGGGCCTGAAGCAATCCTGCGCTTTTGCGGCCTGCTCCCAAAAAAGCGAGTTGAAAAATGGAGCTCAGGGGCACTGCAATTCACAAACCTGCAGAGTTATCAGTGATAACTCTCGTCCACAAATATATTGAGGGAAGGCAACGAAGAGGATTTGAAAGCAAGGCAGAATTGCAGGAAACTGATTTCAGGAGGTAGATTCGAATCGCTTTTAAAGCACAGGAAAAGCGGCAAAACCTCGACAATGATGCTCTTGGCCAAAAAGGGCGTATGCGTTTTTTCCTGAATATATTCAGGAAAAAACGCATACGCCCTTTTTGGCCAACCAAGCAACCTGGAAAGGCAAATCGGCGCTACAAAGAAGTCTCGCTTCCCATCGGTCAAAAGGGCCGTGCTGAATAAAGTGTCAAAACCAGAAAGGCAGGACAGCCATGGAGAAACGGGAGCCTTGCTACGCTGATGGGCTGGATGTAAATTGCCAACAGCCACTCTGGAGAAGTGTTCGGTGTGTCCTGAAACATCTAAAAAACTCAGCTTACAGAGCATAGGGCACTTCCACTCATGGGCGTATAAATTGGGAAAACTGAAAATCAGCAAGACACAGGCACCCCAAAGTTTAGGGTTGCTCTGTTGACAAGAACCTCCACATCGATACACCTTAAATATCCCAGGAAAGAGAAAAATGGATAAAGACGTTGTGGTCCTTATGTACAATGGCATATCACTCAGCCATGAAATCAACGTCATAAGGCTAGTAGCAGCATGATGAGTGGATTTAGGGACGACGATTCTAAGTGAAATAAGTCACACAGAAAGAGACACCTATGATAAGATATCACTTATAGAGGGAATGTAAAAACCGCTACACTTGAACTGAATTACAAAACAGAACAGAGTCACACGTTTAGAAAACACACTATGGCTGCTTAACGGGAAAGGTGAGGTGGGGTGATGCATAAAACAAGGGTTTCAAATTAGCTCAGATACCGTTCCGTAAACCCAATATGAAATAGACAAGACCTACTCCTTGCTCAGTGAACTGGACTCAACACCCCGTATTCACCGCACAAGAATATATCTGACTAGTAAGAATCTTAAAACCTATGTATTGATATCTCTCCGTAAGTGAGTCAAGTGGGTGTAAAGCGGCATAAACACAGCAGTGAAAAGCAGCTAAACCCCATTATAAAAATCAACTACTTTTAAAAACCCGTGAAACAAAGACAGTGAAAGAGAGAGAAATTCTTACAAATTTCGTTCAGGGGCTGTGATACCACCTGGATTGATCATATCTAGACCCACAGCTGATTGAGACATAAGGGTGTACACTCTTGCGACGTAGAGGTTTGGTGAGGTTGGGTGAGCAAACACAGACCCTTTAAAGTAATACTGCGGGGTACCCATCCCATGGGTCCCAAGTCTCCAGGTTCAAGGGCATCTTCCTACATCGAAAACATGCATGAGAAACCCAGAAGATGGTACACCGTGTGATCGGGAAAGGTTTCCAAAACGCACCTCATTTCTCATCTCCTTGTGCTCGGGTTCGCCATTCCAACCGCTATACTAGCAATCTCCCTCCTTGGAGAATCAGCACCTTTCACCTCCTGTTCCGTACAGGTAGCCATTTGTCCTGAGGATGAACGGGAAGAGGCGGAACCAATGAGAGACTAGCTCTAGGTGTTGGGAAAGGCACAGGTCACTCTATTTTCCCATCAGGAAGAAGAATTAACCACAGGCTCAGCCTGCCCCCCCGGAACCAGAATAGGGCTTCAAGCAATCCTGCGCTTTTGCGGCCTGCTCCCAAAAAAGCGAGTTGAAAAATGGAGCTCAGGGGCACTGCAATTCACAAACCTGCAGAGTTATCAGTGATAACTCTCGTCCACAAATATATTGAGGGAAGGCAACGAAGAGGATTTGAAAGCAAGGCAGAATTGCAGGAAACTGATTTCAGGAGGTAGATTCGAATCGCTTTTAAAGCACAGGAAAAGCGGCAAAACCTCGACAATGATGCTCTTGGCCAAAAAGGGCGTATGCGTTTTTTCCTGAATATATTCAGGAAAAAACGCATACGCCCTTTTTGGCCAACCAAGCAACCTGGAAAGGCAAAAAGGCGCTACAAAGAAGTCTCGCTTCCCATCGTCAAAAGGGCCGTGCTGAATAAAGTGTCAAAACCAGAAAGGCAGGACAGCCATGGAGAAACGGGAGCCTTGCTACGCTGATGGGCTGGATGTAAATTGCCAACAGCCACTCTGGAGAAGTGTTCGGTGTGTCCTGAAACATCTAAAAAACTCAGCTTACAGAGCATAGGGCACTTCCACTCATGGGCGTATAAATTGGGAAAACTGAAAATCAGCAAGACACAGGCACCCCAAAGTTTAGGGTTGCTCTGTTGACAAGAACCTCCACATCGATACACCTTAAATATCCCAGGAAAGAGAAAAATGGATAAAGACGTTGTGGTCCTTATGTACAATGGCATATCACTCAGCCATGAAATCAACGTCATAAGGCTAGTAGCAGCATGATGAGTGGATTTAGGGACGACGATTCTAAGTGAAATAAGTCACACAGAAAGAGACACCAATGATAAGATATCACTTATAGAGGGAATGTAACAACCGCTACACTTGAACTGAATTACAAAACAGAACAGAGTCACACGTTTAGAAAACACACTATGGCTGCTTAAAGGGAAAGGTGAGGTTGGGTGATGCATAAAACAAGGGTTTCAAATTACCTCAGATACCGTTCCGTAAACCCAATATGAAATAGACAAGACCTACTCCTTGCTCAGTGAACTGGACTCAACACCCCGTATTCACCGCACAAGAATATATCTGACTAGTAATAATCTTAAAACCTATGTATTGATATCTCTCCGTAAGTGAGTCAAGTGGGTGTAAAGCGGCATAAACACAGCAGTGAAAAGCAGCTAAACCCCATTATAAAAATCAACTACTTTTAAAAACCCGTGAAACAAAGACAGTGAAAGAGAGAGAAATTCTTACAAATTTCGTTCAGGGGCTGTGATACCACCTGGATTGATCATATCTAGACCCACAGCTGATTGAGACATAAGGGTGTACACTCTTGCGACTTAGAGGTTTGGTGAGGTTGGGTGAGCAAACACAGACCCTTTAAAGTAATACTGCGGGGTACCCATCCCATGGGTCCCAAGTCTCCAGGTTCAAGGGCATCTTCCTACATCGAAAACATGCATGAGAAACCCAGAAGATGGTACACCGTGTGATCGGGAAAGGTTTCCAAAACGCACCTCATTTCTCATCTCCTTGTGCTCGGGTTCGCCATTCCAACCGCTATACTAGCAATCTCCCTCCTTGGAGAATCAGCACCTTTCACCTCCTGTTCCGTACAGGTAGCCATTTGTCCTGAGGATGAACGGGAAGAGGGGGAACCAATGAGAGACTAGCTCTAGGTGTTGGGAAAGGCACAGGTCACTCTATTTTCCCATCAGGAAGAAGAATTAACCACAGGCTCAGCCTGCCCCCCCGGAACCAGAATAGGGCCTGAAGCAATCCTGCGCTTTTGCGGCCTGCTCCCAAAAAAGCGAGTTGAAAAATGGAGCTCAGGGGCACTGCAATTCACAAACCTGCAGAGTTATCAGTGATAACTCTCGTCCACAAATATATTGAGGGAAGGCAACGAAGAGGATTTGAAAGCAAGGCAGAATTGCAGGAAACTGATTTCAGGAGGTAGATTCGAATCGCTTTTAAAGCACAGGAAAAGCGGCAAAACCTCGACAATGATGCTCTTGGCCAAAAAGGGCGTATGCGTTTTTTCCTGAATATATTCAGGAAAAAACGCATACGCCCTTTTTGGCCAACCAAGCAACCTGGAAAGGCAAATCGGCGCTACAAAGAAGTCTCGCTTCCCATCGGTCAAAAGGGCCGTGCTGAATAAAGTGTCCAAACCAGAAAGGCAGGACAGCCATGGAGAAACGGGAGCCTTGCTACGCTGATGGGCTGGATGTAAATTGCCAACAGCCACTCTGGAGAAGTGTTCGGTGTGTCCTGAAACATCTAAAAAACTCAGCTTACAGAGCATAGGGCACTTCCACTCATGGGCGTATAAATTGGGAAAACTGAAAATCAGCAAGACACAGGCACCCCAAAGTTTAGGGTTGCTCTGTTGACAAGAACCTCCACATCGATACACCTTAAATATCCCAGGAAAGAGAAAAATGGATAAAGACGTTGTGGTCCTTATGTACAATGGCATATCACTCAGCCATGAAATCAACGTCATAAGGCTAGTAGCAGCATGATGAGTGGATTTAGGGACGACGATTCTAAGTGAAATAAGTCACACAGAAAGAGACACCTATGATAAGATATCACTTATAGAGGGAATGTAAAAACCGCTACACTTGAACTGAATTACAAAACAGAACAGAGTCACACGTTTAGAAAACACACTATGGCTGCTTAACGGGAAAGGTGAGGTGGGGTGATGCATAAAACAAGGGTTTCAAATTAGCTCAGATACCGTTCCGTAAACCCAATATGAAATAGACAAGACCTACTCCTTGCTCAGTGAACTGGACTCAACACCCCGTATTCACCGCACAAGAATATATCTGACTAGTAAGAATCTTAAAACCTATGTATTGATATCTCTCCGTAAGTGAGTCAAGTGGGTGTAAAGCGGCATAAACACAGCAGTGAAAAGCAGCTAAACCCCATTATAAAAATCAACTACTTTTAAAAACCCGTGAAACAAAGACAGTGAAAGAGAGAGAAATTCTTACAAATTTCGTTCAGGGGCTGTGATACCACCTGGATTGATCATATCTAGACCCACAGCTGATTGAGACATAAGGGTGTACACTCTTGCGACTTAGAGGTTTGGTGAGGTTGGGTGAGCAAACACAGACCCTTTAAAGTAATACTGCGGGGTACCCATCCCATGGGTCCCAAGTCTCCAGGTTCAAGGGCATCTTCCTACATCGAAAACATGCATGAGAAACCCAGAAGATGGTACACCGTGTGATCGGGAAAGGTTTCCAAAACGCACCTCATTTCTCATCTCCTTGTGCTCGGGTTCGCCATTCCAACCGCTATACTAGCAATCTCCCTCCTTGGAGAATCAGCACCTTTCACCTCCTGTTCCGTACAGGTAGCCATTTGTCCTGAGGATGAACGGGAAGAGGGGGAACCAATGAGAGACTAGCTCTAGGTGTTGGGAAAGGCACAGGTCACTCTATTTTCCCATCAGGAAGAAGAATTAACCACAGGCTCAGCCTGCCCCCCCGGAACCAGAATAGGGCCTGAAGCAATCCTGCGCTTTTGCGGCCTGCTCCCAAAAAAGCGAGTTGAAAAATGGAGCTCAGGGGCACTGCAATTCACAAACCTGCAGAGTTATCAGTGATAACTCTCGTCCACAAATATATTGAGGGAAGGCAACGAAGAGGATTTGAAAGCAAGGCAGAATTGCAGGAAACTGATTTCAGGAGGTAGATTCGAATCGCTTTTAAAGCACAGGAAAAGCGGCAAAACCTCGACAATGATGCTCTTGGCCAAAAAGGGCGTATGCGTTTTTTCCTGAATATATTCAGGAAAAAACGCATACGCCCTTTTTGGCCAACCAAGCAACCTGGAAAGGCAAAAAGGGGCTACAAAGAAGTCTCGCTTCCCATCGGTCAAAAGGGCCGTGCTGAATAAAGTGTCAAAACCAGAAAGGCAGGACAGCCATGGAGAAACGGGAGCCTTGCTACGCTGATGGGCTGGATGTAAATTGCCAACAGCCACTCTGGAGAAGTGTTCGGTGTGTCCTGAAACATCTAAAAAACTCAGCTTACAGAGCATAGGGCACTTCCACTCATGGGCGTATAAATTGGGAAAACTGAAAATCAGCAAGACACAGGCACCCCAAAGTTTAGGGTTGCTCTGTTGACAAGAACCTCCACATCGATACACCTTAAATATCCCAGGAAAGAGAAAAATGGATAAAGACGTTGTGGTCCTTATGTACAATGGCATATCACTCAGCCATGAAATCAACGTCATAAGGCTAGTAGCAGCATGATGAGTGGATTTAGGGACGACGATTCTAAGTGAAATAAGTCACACAGAAAGAGACACCTATGATAAGATATCACTTATAGAGGGAATGTAAAAACCGCTACACTTGAACTGAATTACAAAACAGAACAGAGTCACACGTTTAGAAAACACACTATGGCTGCTTAACGGGAAAGGTGAGGTGGGGTGATGCATAAAACAAGGGTTTCAAATTAGCTCAGATACCGTTCCGTAAACCCAATATGAAATAGACAAGACCTACTCCTTGCTCAGTGAACTGGACTCAACACCCCGTATTCACCGCACAAGAATATATCTGACTAGTAAGAATCTTAAAACCTATGTATTGATATCTCTCCGTAAGTGAGTCAAGTGGGTGTAAAGCGGCATAAACACAGCAGTGAAAAGCAGCTAAACCCCATTATAAAAATCAACTACTTTTAAAAACCCGTGAAACAAAGACAGTGAAAGAGAGAGAAATTCTTACAAATTTCGTTCAGGGGCTGTGATACCACCTGGATTGATCATATCTAGACCCACAGCTAATTGAGACATAAGGGTGTACACTCTTGCGACGTAGAGGTTTGGTGAGGTTGGGTGAGCAAACACAGACCCTTTAAAGTAATACTGCGGGGTACCCATCCCATGGGTCCCAAGTCTCCAGGTTCAAGGGCATCTTCCTACATCGAAAACATGCATGAGAAACCCAGAAGATGGTACACCGTGTGATCGGGAAAGGTTTCCAAAACGCACCTCATTTCTCATCTCCTTGTGCTCGGGTTCGCCATTCCAACCGCTATACTAGCAATCTCCCTCCTTGGAGAATCAGCACCTTTCACCTCCTGTTCCGTACAGGTAGCCATTTGTCCTGAGGATGAACGGGAAGAGGGGGAACCAATGAGAGACTAGCTCTAGGTGTTGGGAAAGGCACAGGTCACTCTATTTTCCCATCAGGAAGAAGAATTAACCACAGGCTCAGCCTGCCCCCCCGGAACCAGAATAGGGCCTGAAGCAATCCTGCGCTTTTGCGGCCTGCTCCCAAAAAAGCGAGTTGAAAAATGGAGCTCAGGGGCACTGCAATTCACAAACCTGCAGAGTTATCAGTGATAACTCTCGTCCACAAATATATTGAGGGAAGGCAACGAAGAGGATGTGAAAGCAAGGCAGAATTGCAGGAAACTGATTTCAGGAGGTAGATTCGAATCGCTTTTAAAGCACAGGAAAAGCGGCAAAACCTCGACAATGATGCTCTTGGCCAAAAAGGGCGTATGCGTTTTTTCCTGAATATATTCAGGAAAAAACGCATACGCCCTTTTTGGCCAACCAAGCAACCTGGAAAGGCAAAAAGGGGCTACAAAGAAGTCTCGCTTCCCATCGGTCAAAAGGGCCGTGCTGAATAAAGTGTCAAAACCAGAAAGGCAGGACAGCCATGGAGAAACGGGAGCCTTGCTACGCTGATGGGCTGGATGTAAATTGCCAACAGCCACTCTGGAGAAGTGTTCGGTGTGTCCTGAAACATCTAAAAAACTCAGCTTACAGAGCATAGGGCACTTCCACTCATGGGCGTATAAATTGGGAAAACTGAAAATCAGCAAGACACAGGCACCCCAAAGTTTAGGGTTGCTCTGTTGACAAGAACCTCCACATCGATACACCTTAAATATCCCAGGAAAGAGAAAAATGGATAAAGACGTTGTGGTCCTTATGTACAATGGCATATCACTCAGCCATGAAATCAACGTCATAAGGCTAGTAGCAGCATGATGAGTGGATTTAGGGACGACGATTCTAAGTGAAATAAGTCACACAGAAAGAGACACCTATGATAAGATATCACTTATAGAGGGAATGTAAAAACCGCTACACTTGAACTGAATTACAAAACAGAACAGAGTCACACGTTTAGAAAACACACTATGGCTGCTTAACGGGAAAGGTGAGGTGGGGTGATGCATAAAACAAGGGTTTCAAATTAGCTCAGATACCGTTCCGTAAACCCAATATGAAATAGACAAGACCTACTCCTTGCTCAGTGAACTGGACTCAACACCCCGTATTCACCGCACAAGAATATATCTGACTAGTAAGAATCTTAAAACCTATGTATTGATATCTCTCCGTAAGTGAGTCAAGTGGGTGTAAAGCGGCATAAACACAGCAGTGAAAAGCAGCTAAACCCCATTATAAAAATCAACTACTTTTAAAAACCCGTGAAACAAAGACAGTGAAAGAGAGAGAAATTCTTACAAATTTCGTTCAGGGGCTGTGATACCACCTGGATTGATCATATCTAGACCCACAGCTGATTGAGACATAAGGGTGTACACTCTTGCGACTTAGAGGTTTGGTGAGGTTGGGTGAGCAAACACAGACCCTTTAAAGTAATACTGCGGGGTACCCATCCCATGGGTCCCAAGTCTCCAGGTTCAAGGGCATCTTCCTACATCGAAAACATGCATGAGAAACCCAGAAGATGGTACACCGTGTGATCGGGAAAGGTTTCCAAAACGCACCTCATTTCTCATCTCCTTGTGCTCGGGTTCGCCATTCCAACCGCTATACTAGCAATCTCCCTCCTTGGAGAATCAGCACCTTTCACCTCCTGTTCCGTACAGGTAGCCATTTGTCCTGAGGATGAACGGGAAGAGGGGGAACCAATGAGAGACTAGCTCTAGGTGTTGGGAAAGGCACAGGTCACTCTATTTTCCCATCAGGAAGAAGAATTAACCACAGGCTCAGCCTGCCCCCCCGGAACCAGAATAGGGCCTGAAGCAATCCTGCGCTTTTGCGGCCTGCTCCCAAAAAAGCGAGTTGAAAAATGGAGCTCAGGGGCACTGCAATTCACAAACCTGCAGAGTTATCAGTGATAACTCTCGTCCACAAATATATTGAGGGAAGGCAACGAAGAGGATGTGAAAGCAAGGCAGAATTGCAGGAAACTGATTTCAGGAGGTAGATTCGAATCGCTTTTAAAGCACAGGAAAAGCGGCAAAACCTCGACAATGATGCTCTTGGCCAAAAAGGGCGTATGCGTTTTTTCCTGAATATATTCAGGAAAAAACGCATACGCCCTTTTTGGCCAACCAAGCAACCTGGAAAGGCAAAAAGGCGCTACAAAGAAGTCTCGCTTCCCATCGTCAAAAGGGCCGTGCTGAATAAAGTGTCAAAACCAGAAAGGCAGGACAGCCATGGAGAAACGGGAGCCTTGCTACGCTGATGGGCTGGATGTAAATTGCCAACAGCCACTCTGGAGAAGTGTTCGGTGTGTCCTGAAACATCTAAAGAACTCAGCTTACAGAGCATAGGGCACTTCCACTCATGGGCGTATAAATTGGGAAAACTGAAAATCAGCAAGACACAGGCACCCCAAAGTTTAGGGTTGCTCTGTTGACAAGAACCTCCACATCGATACACCTTAAATATCCCAGGAAAGAGAAAAATGGATAAAGACGTTGTGGTCCTTATGTACAATGGCATATCACTCAGCCATGAAATCAACGTCATAAGGCTAGTAGCAGCATGATGAGTGGATTTAGGGACGACGATTCTAAGTGAAATAAGTCACACAGAAAGAGACACCTATGATAAGATATCACTTATAGAGGGAATGCAAAAACCGCTACACTTGAACTGAATTACAAAACAGAACAGAGTCACACGTTTAGAAAACACACTATGGCTGCTTAACGGGAAAGGTGAGGTGGGGTGATGCATAAAACAAGGGTTTCAAATTAGCTCAGATACCGTTCCGTAAACCCAATATGAAATAGACAAGACCTACTCCTTGCTCAGTGAACTGGACTCAACACCCCGTATTCACCGCACAAGAATATATCTGACTAGTAAGAATCTTAAAACCTATGTATTGATATCTCTCCGTAAGTGAGTCAAGTGGGTGTAAAGCGGCATAAACACAGCAGTGAAAAGCAGCTAAACCCCATTATAAAAATCAACTACTTTTAAAAACCCGTGAAACAAAGACAGTGAAAGAGAGAGAAATTCTTACAAATTTCGTTCAGGGGCTGTGATACCACCTGGATTGATCATATCTAGACCGACAGCTGATTGAGACATAAGGGTGTACACTCTTGCGACTTAGAGGTTTGGTGAGGTTGGGTGAGCAAACACAGACCCTTTAAAGTAATACTGCGGGGTACCCATCCCATGGGTCCCAAGTCTCCAGGTTCAAGGGCATCTTCCTACATCGAAAACATGCATGAGAAACCCAGAAGATGGTACACCGTGTGATCGGGAAAGGTTTCCAAAACGCACCTCATTTCTCATCTCCTTGTGCTCGGGTTCGCCATTCCAACCGCTATACTAGCAATCTCCCTCCTTGGAGAATCAGCACCTTTCACCTCCTGTTCCGTACAGGTAGCCATTTGTCCTGAGGATGAACGGGAAGAGGGGGAACCAATGAGAGACTAGCTCTAGGTGTTGGGAAAGGCACAGGTCACTCTATTTTCCCATCAGGAAGAAGAATTAACCACAGGCTCAGCCTGCCCCCCCGGAACCAGAATAGGGCCTGAAGCAATCCTGCGCTTTTGCGGCCTGCTCCCAAAAAAGCGAGTTGAAAAATGGAGCTCAGGGGCACTGCAATTCACAAACCTGCAGAGTTATCAGTGATAACTCTCGTCCACAAATATATTGAGGGAAGGCAACGAAGAGGATGTGAAAGCAAGGCAGAATTGCAGGAAACTGATTTCAGGAGGTAGATTCGAATCGCTTTTAAAGCACAGGAAAAGCGGCAAAACCTCGACAATGATGCTCTTGGCCAAAAAGGGCGTATGCGTTTTTTCCTGAATATATTCAGGAAAAAACGCATACGCCCTTTTTGGCCAACCAAGCAACCTGGAAAGGCAAAAAGGCGCTACAAAGAAGTCTCGCTTCCCATCGTCAAAAGGGCCGTGCTGAATAAAGTGTCAAAACCAGAAAGGCAGGACAGCCATGGAGAAACGGGAGCCTTGCTACGCTGATGGGCTGGATGTAAATTGCCAACAGCCACTCTGGAGAAGTGTTCGGTGTGTCCTGAAACATCTAAAGAACTCAGCTTACAGAGCATAGGGCACTTCCACTCATGGGCGTATAAATTGGGAAAACTGAAAATCAGCAAGACACAGGCACCCCAAAGTTTAGGGTTGCTCTGTTGACAAGAACCTCCACATCGATACACCTTAAATATCCCAGGAAAGAGAAAAATGGATAAAGACGTTGTGGTCCTTATGTACAATGGCATATCACTCAGCCATGAAATCAACGTCATAAGGCTACTAGCAGCATGATGAGTGGATTTAGGGACGACGATTCTAAGTGAAATAAGTCACACAGAAAGAGACACCTATGATAAGATATCACTTATAGAGGGAATGCAAAAACCGCTACACTTGAACTGAATTACAAAACAGAACAGAGTCACACGTTTAGAAAACACACTATGGCTGCTTAACGGGAAAGGTGAGGTGGGGTGATGCATAAAACAAGGGTTTCAAATTAGCTCAGATACCGTTCCGTAAACCCAATATGAAATAGACAAGACCTACTCCTTGCTCAGTGAACTGGACTCAACACCCCGTATTCACCGCACAAGAATATATCTGACTAGTAAGAATCTTAAAACCTATGTATTGATATCTCTCCGTAAGTGAGTCAAGTGGGTGTAAAGCGGCATAAACACAGCAGTGAAAAGCAGCTAAACCCCATTATAAAAATCAACTACTTTTAAAAACCCGTGAAACAAAGACAGTGAAAGAGAGAGAAATTCTTACAAATTTCGTTCAGGGGCTGTGATACCACCTGGATTGATCATATCTAGACCGACAGCTGATTGAGACATAAGGGTGTACACTCTTGCGACTTAGAGGTTTGGTGAGGTTGGGTGAGCAAACACAGACCCTTTAAAGTAATACTGCGGGGTACCCATCCCATGGGTCCCAAGTCTCCAGGTTCAAGGGCATCTTCCTACATCGAAAACATGCATGAGAAACCCAGAAGATGGTACACCGTGTGATCGGGAAAGGTTTCCAAAACGCACCTCATTTCTCATCTCCTTGTGCTCGGGTTCGCCATTCCAACCGCTATACTAGCAATCTCCCTCATTGGAGAATCAGCACCTTTCACCTCCTGTTCCGTACAGGTAGCCATTTGTCCTGAGGATGAACGGGAAGAGGGGGAACCAATGAGAGACTAGCTCTAGGTGTTGGGAAAGGCACAGGTCACTCTATTTTCCCATCAGGAAGAAGAATTAACCACAGGCTCAGCCTGCCCCCCCGGAACCAGAATAGGGCCTGAAGCAATCCTGCGCTTTTGCGGCCTGCTCCCAAAAAAGCGAGTTGAAAAATGGAGCTCAGGGGCACTGCAATTCACAAACCTGCAGAGTTATCAGTGATAACTCTCGTCCACAAATATATTGAGGGAAGGCAACGAAGAGGATGTGAAAGCAAGGCAGAATTGCAGGAAACTGATTTCAGGAGGTAGATTCGAATCGCTTTTAAAGCACAGGAAAAGCGGCAAAACCTCGACAATGATGCTCTTGGCCAAAAAGGGCGTATGCGTTTTTTCCTGAATATATTCAGGAAAAAACGCATACGCCCTTTTTGGCCAACCAAGCAACCTGGAAAGGCAAAAAGGCGCTACAAAGAAGTCTCGCTTCCCATCGTCAAAAGGGCCGTGCTGAATAAAGTGTCAAAACCAGAAAGGCAGGACAGCCATGGAGAAACGGGAGCCTTGCTACGCTGATGGGCTGGATGTAAATTGCCAACAGCCACTCTGGAGAAGTGTTCGGTGTGTCCTGAAACATCTAAAGAACTCAGCTTACAGAGCATAGGGCACTTCCACTCATGGGCGTATAAATTGGGAAAACTGAAAATCAGCAAGACACAGGCACCCCAAAGTTTAGGGTTGCTCTGTTGACAAGAACCTCCACATCGATACACCTTAAATATCCCAGGAAAGAGAAAAATGGATAAAGACGTTGTGGTCCTTATGTACAATGGCATATCACTCAGCCATGAAATCAACGTCATAAGGCTAGTAGCAGCATGATGAGTGGATTTAGGGACGACGATTCTAAGTGAAATAAGTCACACAGAAAGAGACACCTATGATAAGATATCACTTATAGAGGGAATGTAAAAACCGCTACACTTGAACTGAATTACAAAACAGAACAGAGTCACACGTTTAGAAAACACACTATGGCTGCTTAACGGGAAAGGTGAGGTGGGGTGATGCATAAAACAAGGGTTTCAAATTAGCTCAGATACCGTTCCGTAAACCCAATATGAAATAGACAAGACCTACTCCTTGCTCAGTGAACTGGACTCAACACCCCGTATTCACCGCACAAGAATATATCTGACTAGTAAGAATCTTAAAACCTATGTATTGATATCTCTCCGTAAGTGAGTCAAGTGGGTGTAAAGCGGCATAAACACAGCAGTGAAAAGCAGCTAAACCCCATTATAAAAATCAACTACTTTTAAAAACCCGTGAAACAAAGACAGTGAAAGAGAGAGAAATTCTTACAAATTTCGTTCAGGGGCTGTGATACCACCTGGATTGATCATATCTAGACCCACAGCTGATTGAGACATAAGGGTGTACACTCTTGCGACTTAGAGGTTTGGTGAGGTTGGGTGAGCAAACACAGACCCTTTAAAGTAATACTGCGGGGTACCCATCCCATGGGTCCCAAGTCTCCAGGTTCAAGGGCATCTTCCTACATCGAAAACATGCATGAGAAACCCAGAAGATGGTACACCGTGTGATCGGGAAAGGTTTCCAAAACGCACCTCATTTCTCATCTCCTTGTGCTCGGGTTCGCCATTCCAACCGCTATACTAGCAATCTCCCTCCTTGGAGAATCAGCACCTTTCACCTCCTGTTCCGTACAGGTAGCCATTTGTCCTGAGGATGAACGGGAAGAGGGGGAACCAATGAGAGACTAGCTCTAGGTGTTGGGAAAGGCACAGGTCACTCTATTTTCCCATCAGGAAGAAGAATTAACCACAGGCTCAGCCTGCCCCCCCGGAACCAGAATAGGGCCTGAAGCAATCCTGCGCTTTTGCGGCCTGCTCCCAAAAAAGCGAGTTGAAAAATGGAGCTCAGGGGCACTGCAATTCACAAACCTGCAGAGTTATCAGTGATAACTCTCGTCCACAAATATATTGAGGGAAGGCAACGAAGAGGATTTGAAAGCAAGGCAGAATTGCAGGAAACTGATTTCAGGAGGTAGATTCGAATCGCTTTTAAAGCACAGGAAAAGCGGCAAAACCTCGACAATGATGCCCTTGGCCAAAAACGGCGTATGCGTTTTTTCCTGAATATATTCAGGAAAAAACGCATACGCCCTTTTTGGCCAACCAAGCAACCTGGAAAGGCAAAAAGGGGCTACAAAGAAGTCTCGCTTCCCATCGGTCAAAAGGGCCGTGCTGAATAACGTGTCAAAACCAGAAAGGCAGGACAGCCATGGAGAAACGGGAGCCTTGCTACGCTGATGGGCTGGATGTAAATTGCCAACAGCCACTCTGGAGAAGTGTTCGGTGTGTCCTGAAACATCTAAAGAACTCAGCTTACAGAGCATAGGGCACTTCCACTCATGGGCGTATAAATTGGGAAAACTGAAAATCAGCAAGACACAGGCACCCCAAAGTTTAGGGTTGCTCTGTTGACAAGAACCACCACATCGATACACCTTAAATATCCCAGGAAAGAGAAAAATGGATAAAGACGTTGTGGTCCTTATGTACAATGGCATATCACTCAGCCATGAAATCAACGTCATAAGGCTAGTAGCAGCATGATGAGTGGATTTAGGGACGACGATTCTAAGTGAAATAAGTCACACAGAAAGAGACACCTATGATAAGATATCACTTATAGAGGGAATGTAAAAACCGCTACACTTGAACTGAATTACAAAACAGAACAGAGTCACACGTTTAGAAAACACACTATGGCTGCTTAACGGGAAAGGTGAGGTGGGGTGATGCATAAAACAAGGGTTTCAAATTATCTCAGATACCGTTCCGTAAACCCAATATGAAATAGACAAGACCTACTCCTTGCTCAGTGAACTGGACTCAACACCCCGTATTGACCGCACAAGAATATATCTGACTAGTAAGAATCTTAAAACCTATGTATTGATATCTCTCCGTAAGTGAGTCAAGTGGGTGTAAAGCGGCATAAACACAGCAGTGAAAAGCAGCTAAACCCCATTATAAAAATCAACTACTTTTAAAAACCCGTGAAACAAAGACAGTGAAAGAGAGAGAAATTCTTACAAATTTCGTTCAGGGGCTGTGATACCACCTGGATTGATCATATCTAGACCCACAGCTGATTGAGACATAAGGGTGTACACTCTTGCGACTTAGAGGTTTGGTGAGGTTGGGTGAGCAAACACAGACCCTTTAAAGTAATACTGCGGGGTACCCATCCCATGGGTCCCAAGTCTCCAGGTTCAAGGGCATCTTCCTACATCGAAAACATGCATGAGAAACCCAGAAGATGGTACACCGTGTGATCGGGAAAGGTTTCCAAAACGCACCTCATTTCTCATCTCCTTGTGCTCGGGTTCGCCATTCCAACCGCTATACTAGCAATCTCCCTCCTTGGAGAATCAGCACCTTTCACCTCCTGTTCCGTACAGGTAGCCATTTGTCCTGAGGATGAACGGGAAGAGGGGGAACCAATGAGAGACTAGCTCTAGGTGTTGGGAAAGGCACAGGTCACTCTATTTTCCCATCAGGAAGAAGAATTAACCACAGGCTCAGCCTGCCCCCCCGGAACCAGAATAGGGCCTGAAGCAATCCTGCGCTTTTGCGGCCTGCTCCCAAAAAAGCGAGTTGAAAAATGGAGCTCAGGGGCACTGCAATTCACAAACCTGCAGAGTTATCAGTGATAACTCTCGTCCACAAATATATTGAGGGAAGGCAACGAAGAGGATTTGAAAGCAAGGCAGAATTGCAGGAAACTGATTTCAGGAGGTAGATTCGAATCGCTTTTAAAGCACAGGAAAAGCGGCAAAACCTCGACAATGATGCTCTTGGCCAAAAAGGGCGTATGCGTTTTTTCCTGAATATATTCAGGAAAAAACGCATACGCCCTTTTTGGCCAACCAAGCAACCTGGAAAGGCAAAAAGGCGCTACAAAGAAGTCTCGCTTCCCATCGTCAAAAGGGCCGTGCTGAATAAAGTGTCAAAACCAGAAAGGCAGGACAGCCATGGAGAAACGGGAGCCTTGCTACGCTGATGGGCTGGATGTAAATTGCCAACAGCCACTCTGGAGAAGTGTTCGGTGTGTCCTGAAACATCTAAAGAACTCAGCTTACAGAGCATAGGGCACTTCCACTCATGGGCGTATAAATTGGGAAAACTGAAAATCAGCAAGACACAGGCACCCCAAAGTTTAGGGTTGCTCTGTTGACAAGAACCTCCACATCGATACACCTTAAATATCCCAGGAAAGAGAAAAATGGATAAAGACGTTGTGGTCCTTATGTACAATGGCATATCACTCAGCCATGAAATCAACGTCATAAGGCTAGTAGCAGCATGATGAGTGGATTTAGGGACGACGATTCTAAGTGAAATAAGTCACACAGAAAGAGACACCTATGATAAGATATCACTTATAGAGGGAATGCAAAAACCGCTACACTTGAACTGAATTACAAAACAGAACAGAGTCACACGTTTAGAAAACACACTATGGCTGCTTAACGGGAAAGGTGAGGTGGGGTGATGCATAAAACAAGGGTTTCAAATTAGCTCAGATACCGTTCCGTAAACCCAATATGAAATAGACAAGACCTACTCCTTGCTCAGTGAACTGGACCCAACACCCCGTATGCACCGCACAAGAATATATCTGACTAGTAAGAATCTTAAAACCTATGTATTGATATCTCTCCGTAAGTGAGTCAAGTGGGTGTAAAGCGGCATAAACACAGCAGTGAAAAGCAGCTAAACCCCATTATAAAAATCAACTACTTTTAAAAACCCGTGAAACAAAGACAGTGAAAGAGAGAGAAATTCTTACAAATTTCGTTCAGGGGCTGTGATACCACCTGGATTGATCATATCTAGACCGACAGCTGATTGAGACATAAGGGTGTACACTCTTGCGACTTAGAGGTTTGGTGAGGTTGGGTGAGCAAACACAGACCCTTTAAAGTAATACTGCGGGGTACCCATCCCATGGGTCCCAAGTCTCCAGGTTCAAGGGCATCTTCCTACATCGAAAACATGCATGAGAAACCCAGAAGATGGTACACCGTGTGATCGGGAAAGGTTTCCAAAACGCACCTCATTTCTCATCTCCTTGTGCTCGGGTTCGCCATTCCAACCGCTATACTAGCAATCTCCCTCCTTGGAGAATCAGCACCTTTCACCTCCTGTTCCGTACAGGTAGCCATTTGTCCTGAGGATGAACGGGAAGAGGGGGAACCAATGAGAGACTAGCTCTAGGTGTTGGGAAAGGCACAGGTCACTCTATTTTCCCATCAGGAAGAAGAATTAACCACAGGCTCAGCCTGCCCCCCCGGAACCAGAATAGGGCCTGAAGCAATCCTGCGCTTTTGCGGCCTGCTCCCAAAAAAGCGAGTTGAAAAATGGAGCTCAGGGGCACTGCAATTCACAAACCTGCAGAGTTATCAGTGATAACTCTCGTCCACAAATATATTGAGGGAAGGCAACGAAGAGGATGTGAAAGCAAGGCAGAATTGCAGGAAACTGATTTCAGGAGGTAGATTCGAATCGCTTTTAAAGCACAGGAAAAGCGGCAAAACCTCGACAATGATGCTCTTGGCCAAAAAGGGCGTATGCGTTTTTTCCTGAATATATTCAGGAAAAAACGCATACGCCCTTTTTGGCCAACCAAGCAACCTGGAAAGGCAAAAAGGCGCTACAAAGAAGTCTCGCTTCCCATCGTCAAAAGGGCCGTGCTGAATAAAGTGTCAAAACCAGAAAGGCAGGACAGCCATGGAGAAACGGGAGCCTTGCTACGCTGATGGGCTGGATGTAAATTGCCAACAGCCACTCTGGAGAAGTGTTCGGTGTGTCCTGAAACATCTAAAGAACTCAGCTTACAGAGCATAGGGCACTTCCACTCATGGGCGTATAAATTGGGAAAACTGAAAATCAGCAAGACACAGGCACCCCAAAGTTTAGGGTTGCTCTGTTGACAAGAACCTCCACATCGATACACCTTAAATATCCCAGGAAAGAGAAAAATGGATAAAGACGTTGTGGTCCTTATGTACAATGGCATATCACTCAGCCATGAAATCAACGTCATAAGGCTACTAGCAGCATGATGAGTGGATTTAGGGACGACGATTCTAAGTGAAATAAGTCACACAGAAAGAGACACCTATGATAAGATATCACTTATAGAGGGAATGCAAAAACCGCTACACTTGAACTGAATTACAAAACAGAACAGAGTCACACGTTTAGAAAACACACTATGGCTGCTTAACGGGAAAGGTGAGGTGGGGTGATGCATAAAACAAGGGTTTCAAATTAGCTCAGATACCGTTCCGTAAACCCAATATGAAATAGACAAGACCTACTCCTTGCTCAGTGAACTGGACTCAACACCCCGTATTCACCGCACAAGAATATATCTGACTAGTAAGAATCTTAAAACCTATGTATTGATATCTCTCCGTAAGTGAGTCAAGTGGGTGTAAAGCGGCATAAACACAGCAGTGAAAAGCAGCTAAACCCCATTATAAAAATCAACTACTTTTAAAAACCCGTGAAACAAAGACAGTGAAAGAGAGAGAAATTCTTACAAATTTCGTTCAGGGGCTGTGATACCACCTGGATTGATCATATCTAGACCGACAGCTGATTGAGACATAAGGGTGTACACTCTTGCGACTTAGAGGTTTGGTGAGGTTGGGTGAGCAAACACAGACCCTTTAAAGTAATACTGCGGGGTACCCATCCCATGGGTCCCAAGTCTCCAGGTTCAAGGGCATCTTCCTACATCGAAAACATGCATGAGAAACCCAGAAGATGGTACACCGTGTGATCGGGAAAGGTTTCCAAAACGCACCTCATTTCTCATCTCCTTGTGCTCGGGTTCGCCATTCCAACCGCTATACTAGCAATCTCCCTCATTGGAGAATCAGCACCTTTCACCTCCTGTTCCGTACAGGTAGCCATTTGTCCTGAGGATGAACGGGAAGAGGGGGAACCAATGAGAGACTAGCTCTAGGTGTTGGGAAAGGCACAGGTCACTCTATTTTCCCATCAGGAAGAAGAATTAACCACAGGCTCAGCCTGCCCCCCCGGAACCAGAATAGGGCCTGAAGCAATCCTGCGCTTTTGCGGCCTGCTCCCAAAAAAGCGAGTTGAAAAATGGAGCTCAGGGGCACTGCAATTCACAAACCTGCAGAGTTATCAGTGATAACTCTCGTCCACAAATATATTGAGGGAAGGCAACGAAGAGGATGTGAAAGCAAGGCAGAATTGCAGGAAACTGATTTCAGGAGGTAGATTCGAATCGCTTTTAAAGCACAGGAAAAGCGGCAAAACCTCGACAATGATGCTCTTGGCCAAAAAGGGCGTATGCGTTTTTTCCTGAATATATTCAGGAAAAAACGCATACGCCCTTTTTGGCCAACCAAGCAACCTGGAAAGGCAAAAAGGCGCTACAAAGAAGTCTCGCTTCCCATCGTCAAAAGGGCCGTGCTGAATAAAGTGTCAAAACCAGAAAGGCAGGACAGCCATGGAGAAACGGGAGCCTTGCTACGCTGATGGGCTGGATGTAAATTGCCAACAGCCACTCTGGAGAAGTGTTCGGTGTGTCCTGAAACATCTAAAGAACTCAGCTTACAGAGCATAGGGCACTTCCACTCATGGGCGTATAAATTGGGAAAACTGAAAATCAGCAAGACACAGGCACCCCAAAGTTTAGGGTTGCTCTGTTGACAAGAACCTCCACATCGATACACCTTAAATATCCCAGGAAAGAGAAAAATGGATAAAGACGTTGTGGTCCTTATGTACAATGGCATATCACTCAGCCATGAAATCAACGTCATAAGGCTAGTAGCAGCATGATGAGTGGATTTAGGGACGACGATTCTAAGTGAAATAAGTCACACAGAAAGAGACACCTATGATAAGATATCACTTATAGAGGGAATGTAAAAACCGCTACACTTGAACTGAATTACAAAACAGAACAGAGTCACACGTTTAGAAAACACACTATGGCTGCTTAACGGGAAAGGTGAGGTGGGGTGATGCATAAAACAAGGGTTTCAAATTAGCTCAGATACCGTTCCGTAAACCCAATATGAAATAGACAAGACCTACTCCTTGCTCAGTGAACTGGACTCAACACCCCGTATTCACCGCACAAGAATATATCTGACTAGTAAGAATCTTAAAACCTATGTATTGATATCTCTCCGTAAGTGAGTCAAGTGGGTGTAAAGCGGCATAAACACAGCAGTGAAAAGCAGCTAAACCCCATTATAAAAATCAACTACTTTTAAAAACCCGTGAAACAAAGACAGTGAAAGAGAGAGAAATTCTTACAAATTTCGTTCAGGGGCTGTGATACCACCTGGATTGATCATATCTAGACCCACAGCTGATTGAGACATAAGGGTGTACACTCTTGCGACTTAGAGGTTTGGTGAGGTTGGGTGAGCAAACACAGACCCTTTAAAGTAATACTGCGGGGTACCCATCCCATGGGTCCCAAGTCTCCAGGTTCAAGGGCATCTTCCTACATCGAAAACATGCATGAGAAACCCAGAAGATGGTACACCGTGTGATCGGGAAAGGTTTCCAAAACGCACCTCATTTCTCATCTCCTTGTGCTCGGGTTCGCCATTCCAACCGCTATACTAGCAATCTCCCTCCTTGGAGAATCAGCACCTTTCACCTCCTGTTCCGTACAGGTAGCCATTTGTCCTGAGGATGAACGGGAAGAGGGGGAACCAATGAGAGACTAGCTCTAGGTGTTGGGAAAGGCACAGGTCACTCTATTTTCCCATCAGGAAGAAGAATTAACCACAGGCTCAGCCTGCCCCCCCGGAACCAGAATAGGGCCTGAAGCAATCCTGCGCTTTTGCGGCCTGCTCCCAAAAAAGCGAGTTGAAAAATGGAGCTCAGGGGCACTGCAATTCACAAACCTGCAGAGTTATCAGTGATAACTCTCGTCCACAAATATATTGAGGGAAGGCAACGAAGAGGATTTGAAAGCAAGGCAGAATTGCAGGAAACTGATTTCAGGAGGTAGATTCGAATCGCTTTTAAAGCACAGGAAAAGCGGCAAAACCTCGACAATGATGCCCTTGGCCAAAAACGGCGTATGCGTTTTTTCCTGAATATATTCAGGAAAAAACGCATACGCCCTTTTTGGCCAACCAAGCAACCTGGAAAGGCAAAAAGGGGCTACAAAGAAGTCTCGCTTCCCATCGGTCAAAAGGGCCGTGCTGAATAACGTGTCAAAACCAGAAAGGCAGGACAGCCATGGAGAAACGGGAGCCTTGCTACGCTGATGGGCTGGATGTAAATTGCCAACAGCCACTCTGGAGAAGTGTTCGGTGTGTCCTGAAACATCTAAAGAACTCAGCTTACAGAGCATAGGGCACTTCCACTCATGGGCGTATAAATTGGGAAAACTGAAAATCAGCAAGACACAGGCACCCCAAAGTTTAGGGTTGCTCTGTTGACAAGAACCACCACATCGATACACCTTAAATATCCCAGGAAAGAGAAAAATGGATAAAGACGTTGTGGTCCTTATGTACAATGGCATATCACTCAGCCATGAAATCAACGTCATAAGGCTAGTAGCAGCATGATGAGTGGATTTAGGGACGACGATTCTAAGTGAAATAAGTCACACAGAAAGAGACACCTATGATAAGATATCACTTATAGAGGGAATGTAAAAACCGCTACACTTGAACTGAATTACAAAACAGAACAGAGTCACACGTTTAGAAAACACACTATGGCTGCTTAACGGGAAAGGTGAGGTGGGGTGATGCATAAAACAAGGGTTTCAAATTATCTCAGATACCGTTCCGTAAACCCAATATGAAATAGACAAGACCTACTCCTTGCTCAGTGAACTGGACTCAACACCCCGTATTGACCGCACAAGAATATATCTGACTAGTAAGAATCTTAAAACCTATGTATTGATATCTCTCCGTAAGTGAGTCAAGTGGGTGTAAAGCGGCATAAACACAGCAGTGAAAAGCAGCTAAACCCCATTATAAAAATCAACTACTTTTAAAAACCCGTGAAACAAAGACAGTGAAAGAGAGAGAAATTCTTACAAATTTCGTTCAGGGGCTGTGATACCACCTGGATTGATCATATCTAGACCCACAGCTGATTGAGACATAAGGGTGTACACTCTTGCGACTTAGAGGTTTGGTGAGGTTGGGTGAGCAAACACAGACCCTTTAAAGTAATACTGCGGGGTACCCATCCCATGGGTCCCAAGTCTCCAGGTTCAAGGGCATCTTCCTACATCGAAAACATGCATGAGAAACCCAGAAGATGGTACACCGTGTGATCGGGAAAGGTTTCCAAAACGCACCTCATTTCTCATCTCCTTGTGCTCGGGTTCGCCATTCCAACCGCTATACTAGCAATCTCCCTCCTTGGAGAATCAGCACCTTTCACCTCCTGTTCCGTACAGGTAGCCATTTGTCCTGAGGATGAACGGGAAGAGGGGGAACCAATGAGAGACTAGCTCTAGGTGTTGGGAAAGGCACAGGTCACTCTATTTTCCCATCAGGAAGAAGAATTAACCACAGGCTCAGCCTGCCCCCCCGGAACCAGAATAGGGCCTGAAGCAATCCTGCGCTTTTGCGGCCTGCTCCCAAAAAAGCGAGTTGAAAAATGGAGCTCAGGGGCACTGCAATTCACAAACCTGCAGAGTTATCAGTGATAACTCTCGTCCACAAATATATTGAGGGAAGGCAACGAAGAGGATTTGAAAGCAAGGCAGAATTGCAGGAAACTGATTTCAGGAGGTAGATTCGAATCGCTTTTAAAGCACAGGAAAAGCGGCAAAACCTCGACAATGATGCTCTTGGCCAAAAAGGGCGTATGCGTTTTTTCCTGAATATATTCAGGAAAAAACGCATACGCCCTTTTTGGCCAACCAAGCAACCTGGAAAGGCAAAAAGGCGCTACAAAGAAGTCTCGCTTCCCATCGTCAAAAGGGCCGTGCTGAATAAAGTGTCAAAACCAGAAAGGCAGGACAGCCATGGAGAAACGGGAGCCTTGCTACGCTGATGGGCTGGATGTAAATTGCCAACAGCCACTCTGGAGAAGTGTTCGGTGTGTCCTGAAACATCTAAAGAACTCAGCTTACAGAGCATAGGGCACTTCCACTCATGGGCGTATAAATTGGGAAAACTGAAAATCAGCAAGACACAGGCACCCCAAAGTTTAGGGTTGCTCTGTTGACAAGAACCTCCACATCGATACACCTTAAATATCCCAGGAAAGAGAAAAATGGATAAAGACGTTGTGGTCCTTATGTACAATGGCATATCACTCAGCCATGAAATCAACGTCATAAGGCTAGTAGCAGCATGATGAGTGGATTTAGGGACGACGATTCTAAGTGAAATAAGTCACACAGAAAGAGACACCTATGATAAGATATCACTTATAGAGGGAATGCAAAAACCGCTACACTTGAACTGAATTACAAAACAGAACAGAGTCACACGTTTAGAAAACACACTATGGCTGCTTAACGGGAAAGGTGAGGTGGGGTGATGCATAAAACAAGGGTTTCAAATTAGCTCAGATACCGTTCCGTAAACCCAATATGAAATAGACAAGACCTACTCCTTGCTCAGTGAACTGGACCCAACACCCCGTATGCACCGCACAAGAATATATCTGACTAGTAAGAATCTTAAAACCTATGTATTGATATCTCTCCGTAAGTGAGTCAAGTGGGTGTAAAGCGGCATAAACACAGCAGTGAAAAGCAGCTAAACCCCATTATAAAAATCAACTACTTTTAAAAACCCGTGAAACAAAGACAGTGAAAGAGAGAGAAATTCTTACAAATTTCGTTCAGGGGCTGTGATACCACCTGGATTGATCATATCTAGACCGACAGCTGATTGAGACATAAGGGTGTACACTCTTGCGACTTAGAGGTTTGGTGAGGTTGGGTGAGCAAACACAGACCCTTTAAAGTAATACTGCGGGGTACCCATCCCATGGGTCCCAAGTCTCCAGGTTCAAGGGCATCTTCCTACATCGAAAACATGCATGAGAAACCCAGAAGATGGTACACCGTGTGATCGGGAAAGGTTTCCAAAACGCACCTCATTTCTCATCTCCTTGTGCTCGGGTTCGCCATTCCAACCGCTATACTAGCAATCTCCCTCCTTGGAGAATCAGCACCTTTCACCTCCTGTTCCGTACAGGTAGCCATTTGTCCTGAGGATGAACGGGAAGAGGGGGAACCAATGAGAGACTAGCTCTAGGTGTTGGGAAAGGCACAGGTCACTCTATTTTCCCATCAGGAAGAAGAATTAACCACAGGCTCAGCCTGCCCCCCCGGAACCAGAATAGGGCCTGAAGCAATCCTGCGCTTTTGCGGCCTGCTCCCAAAAAAGCGAGTTGAAAAATGGAGCTCAGGGGCACTGCAATTCACAAACCTGCAGAGTTATCAGTGATAACTCTCGTCCACAAATATATTGAGGGAAGGCAACGAAGAGGATGTGAAAGCAAGGCAGAATTGCAGGAAACTGATTTCAGGAGGTAGATTCGAATCGCTTTTAAAGCACAGGAAAAGCGGCAAAACCTCGACAATGATGCTCTTGGCCAAAAAGGGCGTATGCGTTTTTTCCTGAATATATTCAGGAAAAAACGCATACGCCCTTTTTGGCCAACCAAGCAACCTGGAAAGGCAAAAAGGCGCTACAAAGAAGTCTCGCTTCCCATCGTCAAAAGGGCCGTGCTGAATAAAGTGTCAAAACCAGAAAGGCAGGACAGCCATGGAGAAACGGGAGCCTTGCTACGCTGATGGGCTGGATGTAAATTGCCAACAGCCACTCTGGAGAAGTGTTCGGTGTGTCCTGAAACATCTAAAGAACTCAGCTTACAGAGCATAGGGCACTTCCACTCATGGGCGTATAAATTGGGAAAACTGAAAATCAGCAAGACACAGGCACCCCAAAGTTTAGGGTTGCTCTGTTGACAAGAACCTCCACATCGATACACCTTAAATATCCCAGGAAAGAGAAAAATGGATAAAGACGTTGTGGTCCTTATGTACAATGGCATATCACTCAGCCATGAAATCAACGTCATAAGGCTAGTAGCAGCATGATGAGTGGATTTAGGGACGACGATTCTAAGTGAAATAAGTCACACAGAAAGAGACACCTATGATAAGATATCACTTATAGAGGGAATGCAAAAACCGCTACACTTGAACTGAATTACAAAACAGAACAGAGTCACACGTTTAGAAAACACACTATGGCTGCTTAACGGGAAAGGTGAGGTGGGGTGATGCATAAAACAAGGGTTTCAAATTAGCTCAGATACCGTTCCGTAAACCCAATATGAAATAGACAAGACCTACTCCTTGCTCAGTGAACTGGACTCAACACCCCGTATTCACCGCACAAGAATATATCTGACTAGTAAGAATCTTAAAACCTATGTATTGATATCTCTCCGTAAGTGAGTCAAGTGGGTGTAAAGCGGCATAAACACAGCAGTGAAAAGCAGCTAAACCCCATTATAAAAATCAACTACTTTTAAAAACCCGTGAAACAAAGACAGTGAAAGAGAGAGAAATTCTTACAAATTTCGTTCAGGGGCTGTGATACCACCTGGATTGATCATATCTAGACCGACAGCTGATTGAGACATAAGGGTGTACACTCTTGCGACTTAGAGGTTTGGTGAGGTTGGGTGAGCAAACACAGACCCTTTAAAGTAATACTGCGGGGTACCCATCCCATGGGTCCCAAGTCTCCAGGTTCAAGGGCATCTTCCTACATCGAAAACATGCATGAGAAACCCAGAAGATGGTACACCGTGTGATCGGGAAAGGTTTCCAAAACGCACCTCATTTCTCATCTCCTTGTGCTCGGGTTCGCCATTCCAACCGCTATACTAGCAATCTCCCTCCTTGGAGAATCAGCACCTTTCACCTCCTGTTCCGTACAGGTAGCCATTTGTCCTGAGGATGAACGGGAAGAGGGGGAACCAATGAGAGACTAGCTCTAGGTGTTGGGAAAGGCACAGGTCACTCTATTTTCCCATCAGGAAGAAGAATTAACCACAGGCTCAGCCTGCCCCCCCGGAACCAGAATAGGGCCTGAAGCAATCCTGCGCTTTTGCGGCCTGCTCCCAAAAAAGCGAGTTGAAAAATGGAGCTCAGGGGCACTGCAATTCACAAACCTGCAGAGTTATCAGTGATAACTCTCGTCCACAAATATATTGAGGGAAGGCAACGAAGAGGATTTGAAAGCAAGGCAGAATTGCAGGAAACTGATTTCAGGAGGTAGATTCGAATCGCTTTTAAAGCACAGGAAAAGCGGCAAAACCTCGACAATGATGCCCTTGGCCAAAAACGGCGTATGCGTTTTTTCCTGAATATATTCAGGAAAAAACGCATACGCCCTTTTTGGCCAACCAAGCAACCTGGAAAGGCAAAAAGGGGCTACAAAGAAGTCTCGCTTCCCATCGGTCAAAAGGGCCGTGCTGAATAACGTGTCAAAACCAGAAAGGCAGGACAGCCATGGAGAAACGGGAGCCTTGCTACGCTGATGGGCTGGATGTAAATTGCCAACAGCCACTCTGGAGAAGTGTTCGGTGTGTCCTGAAACATCTAAAGAACTCAGCTTACAGAGCATAGGGCACTTCCACTCATGGGCGTATAAATTGGGAAAACTGAAAATCAGCAAGACACAGGCACCCCAAAGTTTAGGGTTGCTCTGTTGACAAGAACCACCACATCGATACACCTTAAATATCCCAGGAAAGAGAAAAATGGATAAAGACGTTGTGGTCCTTATGTACAATGGCATATCACTCAGCCATGAAATCAACGTCATAAGGCTAGTAGCAGCATGATGAGTGGATTTAGGGACGACGATTCTAAGTGAAATAAGTCACACAGAAAGAGACACCTATGATAAGATATCACTTATAGAGGGAATGTAAAAACCGCTACACTTGAACTGAATTACAAAACAGAACAGAGTCACACGTTTAGAAAACACACTATGGCTGCTTAACGGGAAAGGTGAGGTGGGGTGATGCATAAAACAAGGGTTTCAAATTATCTCAGATACCGTTCCGTAAACCCAATATGAAATAGACAAGACCTACTCCTTGCTCAGTGAACTGGACTCAACACCCCGTATTGACCGCACAAGAATATATCTGACTAGTAAGAATCTTAAAACCTATGTATTGATATCTCTCCGTAAGTGAGTCAAGTGGGTGTAAAGCGGCATAAACACAGCAGTGAAAAGCAGCTAAACCCCATTATAAAAATCAACTACTTTTAAAAACCCGTGAAACAAAGACAGTGAAAGAGAGAGAAATTCTTACAAATTTCGTTCAGGGGCTGTGATACCACCTGGATTGATCATATCTAGACCCACAGCTGATTGAGACATAAGGGTGTACACTCTTGCGACTTAGAGGTTTGGTGAGGTTGGGTGAGCAAACACAGACCCTTTAAAGTAATACTGCGGGGTACCCATCCCATGGGTCCCAAGTCTCCAGGTTCAAGGGCATCTTCCTACATCGAAAACATGCATGAGAAACCCAGAAGATGGTACACCGTGTGATCGGGAAAGGTTTCCAAAACGCACCTCATTTCTCATCTCCTTGTGCTCGGGTTCGCCATTCCAACCGCTATACTAGCAATCTCCCTCCTTGGAGAATCAGCACCTTTCACCTCCTGTTCCGTACAGGTAGCCATTTGTCCTGAGGATGAACGGGAAGAGGGGGAACCAATGAGAGACTAGCTCTAGGTGTTGGGAAAGGCACAGGTCACTCTATTTTCCCATCAGGAAGAAGAATTAACCACAGGCTCAGCCTGCCCCCCCGGAACCAGAATAGGGCCTGAAGCAATCCTGCGCTTTTGCGGCCTGCTCCCAAAAAAGCGAGTTGAAAAATGGAGCTCAGGGGCACTGCAATTCACAAACCTGCAGAGTTATCAGTGATAACTCTCGTCCACAAATATATTGAGGGAAGGCAACGAAGAGGATTTGAAAGCAAGGCAGAATTGCAGGAAACTGATTTCAGGAGGTAGATTCGAATCGCTTTTAAAGCACAGGAAAAGCGGCAAAACCTCGACAATGATGCTCTTGGCCAAAAAGGGCGTATGCGTTTTTTCCTGAATATATTCAGGAAAAAACGCATACGCCCTTTTTGGCCAACCAAGCAACTTGGAAAGGCAAAAAGGCGCTACAAAGAAGTCTCGCTTCCCATCGTCAAAAGGGCCGTGCTGAATAAAGTGTCAAAACCAGAAAGGCAGGACAGCCATGGAGAAACGGGAGCCTTGCTACGCTGATGGGCTGGATGTAAATTGCCAACAGCCACTCTGGAGAAGTGTTCGGTGTGTCCTGAAACATCTAAAGAACTCAGCTTACAGAGCATAGGGCACTTCCACTCATGGGCGTATAAATTGGGAAAACTGAAAATCAGCAAGACACAGGCACCCCAAAGTTTAGGGTTGCTCTGTTGACAAGAACCTCCACATCGATACACCTTAAATATCCCAGGAAAGAGAAAAATGGATAAAGACGTTGTGGTCCTTATGTACAATGGCATATCACTCAGCCATGAAATCAACGTCATAAGGCTAGTAGCAGCATGATGAGTGGATTTAGGGACGACGATTCTAAGTGAAATAAGTCACACAGAAAGAGACACCTATGATAAGATATCACTTATAGAGGGAATGCAAAAACCGCTACACTTGAACTGAATTACAAAACAGAACAGAGTCACACGTTTAGAAAACACACTATGGCTGCTTAACGGGAAAGGTGAGGTGGGGTGATGCATAAAACAAGGGTTTCAAATTAGCTCAGATACCGTTCCGTAAACCCAATATGAAATAGACAAGACCTACTCCTTGCTCAGTGAACTGGACCCAACACCCCGTATGCACCGCACAAGAATATATCTGACTAGTAAGAATCTTAAAACCTATGTATTGATATCTCTCCGTAAGTGAGTCAAGTGGGTGTAAAGCGGCATAAACACAGCAGTGAAAAGCAGCTAAACCCCATTATAAAAATCAACTACTTTTAAAAACCCGTGAAACAAAGACAGTGAAAGAGAGAGAAATTCTTACAAATTTCGTTCAGGGGCTGTGATACCACCTGGATTGATCATATCTAGACCGACAGCTGATTGAGACATAAGGGTGTACACTCTTGCGACTTAGAGGTTTGGTGAGGTTGGGTGAGCAAACACAGACCCTTTAAAGTAATACTGCGGGGTACCCATCCCATGGGTCCCAAGTCTCCAGGTTCAAGGGCATCTTCCTACATCGAAAACATGCATGAGAAACCCAGAAGATGGTACACCGTGTGATCGGGAAAGGTTTCCAAAACGCACCTCATTTCTCATCTCCTTGTGCTCGGGTTCGCCATTCCAACCGCTATACTAGCAATCTCCCTCCTTGGAGAATCAGCACCTTTCACCTCCTGTTCCGTACAGGTAGCCATTTGTCCTGAGGATGAACGGGAAGAGGGGGAACCAATGAGAGACTAGCTCTAGGTGTTGGGAAAGGCACAGGTCACTCTATTTTCCCATCAGGAAGAAGAATTAACCACAGGCTCAGCCTGCCCCCCCGGAACCAGAATAGGGCCTGAAGCAATCCTGCGCTTTTGCGGCCTGCTCCCAAAAAAGCGAGTTGAAAAATGGAGCTCAGGGGCACTGCAATTCACAAACCTGCAGAGTTATCAGTGATAACTCTCGTCCACAAATATATTGAGGGAAGGCAACGAAGAGGATGTGAAAGCAAGGCAGAATTGCAGGAAACTGATTTCAGGAGGTAGATTCGAATCGCTTTTAAAGCACAGGAAAAGCGGCAAAACCTCGACAATGATGCTCTTGGCCAAAAAGGGCGTATGCGTTTTTTCCTGAATATATTCAGGAAAAAACGCATACGCCCTTTTTGGCCAACCAAGCAACCTGGAAAGGCAAAAAGGCGCTACAAAGAAGTCTCGCTTCCCATCGTCAAAAGGGCCGTGCTGAATAAAGTGTCAAAACCAGAAAGGCAGGACAGCCATGGAGAAACGGGAGCCTTGCTACGCTGATGGGCTGGATGTAAATTGCCAACAGCCACTCTGGAGAAGTGTTCGGTGTGTCCTGAAACATCTAAAGAACTCAGCTTACAGAGCATAGGGCACTTCCACTCATGGGCGTATAAATTGGGAAAACTGAAAATCAGCAAGACACAGGCACCCCAAAGTTTAGGGTTGCTCTGTTGACAAGAACCTCCACATCGATACACCTTAAATATCCCAGGAAAGAGAAAAATGGATAAAGACGTTGTGGTCCTTATGTACAATGGCATATCACTCAGCCATGAAATCAACGTCATAAGGCTAGTAGCAGCATGATGAGTGGATTTAGGGACGACGATTCTAAGTGAAATAAGTCACACAGAAAGAGACACCTATGATAAGATATCACTTATAGAGGGAATGCAAAAACCGCTACACTTGAACTGAATTACAAAACAGAACAGAGTCACACGTTTAGAAAACACACTATGGCTGCTTAACGGGAAAGGTGAGGTGGGGTGATGCATAAAACAAGGGTTTCAAATTAGCTCAGATACCGTTCCGTAAACCCAATATGAAATAGACAAGACCTACTCCTTGCTCAGTGAACTGGACTCAACACCCCGTATTCACCGCACAAGAATATATCTGACTAGTAAGAATCTTAAAACCTATGTATTGATATCTCTCCGTAAGTGAGTCAAGTGGGTGTAAAGCGGCATAAACACAGCAGTGAAAAGCAGCTAAACCCCATTATAAAAATCAACTACTTTTAAAAACCCGTGAAACAAAGACAGTGAAAGAGAGAGAAATTCTTACAAATTTCGTTCAGGGGCTGTGATACCACCTGGATTGATCATATCTAGACCGACAGCTGATTGAGACATAAGGGTGTACACTCTTGCGACTTAGAGGTTTGGTGAGGTTGGGTGAGCAAACACAGACCCTTTAAAGTAATACTGCGGGGTACCCATCCCATGGGTCCCAAGTCTCCAGGTTCAAGGGCATCTTCCTACATCGAAAACATGCATGAGAAACCCAGAAGATGGTACACCGTGTGATCGGGAAAGGTTTCCAAAACGCACCTCATTTCTCATCTCCTTGTGCTCGGGTTCGCCATTCCAACCGCTATACTAGCAATCTCCCTCCTTGGAGAATCAGCACCTTTCACCTCCTGTTCCGTACAGGTAGCCATTTGTCCTGAGGATGAACGGGAAGAGGGGGAACCAATGAGAGACTAGCTCTAGGTGTTGGGAAAGGCACAGGTCACTCTATTTTCCCATCAGGAAGAAGAATTAACCACAGGCTCAGCCTGCCCCCCCGGAACCAGAATAGGGCCTGAAGCAATCCTGCGCTTTTGCGGCCTGCTCCCAAAAAAGCGAGTTGAAAAATGGAGCTCAGGGGCACTGCAATTCACAAACCTGCAGAGTTATCAGTGATAACTCTCGTCCACAAATATATTGAGGGAAGGCAACGAAGAGGATGTGAAAGCAAGGCAGAATTGCAGGAAACTGATTTCAGGAGGTAGATTCGAATCGCTTTTAAAGCACAGGAAAAGCGGCAAAACCTCGACAATGATGCTCTTGGCCAAAAAGGGCGTATGCGTTTTTTCCTGAATATATTCAGGAAAAAACGCATACGCCCTTTTTGGCCAACCAAGCAACCTGGAAAGGCAAAAAGGCGCTACAAAGAAGTCTCGCTTCCCATCGTCAAAAGGGCCGTGCTGAATAAAGTGTCAAAACCAGAAAGGCAGGACAGCCATGGAGAAACGGGAGCCTTGCTACGCTGATGGGCTGGATGTAAATTGCCAACAGCCACTCTGGAGAAGTGTTCGGTGTGTCCTGAAACATCTAAAGAACTCAGCTTACAGAGCATAGGGCACTTCCACTCATGGGCGTATAAATTGGGAAAACTGAAAATCAGCAAGACACAGGCACCCCAAAGTTTAGGGTTGCTCTGTTGACAAGAACCTCCACATCGATACACCTTAAATATCCCAGGAAAGAGAAAAATGGATAAAGACGTTGTGGTCCTTATGTACAATGGCATATCACTCAGCCATGAAATCAACGTCATAAGGCTAGTAGCAGCATGATGAGTGGATTTAGGGACGACGATTCTAAGTGAAATAAGTCACACAGAAAGAGACACCTATGATAAGATATCACTTATAGAGGGAATGCAAAAACCGCTACACTTGAACTGAATTACAAAACAGAACAGAGTCACACGTTTAGAAAACACACTATGGCTGCTTAACGGGAAAGGTGAGGTGGGGTGATGCATAAAACAAGGGTTTCAAATTAGCTCAGATACCGTTCCGTAAACCCAATATGAAATAGACAAGACCTACTCCTTGCTCAGTGAACTGGACTCAACACCCCGTATTCACCGCACAAGAATATATCTGACTAGTAAGAATCTTAAAACCTATGTATTGATATCTCTCCGTAAGTGAGTCAAGTGGGTGTAAAGCGGCATAAACACAGCAGTGAAAAGCAGCTAAACCCCATTATAAAAATCAACTACTTTTAAAAACCCGTGAAACAAAGACAGTGAAAGAGAGAGAAATTCTTACAAATTTCGTTCAGGGGCTGTGATACCACCTGGATTGATCATATCTAGACCGACAGCTGATTGAGACATAAGGGTGTACACTCTTGCGACTTAGAGGTTTGGTGAGGTTGGGTGAGCAAACACAGACCCTTTAAAGTAATACTGCGGGGTACCCATCCCATGGGTCCCAAGTCTCCAGGTTCAAGGGCATCTTCCTACATCGAAAACATGCATGAGAAACCCAGAAGATGGTACACCGTGTGATCGGGAAAGGTTTCCAAAACGCACCTCATTTCTCATCTCCTTGTGCTCGGGTTCGCCATTCCAACCGCTATACTAGCAATCTCCCTCCTTGGAGAATCAGCACCTTTCACCTCCTGTTCCGTACAGGTAGCCATTTGTCCTGAGGATGAACGGGAAGAGGGGGAACCAATGAGAGACTAGCTCTAGGTGTTGGGAAAGGCACAGGTCACTCTATTTTCCCATCAGGAAGAAGAATTAACCACAGGCTCAGCCTGCCCCCCCGGAACCAGAATAGGGCCTGAAGCAATCCTGCGCTTTTGCGGCCTGCTCCCAAAAAAGCGAGTTGAAAAATGGAGCTCAGGGGCACTGCAATTCACAAACCTGCAGAGTTATCAGTGATAACTCTCGTCCACAAATATATTGAGGGAAGGCAACGAAGAGGATGTGAAAGCAAGGCAGAATTGCAGGAAACTGATTTCAGGAGGTAGATTCGAATCGCTTTTAAAGCACAGGAAAAGCGGCAAAACCTCGACAATGATGCTCTTGGCCAAAAAGGGCGTATGCGTTTTTTCCTGAATATATTCAGGAAAAAACGCATACGCCCTTTTTGGCCAACCAAGCAACCTGGAAAGGCAAAAAGGCGCTACAAAGAAGTCTCGCTTCCCATCGTCAAAAGGGCCGTGCTGAATAAAGTGTCAAAACCAGAAAGGCAGGACAGCCATGGAGAAACGGGAGCCTTGCTACGCTGATGGGCTGGATGTAAATTGCCAACAGCCACTCTGGAGAAGTGTTCGGTGTGTCCTGAAACATCTAAAGAACTCAGCTTACAGAGCATAGGGCACTTCCACTCATGGGCGTATAAATTGGGAAAACTGAAAATCAGCAAGACACAGGCACCCCAAAGTTTAGGGTTGCTCTGTTGACAAGAACCTCCACATCGATACACCTTAAATATCCCAGGAAAGAGAAAAATGGATAAAGACGTTGTGGTCCTTATGTACAATGGCATATCACTCAGCCATGAAATCAACGTCATAAGGCTAGTAGCAGCATGATGAGTGGATTTAGGGACGACGATTCTAAGTGAAATAAGTCACACAGAAAGAGACACCTATGATAAGATATCACTTATAGAGGGAATGCAAAAACCGCTACACTTGAACTGAATTACAAAACAGAACAGAGTCACACGTTTAGAAAACACACTATGGCTGCTTAACGGGAAAGGTGAGGTGGGGTGATGCATAAAACAAGGGTTTCAAATTAGCTCAGATACCGTTCCGTAAACCCAATATGAAATAGACAAGACCTACTCCTTGCTCAGTGAACTGGACTCAACACCCCGTATTCACCGCACAAGAATATATCTGACTAGTAAGAATCTTAAAACCTATGTATTGATATCTCTCCGTAAGTGAGTCAAGTGGGTGTAAAGCGGCATAAACACAGCAGTGAAAAGCAGCTAAACCCCATTATAAAAATCAACTACTTTTAAAAACCCGTGAAACAAAGACAGTGAAAGAGAGAGAAATTCTTACAAATTTCGTTCAGGGGCTGTGATACCACCTGGATTGATCATATCTAGACCGACAGCTGATTGAGACATAAGGGTGTACACTCTTGCGACTTAGAGGTTTGGTGAGGTTGGGTGAGCAAACACAGACCCTTTAAAGTAATACTGCGGGGTACCCATCCCATGGGTCCCAAGTCTCCAGGTTCAAGGGCATCTTCCTACATCGAAAACATGCATGAGAAACCCAGAAGATGGTACACCGTGTGATCGGGAAAGGTTTCCAAAACGCACCTCATTTCTCATCTCCTTGTGCTCGGGTTCGCCATTCCAACCGCTATACTAGCAATCTCCCTCCTTGGAGAATCAGCACCTTTCACCTCCTGTTCCGTACAGGTAGCCATTTGTCCTGAGGATGAACGGGAAGAGGGGGAACCAATGAGAGACTAGCTCTAGGTGTTGGGAAAGGCACAGGTCACTCTATTTTCCCATCAGGAAGAAGAATTAACCACAGGCTCAGCCTGCCCCCCCGGAACCAGAATAGGGCCTGAAGCAATCCTGCGCTTTTGCGGCCTGCTCCCAAAAAAGCGAGTTGAAAAATGGAGCTCAGGGGCACTGCAATTCACAAACCTGCAGAGTTATCAGTGATAACTCTCGTCCACAAATATATTGAGGGAAGGCAACGAAGAGGATGTGAAAGCAAGGCAGAATTGCAGGAAACTGATTTCAGGAGGTAGATTCGAATCGCTTTTAAAGCACAGGAAAAGCGGCAAAACCTCGACAATGATGCTCTTGGCCAAAAAGGGCGTATGCGTTTTTTCCTGAATATATTCAGGAAAAAACGCATACGCCCTTTTTGGCCAACCAAGCAACCTGGAAAGGCAAAAAGGCGCTACAAAGAAGTCTCGCTTCCCATCGTCAAAAGGGCCGTGCTGAATAAAGTGTCAAAACCAGAAAGGCAGGACAGCCATGGAGAAACGGGAGCCTTGCTACGCTGATGGGCTGGATGTAAATTGCCAACAGCCACTCTGGAGAAGTGTTCGGTGTGTCCTGAAACATCTAAAGAACTCAGCTTACAGAGCATAGGGCACTTCCACTCATGGGCATATAAATTGGGAAAACTGAAAATCAGCAAGACACAGGCACCCCAAAGTTTAGGGTTGCTCTGTTGACAAGAACCTCCACATCGATACACCTTAAATATCCCAGGAAAGAGAAAAATGGATAAAGACGTTGTGGTCCTTATGTACAATGGCATATCACTCAGCCATGAAATCAACGTCATAAGGCTAGTAGCAGCATGATGAGTGGATTTAGGGACGACGATTCTAAGTGAAATAAGTCACACAGAAAGAGACACCTATGATAAGATATCACTTATAGAGGGAATGCAAAAACCGCTACACTTGAACTGAATTACAAAACAGAACAGAGTCACACGTTTAGAAAACACACTATGGCTGCTTAACGGGAAAGGTGAGGTGGGGTGATGCATAAAACAAGGGTTTCAAATTAGCTCAGATACCGTTCCGTAAACCCAATATGAAATAGACAAGACCTACTCCTTGCTCAGTGAACTGGACTCAACACCCCGTATTCACCGCACAAGAATATATCTGACTAGTAAGAATCTTAAAACCTATGTATTGATATCTCTCCGTAAGTGAGTCAAGTGGGTGTAAAGCGGCATAAACACAGCAGTGAAAAGCAGCTAAACCCCATTATAAAAATCAACTACTTTTAAAAACCCGTGAAACAAAGACAGTGAAAGAGAGAGAAATTCTTACAAATTTCGTTCAGGGGCTGTGATACCACCTGGATTGATCATATCTAGACCGACAGCTGATTGAGACATAAGGGTGTACACTCTTGCGACTTAGAGGTTTGGTGAGGTTGGGTGAGCAAACACAGACCCTTTAAAGTAATACTGCGGGGTACCCATCCCATGGGTCCCAAGTCTCCAGGTTCAAGGGCATCTTCCTACATCGAAAACATGCATGAGAAACCCAGAAGATGGTACACCGTGTGATCGGGAAAGGTTTCCAAAACGCACCTCATTTCTCATCTCCTTGTGCTCGGGTTCGCCATTCCAACCGCTATACTAGCAATCTCCCTCCTTGGAGAATCAGCACCTTTCACCTCCTGTTCCGTACAGGTAGCCATTTGTCCTGAGGATGAACGGGAAGAGGGGGAACCAATGAGAGACTAGCTCTAGGTGTTGGGAAAGGCACAGGTCACTCTATTTTCCCATCAGGAAGAAGAATTAACCACAGGCTCAGCCTGCCCCCCCGGAACCAGAATAGGGCCTGAAGCAATCCTGCGCTTTTGCGGCCTGCTCCCAAAAAAGCGAGTTGAAAAATGGAGCTCAGGGGCACTGCAATTCACAAACCTGCAGAGTTATCAGTGATAACTCTCGTCCACAAATATATTGAGGGAAGGCAACGAAGAGGATGTGAAAGCAAGGCAGAATTGCAGGAAACTGATTTCAGGAGGTAGATTCGAATCGCTTTTAAAGCACAGGAAAAGCGGCAAAACCTCGACAATGATGCTCTTGGCCAAAAAGGGCGTATGCGTTTTTTCCTGAATATATTCAGGAAAAAACGCATACGCCCTTTTTGGCCAACCAAGCAACCTGGAAAGGCAAAAAGGCGCTACAAAGAAGTCTCGCTTCCCATCGTCAAAAGGGCCGTGCTGAATAAAGTGTCAAAACCAGAAAGGCAGGACAGCCATGGAGAAACGGGAGCCTTGCTACGCTGATGGGCTGGATGTAAATTGCCAACAGCCACTCTGGAGAAGTGTTCGGTGTGTCCTGAAACATCTAAAGAACTCAGCTTACAGAGCATAGGGCACTTCCACTCATGGGCGTATAAATTGGGAAAACTGAAAATCAGCAAGACACAGGCACCCCAAAGTTTAGGGTTGCTCTGTTGACAAGAACCTCCACATCGATACACCTTAAATATCCCAGGAAAGAGAAAAATGGATAAAGACGTTGTGCTCCTTATGTACAATGGCATATCACTCAGCCATGAAATCAACGTCATAAGGCTAGTAGCAGCATGATGAGTGGATTTAGGGACGACGATTCTAAGTGAAATAAGTCACACAGAAAGAGACACCTATGATAAGATATCACTTATAGAGGGAATGCAAAAACCGCTACACTTGAACTGAATTACAAAACAGAACAGAGTCACACGTTTAGAAAACACACTATGGCTGCTTAACGGGAAAGGTGAGGTGGGGTGATGCATAAAACAAGGGTTTCAAATTAGCTCAGATACCGTTCCGTAAACCCAATATGAAATAGACAAGACCTACTCCTTGCTCAGTGAACTGGACTCAACACCCCGTATTCACCGCACAAGAATATATCTGACTAGTAAGAATCTTAAAACCTATGTATTGATATCTCTCCGTAAGTGAGTCAAGTGGGTGTAAAGCGGCATAAACACAGCAGTGAAAAGCAGCTAAACCCCATTATAAAAATCAACTACTTTTAAAAACCCGTGAAACAAAGACAGTGAAAGAGAGAGAAATTCTTACAAATTTCGTTCAGGGGCTGTGATACCACCTGGATTGATCATATCTAGACCGACAGCTGATTGAGACATAAGGGTGTACACTCTTGCGACTTAGAGGTTTGGTGAGGTTGGGTGAGCAAACACAGACCCTTTAAAGTAATACTGCGGGGTACCCATCCCATGGGTCCCAAGTCTCCAGGTTCAAGGGCATCTTCCTACATCGAAAACATGCATGAGAAACCCAGAAGATGGTACACCGTGTGATCGGGAAAGGTTTCCAAAACGCACCTCATTTCTCATCTCCTTGTGCTCGGGTTCGCCATTCCAACCGCTATACTAGCAATCTCCCTCCTTGGAGAATCAGCACCTTTCACCTCCTGTTCCGTACAGGTAGCCATTTGTCCTGAGGATGAACGGGAAGAGGGGGAACCAATGAGAGACTAGCTCTAGGTGTTGGGAAAGGCACAGGTCACTCTATTTTCCCATCAGGAAGAAGAATTAACCACAGGCTCAGCCTGCCCCCCCGGAACCAGAATAGGGCCTGAAGCAATCCTGCGCTTTTGCGGCCTGCTCCCAAAAAAGCGAGTTGAAAAATGGAGCTCAGGGGCACTGCAATTCACAAACCTGCAGAGTTATCAGTGATAACTCTCGTCCACAAATATATTGAGGGAAGGCAACGAAGAGGATGTGAAAGCAAGGCAGAATTGCAGGAAACTGATTTCAGGAGGTAGATTCGAATCGCTTTTAAAGCACAGGAAAAGCGGCAAAACCTCGACAATGATGCCCTTGGCCAAAAAGGGCGTATGCGTTTTTTCCTGAATATATTCAGGAAAAAACGCATACGCCCTTTTTGGCCAACCAAGCAACCTGGAAAGGCAAATCGGCGCTACAAAGAAGTCTCGCTTCCCATCGGTCAAAAGGGCCGTGCTGAATAAAGTGTCCAAACCAGAAAGGCAGGACAGCCATGGAGAAACGGGAGCCTTGCTACGCTGATGGGCTGGATGTAAATTGCCAACAGCCACTCTGGAGAAGTGTTCGGTGTGTCCTGAAACATCTAAAAAACTCAGCTTACAGAGCATAGGGCACTTCCACTCATGGGCGTATAAATTGGGAAAACTGAAAATCAGCAAGACACAGGCACCCCAAAGTTTAGGGTTGCTCTGTTGACAAGAACCTCCACATCGATACACCTTAAATATCCCAGGAAAGAGAAAAATGGATAAAGACATTGTGGTCCTTATGTACAATGGAATATCACTCAGCCATGAAATCAACGTCATAAGGCTAGTAGCAGCATGATGAGTGGATTTAGGGACGACGATTCTAAGTGAAATAAGTCACACAGAAAGAGACACCTATGATAAGATATCACTTATAGAGGGAATGTAACAACCGGTACACTTGAACTGAATTACAAAACAGAACAGAGTCACACGTTTAGAAAACACACTATGGCTGCTTAACGGGAAAGGGGAGGTGGGGTGATGCATAAAACAAGGGTTTCAAATTAGCTCAGATACCGTTCCGTAAACCCAATATGAAATAGACAAGACCTACTCCTTGCTCAGTGAACTGGACTCAACACCCCGTATTCACCGCACAAGAATATATCTGACTAGTAAGAATCTTAAAACCTATGTATTGATATCTCTCCGTAAGTGAGTCAAGTGGGTGTAAAGCGGCATAAACACAGCAGTGAAAAGCAGCTAAACCCCATTATAAAAATCAACTACTTTTAAAAACCCGTGAAACAAAGACAGTGAAAGAGAGAGAAATTCTTACGAAATTCGTTCAGGGGCTGTGATGCCACCTGGATTGATCATATCTAGACCCACAGCTGATTGAGACATAAGGGTGTACACTCTTGCGACTTAGAGGTTTGGTGAGGTTGGGTGAGCAAACACAGACCCTTTAAAGTAATACTGCGGGGTACCCATCCCATGGGTCCCAAATCTCCAGGTTCAAGGGCATCTTCCTACATCGAAAACATGCATGAGAAACCCAGAAGATGGTACACCGTGTGATCGGGAAAGGTTTCCAAAACGCACCTCATTTCTCACCTCCTTGTGCTCGGGTTCGCCATTCCAACCGCTTTACTAGCAATCTCCCTCCTTGGAGAATCAGCACCTTTCACATCCTGTTCCGTACAGGTAGCCATTTGTCCTGAGGATGAACGGGAAGAGGGGGAACCAATGAGAGACTAGCTCTAGGTGTTGGGAAAGGCACAGGTCACTCTATTTTCCCATCAGGAAGAAGAATTAACCACAGGCTCAGCCTGCCCCCCCGGAACCAGAATAGGGCCTGAAGCAATCCTGCGCTTTTGCGGCCTGCTCCCAAAAAAGCGAGTTGAAAAATGGAGCTCAGGGGCACTGCAATTCACAAACCTGCAGAGTTATCAGTGATAACTCTCGTCCACAAATATATTGAGGGAAGGCAACGAAGAGGATGTGAAAGCAAGGCAGAATTGCAGGAAACTGATTTCAGGAGGTAGATTCGAATCGCTTTTAAAGCACAGGAAAAGCGGCAAAACCTCGACAATGATGCTCTTGGCCAAAAAGGGCGTATGCGTTTTTTCCTGAATATATTCAGGAAAAAACGCATACGCCGTTTTTGGCCAACCAAGCAACCTGGAAAGGCAAAAAGGCGCTACAAAGAAGTCTCGCTTCCCATCGTCAAAAGGGCCGTGCTGAATAAAGTGTCAAAACCAGAAAGGCAGGACAGCCATGGAGAAACGGGAGCCTTGCTACGCTGATGGGCTGGATGTAAATTGCCAACAGCCACTCTGGAGAAGTGTTCGGTGTGTCCTGAAACATCTAAAGAACTCAGCTTACAGAGCATAGGGCACTTCCACTCATGGGCGTATAAATTGGGAAAACTGAAAATCAGCAAGACACAGGCACCCCAAAGTTTAGGGTTGCTCTGTTGACAAGAACCTCCACATCGATACACCTTAAATATCCCAGGAAAGAGAAAAATGGATAAAGACGTTGTGGTCCTTATGTACAATGGCATATCACTCAGCCATGAAATCAACGTCATAAGGCTAGTAGCAGCATGATGAGTGGATTTAGGGACGACGATTCTAAGTGAAATAAGTCACACAGAAAGAGACACCTATGATAAGATATCACTTATAGAGGGAATGCAAAAACCGCTACACTTGAACTGAATTACAAAACAGAACAGAGTCACACGTTTAGAAAACACACTATGGCTGCTTAACGGGAAAGGTGAGGTGGGGTGATGCATAAAACAAGGGTTTCAAATTAGCTCAGATACCGTTCCGTAAACCCAATATGAAATAGACAAGACCTACTCCTTGCTCAGTGAACTGGACTCAACACCCCGTATTCACCGCACAAGAATATATCTGACTAGTAAGAATCTTAAAACCTATGTATTGATATCTCTCCGTAAGTGAGTCAAGTGGGTGTAAAGCGGCATAAACACAGCAGTGAAAAGCAGCTAAACCCCATTATAAAAATCAACTACTTTTAAAAACCCGTGAAACAAAGACAGTGAAAGAGAGAGAAATTCTTACAAATTTCGTTCAGGGGCTGTGATACCACCTGGATTGATCATATCTAGACCGACAGCTGATTGAGACATAAGGGTGTACACTCTTGCGACTTAGAGGTTTGGTGAGGTTGGGTGAGCAAACACAGACCCTTTACAGTAATACTGCGGGGTACCCATCCCATGGGTCCCAAGTCTCCAGGTTCAAGGGCATCTTCCTACATCGAAAACATGCATGAGAAACCCAGAAGATGGTACACCGTGTGATCGGGAAAGGTTTCCAAAACGCACCTCATTTCTCATCTCCTTGTGCTCGGGTTCGCCATTCCAACCGCTATACTAGCAATCTCCCTCCTTGGAGAATCAGCACCTTTCACCTCCTGTTCCGTACAGGTAGCCATTTGTCCTGAGGATGAACGGGAAGAGGGGGAACCAATGAGAGACTAGCTCTAGGTGTTGGGAAAGGCACAGGTCACTCTATTTTCCCATCAGGAAGAAGAATTAACCACAGGCTCAGCCTGCCCCCCCGGAACCAGAATAGGGCCTGAAGCAATCCTGCGCTTTTGCGGCCTGCTCCCAAAAAAGCGAGTTGAAAAATGGAGCTCAGGGGCACTGCAATTCACAAACCTGCAGAGTTATCAGTGATAACTCTCGTCCACAAATATATTGAGGGAAGGCAACGAAGAGGATGTGAAAGCAAGGCAGAATTGCAGGAAACTGATTTCAGGAGGTAGATTCGAATCGCTTTTAAAGCACAGGAAAAGCGGCAAAACCTCGACAATGATGCTCTTGGCCAAAAAGGGCGTATGCGTTTTTTCCTGAATATATTCAGGAAAAAACGCATACGCCCTTTTTGGCCAACCAAGCAACCTGGAAAGGCAAAAAGGCGCTACAAAGAAGTCTCGCTTCCCATCGTCAAAAGGGCCGTGCTGAATAAAGTGTCAAAACCAGAAAGGCAGGACAGCCATGGAGAAACGGGAGCCTTGCTACGCTGATGGGCTGGATGTAAATTGCCAACAGCCACTCTGGAGAAGTGTTCGGTGTGTCCTGAAACATCTAAAGAACTCAGCTTACAGAGCATAGGGCACTTCCACTCATGGGCGTATAAATTGGGAAAACTGAAAATCAGCAAGACACAGGCACCCCAAAGTTTAGGGTTGCTCTGTTGACAAGAACCTCCACATCGATACACCTTAAATATCCCAGGAAAGAGAAAAATGGATAAAGACGTTGTGGTCCTTATGTACAATGGCATATCACTCAGCCATGAAATCAACGTCATAAGGCTAGTAGCAGCATGATGAGTGGATTTAGGGACGACGATTCTAAGTGAAATAAGTCACACAGAAAGAGACACCTATGATAAGATATCACTTATAGAGGGAATGCAAAAACCGCTACACTTGAACTGAATTACAAAACAGAACAGAGTCACACGTTTAGAAAACACACTATGGCTGCTTAACGGGAAAGGTGAGGTGGGGTGATGCATAAAACAAGGGTTTCAAATTAGCTCAGATACCGTTCCGTAAACCCAATATGAAATAGACAAGACCTACTCCTTGCTCAGTGAACTGGACTCAACACCCCGTATTCACCGCACAAGAATATATCTGACTAGTAAGAATCTTAAAACCTATGTATTGATATCTCTCCGTAAGTGAGTCAAGTGGGTGTAAAGCGGCATAAACACAGCAGTGAAAAGCAGCTAAACCCCATTATAAAAATCAACTACTTTTAAAAACCCGTGAAACAAAGACAGTGAAAGAGAGAGAAATTCTTACAAATTTCGTTCAGGGGCTGTGATACCACCTGGATTGATCATATCTAGACCGACAGCTGATTGAGACATAAGGGTGTACACTCTTGCGACTTAGAGGTTTGGTGAGGTTGGGTGAGCAAACACAGACCCTTTAAAGTAATACTGCGGGGTACCCATCCCATGGGTCCCAAGTCTCCAGGTTCAAGGGCATCTTCCTACATCGAAAACATGCATGAGAAACCCAGAAGATGGTACACCGTGTGATCGGGAAAGGTTTCCAAAACGCACCTCATTTCTCATCTCCTTGTGCTCGGGTTCGCCATTCCAACCGCTATACTAGCAATCTCCCTCCTTGGAGAATCAGCACCTTTCACCTCCTGTTCCGTACAGGTAGCCATTTGTCCTGAGGATGAACGGGAAGAGGGGGAACCAATGAGAGACTAGCTCTAGGTGTTGGGAAAGGCACAGGTCACTCTATTTTCCCATCAGGAAGAAGAATTAACCACAGGCTCAGCCTGCCCCCCCGGAACCAGAATAGGGCCTGAAGCAATCCTGCGCTTTTGCGGCCTGCTCCCAAAAAAGCGAGTTGAAAAATGGAGCTCAGGGGCACTGCAATTCACAAACCTGCAGAGTTATCAGTGATAACTCTCGTCCACAAATATATTGAGGGAAGGCAACGAAGAGGATGTGAAAGCAAGGCAGAATTGCAGGAAACTGATTTCAGGAGGTAGATTCGAATCGCTTTTAAAGCACAGGAAAAGCGGCAAAACCTCGACAATGATGCTCTTGGCCAAAAAGGGCGTATGCGTTTTTTCCTGAATATATTCAGGAAAAAACGCATACGCCCTTTTTGGCCAACCAAGCAACCTGGAAAGGCAAAAAGGCGCTACAAAGAAGTCTCGCTTCCCATCGTCAAAAGGGCCGTGCTGAATAAAGTGTCAAAACCAGAAAGGCAGGACAGCCATGGAGAAACGGGAGCCTTGCTACGCTGATGGGCTGGATGTAAATTGCCAACAGCCACTCTGGAGAAGTGTTCGGTGTGTCCTGAAACATCTAAAGAACTCAGCTTACAGAGCATAGGGCACTTCCACTCATGGGCGTATAAATTGGGAAAACTGAAAATCAGCAAGACACAGGCACCCCAAAGTTTAGGGTTGCTCTGTTGACAAGAACCTCCACATCGATACACCTTAAATATCCCAGGAAAGAGAAAAATGGATAAAGACGTTGTGGTCCTTATGTACAATGGCATATCACTCAGCCATGAAATCAACGTCATAAGGCTAGTAGCAGCATGATGAGTGGATTTAGGGACGACGATTCTAAGTGAAATAAGTCACACAGAAAGAGACACCTATGATAAGATATCACTTATAGAGGGAATGCAAAAACCGCTACACTTGAACTGAATTACAAAACAGAACAGAGTCACACGTTTAGAAAACACACTATGGCTGCTTAACGGGAAAGGTGAGGTGGGGTGATGCATAAAACAAGGGTTTCAAATTAGCTCAGATACCGTTCCGTAAACCCAATATGAAATAGACAAGACCTACTCCTTGCTCAGTGAACTGGACTCAACACCCCGTATTCACCGCACAAGAATATATCTGACTAGTAAGAATCTTAAAACCTATGTATTGATATCTCTCCGTAAGTGAGTCAAGTGGGTGTAAAGCGGCATAAACACAGCAGTGAAAAGCAGCTAAACCCCATTATAAAAATCAACTACTTTTAAAAACCCGTGAAACAAAGACAGTGAAAGAGAGAGAAATTCTTACAAATTTCGTTCAGGGGCTGTGATACCACCTGGATTGATCATATCTAGACCGACAGCTGATTGAGACATAAGGGTGTACACTCTTGCGACTTAGAGGTTTGGTGAGGTTGGGTGAGCAAACACAGACCCTTTAAAGTAATACTGCGGGGTACCCATCCCATGGGTCCCAAGTCTCCAGGTTCAAGGGCATCTTCCTACATCGAAAACATGCATGAGAAACCCAGAAGATGGTACACCGTGTGATCGGGAAAGGTTTCCAAAACGCACCTCATTTCTCATCTCCTTGTGCTCGGGTTCGCCATTCCAACCGCTATACTAGCAATCTCCCTCCTTGGAGAATCAGCACCTTTCACCTCCTGTTCCGTACAGGTAGCCATTTGTCCTGAGGATGAACGGGAAGAGGGGGAACCAATGAGAGACTAGCTCTAGGTGTTGGGAAAGGCACAGGTCACTCTATTTTCCCATCAGGAAGAAGAATTAACCACAGGCTCAGCCTGCCCCCCCGGAACCAGAATAGGGCCTGAAGCAATCCTGCGCTTTTGCGGCCTGCTCCCAAAAAAGCGAGTTGAAAAATGGAGCTCAGGGGCACTGCAATTCACAAACCTGCAGAGTTATCAGTGATAACTCTCGTCCACAAATATATTGAGGGAAGGCAACGAAGAGGATGTGAAAGCAAGGCAGAATTGCAGGAAACTGATTTCAGGAGGTAGATTCGAATCGCTTTTAAAGCACAGGAAAAGCGGCAAAACCTCGACAATGATGCCCTTGGCCAAAAAGGGCGTATGCGTTTTTTCCTGAATATATTCAGGAAAAAACGCATACGCCCTTTTTGGCCAACCAAGCAACCTGGAAAGGCAAATCGGCGCTACAAAGAAGTCTCGCTTCCCATCGGTCAAAAGGGCCGTGCTGAATAAAGTGTCCAAACCAGAAAGGCAGGACAGCCATGGAGAAACGGGAGCCTTGCTACGCTGATGGGCTGGATGTAAATTGCCAACAGCCACTCTGGAGAAGTGTTCGGTGTGTCCTGAAACATCTAAAAAACTCAGCTTACAGAGCATAGGGCACTTCCACTCATGGGCGTATAAATTGGGAAAACTGAAAATCAGCAAGACACAGGCACCCCAAAGTTTAGGGTTGCTCTGTTGACAAGAACCTCCACATCGATACACCTTAAATATCCCAGGAAAGAGAAAAATGGATAAAGACATTGTGGTCCTTATGTACAATGGAATATCACTCAGCCATGAAATCAACGTCATAAGGCTAGTAGCAGCATGATGAGTGGATTTAGGGACGACGATTCTAAGTGAAATAAGTCACACAGAAAGAGACACCTATGATAAGATATCACTTATAGAGGGAATGTAACAACCGGTACACTTGAACTGAATTACAAAACAGAACAGAGTCACACGTTTAGAAAACACACTATGGCTGCTTAACGGGAAAGGGGAGGTGGGGTGATGCATAAAACAAGGGTTTCAAATTAGCTCAGATACCGTTCCGTAAACCCAATATGAAATAGACAAGACCTACTCCTTGCTCAGTGAACTGGACTCAACACCCCGTATTCACCGCACAAGAATATATCTGACTAGTAAGAATCTTAAAACCTATGTATTGATATCTCTCCGTAAGTGAGTCAAGTGGGTGTAAAGCGGCATAAACACAGCAGTGAAAAGCAGCTAAACCCCATTATAAAAATCAACTACTTTTAAAAACCCGTGAAACAAAGACAGTGAAAGAGAGAGAAATTCTTACGAAATTCGTTCAGGGGCTGTGATGCCACCTGGATTGATCATATCTAGACCCACAGCTGATTGAGACATAAGGGTGTACACTCTTGCGACTTAGAGGTTTGGTGAGGTTGGGTGAGCAAACACAGACCCTTTAAAGTAATACTGCGGGGTACCCATCCCATGGGTCCCAAATCTCCAGGTTCAAGGGCATCTTCCTACATCGAAAACATGCATGAGAAACCCAGAAGATGGTACACCGTGTGATCGGGAAAGGTTTCCAAAACGCACCTCATTTCTCACCTCCTTGTGCTCGGGTTCGCCATTCCAACCGCTTTACTAGCAATCTCCCTCCTTGGAGAATCAGCACCTTTCACATCCTGTTCCGTACAGGTAGCCATTTGTCCTGAGGATGAACGGGAAGAGGGGGAACCAATGAGAGACTAGCTCTAGGTGTTGGGAAAGGCACAGGTCACTCTATTTTCCCATCAGGAAGAAGAATTAACCACAGGCTCAGCCTGCCCCCCCGGAACCAGAATAGGGCCTGAAGCAATCCTGCGCTTTTGCGGCCTGCTCCCAAAAAAGCGAGTTGAAAAATGGAGCTCAGGGGCACTGCAATTCACAAACCTGCAGAGTTATCAGTGATAACTCTCGTCCACAAATATATTGAGGGAAGGCAACGAAGAGGATGTGAAAGCAAGGCAGAATTGCAGGAAACTGATTTCAGGAGGTAGATTCGAATCGCTTTTAAAGCACAGGAAAAGCGGCAAAACCTCGACAATGATGCTCTTGGCCAAAAAGGGCGTATGCGTTTTTTCCTGAATATATTCAGGAAAAAACGCATACGCCGTTTTTGGCCAACCAAGCAACCTGGAAAGGCAAAAAGGCGCTACAAAGAAGTCTCGCTTCCCATCGTCAAAAGGGCCGTGCTGAATAAAGTGTCAAAACCAGAAAGGCAGGACAGCCATGGAGAAACGGGAGCCTTGCTACGCTGATGGGCTGGATGTAAATTGCCAACAGCCACTCTGGAGAAGTGTTCGGTGTGTCCTGAAACATCTAAAGAACTCAGCTTACAGAGCATAGGGCACTTCCACTCATGGGCGTATAAATTGGGAAAACTGAAAATCAGCAAGACACAGGCACCCCAAAGTTTAGGGTTGCTCTGTTGACAAGAACCTCCACATCGATACACCTTAAATATCCCAGGAAAGAGAAAAATGGATAAAGACGTTGTGGTCCTTATGTACAATGGCATATCACTCAGCCATGAAATCAACGTCATAAGGCTAGTAGCAGCATGATGAGTGGATTTAGGGACGACGATTCTAAGTGAAATAAGTCACACAGAAAGAGACACCTATGATAAGATATCACTTATAGAGGGAATGCAAAAACTGCTACACTTGAACTGAATTACAAAACAGAACAGAGTCACACGTTTAGAAAACACACTATGGCTGCTTAACGGGAAAGGTGAGGTGGGGTGATGCATAAAACAAGGGTTTCAAATTAGCTCAGATACCGTTCCGTAAACCCAATATGAAATAGACAAGACCTACTCCTTGCTCAGTGAACTGGACTCAACACCCCGTATTCACCGCACAAGAATATATCTGACTAGTAAGAATCTTAAAACCTATGTATTGATATCTCTCCGTAAGTGAGTCAAGTGGGTGTAAAGCGGCATAAACACAGCAGTGAAAAGCAGCTAAACCCCATTATAAAAATCAACTACTTTTAAAAACCCGTGAAACAAAGACAGTGAAAGAGAGAGAAATTCTTACAAATTTCGTTCAGGGGCTGTGATACCACCTGGATTGATCATATCTAGACCCACAGCTGATTGAGACATAAGGGTGTACACTCTTGCGACTTAGAGGTTTGGTGAGGTTGGGTGAGCAAACACAGACCCTTTAAAGTAATACTGCGGGGTACCCATCCCATGGGTCCCAAGTCTCCAGGTTCAAGGGCATCTTCCTACATCGAAAACATGCATGAGAAACCCAGAAGATGGTACACCGTGTGATCGGGAAAGGTTTCCAAAACGCACCTCATTTCTCATCTCCTTGTGCTCGGGTTCGCCATTCCAACCGCTATACTAGCAATCTCCCTCCTTGGAGAATCAGCACCTTTCACCTCCTGTTCCGTACAGGTAGCCATTTGTCCTGAGGATGAACGGGAAGAGGGGGAACCAATGAGAGACTAGCTCTAGGTGTTGGGAAAGGCACAGGTCACTCTATTTTCCCATCAGGAAGAAGAATTAACCACAGGCTCAGCCTGCCCCCCCGGAACCAGAATAGGGCCTGAAGCAATCCTGCGCTTTTGCGGCCTGCTCCCAAAAAAGCGAGTTGAAAAATGGAGCTCAGGGGCACTGCAATTCACAAACCTGCAGAGTTATCAGTGATAACTCTCGTCCACAAATATATTGAGGGAAGGCAACGAAGAGGATGTGAAAGCAAGGCAGAATTGCAGGAAACTGATTTCAGGAGGTAGATTCGAATCGCTTTTAAAGCACAGGAAAAGCGGCAAAACCTCGACAATGATGCTCTTGGCCAAAAAGGGCGTATGCGTTTTTTCCTGAATATATTCAGGAAAAAACGCATACGCCCTTTTTGGCCAACCAAGCAACCTGGAAAGGCAAAAAGGCGCTACAAAGAAGTCTCGCTTCCCATCGTCAAAAGGGCCGTGCTGAATAAAGTGTCAAAACCAGAAAGGCAGGACAGCCATGGAGAAACGGGAGCCTTGCTACGCTGATGGGCTGGATGTAAACTGCCAACAGCCACTCTGGAGAAGTGTTCGGTGTGTCCTGAAACATCTAAAGAACTCAGCTTACAGAGCATAGGGCACTTCCACTCATGGGCGTATAAATTGGGAAAACTGAAAATCAGCAAGACACAGGCACTCCAAAGTTTAGGGTTGCTCTGTTGACAAGAACCTCCACATCGATACACCTTAAATATCCCAGGAAAGAGAAAAATGGATAAAGACGTTGTGGTCCTTATGTACAATGGCATATCACTCAGCCATGAAATCAACGTCATAAGGCTAGTAGCAGCATGATGAGTGGATTTAGGGACGACGATTCTAAGTGAAATAAGTCACACAGAAAGAGACACCTATGATAAGATATCACTTATAGAGGGAATGCAAAAACCGCTACACTTGAACTGAATTACAAAACAGAACAGAGTCACACGTTTAGAAAACACACTATGGCTGCTTAACGGGAAAGGTGAGGTGGGGTGATGCATAAAACAAGGGTTTCAAATTAGCTCAGATACCGTTCCGTAAACCCAATATGAAATAGACAAGACCTACTCCTTGCTCAGTGAACTGGACTCAACACCCCGTATTCACCGCACAAGAATATATCTGACTAGTAAGAATCTTAAAACCTATGTATTGATATCTCTCCGTAAGTGAGTCAAGTGGGTGTAAAGCGGCATAAACACAGCAGTGAAAAGCAGCTAAACCCCATTATAAAAATCAACTACTTTTAAAAACCCGTGAAACAAAGACAGTGAAAGAGAGAGAAATTCTTACAAATTTCGTTCAGGGGCTGTGATACCACCTGGATTGATCATATCTAGACCGACAGCTGATTGAGACATAAGGGTGTACACTCTTGCGACTTAGAGGTTTGGTGAGGTTGGGTGAGCAAACACAGACCCTTTACAGTAATACTGCGGGGTACCCATCCCATGGGTCCCAAGTCTCCAGGTTCAAGGGCATCTTCCTACATCGAAAACATGCATGAGAAACCCAGAAGATGGTACACCGTGTGATCGGGAAAGGTTTCCAAAACGCACCTCATTTCTCATCTCCTTGTGCTCGGGTTCGCCATTCCAACCGCTATACTAGCAATCTCCCTCCTTGGAGAATCAGCACCTTTCACCTCCTGTTCCGTACAGGTAGCCATTTGTCCTGAGGATGAACGGGAAGAGGGGGAACCAATGAGAGACTAGCTCTAGGTGTTGGGAAAGGCACAGGTCACTCTATTTTCCCATCAGGAAGAAGAATTAACCACAGGCTCAGCCTGCCCCCCCGGAACCAGAATAGGGCCTGAAGCAATCCTGCGCTTTTGCGGCCTGCTCCCAAAAAAGCGAGTTGAAAAATGGAGCTCAGGGGCACTGCAATTCACAAACCTGCAGAGTTATCAGTGATAACTCTCGTCCACAAATATATTGAGGGAAGGCAACGAAGAGGATGTGAAAGCAAGGCAGAATTGCAGGAAACTGATTTCAGGAGGTAGATTCGAATCGCTTTTAAAGCACAGGAAAAGCGGCAAAACCTCGACAATGATGCTCTTGGCCAAAAAGGGCGTATGCGTTTTTTCCTGAATATATTCAGGAAAAAACGCATACGCCCTTTTTGGCCAACCAAGCAACCTGGAAAGGCAAAAAGGCGCTACAAAGAAGTCTCGCTTCCCATCGTCAAAAGGGCCGTGCTGAATAAAGTGTCAAAACCAGAAAGGCAGGACAGCCATGGAGAAACGGGAGCCTTGCTACGCTGATGGGCTGGATGTAAATTGCCAACAGCCACTCTGGAGAAGTGTTCGGTGTGTCCTGAAACATCTAAAGAACTCAGCTTACAGAGCATAGGGCACTTCCACTCATGGGCGTATAAATTGGGAAAACTGAAAATCAGCAAGACACAGGCACCCCAAAGTTTAGGGTTGCTCTGTTGACAAGAACCTCCACATCGATACACCTTAAATATCCCAGGAAAGAGAAAAATGGATAAAGACGTTGTGGTCCTTATGTACAATGGCATATCACTCAGCCATGAAATCAACGTCATAAGGCTAGTAGCAGCATGATGAGTGGATTTAGGGACGACGATTCTAAGTGAAATAAGTCACACAGAAAGAGACACCTATGATAAGATATCACTTATAGAGGGAATGCAAAAACCGCTACACTTGAACTGAATTACAAAACAGAACAGAGTCACACGTTTAGAAAACACACTATGGCTGCTTAACGGGAAAGGTGAGGTGGGGTGATGCATAAAACAAGGGTTTCAAATTAGCTCAGATACCGTTCCGTAAACCCAATATGAAATAGACAAGACCTACTCCTTGCTCAGTGAACTGGACTCAACACCCCGTATTCACCGCACAAGAATATATCTGACTAGTAAGAATCTTAAAACCTATGTATTGATATCTCTCCGTAAGTGAGTCAAGTGGGTGTAAAGCGGCATAAACACAGCAGTGAAAAGCAGCTAAACCCCATTATAAAAATCAACTACTTTTAAAAACCCGTGAAACAAAGACAGTGAAAGAGAGAGAAATTCTTACAAATTTCGTTCAGGGGCTGTGATACCACCTGGATTGATCATATCTAGACCGACAGCTGATTGAGACATAAGGGTGTACACTCTTGCGACTTAGAGGTTTGGTGAGGTTGGGTGAGCAAACACAGACCCTTTAAAGTAATACTGCGGGGTACCCATCCCATGGGTCCCAAGTCTCCAGGTTCAAGGGCATCTTCCTACATCGAAAACATGCATGAGAAACCCAGAAGATGGTACACCGTGTGATCGGGAAAGGTTTCCAAAACGCACCTCATTTCTCATCTCCTTGTGCTCGGGTTCGCCATTCCAACCGCTATACTAGCAATCTCCCTCCTTGGAGAATCAGCACCTTTCACCTCCTGTTCCGTACAGGTAGCCATTTGTCCTGAGGATGAACGGGAAGAGGGGGAACCAATGAGAGACTAGCTCTAGGTGTTGGGAAAGGCACAGGTCACTCTATTTTCCCATCAGGAAGAAGAATTAACCACAGGCTCAGCCTGCCCCCCCGGAACCAGAATAGGGCCTGAAGCAATCCTGCGCTTTTGCGGCCTGCTCCCAAAAAAGCGAGTTGAAAAATGGAGCTCAGGGGCACTGCAATTCACAAACCTGCAGAGTTATCAGTGATAACTCTCGTCCACAAATATATTGAGGGAAGGCAACGAAGAGGATGTGAAAGCAAGGCAGAATTGCAGGAAACTGATTTCAGGAGGTAGATTCGAATCGCTTTTAAAGCACAGGAAAAGCGGCAAAACCTCGACAATGATGCTCTTGGCCAAAAAGGGCGTATGCGTTTTTTCCTGAATATATTCAGGAAAAAACGCATACGCCCTTTTTGGCCAACCAAGCAACCTGGAAAGGCAAAAAGGCGCTACAAAGAAGTCTCGCTTCCCATCGTCAAAAGGGCCGTGCTGAATAAAGTGTCAAAACCAGAAAGGCAGGACAGCCATGGAGAAACGGGAGCCTTGCTACGCTGATGGGCTGGATGTAAATTGCCAACAGCCACTCTGGAGAAGTGTTCGGTGTGTCCTGAAACATCTAAAGAACTCAGCTTACAGAGCATAGGGCACTTCCACTCATGGGCGTATAAATTGGGAAAACTGAAAATCAGCAAGACACAGGCACCCCAAAGTTTAGGGTTGCTCTGTTGACAAGAACCTCCACATCGATACACCTTAAATATCCCAGGAAAGAGAAAAATGGATAAAGACGTTGTGGTCCTTATGTACAATGGCATATCACTCAGCCATGAAATCAACGTCATAAGGCTAGTAGCAGCATGATGAGTGGATTTAGGGACGACGATTCTAAGTGAAATAAGTCACACAGAAAGAGACACCTATGATAAGATATCACTTATAGAGGGAATGCAAAAACCGCTACACTTGAACTGAATTACAAAACAGAACAGAGTCACACGTTTAGAAAACACACTATGGCTGCTTAACGGGAAAGGTGAGGTGGGGTGATGCATAAAACAAGGGTTTCAAATTAGCTCAGATACCGTTCCGTAAACCCAATATGAAATAGACAAGACCTACTCCTTGCTCAGTGAACTGGACTCAACACCCCGTATTCACCGCACAAGAATATATCTGACTAGTAAGAATCTTAAAACCTATGTATTGATATCTCTCCGTAAGTGAGTCAAGTGGGTGTAAAGCGGCATAAACACAGCAGTGAAAAGCAGCTAAACCCCATTATAAAAATCAACTACTTTTAAAAACCCGTGAAACAAAGACAGTGAAAGAGAGAGAAATTCTTACAAATTTCGTTCAGGGGCTGTGATACCACCTGGATTGATCATATCTAGACCGACAGCTGATTGAGACATAAGGGTGTACACTCTTGCGACTTAGAGGTTTGGTGAGGTTGGGTGAGCAAACACAGACCCTTTAAAGTAATACTGCGGGGTACCCATCCCATGGGTCCCAAGTCTCCAGGTTCAAGGGCATCTTCCTACATCGAAAACATGCATGAGAAACCCAGAAGATGGTACACCGTGTGATCGGGAAAGGTTTCCAAAACGCACCTCATTTCTCATCTCCTTGTGCTCGGGTTCGCCATTCCAACCGCTATACTAGCAATCTCCCTCCTTGGAGAATCAGCACCTTTCACCTCCTGTTCCGTACAGGTAGCCATTTGTCCTGAGGATGAACGGGAAGAGGGGGAACCAATGAGAGACTAGCTCTAGGTGTTGGGAAAGGCACAGGTCACTCTATTTTCCCATCAGGAAGAAGAATTAACCACAGGCTCAGCCTGCCCCCCCGGAACCAGAATAGGGCCTGAAGCAATCCTGCGCTTTTGCGGCCTGCTCCCAAAAAAGCGAGTTGAAAAATGGAGCTCAGGGGCACTGCAATTCACAAACCTGCAGAGTTATCAGTGATAACTCTCGTCCACAAATATATTGAGGGAAGGCAACGAAGAGGATGTGAAAGCAAGGCAGAATTGCAGGAAACTGATTTCAGGAGGTAGATTCGAATCGCTTTTAAAGCACAGGAAAAGCGGCAAAACCTCGACAATGATGCCCTTGGCCAAAAAGGGCGTATGCGTTTTTTCCTGAATATATTCAGGAAAAAACGCATACGCCCTTTTTGGCCAACCAAGCAACCTGGAAAGGCAAATCGGCGCTACAAAGAAGTCTCGCTTCCCATCGGTCAAAAGGGCCGTGCTGAATAAAGTGTCCAAACCAGAAAGGCAGGACAGCCATGGAGAAACGGGAGCCTTGCTACGCTGATGGGCTGGATGTAAATTGCCAACAGCCACTCTGGAGAAGTGTTCGGTGTGTCCTGAAACATCTAAAAAACTCAGCTTACAGAGCATAGGGCACTTCCACTCATGGGCGTATAAATTGGGAAAACTGAAAATCAGCAAGACACAGGCACCCCAAAGTTTAGGGTTGCTCTGTTGACAAGAACCTCCACATCGATACACCTTAAATATCCCAGGAAAGAGAAAAATGGATAAAGACATTGTGGTCCTTATGTACAATGGAATATCACTCAGCCATGAAATCAACGTCATAAGGCTAGTAGCAGCATGATGAGTGGATTTAGGGACGACGATTCTAAGTGAAATAAGTCACACAGAAAGAGACACCTATGATAAGATATCACTTATAGAGGGAATGTAACAACCGGTACACTTGAACTGAATTACAAAACAGAACAGAGTCACACGTTTAGAAAACACACTATGGCTGCTTAACGGGAAAGGGGAGGTGGGGTGATGCATAAAACAAGGGTTTCAAATTAGCTCAGATACCGTTCCGTAAACCCAATATGAAATAGACAAGACCTACTCCTTGCTCAGTGAACTGGACTCAACACCCCGTATTCACCGCACAAGAATATATCTGACTAGTAAGAATCTTAAAACCTATGTATTGATATCTCTCCGTAAGTGAGTCAAGTGGGTGTAAAGCGGCATAAACACAGCAGTGAAAAGCAGCTAAACCCCATTATAAAAATCAACTACTTTTAAAAACCCGTGAAACAAAGACAGTGAAAGAGAGAGAAATTCTTACGAAATTCGTTCAGGGGCTGTGATGCCACCTGGATTGATCATATCTAGACCCACAGCTGATTGAGACATAAGGGTGTACACTCTTGCGACTTAGAGGTTTGGTGAGGTTGGGTGAGCAAACACAGACCCTTTAAAGTAATACTGCGGGGTACCCATCCCATGGGTCCCAAATCTCCAGGTTCAAGGGCATCTTCCTACATCGAAAACATGCATGAGAAACCCAGAAGATGGTACACCGTGTGATCGGGAAAGGTTTCCAAAACGCACCTCATTTCTCACCTCCTTGTGCTCGGGTTCGCCATTCCAACCGCTTTACTAGCAATCTCCCTCCTTGGAGAATCAGCACCTTTCACATCCTGTTCCGTACAGGTAGCCATTTGTCCTGAGGATGAACGGGAAGAGGGGGAACCAATGAGAGACTAGCTCTAGGTGTTGGGAAAGGCACAGGTCACTCTATTTTCCCATCAGGAAGAAGAATTAACCACAGGCTCAGCCTGCCCCCCCGGAACCAGAATAGGGCCTGAAGCAATCCTGCGCTTTTGCGGCCTGCTCCCAAAAAAGCGAGTTGAAAAATGGAGCTCAGGGGCACTGCAATTCACAAACCTGCAGAGTTATCAGTGATAACTCTCGTCCACAAATATATTGAGGGAAGGCAACGAAGAGGATGTGAAAGCAAGGCAGAATTGCAGGAAACTGATTTCAGGAGGTAGATTCGAATCGCTTTTAAAGCACAGGAAAAGCGGCAAAACCTCGACAATGATGCTCTTGGCCAAAAAGGGCGTATGCGTTTTTTCCTGAATATATTCAGGAAAAAACGCATACGCCGTTTTTGGCCAACCAAGCAACCTGGAAAGGCAAAAAGGCGCTACAAAGAAGTCTCGCTTCCCATCGTCAAAAGGGCCGTGCTGAATAAAGTGTCAAAACCAGAAAGGCAGGACAGCCATGGAGAAACGGGAGCCTTGCTACGCTGATGGGCTGGATGTAAATTGCCAACAGCCACTCTGGAGAAGTGTTCGGTGTGTCCTGAAACATCTAAAGAACTCAGCTTACAGAGCATAGGGCACTTCCACTCATGGGCGTATAAATTGGGAAAACTGAAAATCAGCAAGACACAGGCACCCCAAAGTTTAGGGTTGCTCTGTTGACAAGAACCTCCACATCGATACACCTTAAATATCCCAGGAAAGAGAAAAATGGATAAAGACGTTGTGGTCCTTATGTACAATGGCATATCACTCAGCCATGAAATCAACGTCATAAGGCTAGTAGCAGCATGATGAGTGGATTTAGGGACGACGATTCTAAGTGAAATAAGTCACACAGAAAGAGACACCTATGATAAGATATCACTTATAGAGGGAATGCAAAAACTGCTACACTTGAACTGAATTACAAAACAGAACAGAGTCACACGTTTAGAAAACACACTATGGCTGCTTAACGGGAAAGGTGAGGTGGGGTGATGCATAAAACAAGGGTTTCAAATTAGCTCAGATACCGTTCCGTAAACCCAATATGAAATAGACAAGACCTACTCCTTGCTCAGTGAACTGGACTCAACACCCCGTATTCACCGCACAAGAATATATCTGACTAGTAAGAATCTTAAAACCTATGTATTGATATCTCTCCGTAAGTGAGTCAAGTGGGTGTAAAGCGGCATAAACACAGCAGTGAAAAGCAGCTAAACCCCATTATAAAAATCAACTACTTTTAAAAACCCGTGAAACAAAGACAGTGAAAGAGAGAGAAATTCTTACAAATTTCGTTCAGGGGCTGTGATACCACCTGGATTGATCATATCTAGACCCACAGCTGATTGAGACATAAGGGTGTACACTCTTGCGACTTAGAGGTTTGGTGAGGTTGGGTGAGCAAACACAGACCCTTTAAAGTAATACTGCGGGGTACCCATCCCATGGGTCCCAAGTCTCCAGGTTCAAGGGCATCTTCCTACATCGAAAACATGCATGAGAAACCCAGAAGATGGTACACCGTGTGATCGGGAAAGGTTTCCAAAACGCACCTCATTTCTCATCTCCTTGTGCTCGGGTTCGCCATTCCAACCGCTATACTAGCAATCTCCCTCCTTGGAGAATCAGCACCTTTCACCTCCTGTTCCGTACAGGTAGCCATTTGTCCTGAGGATGAACGGGAAGAGGGGGAACCAATGAGAGACTAGCTCTAGGTGTTGGGAAAGGCACAGGTCACTCTATTTTCCCATCAGGAAGAAGAATTAACCACAGGCTCAGCCTGCCCCCCCGGAACCAGAATAGGGCCTGAAGCAATCCTGCGCTTTTGCGGCCTGCTCCCAAAAAAGCGAGTTGAAAAATGGAGCTCAGGGGCACTGCAATTCACAAACCTGCAGAGTTATCAGTGATAACTCTCGTCCACAAATATATTGAGGGAAGGCAACGAAGAGGATGTGAAAGCAAGGCAGAATTGCAGGAAACTGATTTCAGGAGGTAGATTCGAATCGCTTTTAAAGCACAGGAAAAGCGGCAAAACCTCGACAATGATGCTCTTGGCCAAAAAGGGCGTATGCGTTTTTTCCTGAATATATTCAGGAAAAAACGCATACGCCCTTTTTGGCCAACCAAGCAACCTGGAAAGGCAAAAAGGCGCTACAAAGAAGTCTCGCTTCCCATCGTCAAAAGGGCCGTGCTGAATAAAGTGTCAAAACCAGAAAGGCAGGACAGCCATGGAGAAACGGGAGCCTTGCTACGCTGATGGGCTGGATGTAAACTGCCAACAGCCACTCTGGAGAAGTGTTCGGTGTGTCCTGAAACATCTAAAGAACTCAGCTTACAGAGCATAGGGCACTTCCACTCATGGGCGTATAAATTGGGAAAACTGAAAATCAGCAAGACACAGGCACTCCAAAGTTTAGGGTTGCTCTGTTGACAAGAACCTCCACATCGATACACCTTAAATATCCCAGGAAAGAGAAAAATGGATAAAGACGTTGTGGTCCTTATGTACAATGGCATATCACTCAGCCATGAAATCAACGTCATAAGGCTAGTAGCAGCATGATGAGTGGATTTAGGGACGACGATTCTAAGTGAAATAAGTCACACAGAAAGAGACACCTATGATAAGATATCACTTATAGAGGGAATGCAAAAACCGCTACACTTGAACTGAATTACAAAACAGAACAGAGTCACACGTTTAGAAAACACACTATGGCTGCTTAACGGGAAAGGTGAGGTGGGGTGATGCATAAAACAAGGGTTTCAAATTAGCTCAGATACCGTTCCGTAAACCCAATATGAAATAGACAAGACCTACTCCTTGCTCAGTGAACTGGACTCAACACCCCGTATTCACCGCACAAGAATATATCTGACTAGTAAGAATCTTAAAACCTATGTATTGATATCTCTCCGTAAGTGAGTCAAGTGGGTGTAAAGCGGCATAAACACAGCAGTGAAAAGCAGCTAAACCCCATTATAAAAATCAACTACTTTTAAAAACCCGTGAAACAAAGACAGTGAAAGAGAGAGAAATTCTTACAAATTTCGTTCAGGGGCTGTGATACCACCTGGATTGATCATATCTAGACCCACAGCTGATTGAGACATAAGGGTGTACACTCTTGCGACTTAGAGGTTTGGTGAGGTTGGGTGAGCAAACACAGACCCTTTAAAGTAATACTGCGGGGTACCCATCCCATGGGTCCCAAGTCTCCAGGTTCAAGGGCATCTTCCTACATCGAAAACATGCATGAGAAACCCAGAAGATGGTACACCGTGTGATCGGGAAAGGTTTCCAAAACGCACCTCATTTCTCATCTCCTTGTGCTCGGGTTCGCCATTCCAACCGCTATACTAGCAATCTCCCTCCTTGGAGAATCAGCACCTTTCACCTCCTGTTCCGTACAGGTAGCCATTTGTCCTGAGGATGAACGGGAAGAGGGGGAACCAATGAGAGACTAGCTCTAGGTGTTGGGAAAGGCACAGGTCACTCTATTTTCCCATCAGGAAGAAGAATTAACCACAGGCTCAGCCTGCCCCCCCGGAACCAGAATAGGGCCTGAAGCAATCCTGCGCTTTTGCGGCCTGCTCCCAAAAAAGCGAGTTGAAAAATGGAGCTCAGGGGCACTGCAATTCACAAACCTGCAGAGTTATCAGTGATAACTCTCGTCCACAAATATATTGAGGGAAGGCAACGAAGAGGATTTGAAAGCAAGGCAGAATTGCAGGAAACTGATTTCAGGAGGTAGATTCGAATCGCTTTTAAAGCACAGGAAAAGCGGCAAAACCTCGACAATGATGCTCTTGGCCAAAAAGGGCGTATGCGTTTTTTCCTGAATATATTCAGGAAAAAACGCATACGCCCTTTTTGGCCAACCAAGCAACCTGGAAAGGCAAAAAGGCGCTACAAAGAAGTCTCGCTTCCCATCGTCAAAAGGGCCGTGCTGAATAAAGTGTCAAAACCAGAAAGGCAGGACAGCCATGGAGAAACGGGAGCCTTGCTACGCTGATGGGCTGGATGTAAATTGCCAACAGCCACTCTGGAGAAGTGTTCGGTGTGTCCTGAAACATCTAAAGAACTCAGCTTACAGAGCATAGGGCACTTCCACTCATGGGCGTATAAATTGGGAAAACTGAAAATCAGCAAGACACAGGCACCCCAAAGTTTAGGGTTGCTCTGTTGACAAGAACCTCCACATCGATACACCTTAAATATCCCAGGAAAGAGAAAAATGGATAAAGACGTTGTGGTCCTTATGTACAATGGCATATCACTCAGCCATGAAATCAACGTCATAAGGCTAGTAGCAGCATGATGAGTGGATTTAGGGACGACGATTCTAAGTGAAATAAGTCACACAGAAAGAGACACCTATGATAAGATATCACTTATAGAGGGAATGCAAAAACCGCTACACTTGAACTGAATTACAAAACAGAACAGAGTCACACGTTTAGAAAACACACTATGGCTGCTTAACGGGAAAGGTGAGGTGGGGTGATGCATAAAACAAGGGTTTCAAATTAGCTCAGATACCGTTCCGTAAACCCAATATGAAATAGACAAGACCTACTCCTTGCTCAGTGAACTGGACTCAACACCCCGTATTCACCGCACAAGAATATATCTGACTAGTAAGAATCTTAAAACCTATGTATTGATATCTCTCCGTAAGTGAGTCAAGTGGGTGTAAAGCGGCATAAACACAGCAGTGAAAAGCAGCTAAACCCCATTATAAAAATCAACTACTTTTAAAAACCCGTGAAACAAAGACAGTGAAAGAGAGAGAAATTCTTACAAATTTCGTTCAGGGGCTGTGATACCACCTGGATTGATCATATCTAGACCGACAGCTGATTGAGACATAAGGGTGTACACTCTTGCGACTTAGAGGTTTGGTGAGGTTGGGTGAGCAAACACAGACCCTTTAAAGTAATACTGCGGGGTACCCATCCCATGGGTCCCAAGTCTCCAGGTTCAAGGGCATCTTCCTACATCGAAAACATGCACGAGAAACCCAGAAGATGGTACACCGTGTGATCGGGAAAGGTTTCCAAAACGCACCTCATTTCTCATCTCCTTGTGCTCGGGTTCGCCATTCCAACCGCTATACTAGCAATCTCCCTCCTTGGAGAATCAGCACCTTTCACCTCCTGTTCCGTACAGGTAGCCATTTGTCCTGAGGATGAACGGGAAGAGGGGGAACCAATGAGAGACTAGCTCTAGGTGTTGGGAAAGGCACAGGTCACTCTATTTTCCCATCAGGAAGAAGAATTAACCACAGGCTCAGCCTGCCCCCCCGGAACCAGAATAGGGCCTGAAGCAATCCTGCGCTTTTGCGGCCTGCTCCCAAAAAAGCGAGTTGAAAAATGGAGCTCAGGGGCACTGCAATTCACAAACCTGCAGAGTTATCAGTGATAACTCTCGTCCACAAATATATTGAGGGAAGGCAACGAAGAGGATGTGAAAGCAAGGCAGAATTGCAGGAAACTGATTTCAGGAGGTAGATTCGAATCGCTTTTAAAGCACAGGAAAAGCGGCAAAACCTCGACAATGATGCTCTTGGCCAAAAAGGGCGTATGCGTTTTTTCCTGAATATATTCAGGAAAAAACGCATACGCCCTTTTTGGCCAACCAAGCAACCTGGAAAGGCAAAAAGGCGCTACAAAGAAGTCTCGCTTCCCATCGTCAAAAGGGCCGTGCTGAATAAAGTGTCAAAACCAGAAAGGCAGGACAGCCATGGAGAAACGGGAGCCTTGCTACGCTGATGGGCTGGATGTAAATTGCCAACAGCCACTCTGGAGAAGTGTTCGGTGTGTCCTGAAACATCTAAAGAACTCAGCTTACAGAGCATAGGGCACTTCCACTCATGGGCGTATAAATTGGGAAAACTGAAAATCAGCAAGACACAGGCACCCCAAAGTTTAGGGTTGCTCTGTTGACAAGAACCTCCACATCGATACACCTTAAATATCCCAGGAAAGAGAAAAATGGATAAAGACGTTGTGGTCCTTATGTACAATGGCATATCACTCAGCCATGAAATCAACGTCATAAGGCTAGTAGCAGCATGATGAGTGGATTTAGGGACGACGATTCTAAGTGAAATAAGTCACACAGAAAGAGACACCTATGATAAGATATCACTTATAGAGGGAATGCAAAAACCGCTACACTTGAACTGAATTACAAAACAGAACAGAGTCACACGTTTAGAAAACACACTATGGCTGCTTAACGGGAAAGGTGAGGTGGGGTGATGCATAAAACAAGGGTTTCAAATTAGCTCAGATACCGTTCCGTAAACCCAATATGAAATAGACAAGACCTACTCCTTGCTCAGTGAACTGGACTCAACACCCCGTATTCACCGCACAAGAATATATCTGACTAGTAAGAATCTTAAAACCTATGTATTGATATCTCTCCGTAAGTGAGTCAAGTGGGTGTAAAGCGGCATAAACACAGCAGTGAAAAGCAGCTAAACCCCATTATAAAAATCAACTACTTTTAAAAACCCGTGAAACAAAGACAGTGAAAGAGAGAGAAATTCTTACAAATTTCGTTCAGGGGCTGTGATACCACCTGGATTGATCATATCTAGACCCACAGCTGATTGAGACATAAGGGTGTACACTCTTGCGACTTAGAGGTTTGGTGAGGTTGGGTGAGCAAACACAGACCCTTTAAAGTAATACTGCGGGGTACCCATCCCATGGGTCCCAAGTCTCCAGGTTCAAGGGCATCTTCCTACATCGAAAACATGCATGAGAAACCCAGAAGATGGTACACCGTGTGATCGGGAAAGGTTTCCAAAACGCACCTCATTTCTCATCTCCTTGTGCTCGGGTTCGCCATTCCAACCGCTATACTAGCAATCTCCCTCCTTGGAGAATCAGCACCTTTCACCTCCTGTTCCGTACAGGTAGCCATTTGTCCTGAGGATGAACGGGAAGAGGGGGAACCAATGAGAGACTAGCTCTAGGTGTTGGGAAAGGCACAGGTCACTCTATTTTCCCATCAGGAAGAAGAATTAACCACAGGCTCAGCCTGCCCCCCCGGAACCAGAATAGGGCCTGAAGCAATCCTGCGCTTTTGCGGCCTGCTCCCAAAAAAGCGAGTTGAAAAATGGAGCTCAGGGGCACTGCAATTCACAAACCTGCAGAGTTATCAGTGATAACTCTCGTCCACAAATATATTGAGGGAAGGCAACGAAGAGGATGTGAAAGCAAGGCAGAATTGCAGGAAACTGATTTCAGGAGGTAGATTCGAATCGCTTTTAAAGCACAGGAAAAGCGGCAAAACCTCGACAATGATGCTCTTGGCCAAAAAGGGCGTATGCGTTTTTTCCTGAATATATTCAGGAAAAAACGCATACGCCCTTTTTGGCCAACCAAGCAACCTGGAAAGGCAAAAAGGCGCTACAAAGAAGTCTCGCTTCCCATCGTCAAAAGGGCCGTGCTGAATAAAGTGTCAAAACCAGAAAGGCAGGACAGCCATGGAGAAACGGGAGCCTTGCTACGCTGATGGGCTGGATGTAAATTGCCAACAGCCACTCTGGAGAAGTGTTCGGTGTGTCCTGAAACATCTAAAGAACTCAGCTTACAGAGCATAGGGCACTTCCACTCATGGGCGTATAAATTGGGAAAACTGAAAATCAGCAAGACACAGGCACCCCAAAGTTTAGGGTTGCTCTGTTGACAAGAACCTCCACATCGATACACCTTAAATATCCCAGGAAAGAGAAAAATGGATAAAGACGTTGTGGTCCTTATGTACAATGGCATATCACTCAGCCATGAAATCAACGTCATAAGGCTAGTAGCAGCATGATGAGTGGATTTAGGGACGACGATTCTAAGTGAAATAAGTCACACAGAAAGAGACACCTATGATAAGATATCACTTATAGAGGGAATGCAAAAACCGCTACACTTGAACTGAATTACAAAACAGAACAGAGTCACACGTTTAGAAAACACACTATGGCTGCTTAACGGGAAAGGTGAGGTGGGGTGATGCATAAAACAAGGGTTTCAAATTAGCTCAGATACCGTTCCGTAAACCCAATATGAAATAGACAAGACCTACTCCTTGCTCAGTGAACTGGACTCAACACCCCGTATTCACCGCACAAGAATATATCTGACTAGTAAGAATCTTAAAACCTATGTATTGATATCTCTCCGTAAGTGAGTCAAGTGGGTGTAAAGCGGCATAAACACAGCAGTGAAAAGCAGCTAAACCCCATTATAAAAATCAACTACTTTTAAAAACCCGTGAAACAAAGACAGTGAAAGAGAGAGAAATTCTTACAAATTTCGTTCAGGGGCTGTGATGCCACCTGGATTGATCATATCTAGACCCACAGCTGATTGAGACATAAGGGTGTACACTCTTGCGACTTAGAGGTTTGGTGAGGTTGGGTGAGCAAACACAGACCCTTTAAAGTAATACTGCGGGGTACCCATCCCATGGGTCCCAAATCTCCAGGTTCAAGGGCATCTTCCTACATCGAAAACATGCATGAGAAACCCAGAAGATGGTACACCGTGTGATCGGGAAAGGTTTCCAAAACGCACCTCATTTCTCACCTCCTTGTGCTCGGGTTCGCCATTCCAACCGCTTTACTAGCAATCTCCCTCCTTGGAGAATCAGCACCTTTCACCTCCTGTTCCGTACAGGTAGCCATTTGTCCTGAGGATGAACGGGAAGAGGGGGAACCAATGAGAGACTAGCTCTAGGTGTTGGGAAAGGCACAGGTCACTCTATTTTCCCATCAGGAAGAAGAATTAACCACAGGCTCAGCCTGCCCCCCCGGAACCAGAATAGGGCCTGAAGCAATCCTGCGCTTTTGCGGCCTGCTCCCAAAAAAGCGAGTTGAAAAATGGAGCTCAGGGGCACTGCAATTCACAAACCTGCAGAGTTATCAGTGATAACTCTCGTCCACAAATATATTGAGGGAAGGCAACGAAGAGGATTTGAAAGCAAGGCAGAATTGCAGGAAACTGATTTCAGGAGGTAGATTCGAATCGCTTTTAAAGCACAGGAAAAGCGGCAAAACCTCGACAATGATGCCCTTGGCCAAAAAGGGCGTATGCGTTTTTTCCTGAATATATTCAGGAAAAAACGCATACGCCCTTTTTGGCCAACCAAGCAACCTGGAAAGGCAAAAAGGCGCTACAAAGAAGTCTCGCTTCCCATCGTCAAAAGGGCCGTGCTGAATAAAGTGTCAAAACCAGAAAGGCAGGACAGCCATGGAGAAACGGGAGCCTTGCTACGCTGATGGGCTGGATGTAAATTGCCAACAGCCACTCTGGAGAAGTGTTCGGTGTGTCCTGAAACATCTAAAAAACTCAGCTTACAGAGCATAGGGCACTTCCACTCATGGGCGTATAAATTGGGAAAACTGAAAATCAGCAAGACACAGGCACCCCAAAGTTTAGGGTTGCTCTGTTGACAAGAACCTCCACATCGATACACCTTAAATATCCCAGGAAAGAGAAAAATGGATAAAGACGTTGTGGTCCTTATGTACAATGGCATATCACTCAGCCATGAAATCAACGTCATAAGGCTAGTAGCAGCATGATGAGTGGATTTAGGGACGACGATTCTAAGTGAAATAAGTCACACAGAAAGAGACACCAATGATAAGATATCACTTATAGAGGGAATGTAACAACCGCTACACTTGAACTGAATTACAAAACAGAACAGAGTCACACGTTTAGAAAACACACTATGGCTGCTTAAAGGGAAAGGTGAGGTTGGGTGATGCATAAAACAAGGGTTTCAAATTACCTCAGATACCGTTCCGTAAACCCAATATGAAATAGACAAGACCTACTCCTTGCTCAGTGAACTGGACTCAACACCCCGTATTCACCGCACAAGAATATATCTGACTAGTAAGAATCTTAAAACCTATGTATTGATATCTCTCCGTAAGTGAGTCAAGTGGGTGTAAAGCGGCATAAACACAGCAGTGAAAAGCAGCTAAACCCCATTATAAAAATCAACTACTTTTAAAAACCCGTGAAACAAAGACAGTGAAAGAGAGAGAAATTCTTACAAATTTCGTTCAGGGGCTGTGATACCACCTGGATTGATCATATCTAGACCCACAGCTGATTGAGACATAAGGGTGTACACTCTTGCGACTTAGAGGTTTGGTGAGGTTGGGTGAGCAAACACAGACCCTTTAAAGTAATACTGCGGGGTACCCATCCCATGGGTCCCAAGTCTCCAGGTTCAAGGGCATCTTCCTACATCGAAAACATGCATGAGAAACCCAGAAGATGGTACACCGTGTGATCGGGAAAGGTTTCCAAAACGCACCTCATTTCTCATCTCCTTGTGCTCGGGTTCGCCATTCCAACCGCTATACTAGCAATCTCCCTCCTTGGAGAATCAGCACCTTTCACCTCCTGTTCCGTACAGGTAGCCATTTGTCCTGAGGATGAACGGGAAGAGGGGGAACCAATGAGAGACTAGCTCTAGGTGTTGGGAAAGGCACAGGTCACTCTATTTTCCCATCAGGAAGAAGAATTAACCACAGGCTCAGCCTGCCCCCCCGGAACCAGAATAGGGCCTGAAGCAATCCTGCGCTTTTGCGGCCTGCTCCCAAAAAAGCGAGTTGAAAAATGAAGCTCAGGGGCACTGCAATTCACAAACCTGCAGAGTTATCAGTGATAACTCTCGTCCACAAATATATTGAGGGAAGGCAACGAAGAGGATTTGAAAGCAAGGCAGAATTGCAGGAAACTGATTTCAGGAGGTAGATTCGAATCGCTTTTAAAGCACAGGAAAAGCGGCAAAACCTCGACAATGATGCTCTTGGCCAAAAAGGGCGTATGCGTTTTTTCCTGAATATATTCAGGAAAAAACGCATACGCCCTTTTTGGCCAACCAAGCAACCTGGAAAGGCAAAAAGGGGCTACAAAGAAGTCTCGCTTCCCATCGGTCAAAAGGGCCGTGCTGAATAAAGTGTCAAAACCAGAAAGGCAGGACAGCCATGGAGAAACGGGAGCCTTGCTACGCTGATGGGCTGGATGTAAATTGCCAACAGCCACTCTGGAGAAGTGTTCGGTGTGTCCTGAAACATCTAAAAAACTCAGCTTACAGAGCATAGGGCACTTCCACTCATGGGCGTATAAATTGGGAAAACTGAAAATCAGCAAGACACAGGCACCCCAAAGTTTAGGGTTGCTCTGTTGACAAGAACCTCCACATCGATACACCTTAAATATCCCAGGAAAGAGAAAAATGGATAAAGACGTTGTGGTCCTTATGTACAATGGCATATCACTCAGCCATGAAATCAACGTCATAAGGCTAGTAGCAGCATGATGAGTGGATTTAGGTACGACGATTCTAAGTGAAATAAGTCACACAGAAAGAGACACCAATGATAAGATATCACTTATAGAGGGAATGTAACAACCGCTACACTTTAACTGAATTACAAAACAGAACAGAGTCACACGTTTAGAAAACACACTATGGCTGCTTAAAGGGAAAGGTGAGGTTGGGTGATGCATAAAACAAGGGTTTCAAATTACCTCAGATACCGTTCCGTAAACCCAATATGAAATAGACAAGACCTACTCCTTGCTCAGTGAACTGGACTCAACACCCCGTATTGACCGCACAAGAATATATCTGACTAGTAAGAATCTTAAAACCTATGTATTGATATCTCTCCGTAAGTGAGTCAAGTGGGTGTAAAGCGGCATAAACACAGCAGTGAAAAGCAGCTAAACCCCATTATAAAAATCAACTACTTTTAAAAACCCGTGAAACAAAGACAGTGAAAGAGAGAGAAATTCTTACAAATTTCGTTCAGGGGCTGTGATACCACCTGGATTGATCATATCTAGACCGACAGCTGATTGAGACATAAGGGTGTACACTCTTGCGACTTAGAGGTTTGGTGAGGTTGGGTGAGCAAACACAGACCCTTTAAAGTAATACTGCGGGGTACCCATCCCATGGGTCCCAAGTCTCCAGGTTCAAGGGCATCTTCCTACATCGAAAACATGCATGAGAAACCCAGAAGATGGTACACCGTGTGATCGGGAAAGGTTTCCAAAACGCACCTCATTTCTCATCTCCTTGTGCTCGGGTTCGCCATTCCAACCGCTATACTAGCAATCTCCCTCCTTGGAGAATCAGCACCTTTCACCTCCTGTTCCGTACAGGTAGCCATTTGTCCTGAGGATGAACGGGAAGAGGGGGAACCAATGAGAGACTAGCTCTAGGTGTTGGGAAAGGCACAGGTCACTCTATTTTCCCATCAGGAAGAAGAATTAACCACAGGCTCAGCCTGCCCCCCCGGAACCAGAATAGGGCCTGAAGCAATCCTGCGCTTTTGCGGCCTGCTCCCAAAAAAGCGAGTTGAAAAATGGAGCTCAGGGGCACTGCAATTCACAAACCTGCAGAGTTATCAGTGATAACTCTCGTCCACAAATATATTGAGGGAAGGCAACGAAGAGGATTTGAAAGCAAGGCAGAATTGCAGGAAACTGATTTCAGGAGGTAGATTCGAATCGCCTTTAAAGCACAGGAAAAGTGGCAAAACCTCGACAATGATGCTCTTGGCCAAAAAAGGCGTATGCGTTTTTTCCTGAATATATTCAGGAAAAAACGCATACGCCCTTTTTGGCCAACCAAGCAACCTGGAAAGGCAAAAAGGGGCTACAAAGAAGTCTCGCTTCCCATCGGTCAAAAGGGCCGTGCTGAATAAAGTGTCAAAACCAGAAAGGCAGGACAGCCATGGAGAAACGGGAGCCTTGCTACGCTGATGGGCTGGATGTAAATTGCCAACAGCCACTCTGGAGAAGTGTTCGGTGTGTCCTGAAACATCTAAAAAACTCAGCTTACAGAGCATAGGGCACTTCCACTCATGGGCGTATAAATTGGGAAAACTGAAAATCAGCAAGACACAGGCACCCCAAAGTTTAGGGTTGCTCTGTTGACAAGAACCTCCACATCGATACACCTTAAATATCCCAGGAAAGAGAAAAATGGATAAAGACGTTGTGGTCCTTATGTACAATGGCATATCACTCAGCCATGAAATCAACGTCATAAGGCTAGTAGCAGCATGATGAGTGGATTTAGGTACGACGATTCTAAGTGAAATAAGTCACACAGAAAGAGACACCTATGATAAGATATCACTTATAGAGGGAATGTAAAAACCGCTACACTTGAACTGAATTACAAAACAGAACAGAGTCACACGTTTAGAAAACACACTATGGCTGCTTAACGGGAAAGGTGAGGTGGGGTGATGCATAAAACAAGGGTTTCAAATTATCTCAGATACCGTTCCGTAAACCCAATATGAAATAGACAAGACCTACTCCTTGCTCAGTGAACTGGACTCAACACCCCGTATTCACCGCACAAGAATATATCTGACTAGTAAGAATCTTAAAACCTATGTATTGATATCTCTCCGTAAGTGAGTCAAGTGGGTGTAAAGCGGCATAAACACAGCAGTGAAAAGCAGCTAAACCCCATTATAAAAATCAACTACTTTTAAAAACCCGTGAAACAAAGACAGTGAAAGAGAGAGAAATTCTTACAAATTTCGTTCAGGGGCTGTGATACCACCTGGATTGATCATATCTAGACCCACAGCTGATTGAGACATAAGGGTGTACACTCTTGCGACGTAGAGGTTTGGTGAGGTTGGGTGAGCAAACACAGACCCTTTAAAATAATACTGGGGGGTACCCATCCCATGGTCCCAAATCTCCAGGTTCAAGGGCATCTTCCTACATCGAAAACATGCATGAGAAACCCAGAAGATGGTACACCGTGTGATCGGGAAAGGTTTCCAAAACGCACCTCATTTCTCACCTCCTTGTGCTCGGGTTCGCCATTCCAACCGCTTTACTAGCAATCTCCCTCCTTGGAGAATCAGCACCTTTCACATCCTGTTCCGTACAGGTAGCCATTTGTCCTGAGGATGAACGGGAAGAGGGGGAACCAATGAGAGACTAGCTCTAGGTGTTGGGAAAGGCACAGGTCACTCTATTTTCCCATCAGGAAGAAGAATTAACCACAGGCTCAGCCTGCCCCCCCGGAACCAGAATAGGGCCTGAAGCAATCCTGCGCTTTTGCGGCCTGCTCCCAAAAAAGCGAGTTGAAAAATGGAGCTCAGGGGCACTGCAATTCACAAACCTGCAGAGTTATCAGTGATAACTCTCGTCCACAAATATATTGAGGGAAGGCAACGAAGAGGATTTGAAAGCAAGGCAGAATTGCAGGAAACTGATTTCAGGAGGTAGATTCGAATCGCTTTTAAAGCACAGGAAAAGCGGCAAAACCTCGACAATGATGCCCTTGGCCAAAAACGGCGTATGCGTTTTTTCCTGAATATATTCAGGAAAAAACGCATACGCCCTTTTTGGCCAACCAAGCAACCTGGAAAGGCAAAAAGGCGCTACAAAGAAGTCTCGCTTCCCATCGTCAAATGGGCCGTGCTGAATAAAGTGTCAAAACCAGAAAGGCAGGACAGCCATGGAGAAACGGGAGCCTTGCTACGCTGATGGGCTGGATGTAAATTGCCAACAGCCACTCTGGAGAAGTGTTCGGTGTGTCCTGAAACATCTAAAAAACTCAGCTTACAGAGCATAGGGCACTTCCACTCATGGGCGTATAAATTGGGAAAACTGAAAATCAGCAAGACACAGGCACCCCAAAGTTTAGGGTTGCTCTGTTGACAAGAACCTCCACATCGATACACCTTAAATATCCCAGGAAAGAGAAAAATGGATAAAGACGTTGTGGTCCTTATGTACAATGGCATATCACTCAGCCATGAAATCAACGTCATAAGGCTAGTAGCAGCATGATGAGTGGATTTAGGTACTACGATTCTAAGTGAAATAAGTCACACAGAAAGAGACACCAATGATAAGATATCACTTATAGAGGGAATGTAACAACCGCTACACTTGAACTGAATTACAAAACAGAACAGAGTCACACGTTTAGAAAACACACTATGGCTGCTTAAAGGGAAAGGTGAGGTGGGGTGATGCATAAAACAAGGGTTTCAAATTAGCTCAGATACCGTTCCGTAAACCCAATATGAAATAGACAAGACCTACTCCTTGCTCAGTGAACTGGACTCAACACCCCGTATTCACCGCACAAGAATATATCTGACTAGTAAGAATCTTAAAACCTATGTATTGATATCTCTCCGTAAGTGAGTCAAGTGGGTGTAAAGCGGCATAAACACAGCAGTGAAAAGCAGCTAAACCCCATTATAAAAATCAACTACTTTTAAAAACCCGTGAAACAAAGACAGTGAAAGAGAGAGAAATTCTTACAAATTTCGTTCAGGGGCTGTGATACCACCTGGATTGATCATATCTAGACCCACAGCTGATTGAGACATAAGGGTGTACACTCTTGCGACTTAGAGGTTTGGTGAGGTTGGGTGAGCAAACACAGACCCTTTAAAGTAATACTGCGGGGTACCCATCCCATGGGTCCCAAGTCTCCAGGTTCAAGGGCATCTTCCTACATCGAAAACATGCATGAGAAACCCAGAAGATGGTACACCGTGTGATCGGGAAAGGTTTCCAAAACGCACCTCATTTCTCATCTCCTTGTGCTCGGGTTCGCCATTCCAACCGCTATACTAGCAATCTCCCTCCTTGGAGAATCAGCACCTTTCACCTCCTGTTCCGTACAGGTAGCCATTTGTCCTGAGGATGAACGGGAAGAGGGGGAACCAATGAGAGACTAGCTCTAGGTGTTGGGAAAGGCACAGGTCACTCTATTTTCCCATCAGGAAGAAGAATTAACCACAGGCTCAGCCTGCCCCCCCGGAACCAGAATAGGGCCTGAAGCAATCCTGCGCTTTTGCGGCCTGCTCCCAAAAAAGCGAGTTGAAAAATGGAGCTCAGGGGCACTGCAATTCACAAACCTGCAGAGTTATCAGTGATAACTCTCGTCCACAAATATATTGAGGGAAGGCAACGAAGAGGATTTGAAAGCAAGGCAGAATTGCAGGAAACTGATTTCAGGAGGTAGATTCGAATCGCTTTTAAAGCACAGGAAAAGCGGCAAAACCTCGACAATGATGCTCTTGGCCAAAAAGGGCGTATGCGTTTTTTCCTGAATATATTCAGGAAAAAACGCATACGCCCTTTTTGGCCAACCAAGCAACCTGGAAAGGCAAAAAGGCGCTACAAAGAAGTCTCGCTTCCCATCGTCAAAAGGGCCGTGCTGAATAAAGTGTCAAAACCAGAAAGGCAGGACAGCCATGGAGAAACGGGAGCCTTGCTACGCTGATGGGCTGGATGTAAATTGCCAACAGCCACTCTGGAGAAGTGTTCGGTGTGTCCTGAAACATCTAAAGAACTCAGCTTACAGAGCATAGGGCACTTCCACTCATGGGCGTATAAATTGGGAAAACTGAAAATCAGCAAGACACAGGCACCCCAAAGTTTAGGGTTGCTCTGTTGACAAGAACCTCCACATCGATACACCTTAAATATCCCAGGAAAGAGAAAAATGGATAAAGACGTTGTGGTCCTTATGTACAATGGCATATCACTCAGCCATGAAATCAACGTCATAAGGCTAGTAGCAGCATGATGAGTGGATTTAGGGACGACGATTCTAAGTGAAATAAGTCACACAGAAAGAGACACCTATGATAAGATATCACTTATAGAGGGAATGCAAAAACCGCTACACTTGAACTGAATTACAAAACAGAACAGAGTCACACGTTTAGAAAACACACTATGGCTGCTTAACGGGAAAGGTGAGGTGGGGTGATGCATAAAACAAGGGTTTCAAATTAGCTCAGATACCGTTCCGTAAACCCAATATGAAATAGACAAGACCTACTCCTTGCTCAGTGAACTGGACTCAACACCCCGTATTCACCGCACAAGAATATATCTGACTAGTAAGAATCTTAAAACCTATGTATTGATATCTCTCCGTAAGTGAGTCAAGTGGGTGTAAAGCGGCATAAACACAGCAGTGAAAAGCAGCTAAACCCCATTATAAAAATCAACTACTTTTAAAAACCCGTGAAACAAAGACAGTGAAAGAGAGAGAAATTCTTACAAATTTCGTTCAGGGGCTGTGATACCACCTGGATTGATCATATCTAGACCGACAGCTGATTGAGACATAAGGGTGTACACTCTTGCGACTTAGAGGTTTGGTGAGGTTGGGTGAGCAAACACAGACCCTTTAAAGTAATACTGCGGGGTACCCATCCCATGGGTCCCAAGTCTCCAGGTTCAAGGGCATCTTCCTACATCGAAAACATGCATGAGAAACCCAGAAGATGGTACACCGTGTGATCGGGAAAGGTTTCCAAAACGCACCTCATTTCTCATCTCCTTGTGCTCGGGTTCGCCATTCCAACCGCTATACTAGCAATCTCCCTCCTTGGAGAATCAGCACCTTTCACCTCCTGTTCCGTACAGGTAGCCATTTGTCCTGAGGATGAACGGGAAGAGGGGGAACCAATGAGAGACTAGCTCTAGGTGTTGGGAAAGGCACAGGTCACTCTATTTTCCCATCAGGAAGAAGAATTAACCACAGGCTCAGCCTGCCCCCCCGGAACCAGAATAGGGCCTGAAGCAATCCTGCGCTTTTGCGGCCTGCTCCCAAAAAAGCGAGTTGAAAAATGGAGCTCAGGGGCACTGCAATTCACAAACCTGCAGAGTTATCAGTGATAACTCTCGTCCACAAATATATTGAGGGAAGGCAACGAAGAGGATTTGAAAGCAAGGCAGAATTGCAGGAAACTGATTTCAGGAGGTAGATTCGAATCGCTTTTAAAGCACAGGAAAAGCGGCAAAACCTCGACAATGATGCTCTTGGCCAAAAAGGGCGTATGCGTTTTTTCCTGAATATATTCAGGAAAAAACGCATACGCCCTTTTTGGCCAACCAAGCAACCTGGAAAGGCAAAAAGGCGCTACAAAGAAGTCTCGCTTCCCATCGTCAAAAGGGCCGTGCTGAATAAAGTGTCAAAACCAGAAAGGCAGGACAGCCATGGAGAAACGGGAGCCTTGCTACGCTGATGGGCTGGATGTAAATTGCCAACAGCCACTCTGGAGAAGTGTTCGGTGTGTCCTGAAACATCTAAAGAACTCAGCTTACAGAGCATAGGGCACTTCCACTCATGGGCGTATAAATTGGGAAAACTGAAAATCAGCAAGACACAGGCACCCCAAAGTTTAGGGTTGCTCTGTTGACAAGAACCTCCACATCGATACACCTTAAATATCCCAGGAAAGAGAAAAATGGATAAAGACGTTGTGGTCCTTATGTACAATGGCATATCACTCAGCCATGAAATCAACGTCATAAGGCTAGTAGCAGCATGATGAGTGGATTTAGGGACGACGATTCTAAGTGAAATAAGTCACACAGAAAGAGACACCTATGATAAGATATCACTTATAGAGGGAATGCAAAAACCGCTACACTTGAACTGAATTACAAAACAGAACAGAGTCACACGTTTAGAAAACACACTATGGCTGCTTAACGGGAAAGGTGAGGTGGGGTGATGCATAAAACAAGGGTTTCAAATTAGCTCAGATACCGTTCCGTAAACCCAATATGAAATAGACAAGACCTACTCCTTGCTCAGTGAACAGGACCCAACACCCCGTATGCACCGCACAAGAATATATCTGACTAGTAAGAATCTTAAAACCTATGTATTGATATCTCTCCGTAAGTGAGTCAAGTGGGTGTAAAGCGGCATAAACACAGCAGTGAAAAGCAGCTAAACCCCATTATAAAAATCAACTACTTTTAAAAACCCGTGAAACAAAGACAGTGAAAGAGAGAGAAATTCTTACAAATTTCGTTCAGGGGCTGTGATACCACCTGGATTGATCATATCTAGACCGACAGCTGATTGAGACATAAGGGTGTACACTCTTGCGACTTAGAGGTTTGGTGAGGTTGGGTGAGCAAACACAGACCCTTTAAAGTAATACTGCGGGGTACCCATCCCATGGGTCCCAAGTCTCCAGGTTCAAGGGCATCTTCCTACATCGAAAACATGCATGAGAAACCCAGAAGATGGTACACCGTGTGATCGGGAAAGGTTTCCAAAACGCACCTCATTTCTCATCTCCTTGTGCTCGGGTTCGCCATTCCAACCGCTATACTAGCAATCTCCCTCCTTGGAGAATCAGCACCTTTCACCTCCTGTTCCGTACAGGTAGCCATTTGTCCTGAGGATGAACGGGAAGAGGGGGAACCAATGAGAGACTAGCTCTAGGTGTTGGGAAAGGCACAGGTCACTCTATTTTCCCATCAGGAAGAAGAATTAACCACAGGCTCAGCCTGCCCCCCCGGAACCAGAATAGGGCCTGAAGCAATCCTGCGCTTTTGCGGCCTGCTCCCAAAAAAGCGAGTTGAAAAATGGAGCTCAGGGGCACTGCAATTCACAAACCTGCAGAGTTATCAGTGATAACTCTCGTCCACAAATATATTGAGGGAAGGCAACGAAGAGGATGTGAAAGCAAGGCAGAATTGCAGGAAACTGATTTCAGGAGGTAGATTCGAATCGCTTTTAAAGCACAGGAAAAGCGGCAAAACCTCGACAATGATGCTCTTGGCCAAAAAGGGCGTATGCGTTTTTTCCTGAATATATTCAGGAAAAAACGCATACGCCCTTTTTGGCCAACCAAGCAACCTGGAAAGGCAAAAAGGCGCTACAAAGAAGTCTCGCTTCCCATCGTCAAAAGGGCCGTGCTGAATAAAGTGTCAAAACCAGAAAGGCAGGACAGCCATGGAGAAACGGGAGCCTTGCTACGCTGATGGGCTGGATGTAAATTGCCAACAGCCACTCTGGAGAAGTGTTCGGTGTGTCCTGAAACATCTAAAGAACTCAGCTTACAGAGCATAGGGCACTTCCACTCATGGGCGTATAAATTGGGAAAACTGAAAATCAGCAAGACACAGGCACCCCAAAGTTTAGGGTTGCTCTGTTGACAAGAACCTCCACATCGATACACCTTAAATATCCCAGGAAAGAGAAAAATGGATAAAGACGTTGTGGTCCTTATGTACAATGGCATATCACTCAGCCATGAAATCAACGTCATAAGGCTAGTAGCAGCATGATGAGTGGATTTAGGGACGACGATTCTAAGTGAAATAAGTCACACAGAAAGAGACACCTATGATAAGATATCACTTATAGAGGGAATGCAAAAACCGCTACACTTGAACTGAATTACAAAACAGAACAGAGTCACACGTTTAGAAAACACACTATGGCTGCTTAACGGGAAAGGTGAGGTGGGGTGATGCATAAAACAAGGGTTTCAAATTAGCTCAGATACCGTTCCGTAAACCCAATATGAAATAGACAAGACCTACTCCTTGCTCAGTGAACTGGACTCAACACCCCGTATTCACCGCACAAGAATATATCTGACTAGTAAGAATCTTAAAACCTATGTATTGATATCTCTCCGTAAGTGAGTCAAGTGGGTGTAAAGCGGCATAAACACAGCAGTGAAAAGCAGCTAAACCCCATTATAAAAATCAACTACTTTTAAAAACCCGTGAAACAAAGACAGTGAAAGAGAGAGAAATTCTTACAAATTTCGTTCAGGGGCTGTGATACCACCTGGATTGATCATATCTAGACCCACAGCTGATTGAGACATAAGGGTGTACACTCTTGCGACTTAGAGGTTTGGTGAGGTTGGGTGAGCAAACACAGACCCTTTAAAGTAATACTGCGGGGTACCCATCCCATGGGTCCCAAGTCTCCAGGTTCAAGGGCATCTTCCTACATCGAAAACATGCATGAGAAACCCAGAAGATGGTACACCGTGTGATCGGGAAAGGTTTCCAAAACGCACCTCATTTCTCATCTCCTTGTGCTCGGGTTCGCCATTCCAACCGCTATACTAGCAATCTCCCTCCTTGGAGAATCAGCACCTTTCACCTCCTGTTCCGTACAGGTAGCCATTTGTCCTGAGGATGAACGGGAAGAGGGGGAACCAATGAGAGACTAGCTCTAGGTGTTGGGAAAGGCACAGGTCACTCTATTTTCCCATCAGGAAGAAGAATTAACCACAGGCTCAGCCTGCCCCCCCGGAACCAGAATAGGGCCTGAAGCAATCCTGCGCTTTTGCGGCCTGCTCCCAAAAAAGCGAGTTGAAAAATGGAGCTCAGGGGCACTGCAATTCACAAACCTGCAGAGTTATCAGTGATAACTCTCGTCCACAAATATATTGAGGGAAGGCAACGAAGAGGATTTGAAAGCAAGGCAGAATTGCAGGAAACTGATTTCAGGAGGTAGATTCGAATCGCTTTTAAAGCACAGGAAAAGCGGCAAAACCTCGACAATGATGCTCTTGGCCAAAAAGGGCGTATGCGTTTTTTCCTGAATATATTCAGGAAAAAACGCATACGCCCTTTTTGGCCAACCAAGCAACCTGGAAAGGCAAAAAGGCGCTACAAAGAAGTCTCGCTTCCCATCGTCAAAAGGGCCGTGCTGAATAAAGTGTCAAAACCAGAAAGGCAGGACAGCCATGGAGAAACGGGAGCCTTGCTACGCTGATGGGCTGGATGTAAATTGCCAACAGCCACTCTGGAGAAGTGTTCGGTGTGTCCTGAAACATCTAAAGAACTCAGCTTACAGAGCATAGGGCACTTCCACTCATGGGCGTATAAATTGGGAAAACTGAAAATCAGCAAGACACAGGCACCCCAAAGTTTAGGGTTGCTCTGTTGACAAGAACCTCCACATCGATACACCTTAAATATCCCAGGAAAGAGAAAAATGGATAAAGACGTTGTGGTCCTTATGTACAATGGCATATCACTCAGCCATGAAATCAACGTCATAAGGCTAGTAGCAGCATGATGAGTGGATTTAGGGACGACGATTCTAAGTGAAATAAGTCACACAGAAAGAGACACCTATGATAAGATATCACTTATAGAGGGAATGCAAAAACCGCTACACTTGAACTGAATTACAAAACAGAACAGAGTCACACGTTTAGAAAACACACTATGGCTGCTTAACGGGAAAGGTGAGGTGGGGTGATGCATAAAACAAGGGTTTCAAATTAGCTCAGATACCGTTCCGTAAACCCAATATGAAATAGACAAGACCTACTCCTTGCTCAGTGAACTGGACTCAACACCCCGTATTCACCGCACAAGAATATATCTGACTAGTAAGAATCTTAAAACCTATGTATTGATATCTCTCCGTAAGTGAGTCAAGTGGGTGTAAAGCGGCATAAACACAGCAGTGAAAAGCAGCTAAACCCCATTATAAAAATCAACTACTTTTAAAAACCCGTGAAACAAAGACAGTGAAAGAGAGAGAAATTCTTACAAATTTCGTTCAGGGGCTGTGATACCACCTGGATTGATCATATCTAGACCGACAGCTGATTGAGACATAAGGGTGTACACTCTTGCGACTTAGAGGTTTGGTGAGGTTGGGTGAGCAAACACAGACCCTTTAAAGTAATACTGCGGGGTACCCATCCCATGGGTCCCAAGTCTCCAGGTTCAAGGGCATCTTCCTACATCGAAAACATGCATGAGAAACCCAGAAGATGGTACACCGTGTGATCGGGAAAGGTTTCCAAAACGCACCTCATTTCTCATCTCCTTGTGCTCGGGTTCGCCATTCCAACCGCTATACTAGCAATCTCCCTCCTTGGAGAATCAGCACCTTTCACCTCCTGTTCCGTACAGGTAGCCATTTGTCCTGAGGATGAACGGGAAGAGGGGGAACCAATGAGAGACTAGCTCTAGGTGTTGGGAAAGGCACAGGTCACTCTATTTTCCCATCAGGAAGAAGAATTAACCACAGGCTCAGCCTGCCCCCCCGGAACCAGAATAGGGCCTGAAGCAATCCTGCGCTTTTGCGGCCTGCTCCCAAAAAAGCGAGTTGAAAAATGGAGCTCAGGGGCACTGCAATTCACAAACCTGCAGAGTTATCAGTGATAACTCTCGTCCACAAATATATTGAGGGAAGGCAACGAAGAGGATGTGAAAGCAAGGCAGAATTGCAGGAAACTGATTTCAGGAGGTAGATTCGAATCGCTTTTAAAGCACAGGAAAAGCGGCAAAACCTCGACAATGATGCTCTTGGCCAAAAAGGGCGTATGCGTTTTTTCCTGAATATATTCAGGAAAAAACGCATACGCCCTTTTTGGCCAACCAAGCAACCTGGAAAGGCAAAAAGGCGCTACAAAGAAGTCTCGCTTCCCATCGTCAAAAGGGCCGTGCTGAATAAAGTGTCAAAACCAGAAAGGCAGGACAGCCATGGAGAAACGGGAGCCTTGCTACGCTGATGGGCTGGATGTAAATTGCCAACAGCCACTCTGGAGAAGTGTTCGGTGTGTCCTGAAACATCTAAAGAACTCAGCTTACAGAGCATAGGGCACTTCCACTCATGGGCGTATAAATTGGGAAAACTGAAAATCAGCAAGACACAGGCACCCCAAAGTTTAGGGTTGCTCTGTTGACAAGAACCTCCACATCGATACACCTTAAATATCCCAGGAAAGAGAAAAATGGATAAAGACGTTGTGGTCCTTATGTACAATGGCATATCACTCAGCCATGAAATCAACGTCATAAGGCTAGTAGCAGCATGATGAGTGGATTTAGGGACGACGATTCTAAGTGAAATAAGTCACACAGAAAGAGACACCTATGATAAGATATCACTTATAGAGGGAATGCAAAAACCGCTACACTTGAACTGAATTACAAAACAGAACAGAGTCACACGTTTAGAAAACACACTATGGCTGCTTAACGGGAAAGGTGAGGTGGGGTGATGCATAAAACAAGGGTTTCAAATTAGCTCAGATACCGTTCCGTAAACCCAATATGAAATAGACAAGACCTACTCCTTGCTCAGTGAACTGGACTCAACACCCCGTATTCACCGCACAAGAATATATCTGACTAGTAAGAATCTTAAAACCTATGTATTGATATCTCTCCGTAAGTGAGTCAAGTGGGTGTAAAGCGGCATAAACACAGCAGTGAAAAGCAGCTAAACCCCATTATAAAAATCAACTACTTTTAAAAACCCGTGAAACAAAGACAGTGAAAGAGAGAGAAATTCTTACAAATTTCGTTCAGGGGCTGTGATACCACCTGGATTGATCATATCTAGACCGACAGCTGATTGAGACATAAGGGTGTACACTCTTGCGACTTAGAGGTTTGGTGAGGTTGGGTGAGCAAACACAGACCCTTTAAAGTAATACTGCGGGGTACCCATCCCATGGGTCCCAAGTCTCCAGGTTCAAGGGCATCTTCCTACATCGAAAACATGCATGAGAAACCCAGAAGATGGTACACCGTGTGATCGGGAAAGGTTTCCAAAACGCACCTCATTTCTCATCTCCTTGTGCTCGGGTTCGCCATTCCAACCGCTATACTAGCAATCTCCCTCCTTGGAGAATCAGCACCTTTCACCTCCTGTTCCGTACAGGTAGCCATTTGTCCTGAGGATGAACGGGAAGAGGGGGAACCAATGAGAGACTAGCTCTAGGTGTTGGGAAAGGCACAGGTCACTCTATTTTCCCATCAGGAAGAAGAATTAACCACAGGCTCAGCCTGCCCCCCCGGAACCAGAATAGGGCCTGAAGCAATCCTGCGCTTTTGCGGCCTGCTCCCAAAAAAGCGAGTTGAAAAATGGAGCTCAGGGGCACTGCAATTCACAAACCTGCAGAGTTATCAGTGATAACTCTCGTCCACAAATATATTGAGGGAAGGCAACGAAGAGGATGTGAAAGCAAGGCAGAATTGCAGGAAACTGATTTCAGGAGGTAGATTCGAATCGCTTTTAAAGCACAGGAAAAGCGGCAAAACCTCGACAATGATGCTCTTGGCCAAAAAGGGCGTATGCGTTTTTTCCTGAATATATTCAGGAAAAAACGCATACGCCCTTTTTGGCCAACCAAGCAACCTGGAAAGGCAAAAAGGCGCTACAAAGAAGTCTCGCTTCCCATCGTCAAAAGGGCCGTGCTGAATAAAGTGTCAAAACCAGAAAGGCAGGACAGCCATGGAGAAACGGGAGCCTTGCTACGCTGATGGGCTGGATGTAAATTGCCAACAGCCACTCTGGAGAAGTGTTCGGTGTGTCCTGAAACATCTAAAGAACTCAGCTTACAGAGCATAGGGCACTTCCACTCATGGGCGTATAAATTGGGAAAACTGAAAATCAGCAAGACACAGGCACCCCAAAGTTTAGGGTTGCTCTGTTGACAAGAACCTCCACATCGATACACCTTAAATATCCCAGGAAAGAGAAAAATGGATAAAGACGTTGTGGTCCTTATGTACAATGGCATATCACTCAGCCATGAAATCAACGTCATAAGGCTAGTAGCAGCATGATGAGTGGATTTAGGGACGACGATTCTAAGTGAAATAAGTCACACAGAAAGAGACACCTATGATAAGATATCACTTATAGAGGGAATGCAAAAACCGCTACACTTGAACTGAATTACAAAACAGAACAGAGTCACACGTTTAGAAAACACACTATGGCTGCTTAACGGGAAAGGTGAGGTGGGGTGATGCATAAAACAAGGGTTTCAAATTAGCTCAGATACCGTTCCGTAAACCCAATATGAAATAGACAAGACCTACTCCTTGCTCAGTGAACTGGACTCAACACCCCGTATTCACCGCACAAGAATATATCTGACTAGTAAGAATCTTAAAACCTATGTATTGATATCTCTCCGTAAGTGAGTCAAGTGGGTGTAAAGCGGCATAAACACAGCAGTGAAAAGCAGCTAAACCCCATTATAAAAATCAACTACTTTTAAAAACCCGTGAAACAAAGACAGTGAAAGAGAGAGAAATTCTTACAAATTTCGTTCAGGGGCTGTGATACCACCTGGATTGATCATATCTAGACCGACAGCTGATTGAGACATAAGGGTGTACACTCTTGCGACTTAGAGGTTTGGTGAGGTTGGGTGAGCAAACACAGACCCTTTAAAGTAATACTGCGGGGTACCCATCCCATGGGTCCCAAGTCTCCAGGTTCAAGGGCATCTTCCTACATCGAAAACATGCATGAGAAACCCAGAAGATGGTACACCGTGTGATCGGGAAAGGTTTCCAAAACGCACCTCATTTCTCATCTCCTTGTGCTCGGGTTCGCCATTCCAACCGCTATACTAGCAATCTCCCTCCTTGGAGAATCAGCACCTTTCACCTCCTGTTCCGTACAGGTAGCCATTTGTCCTGAGGATGAACGGGAAGAGGGGGAACCAATGAGAGACTAGCTCTAGGTGTTGGGAAAGGCACAGGTCACTCTATTTTCCCATCAGGAAGAAGAATTAACCACAGGCTCAGCCTGCCCCCCCGGAACCAGAATAGGGCCTGAAGCAATCCTGCGCTTTTGCGGCCTGCTCCCAAAAAAGCGAGTTGAAAAATGGAGCTCAGGGGCACTGCAATTCACAAACCTGCAGAGTTATCAGTGATAACTCTCGTCCACAAATATATTGAGGGAAGGCAACGAAGAGGATGTGAAAGCAAGGCAGAATTGCAGGAAACTGATTTCAGGAGGTAGATTCGAATCGCTTTTAAAGCACAGGAAAAGCGGCAAAACCTCGACAATGATGCTCTTGGCCAAAAAGGGCGTATGCGTTTTTTCCTGAATATATTCAGGAAAAAACGCATACGCCCTTTTTGGCCAACCAAGCAACCTGGAAAGGCAAAAAGGCGCTACAAAGAAGTCTCGCTTCCCATCGTCAAAAGGGCCGTGCTGAATAAAGTGTCAAAACCAGAAAGGCAGGACAGCCATGGAGAAACGGGAGCCTTGCTACGCTGATGGGCTGGATGTAAATTGCCAACAGCCACTCTGGAGAAGTGTTCGGTGTGTCCTGAAACATCTAAAGAACTCAGCTTACAGAGCATAGGGCACTTCCACTCATGGGCGTATAAATTGGGAAAACTGAAAATCAGCAAGACACAGGCACCCCAAAGTTTAGGGTTGCTCTGTTGACAAGAACCTCCACATCGATACACCTTAAATATCCCAGGAAAGAGAAAAATGGATAAAGACGTTGTGGTCCTTATGTACAATGGCATATCACTCAGCCATGAAATCAACGTCATAAGGCTAGTAGCAGCATGATGAGTGGATTTAGGGACGACGATTCTAAGTGAAATAAGTCACACAGAAAGAGACACCTATGATAAGATATCACTTATAGAGGGAATGCAAAAACCGCTACACTTGAACTGAATTACAAAACAGAACAGAGTCACACGTTTAGAAAACACACTATGGCTGCTTAACGGGAAAGGTGAGGTGGGGTGATGCATAAAACAAGGGTTTCAAATTAGCTCAGATACCGTTCCGTAAACCCAATATGAAATAGACAAGACCTACTCCTTGCTCAGTGAACTGGACTCAACACCCCGTATTCACCGCACAAGAATATATCTGACTAGTAAGAATCTTAAAACCTATGTATTGATATCTCTCCGTAAGTGAGTCAAGTGGGTGTAAAGCGGCATAAACACAGCAGTGAAAAGCAGCTAAACCCCATTATAAAAATCAACTACTTTTAAAAACCCGTGAAACAAAGACAGTGAAAGAGAGAGAAATTCTTACAAATTTCGTTCAGGGGCTGTGATACCACCTGGATTGATCATATCTAGACCGACAGCTGATTGAGACATAAGGGTGTACACTCTTGCGACTTAGAGGTTTGGTGAGGTTGGGTGAGCAAACACAGACCCTTTAAAGTAATACTGCGGGGTACCCATCCCATGGGTCCCAAGTCTCCAGGTTCAAGGGCATCTTCCTACATCGAAAACATGCATGAGAAACCCAGAAGATGGTACACCGTGTGATCGGGAAAGGTTTCCAAAACGCACCTCATTTCTCATCTCCTTGTGCTCGGGTTCGCCATTCCAACCGCTATACTAGCAATCTCCCTCCTTGGAGAATCAGCACCTTTCACCTCCTGTTCCGTACAGGTAGCCATTTGTCCTGAGGATGAACGGGAAGAGGGGGAACCAATGAGAGACTAGCTCTAGGTGTTGGGAAAGGCACAGGTCACTCTATTTTCCCATCAGGAAGAAGAATTAACCACAGGCTCAGCCTGCCCCCCCGGAACCAGAATAGGGCCTGAAGCAATCCTGCGCTTTTGCGGCCTGCTCCCAAAAAAGCGAGTTGAAAAATGGAGCTCAGGGGCACTGCAATTCACAAACCTGCAGAGTTATCAGTGATAACTCTCGTCCACAAATATATTGAGGGAAGGCAACGAAGAGGATGTGAAAGCAAGGCAGAATTGCAGGAAACTGATTTCAGGAGGTAGATTCGAATCGCTTTTAAAGCACAGGAAAAGCGGCAAAACCTCGACAATGATGCTCTTGGCCAAAAAGGGCGTATGCGTTTTTTCCTGAATATATTCAGGAAAAAACGCATACGCCCTTTTTGGCCAACCAAGCAACCTGGAAAGGCAAAAAGGCGCTACAAAGAAGTCTCGCTTCCCATCGTCAAAAGGGCCGTGCTGAATAAAGTGTCAAAACCAGAAAGGCAGGACAGCCATGGAGAAACGGGAGCCTTGCTACGCTGATGGGCTGGATGTAAATTGCCAACAGCCACTCTGGAGAAGTGTTCGGTGTGTCCTGAAACATCTAAAGAACTCAGCTTACAGAGCATAGGGCACTTCCACTCATGGGCGTATAAATTGGGAAAACTGAAAATCAGCAAGACACAGGCACCCCAAAGTTTAGGGTTGCTCTGTTGACAAGAACCTCCACATCGATACACCTTAAATATCCCAGGAAAGAGAAAAATGGATAAAGACGTTGTGGTCCTTATGTACAATGGCATATCACTCAGCCATGAAATCAACGTCATAAGGCTAGTAGCAGCATGATGAGTGGATTTAGGGACGACGATTCTAAGTGAAATAAGTCACACAGAAAGAGACACCTATGATAAGATATCACTTATAGAGGGAATGCAAAAACCGCTACACTTGAACTGAATTACAAAACAGAACAGAGTCACACGTTTAGAAAACACACTATGGCTGCTTAACGGGAAAGGTGAGGTGGGGTGATGCATAAAACAAGGGTTTCAAATTAGCTCAGATACCGTTCCGTAAACCCAATATGAAATAGACAAGACCTACTCCTTGCTCAGTGAACTGGACTCAACACCCCGTATTCACCGCACAAGAATATATCTGACTAGTAAGAATCTTAAAACCTATGTATTGATATCTCTCCGTAAGTGAGTCAAGTGGGTGTAAAGCGGCATAAACACAGCAGTGAAAAGCAGCTAAACCCCATTATAAAAATCAACTACTTTTAAAAACCCGTGAAACAAAGACAGTGAAAGAGAGAGAAATTCTTACAAATTTCGTTCAGGGGCTGTGATACCACCTGGATTGATCATATCTAGACCGACAGCTGATTGAGACATAAGGGTGTACACTCTTGCGACTTAGAGGTTTGGTGAGGTTGGGTGAGCAAACACAGACCCTTTAAAGTAATACTGCGGGGTACCCATCCCATGGGTCCCAAGTCTCCAGGTTCAAGGGCATCTTCCTACATCGAAAACATGCATGAGAAACCCAGAAGATGGTACACCGTGTGATCGGGAAAGGTTTCCAAAACGCACCTCATTTCTCATCTCCTTGTGCTCGGGTTCGCCATTCCAACCGCTATACTAGCAATCTCCCTCCTTGGAGAATCAGCACCTTTCACCTCCTGTTCCGTACAGGTAGCCATTTGTCCTGAGGATGAACGGGAAGAGGGGGAACCAATGAGAGACTAGCTCTAGGTGTTGGGAAAGGCACAGGTCACTCTATTTTCCCATCAGGAAGAAGAATTAACCACAGGCTCAGCCTGCCCCCCCGGAACCAGAATAGGGCCTGAAGCAATCCTGCGCTTTTGCGGCCTGCTCCCAAAAAAGCGAGTTGAAAAATGGAGCTCAGGGGCACTGCAATTCACAAACCTGCAGAGTTATCAGTGATAACTCTCGTCCACAAATATATTGAGGGAAGGCAACGAAGAGGATGTGAAAGCAAGGCAGAATTGCAGGAAACTGATTTCAGGAGGTAGATTCGAATCGCTTTTAAAGCACAGGAAAAGCGGCAAAACCTCGACAATGATGCCCTTGGCCAAAAAGGGCGTATGCGTTTTTTCCTGAATATATTCAGGAAAAAACGCATACGCCCTTTTTGGCCAACCAAGCAACCTGGAAAGGCAAATCGGCGCTACAAAGAAGTCTCGCTTCCCATCGGTCAAAAGGGCCGTGCTGAATAAAGTGTCCAAACCAGAAAGGCAGGACAGCCATGGAGAAACGGGAGCCTTGCTACGCTGATGGGCTGGATGTAAATTGCCAACAGCCACTCTGGAGAAGTGTTCGGTGTGTCCTGAAACATCTAAAAAACTCAGCTTACAGAGCATAGGGCACTTCCACTCATGGGCGTATAAATTGGGAAAACTGAAAATCAGCAAGACACAGGCACCCCAAAGTTTAGGGTTGCTCTGTTGACAAGAACCTCCACATCGATACACCTTAAATATCCCAGGAAAGAGAAAAATGGATAAAGACATTGTGGTCCTTATGTACAATGGAATATCACTCAGCCATGAAATCAACGTCATAAGGCTAGTAGCAGCATGATGAGTGGATTTAGGGACGACGATTCTAAGTGAAATAAGTCACACAGAAAGAGACACCTATGATAAGATATCACTTATAGAGGGAATGTAACAACCGGTACACTTGAACTGAATTACAAAACAGAACAGAGTCACACGTTTAGAAAACACACTATGGCTGCTTAACGGGAAAGGGGAGGTGGGGTGATGCATAAAACAAGGGTTTCAAATTAGCTCAGATACCGTTCCGTAAACCCAATATGAAATAGACAAGACCTACTCCTTGCTCAGTGAACTGGACTCAACACCCCGTATTCACCGCACAAGAATATATCTGACTAGTAAGAATCTTAAAACCTATGTATTGATATCTCTCCGTAAGTGAGTCAAGTGGGTGTAAAGCGGCATAAACACAGCAGTGAAAAGCAGCTAAACCCCATTATAAAAATCAACTACTTTTAAAAACCCGTGAAACAAAGACAGTGAAAGAGAGAGAAATTCTTACGAAATTCGTTCAGGGGCTGTGATGCCACCTGGATTGATCATATCTAGACCCACAGCTGATTGAGACATAAGGGTGTACACTCTTGCGACTTAGAGGTTTGGTGAGGTTGGGTGAGCAAACACAGACCCTTTAAAGTAATACTGCGGGGTACCCATCCCATGGGTCCCAAATCTCCAGGTTCAAGGGCATCTTCCTACATCGAAAACATGCATGAGAAACCCAGAAGATGGTACACCGTGTGATCGGGAAAGGTTTCCAAAACGCACCTCATTTCTCACCTCCTTGTGCTCGGGTTCGCCATTCCAACCGCTTTACTAGCAATCTCCCTCCTTGGAGAATCAGCACCTTTCACATCCTGTTCCGTACAGGTAGCCATTTGTCCTGAGGATGAACGGGAAGAGGGGGAACCAATGAGAGACTAGCTCTAGGTGTTGGGAAAGGCACAGGTCACTCTATTTTCCCATCAGGAAGAAGAATTAACCACAGGCTCAGCCTGCCCCCCCGGAACCAGAATAGGGCCTGAAGCAATCCTGCGCTTTTGCGGCCTGCTCCCAAAAAAGCGAGTTGAAAAATGGAGCTCAGGGGCACTGCAATTCACAAACCTGCAGAGTTATCAGTGATAACTCTCGTCCACAAATATATTGAGGGAAGGCAACGAAGAGGATGTGAAAGCAAGGCAGAATTGCAGGAAACTGATTTCAGGAGGTAGATTCGAATCGCTTTTAAAGCACAGGAAAAGCGGCAAAACCTCGACAATGATGCTCTTGGCCAAAAAGGGCGTATGCGTTTTTTCCTGAATATATTTAGGAAAAAACGCATACGCCGTTTTTGGCCAACCAAGCAAACTGGAAAGGCAAAAAGGCGCTACAAAGAAGTCTCGCTTCCCATCGTCAAAAGGGCCGTGCTGAATAAAGTGTCAAAACCAGAAAGGCAGGACAGCCATGGAGAAACGGGAGCCTTGCTACGCTGATGGGCTGGATGTAAATTGCCAACAGCCACTCTGGAGAAGTGTTCGGTGTGTCCTGAAACATCTAAAGAACTCAGCTTACAGAGCATAGGGCACTTCCACTCATGGGCGTATAAATTGGGAAAACTGAAAATCAGCAAGACACAGGCACCCCAAAGTTTAGGGTTGCTCTGTTGACAAGAACCTCCACATCGATACACCTTAAATATCCCAGGAAAGAGAAAAATGGATAAAGACGTTGTGGTCCTTATGTACAATGGCATATCACTCAGCCATGAAATCAACGTCATAAGGCTAGTAGCAGCATGATGAGTGGATTTAGGGACGACGATTCTAAGTGAAATAAGTCACACAGAAAGAGACACCTATGATAAGATATCACTTATAGAGGGAATGCAAAAACTGCTACACTTGAACTGAATTACAAAACAGAACAGAGTCACACGTTTAGAAAACACACTATGGCTGCTTAACGGGAAAGGTGAGGTGGGGTGATGCATAAAACAAGGGTTTCAAATTAGCTCAGATACCGTTCCGTAAACCCAATATGAAATAGACAAGACCTACTCCTTGCTCAGTGAACTGGACTCAACACCCCGTATTCACCGCACAAGAATATATCTGACTAGTAAGAATCTTAAAACCTATGTATTGATATCTCTCCGTAAGTGAGTCAAGTGGGTGTAAAGCGGCATAAACACAGCAGTGAAAAGCAGCTAAACCCCATTATAAAAATCAACTACTTTTAAAAACCCGTGAAACAAAGACAGTGAAAGAGAGAGAAATTCTTACAAATTTCGTTCAGGGGCTGTGATACCACCTGGATTGATCATATCTAGACCCACAGCTGATTGAGACATAAGGGTGTACACTCTTGCGACTTAGAGGTTTGGTGAGGTTGGGTGAGCAAACACAGACCCTTTAAAGTAATACTGCGGGGTACCCATCCCATGGGTCCCAAGTCTCCAGGTTCAAGGGCATCTTCCTACATCGAAAACATGCATGAGAAACCCAGAAGATGGTACACCGTGTGATCGGGAAAGGTTTCCAAAACGCACCTCATTTCTCATCTCCTTGTGCTCGGGTTCGCCATTCCAACCGCTATACTAGCAATCTCCCTCCTTGGAGAATCAGCACCTTTCACCTCCTGTTCCGTACAGGTAGCCATTTGTCCTGAGGATGAACGGGAAGAGGGGGAACCAATGAGAGACTAGCTCTAGGTGTTGGGAAAGGCACAGGTCACTCTATTTTCCCATCAGGAAGAAGAATTAACCACAGGCTCAGCCTGCCCCCCCGGAACCAGAATAGGGCCTGAAGCAATCCTGCGCTTTTGCGGCCTGCTCCCAAAAAAGCGAGTTGAAAAATGGAGCTCAGGGGCACTGCAATTCACAAACCTGCAGAGTTATCAGTGATAACTCTCGTCCACAAATATATTGAGGGAAGGCAACGAAGAGGATGTGAAAGCAAGGCAGAATTGCAGGAAACTGATTTCAGGAGGTAGATTCGAATCGCTTTTAAAGCACAGGAAAAGCGGCAAAACCTCGACAATGATGCTCTTGGCCAAAAAGGGCGTATGCGTTTTTTCCTGAATATATTCAGGAAAAAACGCATACGCCCTTTTTGGCCAACCAAGCAACCTGGAAAGGCAAAAAGGCGCTACAAAGAAGTCTCGCTTCCCATCGTCAAAAGGGCCGTGCTGAATAAAGTGTCAAAACCAGAAAGGCAGGACAGCCATGGAGAAACGGGAGCCTTGCTACGCTGATGGGCTGGATGTAAACTGCCAACAGCCACTCTGGAGAAGTGTTCGGTGTGTCCTGAAACATCTAAAGAACTCAGCTTACAGAGCATAGGGCACTTCCACTCATGGGCGTATAAATTGGGAAAACTGAAAATCAGCAAGACACAGGCACTCCAAAGTTTAGGGTTGCTCTGTTGACAAGAACCTCCACATCGATACACCTTAAATATCCCAGGAAAGAGAAAAATGGATAAAGACGTTGTGGTCCTTATGTACAATGGCATATCACTCAGCCATGAAATCAACGTCATAAGGCTAGTAGCAGCATGATGAGTGGATTTAGGGACGACGATTCTAAGTGAAATAAGTCACACAGAAAGAGACACCTATGATAAGATATCACTTATAGAGGGAATGCAAAAACCGCTACACTTGAACTGAATTACAAAACAGAACAGAGTCACACGTTTAGAAAACACACTATGGCTGCTTAACGGGAAAGGTGAGGTGGGGTGATGCATAAAACAAGGGTTTCAAATTAGCTCAGATACCGTTCCGTAAACCCAATATGAAATAGACAAGACCTACTCCTTGCTCAGTGAACTGGACTCAACACCCCGTATTCACCGCACAAGAATATATCTGACTAGTAAGAATCTTAAAACCTATGTATTGATATCTCTCCGTAAGTGAGTCAAGTGGGTGTAAAGCGGCATAAACACAGCAGTGAAAAGCAGCTAAACCCCATTATAAAAATCAACTACTTTTAAAAACCCGTGAAACAAAGACAGTGAAAGAGAGAGAAATTCTTACAAATTTCGTTCAGGGGCTGTGATACCACCTGGATTGATCATATCTAGACCCACAGCTGATTGAGACATAAGGGTGTACACTCTTGCGACTTAGAGGTTTGGTGAGGTTGGGTGAGCAAACACAGACCCTTTAAAGTAATACTGCGGGGTACCCATCCCATGGGTCCCAAGTCTCCAGGTTCAAGGGCATCTTCCTACATCGAAAACATGCATGAGAAACCCAGAAGATGGTACACCGTGTGATCGGGAAAGGTTTCCAAAACGCACCTCATTTCTCATCTCCTTGTGCTCGGGTTCGCCATTCCAACCGCTATACTAGCAATCTCCCTCCTTGGAGAATCAGCACCTTTCACCTCCTGTTCCGTACAGGTAGCCATTTGTCCTGAGGATGAACGGGAAGAGGGGGAACCAATGAGAGACTAGCTCTAGGTGTTGGGAAAGGCACAGGTCACTCTATTTTCCCATCAGGAAGAAGAATTAACCACAGGCTCAGCCTGCCCCCCCGGAACCAGAATAGGGCCTGAAGCAATCCTGCGCTTTTGCGGCCTGCTCCCAAAAAAGCGAGTTGAAAAATGGAGCTCAGGGGCACTGCAATTCACAAACCTGCAGAGTTATCAGTGATAACTCTCGTCCACAAATATATTGAGGGAAGGCAACGAAGAGGATGTGAAAGCAAGGCAGAATTGCAGGAAACTGATTTCAGGAGGTAGATTCGAATCGCTTTTAAAGCACAGGAAAAGCGGCAAAACCTCGACAATGATGCTCTTGGCCAAAAAGGGCGTATGCGTTTTTTCCTGAATATATTCAGGAAAAAACGCATACGCCCTTTTTGGCCAACCAAGCAACCTGGAAAGGCAAAAAGGCGCTACAAAGAAGTCTCGCTTCCCATCGTCAAAAGGGCCGTGCTGAATAAAGTGTCAAAACCAGAAAGGCAGGACAGCCATGGAGAAACGGGAGCCTTGCTACGCTGATGGGCTGGATGTAAACTGCCAACAGCCACTCTGGAGAAGTGTTCGGTGTGTCCTGAAACATCTAAAGAACTCAGCTTACAGAGCATAGGGCACTTCCACTCATGGGCGTATAAATTGGGAAAACTGAAAATCAGCAAGACACAGGCACTCCAAAGTTTAGGGTTGCTCTGTTGACAAGAACCTCCACATCGATACACCTTAAATATCCCAGGAAAGAGAAAAATGGATAAAGACGTTGTGGTCCTTATGTACAATGGCATATCACTCAGCCATGAAATCAACGTCATAAGGCTAGTAGCAGCATGATGAGTGGATTTAGGGACGACGATTCTAAGTGAAATAAGTCACACAGAAAGAGACACCTATGATAAGATATCACTTATAGAGGGAATGCAAAAACCGCTACACTTGAACTGAATTACAAAACAGAACAGAGTCACACGTTTAGAAAACACACTATGGCTGCTTAACGGGAAAGGTGAGGTGGGGTGATGCATAAAACAAGGGTTTCAAATTAGCTCAGATACCGTTCCGTAAACCCAATATGAAATAGACAAGACCTACTCCTTGCTCAGTGAACTGGACTCAACACCCCGTATTCACCGCACAAGAATATATCTGACTAGTAAGAATCTTAAAACCTATGTATTGATATCTCTCCGTAAGTGAGTCAAGTGGGTGTAAAGCGGCATAAACACAGCAGTGAAAAGCAGCTAAACCCCATTATAAAAATCAACTACTTTTAAAAACCCGTGAAACAAAGACAGTGAAAGAGAGAGAAATTCTTACAAATTTCGTTCAGGGGCTGTGATACCACCTGGATTGATCATATCTAGACCCACAGCTGATTGAGACATAAGGGTGTACACTCTTGCGACTTAGAGGTTTGGTGAGGTTGGGTGAGCAAACACAGACCCTTTAAAGTAATACTGCGGGGTACCCATCCCATGGGTCCCAAGTCTCCAGGTTCAAGGGCATCTTCCTACATCGAAAACATGCATGAGAAACCCAGAAGATGGTACACCGTGTGATCGGGAAAGGTTTCCAAAACGCACCTCATTTCTCATCTCCTTGTGCTCGGGTTCGCCATTCCAACCGCTATACTAGCAATCTCCCTCCTTGGAGAATCAGCACCTTTCACCTCCTGTTCCGTACAGGTAGCCATTTGTCCTGAGGATGAACGGGAAGAGGGGGAACCAATGAGAGACTAGCTCTAGGTGTTGGGAAAGGCACAGGTCACTCTATTTTCCCATCAGGAAGAAGAATTAACCACAGGCTCAGCCTGCCCCCCCGGAACCAGAATAGGGCCTGAAGCAATCCTGCGCTTTTGCGGCCTGCTCCCAAAAAAGCGAGTTGAAAAATGGAGCTCAGGGGCACTGCAATTCACAAACCTGCAGAGTTATCAGTGATAACTCTCGTCCACAAATATATTGAGGGAAGGCAACGAAGAGGATTTGAAAGCAAGGCAGAATTGCAGGAAACTGATTTCAGGAGGTAGATTCGAATCGCTTTTAAAGCACAGGAAAAGCGGCAAAACCTCGACAATGATGCTCTTGGCCAAAAAGGGCGTATGCGTTTTTTCCTGAATATATTCAGGAAAAAACGCATACGCCCTTTTTGGCCAACCAAGCAACCTGGAAAGGCAAAAAGGCGCTACAAAGAAGTCTCGCTTCCCATCGTCAAAAGGGCCGTGCTGAATAAAGTGTCAAAACCAGAAAGGCAGGACAGCCATGGAGAAACGGGAGCCTTGCTACGCTGATGGGCTGGATGTAAATTGCCAACAGCCACTCTGGAGAAGTGTTCGGTGTGTCCTGAAACATCTAAAGAACTCAGCTTACAGAGCATAGGGCACTTCCACTCATGGGCGTATAAATTGGGAAAACTGAAAATCAGCAAGACACAGGCACCCCAAAGTTTAGGGTTGCTCTGTTGACAAGAACCTCCACATCGATACACCTTAAATATCCCAGGAAAGAGAAAAATGGATAAAGACGTTGTGGTCCTTATGTACAATGGCATATCACTCAGCCATGAAATCAACGTCATAAGGCTAGTAGCAGCATGATGAGTGGATTTAGGGACGACGATTCTAAGTGAAATAAGTCACACAGAAAGAGACACCTATGATAAGATATCACTTATAGAGGGAATGCAAAAACCGCTACACTTGAACTGAATTACAAAACAGAACAGAGTCACACGTTTAGAAAACACACTATGGCTGCTTAACTGGAAAGGTGAGGTGGGGTGATGCATAAAACAAGGGTTTCAAATTAGCTCAGATACCGTTCCGTAAACCCAATATGAAATAGACAAGACCTACTCCTTGCTCAGTGAACTGGACTCAACACCCCGTATTCACCGCACAAGAATATATCTGACTAGTAAGAATCTTAAAACCTATGTATTGATATCTCTCCGTAAGTGAGTCAAGTGGGTGTAAAGCGGCATAAACACAGCAGTGAAAAGCAGCTAAACCCCATTATAAAAATCAACTACTTTTAAAAACCCGTGAAACAAAGACAGTGAAAGAGAGAGAAATTCTTACAAATTTCGTTCAGGGGCTGTGATACCACCTGGATTGATCATATCTAGACCGACAGCTGATTGAGACATAAGGGTGTACACTCTTGCGACTTAGAGGTTTGGTGAGGTTGGGTGAGCAAACACAGACCCTTTAAAGTAATACTGCGGGGTACCCATCCCATGGGTCCCAAGTCTCCAGGTTCAAGGGCATCTTCCTACATCGAAAACATGCATGAGAAACCCAGAAGATGGTACACCGTGTGATCGGGAAAGGTTTCCAAAACGCACCTCATTTCTCATCTCCTTGTGCTCGGGTTCGCCATTCCAACCGCTATACTAGCAATCTCCCTCCTTGGAGAATCAGCACCTTTCACCTCCTGTTCCGTACAGGTAGCCATTTGTCCTGAGGATGAACGGGAAGAGGGGGAACCAATGAGAGACTAGCTCTAGGTGTTGGGAAAGGCACAGGTCACTCTATTTTCCCATCAGGAAGAAGAATTAACCACAGGCTCAGCCTGCCCCCCCGGAACCAGAATAGGGCCTGAAGCAATCCTGCGCTTTTGCGGCCTGCTCCCAAAAAAGCGAGTTGAAAAATGGAGCTCAGGGGCACTGCAATTCACAAACCTGCAGAGTTATCAGTGATAACTCTCGTCCACAAATATATTGAGGGAAGGCAACGAAGAGGATGTGAAAGCAAGGCAGAATTGCAGGAAACTGATTTCAGGAGGTAGATTCGAATCGCTTTTAAAGCACAGGAAAAGCGGCAAAACCTCGACAATGATGCTCTTGGCCAAAAAGGGCGTATGCGTTTTTTCCTGAATATATTCAGGAAAAAACGCATACGCCCTTTTTGGCCAACCAAGCAACCTGGAAAGGCAAAAAGGCACTACAAAGAAGTCTCGCTTCCCATCATCAAAAGGGCCGTGCTGAATAAAGTGTCAAAACCAGAAAGGCAGGACAGCCATGGAGAAACGGGAGCCTTGCTACGCTGATGGGCTGGATGTAAATTGCCAACAGCCACTCTGGAGAAGTGTTCGGTGTGTCCTGAAACATCTAAAGAACTCAGCTTACACAGCATAGGGCACTTCCACTCATGGGCGTATAAATTGGGAAAACTGAAAATCAGCAAGACACAGGCACCCCAAAGTTTAGGGTTGCTCTGTTGACAAGAACCTCCACATCGATACACCTTAAATATCCCAGGAAAGAGAAAAATGGATAAAGACGTTGTGGTCCTTATGTACAATGGCATATCACTCAGCCATGAAATCAACGTCATAAGGCTAGTAGCAGCATGATGAGTGGATTTAGGGACGACGATTCTAAGTGAAATAAGTCACACAGAAAGAGACACCTATGATAAGATATCACTTATAGAGGGAATGCAAAAACCGCTACACTTGAACTGAATTACAAAACAGAACAGAGTCACACGTTTAGAAAACACACTATGGCTGCTTAACGGGAAAGGTGAGGTGGGGTGATGCATAAAACAAGGGTTTCAAATTATCTCAGATACCGTTCCGTAAACCCAATATGAAATAGACAAGACCTACTCCTTGCTCAGTGAACTGGACTCAACACCCCGTATTCACCGCACAAGAATATATCTGACTAGTAAGAATCTTAAAACCTATGTATTGATATCTCTCCGTAAGTGAGTCAAGTGGGTGTAAAGCGGCATAAACACAGCAGTGAAAAGCAGCTAAACCCCATTATAAAAATCAACTACTTTTAAAAACCCGTGAAACAAAGACAGTGAAAGAGAGAGAAATTCTTACAAATTTCGTTCAGGGGCTGTGATACCACCTGGATTGATCATATCTAGACCGACAGCTGATTGAGACATAAGGGTGTACACTCTTGCGACTTAGAGGTTTGGTGAGGTTGGGTGAGCAAACACAGACCCTTTAAAGTAATACTGCGGGGTACCCATCCCATGGGTCCCAAGTCTCCAGGTTCAAGGGCATCTTCCTACATCGAAAACATGCATGAGAAACCCAGAAGATGGTACACCGTGTGATCGGGAAAGGTTTCCAAAACGCACCTCATTTCTCATCTCCTTGTGCTCGGGTTCGCCATTCCAACCGCTATACTAGCAATCTCCCTCCTTGGAGAATCAGCACCTTTCACCTCCTGTTCCGTACAGGTAGCCATTTGTCCTGAGGATGAACGGGAAGAGGGGGAACCAATGAGAGACTAGCTCTAGGTGTTGGGAAAGGCACAGGTCACTCTATTTTCCCATCAGGAAGAAGAATTAACCACAGGCTCAGCCTGCCCCCCCGGAACCAGAATAGGGCCTGAAGCAATCCTGCGCTTTTGCGGCCTGCTCCCAAAAAAGCGAGTTGAAAAATGGAGCTCAGGGGCACTGCAATTCACAAACCTGCAGAGTTATCAGTGATAACTCTCGTCCACAAATATATTGAGGGAAGGCAACGAAGAGGATGTGAAAGCAAGGCAGAATTGCAGGAAACTGATTTCAGGAGGTAGATTCGAATCGCTTTTAAAGCACAGGAAAAGCGGCAAAACCTCGACAATGATGCTCTTGGCCAAAAAGGGCGTATGCGTTTTTTCCTGAATATATTCAGGAAAAAACGCATACGCCCTTTTTGGCCAACCAAGCAACCTGGAAAGGCAAAAAGGCGCTACAAAGAAGTCTCGCTTCCCATCGTCAAAAGGGCCGTGCTGAATAAAGTGTCAAAACCAGAAAGGCAGGACAGCCATGGAGAAACGGGAGCCTTGCTACGCTGATGGGCTGGATGTAAATTGCCAACAGCCACTCTGGAGAAGTGTTCGGTGTGTCCTGAAACATCTAAAGAACTCAGCTTACAGAGCATAGGGCACTTCCACTCATGGGCGTATAAATTGGGAAAACTGAAAATCAGCAAGACACAGGCACCCCAAAGTTTAGGGTTGCTCTGTTGACAAGAACCTCCACATCGATACACCTTAAATATCCCAGGAAAGAGAAAAATGGATAAAGACGTTGTGGTCCTTATGTACAATGGCATATCACTCAGCCATGAAATCAACGTCATAAGGCTAGTAGCAGCATGATGAGTGGATTTAGGGACGACGATTCTAAGTGAAATAAGTCACACAGAAAGAGACACCTATGATAAGATATCACTTATAGAGGGAATGCAAAAACCGCTACACTTGAACTGAATTACAAAACAGAACAGAGTCACACGTTTAGAAAACACACTATGGCTGCTTAACGGGAAAGGTGAGGTGGGGTGATGCATAAAACAAGGGTTTCAAATTAGCTCAGATACCGTTCCGTAAACCCAATATGAAATAGACAAGACCTACTCCTTGCTCAGTGAACTGGACTCAACACCCCGTATTCACCGCACAAGAATATATCTGACTAGTAAGAATCTTAAAACCTATGTATTGATATCTCTCCGTAAGTGAGTCAAGTGGGTGTAAAGCGGCATAAACACAGCAGTGAAAAGCAGCTAAACCCCATTATAAAAATCAACTACTTTTAAAAACCCGTGAAACAAAGACAGTGAAAGAGAGAGAAATTCTTACAAATTTCGTTCAGGGGCTGTGATACCACCTGGATTGATCATATCTAGACCGACAGCTGATTGAGACATAAGGGTGTACACTCTTGCGACTTAGAGGTTTGGTGAGGTTGGGTGAGCAAACACAGACCCTTTAAAGTAATACTGCGGGGTACCCATCCCATGGGTCCCAAGTCTCCAGGTTCAAGGGCATCTTCCTACATCGAAAACATGCATGAGAAACCCAGAAGATGGTACACCGTGTGATCGGGAAAGGTTTCCAAAACGCACCTCATTTCTCATCTCCTTGTGCTCGGGTTCGCCATTCCAACCGCTATACTAGCAATCTCCCTCCTTGGAGAATCAGCACCTTTCACCTCCTGTTCCGTACAGGTAGCCATTTGTCCTGAGGATGAACGGGAAGAGGGGGAACCAATGAGAGACTAGCTCTAGGTGTTGGGAAAGGCACAGGTCACTCTATTTTCCCATCAGGAAGAAGAATTAACCACAGGCTCAGCCTGCCCCCCCGGAACCAGAATAGGGCCTGAAGCAATCCTGCGCTTTTGCGGCCTGCTCCCACAAAAGCGAGTTGAAAAATGGAGCTCAGGGGCACTGCAATTCACAAACCTGCAGAGTTATCAGTGATAACTCTCGTCCACAAATATATTGAGGGAAGGCAACGAAGAGGATGTGAAAGCAAGGCAGAATTGCAGGAAACTGATTTCAGGAGGTAGATTCGAATCGCTTTTAAAGCACAGGAAAAGCGGCAAAACCTCGACAATGATGCTCTTGGCCAAAAAGGGCGTATGCGTTTTTTCCTGAATATATTCAGGAAAAAACGCATACGCCCTTTTTGGCCAACCAAGCAACCTGGAAAGGCAAAAAGGCGCTACAAAGAAGTCTCGCTTCCCATCGTCAAAAGGGCCGTGCTGAATAAAGTGTCAAAACCAGAAAGGCAGGACAGCCATGGAGAAACGGGAGCCTTGCTACGCTGATGGGCTGGATGTAAATTGCCAACAGCCACTCTGGAGAAGTGTTCGGTGTGTCCTGAAACATCTAAAGAACTCAGCTTACAGAGCATAGGGCACTTCCACTCATGGGCGTATAAATTGGGAAAACTGAAAATCAGCAAGACACAGGCACCCCAAAGTTTAGGGTTGCTCTGTTGACAAGAACCTCCACATCGATACACCTTAAATATCCCAGGAAAGAGAAAAATGGATAAAGACGTTGTGGTCCTTATGTACAATGGCATATCACTCAGCCATGAAATCAACGTCATAAGGCTAGTAGCAGCATGATGAGTGGATTTAGGGACGACGATTCTAAGTGAAATAAGTCACACAGAAAGAGACACCTATGATAAGATATCACTTATAGAGGGAATGCAAAAACCGCTACACTTGAACTGAATTACAAAACAGAACAGAGTCACACGTTTAGAAAACACACTATGGCTGCTTAACGGGAAAGGTGAGGTGGGGTGATGCATAAAACAAGGGTTTCAAATTATCTCAGATACCGTTCCGTAAACCCAATATGAAATAGACAAGACCTACTCCTTGCTCAGTGAACTGGACTCAACACCCCGTATTCACCGCACAAGAATATATCTGACTAGTAAGAATCTTAAAACCTATGTATTGATATCTCTCCGTAAGTGAGTCAAGTGGGTGTAAAGCGGCATAAACACAGCAGTGAAAAGCAGCTAAACCCCATTATAAAAATCAACTACTTTTAAAAACCCGTGAAACAAAGACAGTGAAAGAGAGAGAAATTCTTACAAATTTCGTTCAGGGGCTGTGATACCACCTGGATTGATCATATCTAGACCGACAGCTGATTGAGACATAAGGGTGTACACTCTTGCGACTTAGAGGTTTGGTGAGGTTGGGTGAGCAAACACAGACCCTTTAAAGTAATACTGCGGGGTACCCATCCCATGGGTCCCAAGTCTCCAGGTTCAAGGGCATCTTCCTACATCGAAAACATGCATGAGAAACCCAGAAGATGGTACACCGTGTGATCGGGAAAGGTTTCCAAAACGCACCTCATTTCTCATCTCCTTGTGCTCGGGTTCGCCATTCCAACCGCTATACTAGCAATCTCCCTCCTTGGAGAATCAGCACCTTTCACCTCCTGTTCCGTACAGGTAGCCATTTGTCCTGAGGATGAACGGGAAGAGGGGGAACCAATGAGAGACTAGCTCTAGGTGTTGGGAAAGGCACAGGTCACTCTATTTTCCCATCAGGAAGAAGAATTAACCACAGGCTCAGCCTGCCCCCCCGGAACCAGAATAGGGCCTGAAGCAATCCTGCGCTTTTGCGGCCTGCTCCCAAAAAAGCGAGTTGAAAAATGGAGCTCAGGGGCACTGCAATTCACAAACCTGCAGAGTTATCAGTGATAACTCTCGTCCACAAATATATTGAGGGAAGGCAACGAAGAGGATGTGAAAGCAAGGCAGAATTGCAGGAAACTGATTTCAGGAGGTAGATTCGAATCGCTTTTAAAGCACAGGAAAAGCGGCAAAACCTCGACAATGATGCTCTTGGCCAAAAAGGGCGTATGCGTTTTTTCCTGAATATATTCAGGAAAAAACGCATACGCCCTTTTTGGCCAACCAAGCAACCTGGAAAGGCAAAAAGGCGCTACAAAGAAGTCTCGCTTCCCATCGTCAAAAGGGCCGTGCTGAATAAAGTGTCAAAACCAGAAAGGCAGGACAGCCATGGAGAAACGGGAGCCTTGCTACGCTGATGGGCTGGATGTAAATTGCCAACAGCCACTCTGGAGAAGTGTTCGGTGTGTCCTGAAACATCTAAAGAACTCAGCTTACAGAGCATAGGGCACTTCCACTCATGGGCGTATAAATTGGGAAAACTGAAAATCAGCAAGACACAGGCACCCCAAAGTTTAGGGTTGCTCTGTTGACAAGAACCTCCACATCGATACACCTTAAATATCCCAGGAAAGAGAAAAATGGATAAAGACGTTGTGGTCCTTATGTACAATGGCATATCACTCAGCCATGAAATCAACGTCATAAGGCTAGTAGCAGCATGATGAGTGGATTTAGGGACGACGATTCTAAGTGAAATAAGTCACACAGAAAGAGACACCTATGATAAGATATCACTTATAGAGGGAATGCAAAAACCGCTACACTTGAACTGAATTACAAAACAGAACAGAGTCACACGTTTAGAAAACACACTATGGCTGCTTAACGGGAAAGGTGAGGTGGGGTGATGCATAAAACAAGGGTTTCAAATTAGCTCAGATACCGTTCCGTAAACCCAATATGAAATAGACAAGACCTACTCCTTGCTCAGTGAACTGGACTCAACACCCCGTATTCACCGCACAAGAATATATCTGACTAGTAAGAATCTTAAAACCTATGTATTGATATCTCTCCGTAAGTGAGTCAAGTGGGTGTAAAGCGGCATAAACACAGCAGTGAAAAGCAGCTAAACCCCATTATAAAAATCAACTACTTTTAAAAACCCGTGAAACAAAGACAGTGAAAGAGAGAGAAATTCTTACAAATTTCGTTCAGGGGCTGTGATACCACCTGGATTGATCATATCTAGACCGACAGCTGATTGAGACATAAGGGTGTACACTCTTGCGACTTAGAGGTTTGGTGAGGTTGGGTGAGCAAACACAGACCCTTTAAAGTAATACTGCGGGGTACCCATCCCATGGGTCCCAAGTCTCCAGGTTCAAGGGCATCTTCCTACATCGAAAACATGCATGAGAAACCCAGAAGATGGTACACCGTGTGATCGGGAAAGGTTTCCAAAACGCACCTCATTTCTCATCTCCTTGTGCTCGGGTTCGCCATTCCAACCGCTATACTAGCAATCTCCCTCCTTGGAGAATCAGCACCTTTCACCTCCTGTTCCGTACAGGTAGCCATTTGTCCTGAGGATGAACGGGAAGAGGGGGAACCAATGAGAGACTAGCTCTAGGTGTTGGGAAAGGCACAGGTCACTCTATTTTCCCATCAGGAAGAAGAATTAACCACAGGCTCAGCCTGCCCCCCCGGAACCAGAATAGGGCCTGAAGCAATCCTGCGCTTTTGCGGCCTGCTCCCACAAAAGCGAGTTGAAAAATGGAGCTCAGGGGCACTGCAATTCACAAACCTGCAGAGTTATCAGTGATAACTCTCGTCCACAAATATATTGAGGGAAGGCAACGAAGAGGATGTGAAAGCAAGGCAGAATTGCAGGAAACTGATTTCAGGAGGTAGATTCGAATCGCTTTTAAAGCACAGGAAAAGCGGCAAAACCTCGACAATGATGCTCTTGGCCAAAAAGGGCGTATGCGTTTTTTCCTGAATATATTCAGGAAAAAACGCATACGCCCTTTTTGGCCAACCAAGCAACCTGGAAAGGCAAAAAGGCGCTACAAAGAAGTCTCGCTTCCCATCGTCAAAAGGGCCGTGCTGAATAAAGTGTCAAAACCAGAAAGGCAGGACAGCCATGGAGAAACGGGAGCCTTGCTACGCTGATGGGCTGGATGTAAATTGCCAACAGCCACTCTGGAGAAGTGTTCGGTGTGTCCTGAAACATCTAAAGAACTCAGCTTACAGAGCATAGGGCACTTCCACTCATGGGCGTATAAATTGGGAAAACTGAAAATCAGCAAGACACAGGCACCCCAAAGTTTAGGGTTGCTCTGTTGACAAGAACCTCCACATCGATACACCTTAAATATCCCAGGAAAGAGAAAAATGGATAAAGACGTTGTGGTCCTTATGTACAATGGCATATCACTCAGCCATGAAATCAACGTCATAAGGCTAGTAGCAGCATGATGAGTGGATTTAGGGACGACGATTCTAAGTGAAATAAGTCACACAGAAAGAGACACCTATGATAAGATATCACTTATAGAGGGAATGCAAAAACCGCTACACTTGAACTGAATTACAAAACAGAACAGAGTCACACGTTTAGAAAACACACTATGGCTGCTTAACGGGAAAGGTGAGGTGGGGTGATGCATAAAACAAGGGTTTCAAATTAGCTCAGATACCGTTCCGTAAACCCAATATGAAATAGACAAGACCTACTCCTTGCTCAGTGAACTGGACTCAACACCCCGTATTCACCGCACAAGAATATATCTGACTAGTAAGAATCTTAAAACCTATGTATTGATATCTCTCCGTAAGTGAGTCAAGTGGGTGTAAAGCGGCATAAACACAGCAGTGAAAAGCAGCTAAACCCCATTATAAAAATCAACTACTTTTAAAAACCCGTGAAACAAAGACAGTGAAAGAGAGAGAAATTCTTACAAATTTCGTTCAGGGGCTGTGATACCACCTGGATTGATCATATCTAGACCGACAGCTGATTGAGACATAAGGGTGTACACTCTTGCGACTTAGAGGTTTGGTGAGGTTGGGTGAGCAAACACAGACCCTTTAAAGTAATACTGCGGGGTACCCATCCCATGGGTCCCAAGTCTCCAGGTTCAAGGGCATCTTCCTACATCGAAAACATGCATGAGAAACCCAGAAGATGGTACACCGTGTGATCGGGAAAGGTTTCCAAAACGCACCTCATTTCTCATCTCCTTGTGCTCGGGTTCGCCATTCCAACCGCTATACTAGCAATCTCCCTCCTTGGAGAATCAGCACCTTTCACCTCCTGTTCCGTACAGGTAGCCATTTGTCCTGAGGATGAACGGGAAGAGGGGGAACCAATGAGAGACTAGCTCTAGGTGTTGGGAAAGGCACAGGTCACTCTATTTTCCCATCAGGAAGAAGAATTAACCACAGGCTCAGCCTGCCCCCCCGGAACCAGAATAGGGCCTGAAGCAATCCTGCGCTTTTGCGGCCTGCTCCCAAAAAAGCGAGTTGAAAAATGGAGCTCAGGGGCACTGCAATTCACAAACCTGCAGAGTTATCAGTGATAACTCTCGTCCACAAATATATTGAGGGAAGGCAACGAAGAGGATGTGAAAGCAAGGCAGAATTGCAGGAAACTGATTTCAGGAGGTAGATTCGAATCGCTTTTAAAGCACAGGAAAAGCGGCAAAACCTCGACAATGATGCCCTTGGCCAAAAAGGGCGTATGCGTTTTTTCCTGAATATATTCAGGAAAAAACGCATACGCCCTTTTTGGCCAACCAAGCAACCTGGAAAGGCAAATCGGCGCTACAAAGAAGTCTCGCTTCCCATCGGTCAAAAGGGCCGTGCTGAATAAAGTGTCCAAACCAGAAAGGCAGGACAGCCATGGAGAAACGGGAGCCTTGCTACGCTGATGGGCTGGATGTAAATTGCCAACAGCCACTCTGGAGAAGTGTTCGGTGTGTCCTGAAACATCTAAAAAACTCAGCTTACAGAGCATAGGGCACTTCCACTCATGGGCGTATAAATTGGGAAAACTGAAAATCAGCAAGACACAGGCACCCCAAAGTTTAGGGTTGCTCTGTTGACAAGAACCTCCACATCGATACACCTTAAATATCCCAGGAAAGAGAAAAATGGATAAAGACATTGTGGTCCTTATGTACAATGGAATATCACTCAGCCATGAAATCAACGTCATAAGGCTAGTAGCAGCATGATGAGTGGATTTAGGGACGACGATTCTAAGTGAAATAAGTCACACAGAAAGAGACACCTATGATAAGATATCACTTATAGAGGGAATGTAACAACCGGTACACTTGAACTGAATTACAAAACAGAACAGAGTCACACGTTTAGAAAACACACTATGGCTGCTTAACGGGAAAGGGGAGGTGGGGTGATGCATAAAACAAGGGTTTCAAATTAGCTCAGATACCGTTCCGTAAACCCAATATGAAATAGACAAGACCTACTCCTTGCTCAGTGAACTGGACTCAACACCCCGTATTCACCGCACAAGAATATATCTGACTAGTAAGAATCTTAAAACCTATGTATTGATATCTCTCCGTAAGTGAGTCAAGTGGGTGTAAAGCGGCATAAACACAGCAGTGAAAAGCAGCTAAACCCCATTATAAAAATCAACTACTTTTAAAAACCCGTGAAACAAAGACAGTGAAAGAGAGAGAAATTCTTACGAAATTCGTTCAGGGGCTGTGATGCCACCTGGATTGATCATATCTAGACCCACAGCTGATTGAGACATAAGGGTGTACACTCTTGCGACTTAGAGGTTTGGTGAGGTTGGGTGAGCAAACACAGACCCTTTAAAGTAATACTGCGGGGTACCCATCCCATGGGTCCCAAATCTCCAGGTTCAAGGGCATCTTCCTACATCGAAAACATGCATGAGAAACCCAGAAGATGGTACACCGTGTGATCGGGAAAGGTTTCCAAAACGCACCTCATTTCTCACCTCCTTGTGCTCGGGTTCGCCATTCCAACCGCTTTACTAGCAATCTCCCTCCTTGGAGAATCAGCACCTTTCACCTCCTGTTCCGTACAGGTAGCCATTTGTCCTGAGGATGAACGGGAAGAGGGGGAACCAATGAGAGACTAGCTCTAGGTGTTGGGAAAGGCACAGGTCACTCTATTTTCCCATCAGGAAGAAGAATTAACCACAGGCTCAGCCTGCCCCCCCGGAACCAGAATAGGGCCTGAAGCAATCCTGCGCTTTTGCGGCCTGCTCCCAAAAAAGCGAGTTGAAAAATGGAGCTCAGGGGCACTGCAATTCACAAACCTGCAGAGTTATCAGTGATAACTCTCGTCCACAAATATATTGAGGGAAGGCAACGAAGAGGATTTGAAAGCAAGGCAGAATTGCAGGAAACTGATTTCAGGAGGTAGATTCGAATCGCTTTTAAAGCACAGGAAAAGCGGCAAAACCTCGACAATGATGCCCTTGGCCAAAAAGGGCGTATGCGTTTTTTCCTGAATATATTCAGGAAAAAACGCATACGCCCTTTTTGGCCAACCAAGCAACCTGGAAAGGCAAAAAGGCGCTACAAAGAAGTCTCGCTTCCCATCGTCAAAAGGGCCGTGCTGAATAAAGTGTCAAAACCAGAAAGGCAGGACAGCCATGGAGAAACGGGAGCCTTGCTACGCTGATGGGCTGGATGTAAATTGCCAACAGCCACTCTGGAGAAGTGTTCGGTGTGTCCTGAAACATCTAAAAAACTCAGCTTACAGAGCATAGGGCACTTCCACTCATGGGCGTATAAATTGGGAAAACTGAAAATCAGCAAGACACAGGCACCCCAAAGTTTAGGGTTGCTCTGTTGACAAGAACCTCCACATCGATACACCTTAAATATCCCAGGAAAGAGAAAAATGGATAAAGACGTTGTGGTCCTTATGTACAATGGCATATCACTCAGCCATGAAATCAACGTCATAAGGCTAGTAGCAGCATGATGAGTGGATTTAGGGACGACGATTCTAAGTGAAATAAGTCACACAGAAAGAGACACCAATGATAAGATATCACTTATAGAGGGAATGTAACAACCGCTACACTTGAACTGAATTACAAAACAGAACAGAGTCACACGTTTAGAAAACACACTATGGCTGCTTAAAGGGAAAGGTGAGGTTGGGTGATGCATAAAACAAGGGTTTCAAATTACCTCAGATACCGTTCCGTAAACCCAATATGAAATAGACAAGACCTACTCCTTGCTCAGTGAACTGGACTCAACACCCCGTATTCACCGCACAAGAATATATCTGACTAGTAAGAATCTTAAAACCTATGTATTGATATCTCTCCGTAAGTGAGTCAAGTGGGTGTAAAGCGGCATAAACACAGCAGTGAAAAGCAGCTAAACCCCATTATAAAAATCAACTACTTTTAAAAACCCGTGAAACAAAGACAGTGAAAGAGAGAGAAATTCTTACAAATTTCGTTCAGGGGCTGTGATACCACCTGGATTGATCATATCTAGACCCACAGCTGATTGAGACATAAGGGTGTACACTCTTGCGACTTAGAGGTTTGGTGAGGTTGGGTGAGCAAACACAGACCCTTTAAAGTAATACTGCGGGGTACCCATCCCATGGGTCCCAAGTCTCCAGGTTCAAGGGCATCTTCCTACATCGAAAACATGCATGAGAAACCCAGAAGATGGTACACCGTGTGATCGGGAAAGGTTTCCAAAACGCACCTCATTTCTCATCTCCTTGTGCTCGGGTTCGCCATTCCAACCGCTATACTAGCAATCTCCCTCCTTGGAGAATCAGCACCTTTCACCTCCTGTTCCGTACAGGTAGCCATTTGTCCTGAGGATGAACGGGAAGAGGGGGAACCAATGAGAGACTAGCTCTAGGTGTTGGGAAAGGCACAGGTCACTCTATTTTCCCATCAGGAAGAAGAATTAACCACAGGCTCAGCCTGCCCCCCCGGAACCAGAATAGGGCCTGAAGCAATCCTGCGCTTTTGCGGCCTGCTCCCAAAAAAGCGAGTTGAAAAATGAAGCTCAGGGGCACTGCAATTCACAAACCTGCAGAGTTATCAGTGATAACTCTCGTCCACAAATATATTGAGGGAAGGCAACGAAGAGGATTTGAAAGCAAGGCAGAATTGCAGGAAACTGATTTCAGGAGGTAGATTCGAATCGCTTTTAAAGCACAGGAAAAGCGGCAAAACCTCGACAATGATGCTCTTGGCCAAAAAGGGCGTATGCGTTTTTTCCTGAATATATTCAGGAAAAAACGCATACGCCCTTTTTGGCCAACCAAGCAACCTGGAAAGGCAAAAAGGGGCTACAAAGAAGTCTCGCTTCCCATCGGTCAAAAGGGCCGTGCTGAATAAAGTGTCAAAACCAGAAAGGCAGGACAGCCATGGAGAAACGGGAGCCTTGCTACGCTGATGGGCTGGATGTAAATTGCCAACAGCCACTCTGGAGAAGTGTTCGGTGTGTCCTGAAACATCTAAAAAACTCAGCTTACAGAGCATAGGGCACTTCCACTCATGGGCGTATAAATTGGGAAAACTGAAAATCAGCAAGACACAGGCACCCCAAAGTTTAGGGTTGCTCTGTTGACAAGAACCTCCACATCGATACACCTTAAATATCCCAGGAAAGAGAAAAATGGATAAAGACGTTGTGGTCCTTATGTACAATGGCATATCACTCAGCCATGAAATCAACGTCATAAGGCTAGTAGCAGCATGATGAGTGGATTTAGGTACGACGATTCTAAGTGAAATAAGTCACACAGAAAGAGACACCAATGATAAGATATCACTTATAGAGGGAATGTAACAACCGCTACACTTTAACTGAATTACAAAACAGAACAGAGTCACACGTTTAGAAAACACACTATGGCTGCTTAAAGGGAAAGGTGAGGTTGGGTGATGCATAAAACAAGGGTTTCAAATTACCTCAGATACCGTTCCGTAAACCCAATATGAAATAGACAAGACCTACTCCTTGCTCAGTGAACTGGACTCAACACCCCGTATTGACCGCACAAGAATATATCTGACTAGTAAGAATCTTAAAACCTATGTATTGATATCTCTCCGTAAGTGAGTCAAGTGGGTGTAAAGCGGCATAAACACAGCAGTGAAAAGCAGCTAAACCCCATTATAAAAATCAACTACTTTTAAAAACCCGTGAAACAAAGACAGTGAAAGAGAGAGAAATTCTTACAAATTTCGTTCAGGGGCTGTGATACCACCTGGATTGATCATATCTAGACCCACAGCTGATTGAGACATAAGGGTGTACACTCTTGCGACTTAGAGGTTTGGTGAGGTTGGGTGAGCAAACACAGACCCTTTAAAGTAATACTGCGGGGTACCCATCCCATGGGTCCCAAGTCTCCAGGTTCAAGGGCATCTTCCTACATCGAAAACATGCATGAGAAACCCAGAAGATGGTACACCGTGTGATCGGGAAAGGTTTCCAAAACGCACCTCATTTCTCATCTCCTTGTGCTCGGGTTCGCCATTCCAACCGCTATACTAGCAATCTCCCTCCTTGGAGAATCAGCACCTTTCACCTCCTGTTCCGTACAGGTAGCCATTTGTCCTGAGGATGAACGGGAAGAGGGGGAACCAATGAGAGACTAGCTCTAGGTGTTGGGAAAGGCACAGGTCACTCTATTTTCCCATCAGGAAGAAGAATTAACCACAGGCTCAGCCTGCCCCCCCGGAACCAGAATAGGGCCTGAAGCAATCCTGCGCTTTTGCGGCCTGCTCCCAAAAAAGCGAGTTGAAAAATGGAGCTCAGGGGCACTGCAATTCACAAACCTGCAGAGTTATCAGTGATAACTCTCGTCCACAAATATATTGAGGGAAGGCAACGAAGAGGATTTGAAAGCAAGGCAGAATTGCAGGAAACTGATTTCAGGAGGTAGATTCGAATCGCCTTTAAAGCACAGGAAAAGTGGCAAAACCTCGACAATGATGCTCTTGGCCAAAAAGGGCGTATGCGTTTTTTCCTGAATATATTCAGGAAAAAACGCATACGCCCTTTTTGGCCAACCAAGCAACCTGGAAAGGCAAAAAGGGGCTACAAAGAAGTCTCGCTTCCCATCGGTCAAAAGGGCCGTGCTGAATAAAGTGTCAAAACCAGAAAGGCAGGACAGCCATGGAGAAACGGGAGCCTTGCTACGCTGATGGGCTGGATGTAAATTGCCAACAGCCACTCTGGAGAAGTGTTCGGTGTGTCCTGAAACATCTAAAAAACTCAGCTTACAGAGCATAGGGCACTTCCACTCATGGGCGTATAAATTGGGAAAACTGAAATTCAGCAAGACACAGGCACCCCAAAGTTTAGGGTTGCTCTGTTGACAAGAACCTCCACATCGATACACCTTAAATATCCCAGGAAAGAGAAAAATGGATAAAGACGTTGTGGTCCTTATGTACAATGGCATATCACTCAGCCATGAAATCAACGTCATAAGGCTAGTAGCAGCATGATGAGTGGATTTAGGTACGACGATTCTAAGTGAAATAAGTCACACAGAAAGAGACACCTATGATAAGATATCACTTATAGAGGGAATGTAAAAACCGCTACACTTGAACTGAATTACAAAACAGAACAGAGTCACACGTTTAGAAAACACACTATGGCTGCTTAACGGGAAAGGTGAGGTGGGGTGATGCATAAAACAAGGGTTTCAAATTATCTCAGATACCGTTCCGTAAACCCAATATGAAATAGACAAGACCTACTCCTTGCTCAGTGAACTGGACTCAACACCCCGTATTCACCGCACAAGAATATATCTGACTAGTAAGAATCTTAAAACCTATGTATTGATATCTCTCCGTAAGTGAGTCAAGTGGGTGTAAAGCGGCATAAACACAGCAGTGAAAAGCAGCTAAACCCCATTATAAAAATCAACTACTTTTAAAAACCCGTGAAACAAAGACAGTGAAAGAGAGAGAAATTCTTACAAATTTCGTTCAGGGGCTGTGATACCACCTGGATTGATCATATCTAGACCCACAGCTGATTGAGACATAAGGGTGTACACTCTTGCGACGTACAGGTTTGGTGAGGTTGGGTGAGCAAACACAGACCCTTTAAAATAATACTGGGGGGTACCCATCCCATGGTCCCAAATCTCCAGGTTCAAGGGCATCTTCCTACATCGAAAACATGCATGAGAAACCCAGAAGATGGTACACCGTGTGATCGGGAAAGGTTTCCAAAACGCACCTCATTTCTCACCTCCTTGTGCTCGGGTTCGCCATTCCAACCGCTTTACTAGCAATCTCCCTCCTTGGAGAATCAGCACCTTTCACATCCTGTTCCGTACAGGTAGCCATTTGTCCTGAGGATGAACGGGAAGAGGGGGAACCAATGAGAGACTAGCTCTAGGTGTTGGGAAAGGCACAGGTCACTCTATTTTCCCATCAGGAAGAAGAATTAACCACAGGCTCAGCCTGCCCCCCCGGAACCAGAATAGGGCCTGAAGCAATCCTGCGCTTTTGCGGCCTGCTCCCAAAAAAGCGAGTTGAAAAATGGAGCTCAGGGGCACTGCAATTCACAAACCTGCAGAGTTATCAGTGATAACTCTCGTCCACAAATATATTGAGGGAAGGCAACGAAGAGGATTTGAAAGCAAGGCAGAATTGCAGGAAACTGATTTCAGGAGGTAGATTCGAATCGCTTTTAAAGCACAGGAAAAGCGGCAAAACCTCGACAATGATGCCCTTGGCCAAAAACGGCGTATGCGTTTTTTCCTGAATATATTCAGGAAAAAACGCATACGCCCTTTTTGGCCAACCAAGCAACCTGGAAAGGCAAAAAGGCGCTACAAAGAAGTCTCGCTTCCCATCGTCAAATGGGCCGTGCTGAATAAAGTGTCAAAACCAGAAAGGCAGGACAGCCATGGAGAAACGGGAGCCTTGCTACGCTGATGGGCTGGATGTAAATTGCCAACAGCCACTCTGGAGAAGTGTTCGGTGTGTCCTGAAACATCTAAAAAACTCAGCTTACAGAGCATAGGGCACTTCCACTCATGGGCGTATAAATTGGGAAAACTGAAAATCAGCAAGACACAGGCACCCCAAAGTTTAGGGTTGCTCTGTTGACAAGAACCTCCACATCGATACACCTTAAATATCCCAGGAAAGAGAAAAATGGATAAAGACGTTGTGGTCCTTATGTACAATGGCATATCACTCAGCCATGAAATCAACGTCATAAGGCTAGTAGCAGCATGATGAGTGGATTTAGGTACTACGATTCTAAGTGAAATAAGTCACACAGAAAGAGACACCAATGATAAGATATCACTTATAGAGGGAATGTAACAACCGCTACACTTGAACTGAATTACAAAACAGAACAGAGTCACACGTTTAGAAAACACACTATGGCTGCTTAAAGGGAAAGGTGAGGTGGGGTGATGCATAAAACAAGGGTTTCAAATTAGCTCAGATACCGTTCCGTAAACCCAATATGAAATAGACAAGACCTACTCCTTGCTCAGTGAACTGGACTCAACACCCCGTATTCACCGCACAAGAATATATCTGACTAGTAAGAATCTTAAAACCTATGTATTGATATCTCTCCGTAAGTGAGTCAAGTGGGTGTAAAGCGGCATAAACACAGCAGTGAAAAGCAGCTAAACCCCATTATAAAAATCAACTACTTTTAAAAACCCGTGAAACAAAGACAGTGAAAGAGAGAGAAATTCTTACAAATTTCGTTCAGGGGCTGTGATACCACCTGGATTGATCATATCTAGACCCACAGCTGATTGAGACATAAGGGTGTACACTCTTGCGACTTAGAGGTTTGGTGAGGTTGGGTGAGCAAACACAGACCCTTTACAGTAATACTGCGGGGTACCCATCCCATGGGTCCCAAGTCTCCAGGTTCAAGGGCATCTTCCTACATCGAAAACATGCATGAGAAACCCAGAAGATGGTACACCGTGTGATCGGGAAAGGTTTCCAAAACGCACCTCATTTCTCATCTCCTTGTGCTCGGGTTCGCCATTCCAACCGCTATACTAGCAATCTCCCTCCTTGGAGAATCAGCACCTTTCACCTCCTGTTCCGTACAGGTAGCCATTTGTCCTGAGGATGAACGGGAAGAGGGGGAACCAATGAGAGACTAGCTCTAGGTGTTGGGAAAGGCACAGGTCACTCTATTTTCCCATCAGGAAGAAGAATTAACCACAGGCTCAGCCTGCCCCCCCGGAACCAGAATAGGGCCTGAAGCAATCCTGCGCTTTTGCGGCCTGCTCCCAAAAAAGCGAGTTGAAAAATGGAGCTCAGGGGCACTGCAATTCACAAACCTGCAGAGTTATCAGTGATAACTCTCGTCCACAAATATATTGAGGGAAGGCAACGAAGAGGATTTGAAAGCAAGGCAGAATTGCAGGAAACTGATTTCAGGAGGTAGATTCGAATCGCTTTTAAAGCACAGGAAAAGCGGCAAAACCTCGACAATGATGCTCTTGGCCAAAAAGGGCGTATGCGTTTTTTCCTGAATATATTCAGGAAAAAACGCATACGCCCTTTTTGGCCAACCAAGCAACCTGGAAAGGCAAAAAGGCGCTACAAAGAAGTCTCGCTTCCCATCGGTCAAAAGGGCCGTGCTGAATAAAGTGTCAAAACCAGAAAGGCAGGACAGCCATGGAGAAACGGGAGCCTTGCTACGCTGATGGGCTGGATGTAAATTGCCAACAGCCACTCTGGAGAAGTGTTCGGTGTGTCCTGAAACATCTAAAAAACTCAGCTTACAGAGCATAGGGCACTTCCACTCATGGGCGTATAAATTGGGAAAACTGAAAATCAGCAAGACACAGGCACCCCAAAGTTTAGGGTTGCTCTGTTGACAAGAACCTCCACATCGATACACCTTAAATATCCCAGGAAAGAGAAAAATGGATAAAGACGTTGTGGTCCTTATGTACAATGGCATATCACTCAGCCATGAAATCAACGTCATAAGGCTAGTAGCAGCATGATGAGTGGATTTAGGTACGACGATTCTAAGTGAAATAAGTCACACAGAAAGAGACACCTATGATAAGATATCACTTATAGAGGGAATGTAAAAACCGCTACACTTGAACTGAATTACAAAACAGAACAGAGTCACACGTTTAGAAAACACACTATGGCTGCTTAACGGGAAAGGTGAGGTGGGGTGATGCATAAAACAAGGGTTTCAAATTATCTCAGATACCGTTCCGTAAACCCAATATGAAATAGACAAGACCTACTCCTTGCTCAGTGAACTGGACTCAACACCCCGTATTCACCGCACAAGAATATATCTGACTAGTAAGAATCTTAAAACCTATGTATTGATATCTCTCCGTAAGTGAGTCAAGTGGGTGTAAAGCGGCATAAACACAGCAGTGAAAAGCAGCTAAACCCCATTATAAAAATCAACTACTTTTAAAAACCCGTGAAACAAAGACAGTGAAAGAGAGAGAAATTCTTACAAATTTCGTTCAGGGGCTGTGATACCACCTGGATTGATCATATCTAGACCCACAGCTGATTGAGACATAAGGGTGTACACTCTTGCGACGTAGAGGTTTGGTGAGGTTGGGTGAGCAAACACAGACCCTTTAAAATAATACTGGGGGGTACCCATCCCATGGTCCCAAATCTCCAGGTTCAAGGGCATCTTCCTACATCGAAAACATGCATGAGAAACCCAGAAGATGGTACACCGTGTGATCGGGAAAGGTTTCCAAAACGCACCTCATTTCTCACCTCCTTGTGCTCGGGTTCGCCATTCCAACCGCTTTACTAGCAATCTCCCTCCTTGGAGAATCAGCACCTTTCACATCCTGTTCCGTACAGGTAGCCATTTGTCCTGAGGATGAACGGGAAGAGGGGGAACCAATGAGAGACTAGCTCTAGGTGTTGGGAAAGGCACAGGTCACTCTATTTTCCCATCAGGAAGAAGAATTAACCACAGGCTCAGCCTGCCCCCCCGGAACCAGAATAGGGCCTGAAGCAATCCTGCGCTTTTGCGGCCTGCTCCCAAAAAAGCGAGTTGAAAAATGGAGCTCAGGGGCACTGCAATTCACAAACCTACAGAGTTATCAGTGATAACTCTCGTCCACAAATATATTGAGGGAAGGCAACGAAGAGGATTTGAAAGCAAGGCAGAATTGCAGGAAACTGATTTCAGGAGGTAGATTCGAATCGCTTTTAAAGCACAGGAAAAGCGGCAAAACCTCGACAATGATGCCCTTGGCCAAAAACGGCGTATGCGTTTTTTCCTGAATATATTCAGGAAAAAACGCATACGCCCTTTTTGGCCAACCAAGCAACCTGGAAAGGCAAAAAGGCGCTACAAAGAAGTCTCACTTCCCATCGTCAAATGGGCCGTGCTGAATAAAGTGTCAAAACCAGAAAGGCAGGACAGCCATGGAGAAACGGGAGCCTTGCTACGCTGATGGGCTGGATGTAAATTGCCAACAGCCACTCTGGAGAAGTGTTCGGTGTGTCCTGAAACATCTAAAAAACTCAGCTTACAGAGCATAGGGCACTTCCACTCATGGGCGTATAAATTGGGAAAACTGAAAATCAGCAAGACACAGGCACCCCAAAGTTTAGGGTTGCTCTGTTGACAAGAACCTCCACATCGATACACCTTAAATATCCCAGGAAAGAGAAAAATGGATAAAGACGTTGTGGTCCTTATGTACAATGGCATATCACTCAGCCATGAAATCAACGTCATAAGGCTAGTAGCAGCATGATGAGTGGATTTAGGTACTACGATTCTAAGTGAAATAAGTCACACAGAAAGAGACACCAATGATAAGATATCACTTATAGAGGGAATGTAACAACCGCTACACTTGAACTGAATTACAAAACAGAACAGAGTCACACGTTTAGAAAACACATTATGGCTGCTTAAAGGGAAAGGTGAGGTGGGGTGATGCATAAAACAAGGGTTTCAAATTAGCTCAGATACCGTTCCGTAAACCCAATATGAAATAGACAAGACCTACTCCTTGCTCAGTGAACTGGACTCAACACCCCGTATTCACCGCACAAGAATATATCTGACTAGTAAGAATCTTAAAACCTATGTATTGATATCTCTCCGTAAGTGAGTCAAGTGGGTGTAAAGCGGCATAAACACAGCAGTGAAAAGCAGCTAAACCCCATTATAAAAATCAACTACTTTTAAAAACCCGTGAAACAAAGACAGTGAAAGAGAGAGAAATTCTTACAAATTTCGTTCAGGGGCTGTGATACCACCTGGATTGATCATATCTAGACCCACAGCTGATTGAGACATAAGGGTGTACACTCTTGCGACTTAGAGGTTTGGTGAGGTTGGGTGAGCAAACACAGACCCTTTAAAGTAATACTGCGGGGTACCCATCCCATGGGTCCCAAGTCTCCAGGTTCAAGGGCATCTTCCTACATCGAAAACATGCATGAGAAACCCAGAAGATGGTACACCGTGTGATCGGGAAAGGTTTCCAAAACGCACCTCATTTCTCATCTCCTTGTGCTCGGGTTCGCCATTCCAACCGCTATACTAGCAATCTCCCTCCTTGGAGAATCAGCACCTTTCACCTCCTGTTCCGTACAGGTAGCCATTTGTCCTGAGGATGAACGGGAAGAGGGGGAACCAATGAGAGACTAGCTCTAGGTGTTGGGAAAGGCACAGGTCACTCTATTTTCCCATCAGGAAGAAGAATTAACCACAGGCTCAGCCTGCCCCCCCGGAACCAGAATAGGGCCTGAAGCAATCCTGCGCTTTTGCGGCCTGCTCCCAAAAAAGCGAGTTGAAAAATGGAGCTCAGGGGCACTGCAATTCACAAACCTGCAGAGTTATCAGTGATAACTCTCGTCCACAAATATATTGAGGGAAGGCAACGAAGAGGATTTGAAAGCAAGGCAGAATTGCAGGAAACTGATTTCAGGAGGTAGATTCGAATCGCTTTTAAAGCACAGGAAAAGCGGCAAAACCTCGACAATGATGCTCTTGGCCAAAAAGGGCGTATGCGTTTTTTCCTGAATATATTCAGGAAAAAACGCATACGCCCTTTTTGGCCAACCAAGCAACCTGGAAAGGCAAAAAGGCGCTACAAAGAAGTCTCGCTTCCCATCGGTCAAAAGGGCCGTGCTGAATAAAGTGTCAAAACCAGAAAGGCAGGACAGCCATGGAGAAACGGGAGCCTTGCTACGCTGATGGGCTGGATGTAAATTGCCAACAGCCACTCTGGAGAAGTGTTCGGTGTGTCCTGAAACATCTAAAAAACTCAGCTTACAGAGCATAGGGCACTTCCACTCATGGGCGTATAAATTGGGAAAACTGAAAATCAGCAAGACACAGGCACCCCAAAGTTTAGGGTTGCTCTGTTGACAAGAACCTCCACATCGATACACCTTAAATATCCCAGGAAAGAGAAAAATGGATAAAGACGTTGTGGTCCTTATGTACAATGGCATATCACTCAGCCATGAAATCAACGTCATAAGGCTAGTAGCAGCATGATGAGTGGATTTAGGTACGACGATTCTAAGTGAAATAAGTCACACAGAAAGAGACACCTATGATAAGATATCACTTATAGAGGGAATGTAAAAACCGCTACACTTGAACTGAATTACAAAACAGAACAGAGTCACACGTTTAGAAAACACACTATGGCTGCTTAACGGGAAAGGTGAGGTGGGGTGATGCATAAAACAAGGGTTTCAAATTATCTCAGATACCGTTCCGTAAACCCAATATGAAATAGACAAGACCTACTCCTTGCTCAGTGAACTGGACTCAACACCCCGTATTCACCGCACAAGAATATATCTGACTAGTAAGAATCTTAAAACCTATGTATTGATATCTCTCCGTAAGTGAGTCAAGTGGGTGTAAAGCGGCATAAACACAGCAGTGAAAAGCAGCTAAACCCCATTATAAAAATCAACTACTTTTAAAAACCCGTGAAACAAAGACAGTGAAAGAGAGAGAAATTCTTACAAATTTCGTTCAGGGGCTGTGATACCACCTGGATTGATCATATCTAGACCCACAGCTGATTGAGACATAAGGGTGTACACTCTTGCGACTTAGAGGTTTGGTGAGGTTGGGTGAGCAAACACAGACCCTTTAAAGTAATACTGCAGGGTACCCATCCCATGGGTCCCAAGTCTCCAGGTTCAAGGGCATCTTCCTACATCGAAAACATGCATGAGAAACCCAGAAGATGGTACACCGTGTGATCGGGAAAGGTTTCCAAAACGCACCTCATTTCTCACCTCCTTGTGCTCGGGTTCGCCATTCCAACCGCTTTACTAGCAATCTCCCTCCTTGGAGAATCAGCACCTTTCACATCCTGTTCCGTACAGGTAGCCATTTGTCCTGAGGATGAACGGGAACAGGGGGAACCAATGAGAGACTAGCTCTAGGTGTTGGGAAAGGCACAGGTCACTCTATTTTCCCATCAGGAAGAAGAATTAACCACAGGCTCACCCTGCCCCCCCGGAACCAGAATAGGGCCTGAAGCAATCCTGCGCTTTTGCGGCCTGCTCCCAAAAAAGCGAGTTGAAAAATGGAGCTCAGGGGCACTGCAATTCACAAACCTGCAGAGTTATCAGTGATAACTCTCGTCCACAAATATATTGAGGGAAGGCAACGAAGAGGATTTGAAAGCAAGGCAGAATTGCAGGAAACTGATTTCAGGAGGTAGATTCGAATCGCTTTTAAAGCACAGGAAAAGCGGCAAAACCTCGACAATGATGCCCTTGGCCAAAAACGGCGTATGCGTTTTTTCCTGAATATATTCAGGAAAAAACGCATACGCCCTTTTTGGCCAACCAAGCAACCTGGAAAGGCAAAAAGGCGCTACAAAGAAGTCTCGCTTCCCATCGTCAAAAGGGCCGTGCTGAATAAAGTGTCAAAACCAGAAAGGCAGGACAGCCATGGAGAAACGGGAGCCTTGCTACGCTGATGGGCTGGATGTAAATTGCCAACAGCCACTCTGGAGAAGTGTTCGGTGTGTCCTGAAACATCTAAACAACTCAGCTTACAGAGCATAGGGCACTTCCACTCATGGGCGTATAAATTGGGAAAACTGAAAATCAGCAAGACACAGGCACCCCAAAGTTTAGGGTTGCTCTGTTGACAAGAACCTCCACATCGATACACCTTAAATATCCCAGGAAAGAGAAAAATGGATAAAGACGTTGTGGTCCTTATGTACAATGGCATATCACTCAGCCATGAAATCAACGTCATAAGGCTAGTAGCAGCATGATGAGTGGATTTAGGGACGACGATTCTAAGTGAAATAAGTCACACAGAAAGAGACACCAATGATAAGATATCACTTATAGAGGGAATGTAACAACCGCTACACTTGAACTGAATTACAAAACAGAACAGAGTCACACGTTTAGAAAACACACTATGGCTGCTTAACGGGAAAGGTGAGGTGGGGTGATGCATAAAACAAGGGTTTCAAATTAGCTCAGATACCGTTCCGTAAACCCAATATGAAATAGACAAGACCTACTCCTTGCTCAGTGAACTGGACTCAACACCCCGTATTCACCGCACAAGAATATATCTGACTAGTAAGAATCTTAAAACCTATGTATTGATATCTCTCCGTAAGTGAGTCAAGTGGGTGTAAAGCGGCATAAACACAGCAGTGAAAAGCAGCTAAACCCCATTATAAAAATCAACTACTTTTAAAAACCCGTGAAACAAAGACAGTGAAAGAGAGAGAAATTCTTACAAATTTCGTTCAGGGGCTGTGATACCACCTGGATTGATCATATCTAGACCCACAGCTGATTGAGACATAAGGGTGTACACTCTTGCGACTTAGAGGTTTGGTGAGGTTGGGTGAGCAAACACAGACCCTTTAAAGTAATACTGCGGGGTACCCATCCCATGGGTCCCAAGTCTCCAGGTTCAAGGGCATCTTCCTACATCGAAAACATGCATGAGAAACCCAGAAGATGGTACACCGTGTGATCGGGAAAGGTTTCCAAAACGCACCTCATTTCTCATCTCCTTGTGCTCGGGTTCGCCATTCCAACCGCTATACTAGCAATCTCCCTCCTTGGAGAATCAGCACCTTTCACCTCCTGTTCCGTACAGGTAGCCATTTGTCCTGAGGATGAACGGGAAGAGGGGGAACCAATGAGAGACTAGCTCTAGGTGTTGGGAAAGGCACAGGTCACTCTATTTTCCCATCAGGAAGAAGAATTAACCACAGGCTCAGCCTGCCCCTCCGGAACCAGAATAGGGCCTGAAGCAATCCTGCGCTTTTGCGGCCTGCTCCCAAAAAAGCGAGTTGAAAAATGGAGCTCAGGGGCACTGCAATTCACAAACCTGCAGAGTTATCAGTGATAACTCTCGTCCACAAATATATTGAGGGAAGGCAACGAAGAGGATTTGAAAGCAAGGCAGAATTGCAGGAAACTGATTTCAGGAGGTAGATTCGAATCGCTTTTAAAGCACAGGAAAAGCGGCAAAACCCCGACAATGATGCCCTTGGCCAAAAAGGGCGTATGCGTTTTTTCCTGAATATATTCAGGAAAAAACGCATACGCCCTTTTTGGCCAACCAAGCAACCTGGAAAGGCAAAAAGGGGCTACAAAGAAGTCTCGCTTCCCATCGGTCAAAAGGGCCGTGCTGAATAAAGTGTCAAAACCAGAAAGGCAGGACAGCCATGGAGAAACGGGAGCCTTGCTACGCTGATGGGCTGGATGTAAATTGCCAACAGCCACTCTGGAGAAGTGTTCGGTGTGTCCTGAAACATCTAAAAAACTCAGCTTACAGAGCATAGGGCACTTCCACTCATGGGCGTATAAATTGGGAAAACTGAAAATCAGCAAGACACAGGCACCCCAAAGTTTAGGGTTGCTCTGTTGACAAGAACCTCCACATCGATACACCTTAAATATCCCAGGAAAGAGAAAAATGGATAAAGACGTTGTGGTCCTTATGTACAATGGCATATCACTCAGCCATGAAATCAACGTCATAAGGCTAGTAGCAGCATGATGAGTGGATTTAGGGACGACGATTCTAAGTGAAATAAGTCACACAGAAAGAGACACCTATGATAAGATATCACTTATAGAGGGAATGTAAAAACCGCTACACTTGAACTGAATTACAAAACAGAACAGAGTCACACGTTTAGAAAACACACTATGGCTGCTTAACGGGAAAGGTGAGGTGGGGTGATGCATAAAACAAGGGTTTCAAATTAGCTCAGATACCGTTCCGTAAACCCAATATGAAATAGACAAGACCTACTCCTTGCTCAGTGAACTGGACTCAACACCCCGTATTCACCGCACAAGAATATATCTGACTAGTAAGAATCTTAAAACCTATGTATTGATATCTCTCCGTAAGTGAGTCAAGTGGGTGTAAAGCGGCATAAACACAGCAGTGAAAAGCAGCTAAACCCCATTATAAAAATCAACTACTTTTAAAAACCCGTGAAACAAAGACAGTGAAAGAGAGAGAAATTCTTACAAATTTCGTTCAGGGGCTGTGATACCACCTGGATTGATCATATCTAGACCCACAGCTGATTGAGACATAAGGGTGTACACTCTTGCGACTTAGAGGTTTGGTGAGGTTGGGTGAGCAAACACAGACCCTTTAAAGTAATACTGCGGGGTACCCATCCCATGGGTCCCAAGTCTCCAGGTTCAAGGGCATCTTCCTACATCGAAAACATGCATGAGAAACCCAGAAGATGGTACACCGTGTGATCGGGAAAGGTTTCCAAAACGCACCTCATTTCTCATCTCCTTGTGCTCGGGTTCGCCATTCCAACCGCTATACTAGCAATCTCCCTCCTTGGAGAATCAGCACCTTTCACCTCCTGTTCCGTACAGGTAGCCATTTGTCCTGAGGATGAACGGGAAGAGGGGGAACCAATGAGAGACTAGCTCTAGGTGTTGGGAAAGGCACAGGTCACTCTATTTTCCCATCAGGAAGAAGAATTAACCACAGGCTCAGCCTGCCCCCCCGGAACCAGAATAGGGCCTGAAGCAATCCTGCGCTTTTGCGGCCTGCTCCCAAAAAAGCGAGTTGAAAAATGGAGCTCAGGGGCACTGCAATTCACAAACCTGCAGAGTTATCAGTGATAACTCTCGTCCACAAATATATTGAGGGAAGGCAACGAAGAGGATTTGAAAGCAAGGCAGAATTGCAGGAAACTGATTTCAGGAGGTAGATTCGAATCGCTTTTAAAGCACAGGAAAAGCGGCAAAACCTCGACAATGATGCCCTTGGCCAAAAACGGCGTATGCGTTTTTTCCTGAATATATTCAGGAAAAAACGCATACGCCCTTTTTGGCCAACCAAGCAACCTGGAAAGGCAAAAAGGGGCTACAAAGAAGTCTCGCTTCCCATCGGTCAAAAGGGCCGTGCTGAATAACGTGTCAAAACCAGAAAGGCAGGACAGCCATGGAGAAACGGGAGCCTTGCTACGCTGATGGGCTGGATGTAAATTGCCAACAGCCACTCTGGAGAAGTGTTCGGTGTGTCCTGAAACATCTAAAAAACTCAGCTTACAGAGCATAGGGCACTTCCACTCATGGGCGTATAAATTGGGAAAACTGAAAATCAGCAAGACACAGGCACCCCAAAGTTTAGGGTTGCTCTGTTGACAAGAACCTCCACATCGATACACCTTAAATATCCCAGGAAAGAGAAAAATGGATAAAGACGTTGTGGTCCTTATGTACAATGGCATATCACTCAGCCATGAAATCAACGTCATAAGGCTAGTAGCAGCATGATGAGTGGATTTAGGGACGACGATTCTAAGTGAAATAAGTCACACAGAAAGAGACACCTATGATAAGATATCACTTATAGAGGGAATGTAAAAACCGCTACACTTGAACTGAATTACAAAACAGAACAGAGTCACACGTTTAGAAAACACACTATGGCTGCTTAACGGGAAAGGTGAGGTGGGGTGATGCATAAAACAAGGGTTTCAAATTAGCTCAGATACCGTTCCGTAAACCCAATATGAAATAGACAAGACCTACTCCTTGCTCAGTGAACTGGACTCAACACCCCGTATTGACCGCACAAGAATATATCTGACTAGTAAGAATCTTAAAACCTATGTATTGATATCTCTCCGTAAGTGAGTCAAGTGGGTGTAAAGCGGCATAAACACAGCAGTGAAAAGCAGCTAAACCCCATTATAAAAATCAACTACTTTTAAAAACCCGTGAAACAAAGACAGTGAAAGAGAGAGAAATTCTTACAAATTTCGTTCAGGGGCTGTGATACCACCTGGATTGATCATATCTAGACCCACAGCTGATTGAGACATAAGGGTGTACACTCTTGCGACTTAGAGGTTTGGTGAGGTTGGGTGAGCAAACACAGACCCTTTAAAGTAATACTGCGGGGTACCCATCCCATGGGTCCCAAGTCTCCAGGTTCAAGGGCATCTTCCTACATCGAAAACATGCATGAGAAACCCAGAAGATGGTACACCGTGTGATCGGGAAAGGTTTCCAAAACGCACCTCATTTCTCATCTCCTTGTGCTCGGGTTCGCCATTCCAACCGCTATACTAGCAATCTCCCTCCTTGGAGAATCAGCACCTTTCACCTCCTGTTCCGTACAGGTAGCCATTTGTCCTGAGGATGAACGGGAAGAGGGGGAACCAATGAGAGACTAGCTCTAGGTGTTGGGAAAGGCACAGGTCACTCTATTTTCCCATCAGGAAGAAGAATTAACCACAGGCTCAGCCTGCCCCCCCGGAACCAGAATAGGGCCTGAAGCAATCCTGCGCTTTTGCGGCCTGCTCCCAAAAAAGCGAGTTGAAAAATGGAGCTCAGGGGCACTGCAATTCACAAACCTGCAGAGTTATCAGTGATAACTCTCGTCCACAAATATATTGAGGGAAGGCAACGAAGAGGATTTGAAAGCAAGGCAGAATTGCAGGAAACTGATTTCAGGAGGTAGATTCGAATCGCTTTTAAAGCACAGGAAAAGCGGCAAAACCTCGACAATGATGCTCTTGGCCAAAAAGTGCGTATGCGTTTTTTCCTGAATATATTCAGGAAAAAACGCATACGCCCTTTTTGGCCAACCAAGCAACCTGGAAAGGCAAATCGGCGCTACAAAGAAGTCTCGCTTCCCATCGGTCAAAAGGGCCGTGCTGAATAAAGTGTCCAAACCAGAAAGGCAGGACAGCCATGAAGAAACGGGAGCCTTGCTACGCTGATGGGCTGGATGTAAATTGCCAACAGCCACTCTGGAGAAGTGTTCGGTGTGTCCTGAAACATCTAAAAAACTCAGCTTACAGAGCATAGGGCACTTCCACTCATGGGCGTATAAATTGGGAAAACTGAAAATCAGCAAGACACAGGCACCCCAAAGTTTAGGGTTGCTCTGTTGACAAGAACCTCCACATCGATACACCTTAAATATCCCAGGAAAGAGAAAAATGGATAAAGACGTTGTGGTCCTTATGTACAATGGCATATCACTCAGCCATGAAATCAACGTCATAAGGCTAGTAGCAGCATGATGAGTGGATTTAGGTACGACGATTCTAAGTGAAATAAGTCACACAGAAAGAGACACCTATGATAAGATATCACTTATAGAGGGAATGTAACAACCGCTACACTTGAACTGAATTACAAAACAGAACAGAGTCACACGTTTAGAAAACACACTATGGCTGCTTAACGGGAAAGGTGAGGTGGGGTGATGCATAAAACAAGGGTTTCAAATTAGCTCAGATACCGTTCCGTAAACCCAATATGAAATAGACAAGACCTACTCCTTGCTCAGTGAACTGGACTCAACACCCCGTATTCACCGCACAAGAATATATCTGACTAGTAAGAATCTTAAAACCTATGTATTGATATCTCTCCGTAAGTGAGTCAAGTGGGTGTAAAGCGGCATAAACACAGCAGTGAAAAGCAGCTAAACCCCATTATAAAAATCAACTACTTTTAAAAACCCGTGAAACAAAGACAGTGAAAGAGAGAGAAATTCTTACACATTTCGTTCAGGGGCTGTGATACCACCTGGATTGATCATATCTAGACCCACAGCTGATTGAGACATAAGGGTGTACACTCTTGCGACTTAGAGGTTTGGTGAGGTTGGGTGAGCAAACACAGACCCTTTAAAGTAATACTGCGGGGTACCCATCCCATGGGTCCCAAGTCTCCAGGTTCAAGGGCATCTTCCTACATCGAAAACATGCATGAGAAACCCAGAAGATGGTACACCGTGTGATCGGGAAAGGTTTCCAAAACGCACCTCATTTCTCATCTCCTTGTGCTCGGGTTCGCCATTCCAACCGCTATACTAGCAATCTCCCTCCTTGGAGAATCAGCACCTTTCACCTCCTGTTCCGTACAGGTAGCCATTTGTCCTGAGGATGAACGGGAAGAGGGGGAACCAATGAGAGACTAGCTCTAGGTGTTGGGAAAGGCACAGGTCACTCTATTTTCCCATCAGGAAGAAGAATTAACCACAGGCTCAGCCTGCCCCCCCGGAACCAGAATAGGGCCTGAAGCAATCCTGCGCTTTTGCGGCCTGCTCCCAAAAAAGCGAGTTGAAAAATGGAGCTCAGGGGCACTGCAATTCACAAACCTGCAGAGTTATCAGTGATAACTCTCGTCCACAAATATATTGAGGGAAGGCAACGAAGAGGATTTGAAAGCAAGGCAGAATTGCAGGAAACTGATTTCAGGAGGTAGATTCGAATCGCTTTTAAAGCACAGGAAAAGCGGCAAAACCTCGACAATGATGCTCTTGGCCAAAAAGGGCGTATGCGTTTTTTCCTGAATATATTCAGGAAAAAACGCATACGCCCTTTTTGGCCAACCAAGCAACCTGGAAAGGCAAATCGGCGCTACAAAGAAGTCTCGCTTCCCATCGGTCAAAAGGGCCGTGCTGAATAAAGTGTCCAAACCAGAAAGGCAGGACAGCCATGGAGAAACGGGAGCCTTGCTACGCTGATGGGCTGGATGTAAATTGCCAACAGCCACTCTGGAGAAATGTTCGGTGTGTCCTGAAACATCTAAAAAACTCAGCTTACAGAGCATAGGGCACTTCCACTCATGGGCGTATAAATTGGGAAAACTGAAAATCAGCAAGACACAGGCACCCCAAAGTTTAGGGTTGCTCTGTTGACAAGAACCTCCACATCGATACACCTTAAATATCCCAGGAAAGAGAAAAATGGATAAAGACGTTGTGGTCCTTATGTACAATGGCATATCACTCAGCCATGAAATCAACGTCATAAGGCTAGTAGCAGCATGATGAGTGGATTTAGGTACGACGATTCTAAGTGAAATAAGTCACACAGAAAGAGACACCTATGATAAGATATCACTTATAGAGGGAATGTAACAACCGCTACACTTGAACTGAATTACAAAACAGAACAGAGTCACACGTTTAGAAAACACACTATGGCTGCTTAACGGGAAAGGGGAGGTGGGGTGATGCATAAAACAAGGGTTTCAAATTAGCTCAGATACCGTTCCGTAAACCCAATATGAAATAGACAAGACCTACTCCTTGCTCAGTGAACTGGACTCAACACCCCGTATTCACCGCACAAGAATATATCTGACTAGTAAGAATCTTAAAACCTGTGTATTGATATCTCTCCGTAAGTGAGTCAAGTGGGTGTAAAGCGGCATAAACACAGCAGTGAAAAGCAGCTAAACCCCATTATAAAAATCAACTACTTTTAAAAACCCGTGAAACAAAGACAGTGAAAGAGAGAGAAATTCTTACAAATTTCGTTCAGGGGCTGTGATACCACCTGGATTGATCATATCTAGACCCACAGCTGATTGAGACATAAGGGTGTACACTCTTGCGACGTAGAGGTTTGGTGAGGTTGGGTGAGCAAACACAGACCCTTTAAAGTAATACTGCGGGGTACCCATCCCATGGGTCCCAAGTCTCCAGGTTCAAGGGCATCTTCCTACATCGAAAACATGCATGAGAAACCCAGAAGATGGTACACCGTGTGATCGGGAAAGGTTTCCAAAACGCACCTCATTTCTCATCTCCTTGTGCTCGGGTTCGCCATTCCAACCGCTATACTAGCAATCTCCCTCCTTGGAGAATCAGCACCTTTCACCTCCTGTTCCGTACAGGTAGCCATTTGTCCTGAGGATGAACGGGAAGAGGGGGAACCAATGAGAGACTAGCTCTAGGTGTTGGGAAAGGCACAGGTCACTCTATTTTCCCATCAGGAAGAAGAATTAACCACAGGCTCAGCCTGCCCCCCCGGAACCAGAATAGGGCCTGAAGCAATCCTGCGCTTTTGCGGCCTGCTCCCAAAAAAGCGAGTTGAAAAATGGAGCTCAGGGGCACTGCAATTCACAAACCTGCAGAGTTATCAGTGATAACTCTCGTCCACAAATATATTGAGGGAAGGCAACGAAGAGGATTTGAAAGCAAGGCAGCAAGGCAGAATTGCAGGAAACTGATTTCAGGAGGTAGATTCGAATCGCTTTTAAAGCACAGGAAAAGCGGCAAAACCTCGACAATGATGCCCTTGGCCAAAAACGGCGTATGCGTTTTTTCCTGAATATATTCAGGAAAAAACGCATACGCCCTTTTTGGCCAACCAAGCAACCTGGAAAGGCAAAAAGGGGCTACAAAGAAGTCTCGCTTCCCATCGGTCAAAAGGGCCGTGCTGAATAACGTGTCAAAACCAGAAAGGCAGGACAGCCATGGAGAAACGGGAGCCTTGCTACGCTGATGGGCTGGATGTAAATTGCCAACAGCCACTCTGGAGAAGTGTTCGGTGTGTCCTGAAACATCTAAAAAACTCAGCTTACAGAGCATAGGGCACTTCCACTCATGGGCGTATAAATTGGGAAAACTGAAAATCAGCAAGACACAGGCACCCCAAAGTTTAGGGTTGCTCTGTTGACAAGAACCACCACATCGATACACCTTAAATATCCCAGGAAAGAGAAAAATGGATAAAGACGTTGTGGTCCTTATGTACAATGGCATATCACTCAGCCATGAAATCAACGTCATAAGGCTAGTAGCAGCATGATGAGTGGATTTAGGGACGACGATTCTAAGTGAAATAAGTCACACAGAAAGAGACACCTATGATAAGATATCACTTATAGAGGGAATGTAAAAACCGCTACACTTGAACTGAATTACAAAACAGAACAGAGTCACACGTTTAGAAAACACACTATGGCTGCTTAACGGGAAAGGTGAGGTGGGGTGATGCATAAAACAAGGGTTTCAAATTATCTCAGATACCGTTCCGTAAACCCAATATGAAATAGACAAGACCTACTCCTTGCTCAGTGAACTGGACTCAACACCCCGTATTGACCGCACAAGAATATATCTGACTAGTAAGAATCTTAAAACCTATGTATTGATATCTCTCCGTAAGTGAGTCAAGTGGGTGTAAAGCGGCATAAACACAGCAGTGAAAAGCAGCTAAACCCCATTATAAAAATCAACTACTTTTAAAAACCCGTGAAACAAAGACAGTGAAAGAGAGAGAAATTCTTACAAATTTCGTTCAGGGGCTGTGATACCACCTGGATTGATCATATCTAGACCCACAGCTGATTGAGACATAAGGGTGTACACTCTTGCGACTTAGAGGTTTGGTGAGGTTGGGTGAGCAAACACAGACCCTTTAAAGTAATACTGCGGGGTACCCATCCCATGGGTCCCAAGTCTCCAGGTTCAAGGGCATCTTCCTACATCGAAAACATGCATGAGAAACCCAGAAGATGGTACACCGTGTGATCGGGAAAGGTTTCCAAAACGCACCTCATTTCTCATCTCCTTGTGCTCGGGTTCGCCATTCCAACCGCTATACTAGCAATCTCCCTCCTTGGAGAATCAGCACCTTTCACCTCCTGTTCCGTACAGGTAGCCATTTGTCCTGAGGATGAACGGGAAGAGGGGGAACCAATGAGAGACTAGCTCTAGGTGTTGGGAAAGGCACAGGTCACTCTATTTTCCCATCAGGAAGAAGAATTAACCACAGGCTCAGCCTGCCCCCCCGGAACCAGAATAGGGCCTGAAGCAATCCTGCGCTTTTGCGGCCTGCTCCCAAAAAAGCGAGTTGAAAAATGGAGCTCAGGGGCACTGCAATTCACAAACCTGCAGAGTTATCAGTGATAACTCTCGTCCACAAATATATTGAGGGAAGGCAACGAAGAGGATTTGAAAGCAAGGCAGAATTGCAGGAAACTGATTTCAGGAGGTAGATTCGAATCGCTTTTAAAGCACAGGAAAAGCGGCAAAACCTCGACAATGATGCTCTTGGCCAAAAAGGGCGTATGCGTTTTTTCCTGAATATATTCAGGAAAAAACGCATACGCCCTTTTTGGCCAACCAAGCAACCTGGAAAGGCAAATCGGCGCTACAAAGAAGTCTCGCTTCCCATCGGTCAAAAGGGCCGTGCTGAATAAAGTGTCCAAACCAGAAAGGCAGGACAGCCATGAAGAAACGGGAGCCTTGCTACGCTGATGGGCTGGATGTAAATTGCCAACAGCCACTCTGGAGAAGTGTTCGGTGTGTCCTGAAACATCTAAAAAACTCAGCTTACAGAGCATAGGGCACTTCCACTCATGGGCGTATAAATTGGGAAAACTGAAAATCAGCAAGACACAGGCACCCCAAAGTTTAGGGTTGCTCTGTTGACAAGAACCTCCACATCGATACACCTTAAATATCCCAGGAAAGAGAAAAATGGATAAAGACGTTGTGGTCCTTATGTACAATGGCATATCACTCAGCCATGAAATCAACGTCATAAGGCTAGTAGCAGCATGATGAGTGGATTTAGGTACGACGATTCTAAGTGAAATAAGTCACACAGAAAGAGACACCTATGATAAGATATCACTTATAGAGGGAATGTAACAACCGCTACACTTGAACTGAATTACAAAACAGAACAGAGTCACACGTTTAGAAAACACACTATGGCTGCTTAACGGGAAAGGTGAGGTGGGGTGATGCATAAAACAAGGGTTTCAAATTAGCTCAGATACCGTTCCGTAAACCCAATATGAAATAGACAAGACCTACTCCTTGCTCAGTGAACTGGACTCAACACCCCGTATTCACCGCACAAGAATATATCTGACTAGTAAGAATCTTAAAACCTATGTATTGATATCTCTCCGTAAGTGAGTCAAGTGGGTGTAAAGCGGCATAAACACAGCAGTGAAAAGCAGCTAAACCCCATTATAAAAATCAACTACTTTTAAAAACCCGTGAAACAAAGACAGTGAAAGAGAGAGAAATTCTTACACATTTCGTTCAGGGGCTGTGATACCACCTGGATTGATCATATCTAGACCCACAGCTGATTGAGACATAAGGGTGTACACTCTTGCGACTTAGAGGTTTGGTGAGGTTGGGTGAGCAAACACAGACCCTTTAAAGTAATACTGCGGGGTACCCATCCCATGGGTCCCAAGTCTCCAGGTTCAAGGGCATCTTCCTACATCGAAAACATGCATGAGAAACCCAGAAGATGGTACACCGTGTGATCGGGAAAGGTTTCCAAAACGCACCTCATTTCTCATCTCCTTGTGCTCGGGTTCGCCATTCCAACCGCTATACTAGCAATCTCCCTCCTTGGAGAATCAGCACCTTTCACCTCCTGTTCCGTACAGGTAGCCATTTGTCCTGAGGATGAACGGGAAGAGGGGGAACCAATGAGAGACTAGCTCTAGGTGTTGGGAAAGGCACAGGTCACTCTATTTTCCCATCAGGAAGAAGAATTAACCACAGGCTCAGCCTGCCCCCCCGGAACCAGAATAGGGCCTGAAGCAATCCTGCGCTTTTGCGGCCTGCTCCCAAAAAAGCGAGTTGAAAAATGGAGCTCAGGGGCACTGCAATTCACAAACCTGCAGAGTTATCAGTGATAACTCTCGTCCACAAATATATTGAGGGAAGGCAACGAAGAGGATTTGAAAGCAAGGCAGAATTGCAGGAAACTGATTTCAGGAGGTAGATTCGAATCGCTTTTAAAGCACAGGAAAAGCGGCAAAACCTCGACAATGATGCTCTTGGCCAAAAAGGGCGTATGCGTTTTTTCCTGAATATATTCAGGAAAAAACGCATACGCCCTTTTTGGCCAACCAAGCAACCTGGAAAGGCAAATCGGCGCTACAAAGAAGTCTCGCTTCCCATCGGTCAAAAGGGCCGTGCTGAATAAAGTGTCCAAACCAGAAAGGCAGGACAGCCATGGAGAAACGGGAGCCTTGCTACGCTGATGGGCTGGATGTAAATTGCCAACAGCCACTCTGGAGAAATGTTCGGTGTGTCCTGAAACATCTAAAGAACTCAGCTTACAGAGCATAGGGCACTTCCACTCATGGGCGTATAAATTGGGAAAACTGAAAATCAGCAAGACACAGGCACCCCAAAGTTTAGGGTTGCTCTGTTGACAAGAACCTCCACATCGATACACCTTAAATATCCCAGGAAAGAGAAAAATGGATAAAGACGTTGTGGTCCTTATGTACAATGGCATATCACTCAGCCATGAAATCAACGTCATAAGGCTAGTAGCAGCATGATGAGTGGATTTAGGGACGACGATTCTAAGTGAAATAAGTCACACAGAAAGAGACACCTATGATAAGATATCACTTATAGAGGGAATGTAACAACCGCTACACTTGAACTGAATTACAAAACAGAACAGAGTCACACGTTTAGAAAACACACTATGGCTGCTTAACGGGAAAGGGGAGGTGGGGTGATGCATAAAACAAGGGTTTCAAATTAGCTCAGATACCGTTCCGTAAACCCAATATGAAATAGACAAGACCTACTCCTTGCTCAGTGAACTGGACTCAACACCCCGTATTCACCGCACAAGAATATATCTGACTAGTAAGAATCTTAAAACCTGTGTATTGATATCTCTCCGTAAGTGAGTCAAGTGGGTGTAAAGCGGCATAAACACAGCAGTGAAAAGCAGCTAAACCCCATTATAAAAATCAACTACTTTTAAAAACCCGTGAAACAAAGACAGTGAAAGAGAGAGAAATTCTTACAAATTTCGTTCAGGGGCTGTGATACCACCTGGATTGATCATATCTAGACCCACAGCTGATTGAGACATAAGGGTGTACACTCTTGCGACGTAGAGGTTTGGTGAGGTTGGGTGAGCAAACACAGACCCTTTAAAGTAATACTGCGGGGTACCCATCCCATGGGTCCCAAGTCTCCAGGTTCAAGGGCATCTTCCTACATCGAAAACATGCATGAGAAACCCAGAAGATGGTACACCGTGTGATCGGGAAAGGTTTCCAAAACGCACCTCATTTCTCATCTCCTTGTGCTCGGGTTCGCCATTCCAACCGCTATACTAGCAATCTCCCTCCTTGGAGAATCAGCACCTTTCACCTCCTGTTCCGTACAGGTAGCCATTTGTCCTGAGGATGAACGGGAAGAGGGGGAACCAATGAGAGACTAGCTCTAGGTGTTGGGAAAGGCACAGGTAACTCTATTTTCCCATCAGGAAGAAGAATTAACCACAGGCTCAGCCTGCCCCCCCGGAACCAGAATAGGGCCTGAAGCAATCCTGCGCTTTTGCGGCCTGCTCCCAAAAAAGCGAGTTGAAAAATGGAGCTCAGGGGCACTGCAATTCACAAACCTGCAGAGTTATCAGTGATAACTCTCGTCCACAAATATATTGAGGGAAGGCAACGAAGAGGATTTGAAAGCAAGGCAGAATTGCAGGAAACTGATTTCAGGAGGTAGATTCGAATCGCTTTTAAAGCACAGGAAAAGCGGCAAAACCTCGACAATGATGCCCTTGGCCAAAAACGGCGTATGCGTTTTTTCCTGAATATATTCAGGAAAAAACGCATACGCCCTTTTTGGCCAACCAAGCAACCTGGAAAGGCAAAAAGGGGCTACAAAGAAGTCTCGCTTCCCATCGGTCAAAAGGGCCGTGCTGAATAACGTGTCAAAACCAGAAAGGCAGGACAGCCATGGAGAAACGGGAGCCTTGCTACGCTGATGGGCTGGATGTAAATTGCCAACAGCCACTCTGGAGAAGTGTTCGGTGTGTCCTGAAACATCTAAAAAACTCAGCTTACAGAGCATAGGGCACTTCCACTCATGGGCGTATAAATTGGGAAAACTGAAAATCAGCAAGACACAGGCACCCCAAAGTTTAGGGTTGCTCTGTTGACAAGAACCACCACATCGATACACCTTAAATATCCCAGGAAAGAGAAAAATGGATAAAGACGTTGTGGTCCTTATGTACAATGGCATATCACTCAGCCATGAAATCAACGTCATAAGGCTAGTAGCAGCATGATGAGTGGATTTAGGGACGACGATTCTAAGTGAAATAAGTCACACAGAAAGAGACACCTATGATAAGATATCACTTATAGAGGGAATGTAAAAACCGCTACACTTGAACTGAATTACAAAACAGAACAGAGTCACACGTTTAGAAAACACACTATGGCTGCTTAACGGGAAAGGTGAGGTGGGGTGATGCATAAAACAAGGGTTTCAAATTATCTCAGATACCGTTCCGTAAACCCAATATGAAATAGACAAGACCTACTCCTTGCTCAGTGAACTGGACTCAACACCCCGTATTGACCGCACAAGAATATATCTGACTAGTAAGAATCTTAAAACCTATGTATTGATATCTCTCCGTAAGTGAGTCAAGTGGGTGTAAAGCGGCATAAACACAGCAGTGAAAAGCAGCTAAACCCCATTATAAAAATCAACTACTTTTAAAAACCCGTGAAACAAAGACAGTGAAAGAGAGAGAAATTCTTACAAATTTCGTTCAGGGGCTGTGATACCACCTGGATTGATCATATCTAGACCCACAGCTGATTGAGACATAAGGGTGTACACTCTTGCGACTTAGAGGTTTGGTGAGGTTGGGTGAGCAAACACAGACCCTTTAAAGTAATACTGCGGGGTACCCATCCCATGGGTCCCAAGTCTCCAGGTTCAAGGGCATCTTCCTACATCGAAAACATGCATGAGAAACCCAGAAGATGGTACACCGTGTGATCGGGAAAGGTTTCCAAAACGCACCTCATTTCTCATCTCCTTGTGCTCGGGTTCGCCATTCCAACCGCTATACTAGCAATCTCCCTCCTTGGAGAATCAGCACCTTTCACCTCCTGTTCCGTACAGGTAGCCATTTGTCCTGAGGATGAACGGGAAGAGGGGGAACCAATGAGAGACTAGCTCTAGGTGTTGGGAAAGGCACAGGTCACTCTATTTTCCCATCAGGAAGAAGAATTAACCACAGGCTCAGCCTGCCCCCCCGGAACCAGAATAGGGCCTGAAGCAATCCTGCGCTTTTGCGGCCTGCTCCCAAAAAAGCGAGTTGAAAAATGGAGCTCAGGGGCACTGCAATTCACAAACCTGCAGAGTTATCAGTGATAACTCTCGTCCACAAATATATTGAGGGAAGGCAACGAAGAGGATTTGAAAGCAAGGCAGAATTGCAGGAAACTGATTTCAGGAGGTAGATTCGAATCGCTTTTAAAGCACAGGAAAAGCGGCAAAACCTCGACAATGATGCTCTTGGCCAAAAAGGGCGTATGCGTTTTTTCCTGAATATATTCAGGAAAAAACGCATACGCCCTTTTTGGCCAACCAAGCAACCTGGAAAGGCAAATCGGCGCTACAAAGAAGTCTCGCTTCCCATCGGTCAAAAGGGCCGTGCTGAATAAAGTGTCCAAACCAGAAAGGCAGGACAGCCATGAAGAAACGGGAGCCTTGCTACGCTGATGGGCTGGATGTAAATTGCCAACAGCCACTCTGGAGAAGTGTTCGGTGTGTCCTGAAACATCTAAAAAACTCAGCTTACAGAGCATAGGGCACTTCCACTCATGGGCGTATAAATTGGGAAAACTGAAAATCAGCAAGACACAGGCACCCCAAAGTTTAGGGTTGCTCTGTTGACAAGAACCTCCACATCGATACACCTTAAATATCCCAGGAAAGAGAAAAATGGATAAAGACGTTGTGGTCCTTATGTACAATGGCATATCACTCAGCCATGAAATCAACGTCATAAGGCTAGTAGCAGCATGATGAGTGGATTTAGGTACGACGATTCTAAGTGAAATAAGTCACACAGAAAGAGACACCTATGATAAGATATCACTTATAGAGGGAATGTAACAACCGCTACACTTGAACTGAATTACAAAACAGAACAGAGTCACACGTTTAGAAAACACACTATGGCTGCTTAACGGGAAAGGTGAGGTGGGGTGATGCATAAAACAAGGGTTTCAAATTAGCTCAGATACCGTTCCGTAAACCCAATATGAAATAGACAAGACCTACTCCTTGCTCAGTGAACTGGACTCAACACCCCGTATTCACCGCACAAGAATATATCTGACTAGTAAGAATCTTAAAACCTATGTATTGATATCTCTCCGTAAGTGAGTCAAGTGGGTGTAAAGCGGCATAAACACAGCAGTGAAAAGCAGCTAAACCCCATTATAAAAATCAACTACTTTTAAAAACCCGTGAAACAAAGACAGTGAAAGAGAGAGAAATTCTTACACATTTCGTTCAGGGGCTGTGATACCACCTGGATTGATCATATCTAGACCCACAGCTGATTGAGACATAAGGGTGTACACTCTTGCGACTTAGAGGTTTGGTGAGGTTGGGTGAGCAAACACAGACCCTTTAAAGTAATACTGCGGGGTACCCATCCCATGGGTCCCAAGTCTCCAGGTTCAAGGGCATCTTCCTACATCGAAAACATGCATGAGAAACCCAGAAGATGGTACACCGTGTGATCGGGAAAGGTTTCCAAAACGCACCTCATTTCTCATCTCCTTGTGCTCGGGTTCGCCATTCCAACCGCTATACTAGCAATCTCCCTCCTTGGAGAATCAGCACCTTTCACCTCCTGTTCCGTACAGGTAGCCATTTGTCCTGAGGATGAACGGGAAGAGGGGGAACCAATGAGAGACTAGCTCTAGGTGTTGGGAAAGGCACAGGTCACTCTATTTTCCCATCAGGAAGAAGAATTAACCACAGGCTCAGCCTGCCCCCCCGGAACCAGAATAGGGCCTGAAGCAATCCTGCGCTTTTGCGGCCTGCTCCCAAAAAAGCGAGTTGAAAAATGGAGCTCAGGGGCACTGCAATTCACAAACCTGCAGAGTTATCAGTGATAACTCTCGTCCACAAATATATTGAGGGAAGGCAACGAAGAGGATTTGAAAGCAAGGCAGAATTGCAGGAAACTGATTTCAGGAGGTAGATTCGAATCGCTTTTAAAGCACAGGAAAAGCGGCAAAACCTCGACAATGATGCTCTTGGCCAAAAAGGGCGTATGCGTTTTTTCCTGAATATATTCAGGAAAAAACGCATACGCCCTTTTTGGCCAACCAAGCAACCTGGAAAGGCAAATCGGCGCTACAAAGAAGTCTCGCTTCCCATCGGTCAAAAGGGCCGTGCTGAATAAAGTGTCCAAACCAGAAAGGCAGGACAGCCATGGAGAAACGGGAGCCTTGCTACGCTGATGGGCTGGATGTAAATTGCCAACAGCCACTCTGGAGAAATGTTCGGTGTGTCCTGAAACATCTAAAAAACTCAGCTTACAGAGCATAGGGCACTTCCACTCATGGGCGTATAAATTGGGAAAACTGAAAATCAGCAAGACACAGGCACCCCAAAGTTTAGGGTTGCTCTGTTGACAAGAACCTCCACATCGATACACCTTAAATATCCCAGGAAAGAGAAAAATGGATAAAGACGTTGTGGTCCTTATGTACAATGGCATATCACTCAGCCATGAAATCAACGTCATAAGGCTAGTAGCAGCATGATGAGTGGATTTAGGTACGACGATTCTAAGTGAAATAAGTCACACAGAAAGAGACACCTATGATAAGATATCACTTATAGAGGGAATGTAACAACCGCTACACTTGAACTGAATTACAAAACAGAACAGAGTCACACGTTTAGAAAACACACTATGGCTGCTTAACGGGAAAGGGGAGGTGGGGTGATGCATAAAACAAGGGTTTCAAATTAGCTCAGATACCGTTCCGTAAACCCAATATGAAATAGACAAGACCTACTCCTTGCTCAGTGAACTGGACTCAACACCCCGTATTCACCGCACAAGAATATATCTGACTAGTAAGAATCTTAAAACCTGTGTATTGATATCTCTCCGTAAGTGAGTCAAGTGGGTGTAAAGCGGCATAAACACAGCAGTGAAAAGCAGCTAAACCCCATTATAAAAATCAACTACTTTTAAAAACCCGTGAAACAAAGACAGTGAAAGAGAGAGAAATTCTTACAAATTTCGTTCAGGGGCTGTGATACCACCTGGATTGATCATATCTAGACCCACAGCTGATTGAGACATAAGGGTGTACACTCTTGCGACGTAGAGGTTTGGTGAGGTTGGGTGAGCAAACACAGACCCTTTAAAGTAATACTGCGGGGTACCCATCCCATGGGTCCCAAGTCTCCAGGTTCAAGGGCATCTTCCTACATCGAAAACATGCATGAGAAACCCAGAAGATGGTACACCGTGTGATCGGGAAAGGTTTCCAAAACGCACCTCATTTCTCATCTCCTTGTGCTCGGGTTCGCCATTCCAACCGCTATACTAGCAATCTCCCTCCTTGGAGAATCAGCACCTTTCACCTCCTGTTCCGTACAGGTAGCCATTTGTCCTGAGGATGAACGGGAAGAGGGGGAACCAATGAGAGACTAGCTCTAGGTGTTGGGAAAGGCACAGGTCACTCTATTTTCCCATCAGGAAGAAGAATTAACCACAGGCTCAGCCTGCCCCCCCGGAACCAGAATAGGGCCTGAAGCAATCCTGCGCTTTTGCGGCCTGCTCCCAAAAAAGCGAGTTGAAAAATGGAGCTCAGGGGCACTGCAATTCACAAACCTGCAGAGTTATCAGTGATAACTCTCGTCCACAAATATATTGAGGGAAGGCAACGAAGAGGATTTGAAAGCAAGGCAGAATTGCAGGAAACTGATTTCAGGAGGTAGATTCGAATCGCTTTTAAAGCACAGGAAAAGCGGCAAAACCTCGACAATGATGCTCTTGGCCAAAAAGGGCGTATGCGTTTTTTCCTGAATATATTCAGGAAAAAACGCATACGCCCTTTTTGGCCAACCAAGCAACCTGGAAAGGCAAAAAGGGGCTACAAAGAAGTCTCGCTTCCCATCGGTCAAAAGGGCCGTGCTGAATAAAGTGTCAAAACCAGAAAGGCAGGACAGCCATGGAGAAACGGGAGCCTTGCTACGCTGATGGGCTGGATGTAAATTGCCAACAGCCACTCTGGAGAAGTGTTCGGTGTGTCCTGAAACATCTAAAAAACTCAGCTTACAGAGCATAGGGCACTTCCACTCATGGGCGTATAAATTGGGAAAACTGAAAATCAGCAAGACACAGGCACCCCAAAGTTTAGGGTTGCTCTGTTGACAAGAACCTCCACATCGATACACCTTAAATATCCCAGGAAAGAGAAAAATGGATAAAGACGTTGTGGTCCTTATGTACAATGGCATATCACTCAGCCATGAAATCAACGTCATAAGGCTAGTAGCAGCATGATGAGTGGATTTAGGGACGACGATTCTAAGTGAAATAAGTCACACAGAAAGAGACACCTATGATAAGATATCACTTATAGAGGGAATGTAAAAACCGCTACACTTGAACTGAATTACAAAACAGAACAGAGTCACACGTTTAGAAAACACACTATGGCTGCTTAACGGGAAAGGTGAGGTGGGGTGATGCATAAAACAAGGGTTTCAAATTAGCTCAGATACCGTTCCGTAAACCCAATATGAAATAGACAAGACCTACTCCTTGCTCAGTGAACTGGACTCAACACCCCGTATTCACCGCACAAGAATATATCTGACTAGTAAGAATCTTAAAACCTATGTATTGATATCTCTCCGTAAGTGAGTCAAGTGGGTGTAAAGCGGCATAAACACAGCAGTGAAAAGCAGCTAAACCCCATTATAAAAATCAACTACTTTTAAAAACCCGTGAAACAAAGACAGTGAAAGAGAGAGAAATTCTTACAAATTTCGTTCAGGGGCTGTGATACCACCTGGATTGATCATATCTAGACCCACAGCTGATTGAGACATAAGGGTGTACACTCTTGCGACTTAGAGGTTTGGTGAGGTTGGGTGAGCAAACACAGACCCTTTAAAGTAATACTGCGGGGTACCCATCCCATGGGTCCCAAGTCTCCAGGTTCAAGGGCATCTTCCTACATCGAAAACATGCATGAGAAACCCAGAAGATGGTACACCGTGTGATCGGGAAAGGTTTCCAAAACGCACCTCATTTCTCATCTCCTTGTGCTCGGGTTCGCCATTCCAACCGCTATACTAGCAATCTCCCTCCTTGGAGAATCAGCACCTTTCACCTCCTGTTCCGTACAGGTAGCCATTTGTCCTGAGGATGAACGGGAAGAGGGGGAACCAATGAGAGACTAGCTCTAGGTGTTGGGAAAGGCACAGGTCACTCTATTTTCCCATCAGGAAGAAGAATTAACCACAGGCTCAGCCTGCCCCCCCGGAACCAGAATAGGGCCTGAAGCAATCCTGCGCTTTTGCGGCCTGCTCCCAAAAAAGCGAGTTGAAAAATGGAGCTCAGGGGCACTGCAATTCACAAACCTGCAGAGTTATCAGTGATAACTCTCGTCCACAAATATATTGAGGGAAGGCAACGAAGAGGATGTGAAAGCAAGGCAGAATTGCAGGAAACTGATTTCAGGAGGTAGATTCGAATCGCTTTTAAAGCACAGGAAAAGCGGCAAAACCTCGACAATGATGCTCTTGGCCAAAAAGGGCGTATGCGTTTTTTCCTGAATATATTCAGGAAAAAACGCATACGCCCTTTTTGGCCAACCAAGCAACCTGGAAAGGCAAAAAGGCGCTACAAAGAAGTCTCGCTTCCCATCGTCAAAAGGGCCGTGCTGAATAAAGTGTCAAAACCAGAAAGGCAGGACAGCCATGGAGAAACGGGAGCCTTGCTACGCTGATGGGCTGGATGTAAATTGCCAACAGCCACTCTGGAGAAGTGTTCGGTGTGTCCTGAAACATCTAAAGAACTCAGCTTACAGAGCATAGGGCACTTCCACTCATGGGCGTATAAATTGGGAAAACTGAAAATCAGCAAGACACAGGCACCCCAAAGTTTAGGGTTGCTCTGTTGACAAGAACCTCCACATCGATACACCTTAAATATCCCAGGAAAGAGAAAAATGGATAAAGACGTTGTGGTCCTTATGTACAATGGCATATCACTCAGCCATGAAATCAACGTCATAAGGCTAGTAGCAGCATGATGAGTGGATTTAGGGACGACGATTCTAAGTGAAATAAGTCACACAGAAAGAGACACCTATGATAAGATATCACTTATAGAGGGAATGCAAAAACCGCTACACTTGAACTGAATTACAAAACAGAACAGAGTCACACGTTTAGAAAACACACTATGGCTGCTTAACGGGAAAGGTGAGGTGGGGTGATGCATAAAACAAGGGTTTCAAATTAGCTCAGATACCGTTCCGTAAACCCAATATGAAATAGACAAGACCTACTCCTTGCTCAGTGAACTGGACTCAACACCCCGTATTCACCGCACAAGAATATATCTGACTAGTAAGAATCTTAAAACCTATGTATTGATATCTCTCCGTAAGTGAGTCAAGTGGGTGTAAAGTGGCATAAACACAGCAGTGAAAAGCAGCTAAACCCCATTATAAAAATCAACTACTTTTAAAAACCCGTGAAACAAAGACAGTGAAAGAGAGAGAAATTCTTACAAATTTCGTTCAGGGGCTGTGATACCACCTGGATTGATCATATCTAGACCGACAGCTGATTGAGACATAAGGGTGTACACTCTTGCGACTTAGAGGTTTGGTGAGGTTGGGTGAGCAAACACAGACCCTTTAAAGTAATACTGCGGGGTACCCATCCCATGGGTCCCAAGTCTCCAGGTTCAAGGGCATCTTCCTACATCGAAAACATGCATGAGAAACCCAGAAGATGGTACACCGTGTGATCGGGAAAGGTTTCCAAAACGCACCTCATTTCTCATCTCCTTGTGCTCGGGTTCGCCATTCCAACCGCTATACTAGCAATCTCCCTCCTTGGAGAATCAGCACCTTTCACCTCCTGTTCCGTACAGGTAGCCATTTGTCCTGAGGATGAACGGGAAGAGGGGGAACCAATGAGAGACTAGCTCTAGGTGTTGGGAAAGGCACAGGTCACTCTATTTTCCCATCAGGAAGAAGAATTAACCACAGGCTCAGCCTGCCCCCCCGGAACCAGAATAGGGCCTGAAGCAATCCTGCGCTTTTGCGGCCTGCTCCCAAAAAAGCGAGTTGAAAAATGGAGCTCAGGGGCACTGCAATTCACAAACCTGCAGAGTTATCAGTGATAACTCTCGTCCACAAATATATTGAGGGAAGGCAACGAAGAGGATGTGAAAGCAAGGCAGAATTGCAGGAAACTGATTTCAGGAGGTAGATTCGAATCGCTTTTAAAGCACAGGAAAAGCGGCAAAACCTCGACAATGATGCTCTTGGCCAAAAAGGGCGTATGCGTTTTTTCCTGAATATATTCAGGAAAAAACGCATACGCCCTTTTTGGCCAACCAAGCAACCTGGAAAGGCAAAAAGGCGCTACAAAGAAGTCTCGCTTCCCATCGTCAAAAGGGCCGTGCTGAATAAAGTGTCAAAACCAGAAAGGCAGGACAGCCATGGAGAAACGGGAGCCTTGCTACGCTGATGGGCTGGATGTAAATTGCCAACAGCCACTCTGGAGAAGTGTTCGGTGTGTCCTGAAACATCTAAAGAACTCAGCTTACAGAGCATAGGGCACTTCCACTCATGGGCGTATAAATTGGGAAAACTGAAAATCAGCAAGACACAGGCACCCCAAAGTTTAGGGTTGCTCTGTTGACAAGAACCTCCACATCGATACACCTTAAATATCCCAGGAAAGAGAAAAATGGATAAAGACGTTGTGGTCCTTATGTACAATGGCATATCACTCAGCCATGAAATCAACGTCATAAGGCTAGTAGCAGCATGATGAGTGGATTTAGGGACGACGATTCTAAGTGAAATAAGTCACACAGAAAGAGACACCTATGATAAGATATCACTTATAGAGGGAATGCAAAAACCGCTACACTTGAACTGAATTACAAAACAGAACAGAGTCACACGTTTAGAAAACACACTATGGCTGCTTAACGGGAAAGGTGAGGTGGGGTGATGCATAAAACAAGGGTTTCAAATTAGCTCAGATACCGTTCCGTAAACCCAATATGAAATAGACAAGACCTACTCCTTGCTCAGTGAACTGGACTCAACACCCCGTATTCACCGCACAAGAATATATCTGACTAGTAAGAATCTTAAAACCTATGTATTGATATCTCTCCGTAAGTGAGTCAAGTGGGTGTAAAGCGGCATAAACACAGCAGTGAAAAGCAGCTAAACCCCATTATAAAAATCAACTACTTTTAAAAACCCGTGAAACAAAGACAGTGAAAGAGAGAGAAATTCTTACAAATTTCGTTCAGGGGCTGTGATACCACCTGGATTGATCATATCTAGACCCACAGCTGATTGAGACATAAGGGTGTACACTCTTGCGACTTAGAGGTTTGGTGAGGTTGGGTGAGCAAACACAGACCCTTTAAAGTAATACTGCGGGGTACCCATCCCATGGGTCCCAAGTCTCCAGGTTCAAGGGCATCTTCCTACATCGAAAACATGCATGAGAAACCCAGAAGATGGTACACCGTGTGATCGGGAAAGGTTTCCAAAACGCACCTCATTTCTCATCTCCTTGTGCTCGGGTTCGCCATTCCAACCGCTATACTAGCAATCTCCCTCCTTGGAGAATCAGCACCTTTCACCTCCTGTTCCGTACAGGTAGCCATTTGTCCTGAGGATGAACGGGAAGAGGGGGAACCAATGAGAGACTAGCTCTAGGTGTTGGGAAAGGCACAGGTCACTCTATTTTCCCATCAGGAAGAAGAATTAACCACAGGCTCAGCCTGCCCCCCCGGAACCAGAATAGGGCCTGAAGCAATCCTGCGCTTTTGCGGCCTGCTCCCAAAAAAGCGAGTTGAAAAATGGAGCTCAGGGGCACTGCAATTCACAAACCTGCAGAGTTATCAGTGATAACTCTCGTCCACAAATATATTGAGGGAAGGCAACGAAGAGGATGTGAAAGCAAGGCAGAATTGCAGGAAACTGATTTCAGGAGGTAGATTCGAATCGCTTTTAAAGCACAGGAAAAGCGGCAAAACCTCGACAATGATGCTCTTGGCCAAAAAGGGCGTATGCGTTTTTTCCTGAATATATTCAGGAAAAAACGCATACGCCCTTTTTGGCCAACCAAGCAACCTGGAAAGGCAAAAAGGCGCTACAAAGAAGTCTCGCTTCCCATCGTCAAAAGGGCCGTGCTGAATAAAGTGTCAAAACCAGAAAGGCAGGACAGCCATGGAGAAACGGGAGCCTTGCTACGCTGATGGGCTGGATGTAAATTGCCAACAGCCACTCTGGAGAAGTGTTCGGTGTGTCCTGAAACATCTAAAGAACTCAGCTTACAGAGCATAGGGCACTTCCACTCATGGGCGTATAAATTGGGAAAACTGAAAATCAGCAAGACACAGGCACCCCAAAGTTTAGGGTTGCTCTGTTGACAAGAACCTCCACATCGATACACCTTAAATATCCCAGGAAAGAGAAAAATGGATAAAGACGTTGTGGTCCTTATGTACAATGGCATATCACTCAGCCATGAAATCAACGTCATAAGGCTAGTAGCAGCATGATGAGTGGATTTAGGGACGACGATTCTAAGTGAAATAAGTCACACAGAAAGAGACACCTATGATAAGATATCACTTATAGAGGGAATGCAAAAACCGCTACACTTGAACTGAATTACAAAACAGAACAGAGTCACACGTTTAGAAAACACACTATGGCTGCTTAACGGGAAAGGTGAGGTGGGGTGATGCATAAAACAAGGGTTTCAAATTAGCTCAGATACCGTTCCGTAAACCCAATATGAAATAGACAAGACCTACTCCTTGCTCAGTGAACTGGACTCAACACCCCGTATTCACCGCACAAGAATATATCTGACTAGTAAGAATCTTAAAACCTATGTATTGATATCTCTCCGTAAGTGAGTCAAGTGGGTGTAAAGCGGCATAAACACAGCAGTGAAAAGCAGCTAAACCCCATTATAAAAATCAACTACTTTTAAAAACCCGTGAAACAAAGACAGTGAAAGAGAGAGAAATTCTTACAAATTTCGTTCAGGGGCTGTGATACCACCTGGATTGATCATATCTAGACCGACAGCTGATTGAGACATAAGGGTGTACACTCTTGCGACTTAGAGGTTTGGTGAGGTTGGGTGAGCAAACACAGACCCTTTAAAGTAATACTGCGGGGTACCCATCCCATGGGTCCCAAGTCTCCAGGTTCAAGGGCATCTTCCTACATCGAAAACATGCATGAGAAACCCAGAAGATGGTACACCGTGTGATCGGGAAAGGTTTCCAAAACGCACCTCATTTCTCATCTCCTTGTGCTCGGGTTCGCCATTCCAACCGCTATACTAGCAATCTCCCTCCTTGGAGAATCAGCACCTTTCACCTCCTGTTCCGTACAGGTAGCCATTTGTCCTGAGGATGAACGGGAAGAGGGGGAACCAATGAGAGACTAGCTCTAGGTGTTGGGAAAGGCACAGGTCACTCTATTTTCCCATCAGGAAGAAGAATTAACCACAGGCTCAGCCTGCCCCCCCGGAACCAGAATAGGGCCTGAAGCAATCCTGCGCTTTTGCGGCCTGCTCCCAAAAAAGCGAGTTGAAAAATGGAGCTCAGGGGCACTGCAATTCACAAACCTGCAGAGTTATCAGTGATAACTCTCGTCCACAAATATATTGAGGGAAGGCAACGAAGAGGATGTGAAAGCAAGGCAGAATTGCAGGAAACTGATTTCAGGAGGTAGATTCGAATCGCTTTTAAAGCACAGGAAAAGCGGCAAAACCTCGACAATGATGCTCTTGGCCAAAAAGGGCGTATGCGTTTTTTCCTGAATATATTCAGGAAAAAACGCATACGCCCTTTTTGGCCAACCAAGCAACCTGGAAAGGCAAAAAGGCGCTACAAAGAAGTCTCGCTTCCCATCGTCAAAAGGGCCGTGCTGAATAAAGTGTCAAAACCAGAAAGGCAGGACAGCCATGGAGAAACGGGAGCCTTGCTACGCTGATGGGCTGGATGTAAATTGCCAACAGCCACTCTGGAGAAGTGTTCGGTGTGTCCTGAAACATCTAAAGAACTCAGCTTACAGAGCATAGGGCACTTCCACTCATGGGCGTATAAATTGGGAAAACTGAAAATCAGCAAGACACAGGCACCCCAAAGTTTAGGGTTGCTCTGTTGACAAGAACCTCCACATCGATACACCTTAAATATCCCAGGAAAGAGAAAAATGGATAAAGACGTTGTGGTCCTTATGTACAATGGCATATCACTCAGCCATGAAATCAACGTCATAAGGCTAGTAGCAGCATGATGAGTGGATTTAGGGACGACGATTCTAAGTGAAATAAGTCACACAGAAAGAGACACCTATGATAAGATATCACTTATAGAGGGAATGCAAAAACCGCTACACTTGAACTGAATTACAAAACAGAACAGAGTCACACGTTTAGAAAACACACTATGGCTGCTTAACGGGAAAGGTGAGGTGGGGTGATGCATAAAACAAGGGTTTCAAATTAGCTCAGATACCGTTCCGTAAACCCAATATGAAATAGACAAGACCTACTCCTTGCTCAGTGAACTGGACTCAACACCCCGTATTCACCGCACAAGAATATATCTGACTAGTAAGAATCTTAAAACCTATGTATTGATATCTCTCCGTAAGTGAGTCAAGTGGGTGTAAAGCGGCATAAACACAGCAGTGAAAAGCAGCTAAACCCCATTATAAAAATCAACTACTTTTAAAAACCCGTGAAACAAAGACAGTGAAAGAGAGAGAAATTCTTACAAATTTCGTTCAGGGGCTGTGATACCACCTGGATTGATCATATCTAGACCGACAGCTGATTGAGACATAAGGGTGTACACTCTTGCGACTTAGAGGTTTGGTGAGGTTGGGTGAGCAAACACAGACCCTTTAAAGTAATACTGCGGGGTACCCATCCCATGGGTCCCAAGTCTCCAGGTTCAAGGGCATCTTCCTACATCGAAAACATGCATGAGAAACCCAGAAGATGGTACACCGTGTGATCGGGAAAGGTTTCCAAAACGCACCTCATTTCTCATCTCCTTGTGCTCGGGTTCGCCATTCCAACCGCTATACTAGCAATCTCCCTCCTTGGAGAATCAGCACCTTTCACCTCCTGTTCCGTACAGGTAGCCATTTGTCCTGAGGATGAACGGGAAGAGGGGGAACCAATGAGAGACTAGCTCTAGGTGTTGGGAAAGGCACAGGTCACTCTATTTTCCCATCAGGAAGAAGAATTAACCACAGGCTCAGCCTGCCCCCCCGGAACCAGAATAGGGCCTGAAGCAATCCTGCGCTTTTGCGGCCTGCTCCCAAAAAAGCGAGTTGAAAAATGGAGCTCAGGGGCACTGCAATTCACAAACCTGCAGAGTTATCAGTGATAACTCTCGTCCACAAATATATTGAGGGAAGGCAACGAAGAGGATGTGAAAGCAAGGCAGAATTGCAGGAAACTGATTTCAGGAGGTAGATTCGAATCGCTTTTAAAGCACAGGAAAAGCGGCAAAACCTCGACAATGATGCTCTTGGCCAAAAAGGGCGTATGCGTTTTTTCCTGAATATATTCAGGAAAAAACGCATACGCCCTTTTTGGCCAACCAAGCAACCTGGAAAGGCAAAAAGGCGCTACAAAGAAGTCTCGCTTCCCATCGTCAAAAGGGCCGTGCTGAATAAAGTGTCAAAACCAGAAAGGCAGGACAGCCATGGAGAAACGGGAGCCTTGCTACGCTGATGGGCTGGATGTAAATTGCCAACAGCCACTCTGGAGAAGTGTTCGGTGTGTCCTGAAACATCTAAAGAACTCAGCTTACAGAGCATAGGGCACTTCCACTCATGGGCGTATAAATTGGGAAAACTGAAAATCAGCAAGACACAGGCACCCCAAAGTTTAGGGTTGCTCTGTTGACAAGAACCTCCACATCGATACACCTTAAATATCCCAGGAAAGAGAAAAATGGATAAAGACGTTGTGGTCCTTATGTACAATGGCATATCACTCAGCCATGAAATCAACGTCATAAGGCTAGTAGCAGCATGATGAGTGGATTTAGGGACGACGATTCTAAGTGAAATAAGTCACACAGAAAGAGACACCTATGATAAGATATCACTTATAGAGGGAATGCAAAAACCGCTACACTTGAACTGAATTACAAAACAGAACAGAGTCACACGTTTAGAAAACACACTATGGCTGCTTAACGGGAAAGGTGAGGTGGGGTGATGCATAAAACAAGGGTTTCAAATTAGCTCAGATACCGTTCCGTAAACCCAATATGAAATAGACAAGACCTACTCCTTGCTCAGTGAACTGGACTCAACACCCCGTATTCACCGCACAAGAATATATCTGACTAGTAAGAATCTTAAAACCTATGTATTGATATCTCTCCGTAAGTGAGTCAAGTGGGTGTAAAGCGGCATAAACACAGCAGTGAAAAGCAGCTAAACCCCATTATAAAAATCAACTACTTTTAAAAACCCGTGAAACAAAGACAGTGAAAGAGAGAGAAATTCTTACAAATTTCGTTCAGGGGCTGTGATACCACCTGGATTGATCATATCTAGACCGACAGCTGATTGAGACATAAGGGTGTACACTCTTGCGACTTAGAGGTTTGGTGAGGTTGGGTGAGCAAACACAGACCCTTTAAAGTAATACTGCGGGGTACCCATCCCATGGGTCCCAAGTCTCCAGGTTCAAGGGCATCTTCCTACATCGAAAACATGCATGAGAAACCCAGAAGATGGTACACCGTGTGATCGGGAAAGGTTTCCAAAACGCACCTCATTTCTCATCTCCTTGTGCTCGGGTTCGCCATTCCAACCGCTATACTAGCAATCTCCCTCCTTGGAGAATCAGCACCTTTCACCTCCTGTTCCGTACAGGTAGCCATTTGTCCTGAGGATGAACGGGAAGAGGGGGAACCAATGAGAGACTAGCTCTAGGTGTTGGGAAAGGCACAGGTCACTCTATTTTCCCATCAGGAAGAAGAATTAACCACAGGCTCAGCCTGCCCCCCCGGAACCAGAATAGGGCCTGAAGCAATCCTGCGCTTTTGCGGCCTGCTCCCAAAAAAGCGAGTTGAAAAATGGAGCTCAGGGGCACTGCAATTCACAAACCTGCAGAGTTATCAGTGATAACTCTCGTCCACAAATATATTGAGGGAAGGCAACGAAGAGGATGTGAAAGCAAGGCAGAATTGCAGGAAACTGATTTCAGGAGGTAGATTCGAATCGCTTTTAAAGCACAGGAAAAGCGGCAAAACCTCGACAATGATGCTCTTGGCCAAAAAGGGCGTATGCGTTTTTTCCTGAATATATTCAGGAAAAAACGCATACGCCCTTTTTGGCCAACCAAGCAACCTGGAAAGGCAAAAAGGCGCTACAAAGAAGTCTCGCTTCCCATCGTCAAAAGGGCCGTGCTGAATAAAGTGTCAAAACCAGAAAGGCAGGACAGCCATGGAGAAACGGGAGCCTTGCTACGCTGATGGGCTGGATGTAAATTGCCAACAGCCACTCTGGAGAAGTGTTCGGTGTGTCCTGAAACATCTAAAGAACTCAGCTTACAGAGCATAGGGCACTTCCACTCATGGGCGTATAAATTGGGAAAACTGAAAATCAGCAAGACACAGGCACCCCAAAGTTTAGGGTTGCTCTGTTGACAAGAACCTCCACATCGATACACCTTAAATATCCCAGGAAAGAGAAAAATGGATAAAGACGTTGTGGTCCTTATGTACAATGGCATATCACTCAGCCATGAAATCAACGTCATAAGGCTAGTAGCAGCATGATGAGTGGATTTAGGGACGACGATTCTAAGTGAAATAAGTCACACAGAAAGAGACACCTATGATAAGATATCACTTATAGAGGGAATGCAAAAACCGCTACACTTGAACTGAATTACAAAACAGAACAGAGTCACACGTTTAGAAAACACACTATGGCTGCTTAACGGGAAAGGTGAGGTGGGGTGATGCATAAAACAAGGGTTTCAAATTAGCTCAGATACCGTTCCGTAAACCCAATATGAAATAGACAAGACCTACTCCTTGCTCAGTGAACTGGACTCAACACCCCGTATTCACCGCACAAGAATATATCTGACTAGTAAGAATCTTAAAACCTATGTATTGATATCTCTCCGTAAGTGAGTCAAGTGGGTGTAAAGCGGCATAAACACAGCAGTGAAAAGCAGCTAAACCCCATTATAAAAATCAACTACTTTTAAAAACCCGTGAAACAAAGACAGTGAAAGAGAGAGAAATTCTTACAAATTTCGTTCAGGGGCTGTGATACCACCTGGATTGATCATATCTAGACCGACAGCTGATTGAGACATAAGGGTGTACACTCTTGCGACTTAGAGGTTTGGTGAGGTTGGGTGAGCAAACACAGACCCTTTAAAGTAATACTGCGGGGTACCCATCCCATGGGTCCCAAGTCTCCAGGTTCAAGGGCATCTTCCTACATCGAAAACATGCATGAGAAACCCAGAAGATGGTACACCGTGTGATCGGGAAAGGTTTCCAAAACGCACCTCATTTCTCATCTCCTTGTGCTCGGGTTCGCCATTCCAACCGCTATACTAGCAATCTCCCTCCTTGGAGAATCAGCACCTTTCACCTCCTGTTCCGTACAGGTAGCCATTTGTCCTGAGGATGAACGGGAAGAGGGGGAACCAATGAGAGACTAGCTCTAGGTGTTGGGAAAGGCACAGGTCACTCTATTTTCCCATCAGGAAGAAGAATTAACCACAGGCTCAGCCTGCCCCCCCGGAACCAGAATAGGGCCTGAAGCAATCCTGCGCTTTTGCGGCCTGCTCCCAAAAAAGCGAGTTGAAAAATGGAGCTCAGGGGCACTGCAATTCACAAACCTGCAGAGTTATCAGTGATAACTCTCGTCCACAAATATATTGAGGGAAGGCAACGAAGAGGATGTGAAAGCAAGGCAGAATTGCAGGAAACTGATTTCAGGAGGTAGATTCGAATCGCTTTTAAAGCACAGGAAAAGCGGCAAAACCTCGACAATGATGCTCTTGGCCAAAAAGGGCGTATGCGTTTTTTCCTGAATATATTCAGGAAAAAACGCATACGCCCTTTTTGGCCAACCAAGCAACCTGGAAAGGCAAAAAGGCGCTACAAAGAAGTCTCGCTTCCCATCGTCAAAAGGGCCGTGCTGAATAAAGTGTCAAAACCAGAAAGGCAGGACAGCCATGGAGAAACGGGAGCCTTGCTACGCTGATGGGCTGGATGTAAATTGCCAACAGCCACTCTGGAGAAGTGTTCGGTGTGTCCTGAAACATCTAAAGAACTCAGCTTACAGAGCATAGGGCACTTCCACTCATGGGCGTATAAATTGGGAAAACTGAAAATCAGCAAGACACAGGCACCCCAAAGTTTAGGGTTGCTCTGTTGACAAGAACCTCCACATCGATACACCTTAAATATCCCAGGAAAGAGAAAAATGGATAAAGACGTTGTGGTCCTTATGTACAATGGCATATCACTCAGCCATGAAATCAACGTCATAAGGCTAGTAGCAGCATGATGAGTGGATTTAGGGACGACGATTCTAAGTGAAATAAGTCACACAGAAAGAGACACCTATGATAAGATATCACTTATAGAGGGAATGCAAAAACCGCTACACTTGAACTGAATTACAAAACAGAACAGAGTCACACGTTTAGAAAACACACTATGGCTGCTTAACGGGAAAGGTGAGGTGGGGTGATGCATAAAACAAGGGTTTCAAATTAGCTCAGATACCGTTCCGTAAACCCAATATGAAATAGACAAGACCTACTCCTTGCTCAGTGAACTGGACTCAACACCCCGTATTCACCGCACAAGAATATATCTGACTAGTAAGAATCTTAAAACCTATGTATTGATATCTCTCCGTAAGTGAGTCAAGTGGGTGTAAAGCGGCATAAACACAGCAGTGAAAAGCAGCTAAACCCCATTATAAAAATCAACTACTTTTAAAAACCCGTGAAACAAAGACAGTGAAAGAGAGAGAAATTCTTACAAATTTCGTTCAGGGGCTGTGATACCACCTGGATTGATCATATCTAGACCGACAGCTGATTGAGACATAAGGGTGTACACTCTTGCGACTTAGAGGTTTGGTGAGGTTGGGTGAGCAAACACAGACCCTTTAAAGTAATACTGCGGGGTACCCATCCCATGGGTCCCAAGTCTCCAGGTTCAAGGGCATCTTCCTACATCGAAAACATGCATGAGAAACCCAGAAGATGGTACACCGTGTGATCGGGAAAGGTTTCCAAAACGCACCTCATTTCTCATCTCCTTGTGCTCGGGTTCGCCATTCCAACCGCTATACTAGCAATCTCCCTCCTTGGAGAATCAGCACCTTTCACCTCCTGTTCCGTACAGGTAGCCATTTGTCCTGAGGATGAACGGGAAGAGGGGGAACCAATGAGAGACTAGCTCTAGGTGTTGGGAAAGGCACAGGTCACTCTATTTTCCCATCAGGAAGAAGAATTAACCACAGCCTCAGCCTGCCCCCCCGGAACCAGAATAGGGCCTGAAGCAATCCTGCGCTTTTGCGGCCTGCTCCCAAAAAAGCGAGTTGAAAAATGGAGCTCAGGGGCACTGCAATTCACAAACCTGCAGAGTTATCAGTGATAACTCTCGTCCACAAATATATTGAGGGAAGGCAACGAAGAGGATGTGAAAGCAAGGCAGAATTGCAGGAAACTGATTTCAGGAGGTAGATTCGAATCGCTTTTAAAGCACAGGAAAAGCGGCAAAACCTCGACAATGATGCCCTTGGCCAAAAAGGGCGTATGCGTTTTTTCCTGAATATATTCAGGAAAAAACGCATACGCCCTTTTTGGCCAACCAAGCAACCTGGAAAGGCAAATCGGCGCTACAAAGAAGTCTCGCTTCCCATCGGTCAAAAGGGCCGTGCTGAATAAAGTGTCCAAACCAGAAAGGCAGGACAGCCATGGAGAAACGGGAGCCTTGCTACGCTGATGGGCTGGATGTAAATTGCCAACAGCCACTCTGGAGAAGTGTTCGGTGTGTCCTGAAACATCTAAAAAACTCAGCTTACAGAGCATAGGGCACTTCCACTCATGGGCGTATAAATTGGGAAAACTGAAAATCAGCAAGACACAGGCACCCCAAAGTTTAGGGTTGCTCTGTTGACAAGAACCTCCACATCGATACACCTTAAATATCCCAGGAAAGAGAAAAATGGATAAAGACGTTGTGGTCCTTATGTACAATGGCATATCACTCAGCCATGAAATCAACGTCATAAGGCTAGTAGCAGCATGATGAGTGGATTTAGGGACGACGATTCTAAGTGAAATAAGTCACACAGAAAGAGACACCTATGATAAGATATCACTTATAGAGGGAATGCAAAAACTGCTACACTTGAACTGAATTACAAAACAGAACAGAGTCACACGTTTAGAAAACACACTATGGCTGCTTAACGGGAAAGGTGAGGTGGGGTGATGCATAAAACAAGGGTTTCAAATTAGCTCAGATACCGTTCCGTAAACCCAATATGAAATAGACAAGACCTACTCCTTGCTCAGTGAACTGGACTCAACACCCCGTATTCACCGCACAAGAATATATCTGACTAGTAAGAATCTTAAAACCTATGTATTGATATCTCTCCGTAAGTGAGTCAAGTGGGTGTAAAGCGGCATAAACACAGCAGTGAAAAGCAGCTAAACCCCATTATAAAAATCAACTACTTTTAAAAACCCGTGAAACAAAGACAGTGAAAGAGAGAGAAATTCTTACAAATTTCGTTCAGGGGCTGTGATACCACCTGGATTGATCATATCTAGACCGACAGCTGATTGAGACATAAGGGTGTACACTCTTGCGACTTAGAGGTTTGGTGAGGTTGGGTGAGCAAACACAGACCCTTTAAAGTAATACTGCGGGGTACCCATCCCATGGGTCCCAAGTCTCCAGGTTCAAGGGCATCTTCCTACATCGAAAACATGCATGAGAAACCCAGAAGATGGTACACCGTGTGATCGGGAAAGGTTTCCAAAACGCACCTCATTTCTCATCTCCTTGTGCTCGGGTTCGCCATTCCAACCGCTATACTAGCAATCTCCCTCCTTGGAGAATCAGCACCTTTCACCTCCTGTTCCGTACAGGTAGCCATTTGTCCTGAGGATGAACGGGAAGAGGGGGAACCAATGAGAGACTAGCTCTAGGTGTTGGGAAAGGCACAGGTCACTCTATTTTCCCATCAGGAAGAAGAATTAACCACAGGCTCAGCCTGCCCCCCCGGAACCAGAATAGGGCCTGAAGCAATCCTGCGCTTTTGCGGCCTGCTCCCAAAAAAGCGAGTTGAAAAATGGAGCTCAGGGGCACTGCAATTCACAAACCTGCAGAGTTATCAGTGATAACTCTCGTCCACAAATATATTGAGGGAAGGCAACGAAGAGGATGTGAAAGCAAGGCAGAATTGCAGGAAACTGATTTCAGGAGGTAGATTCGAATCGCTTTTAAAGCACAGGAAAAGCGGCAAAACCTCGACAATGATGCTCTTGGCCAAAAAGGGCGTATGCGTTTTTTCCTGAATATATTCAGGAAAAAACGCATACGCCCTTTTTGGCCAACCAAGCAACCTGGAAAGGCAAAAAGGCGCTACAAAGAAGTCTCGCTTCCCATCGTCAAAAGGGCCGTGCTGAATAAAGTGTCAAAACCAGAAAGGCAGGACAGCCATGGAGAAACGGGAGCCTTGCTACGCTGATGGGCTGGATGTAAACTGCCAACAGCCACTCTGGAGAAGTGTTCGGTGTGTCCTGAAACATCTAAAGAACTCAGCTTACAGAGCATAGGGCACTTCCACTCATGGGCGTATAAATTGGGAAAACTGAAAATCAGCAAGACACAGGCACTCCAAAGTTTAGGGTTGCTCTGTTGACAAGAACCTCCACATCGATACACCTTAAATATCCCAGGAAAGAGAAAAATGGATAAAGACGTTGTGGTCCTTATGTACAATGGCATATCACTCAGCCATGAAATCAACGTCATAAGGCTAGTAGCAGCATGATGAGTGGATTTAGGGACGACGATTCTAAGTGAAATAAGTCACACAGAAAGAGACACCTATGATAAGATATCACTTATAGAGGGAATGCAAAAACCGCTACACTTGAACTGAATTACAAAACAGAACAGAGTCACACGTTTAGAAAACACACTATGGCTGCTTAACGGGAAAGGTGAGGTGGGGTGATGCATAAAACAAGGGTTTCAAATTAGCTCAGATACCGTTCCGTAAACCCAATATGAAATAGACAAGACCTACTCCTTGCTCAGTGAACTGGACTCAACACCCCGTATTCACCGCACAAGAATATATCTGACTAGTAAGAATCTTAAAACCTATGTATTGATATCTCTCCGTAAGTGAGTCAAGTGGGTGTAAAGCGGCATAAACACAGCAGTGAAAAGCAGCTAAACCCCATTATAAAAATCAACTACTTTTAAAAACCCGTGAAACAAAGACAGTGAAAGAGAGAGAAATTCTTACAAATTTCGTTCAGGGGCTGTGATACCACCTGGATTGATCATATCTAGACCGACAGCTGATTGAGACATAAGGGTGTACACTCTTGCGACTTAGAGGTTTGGTGAGGTTGGGTGAGCAAACACAGACCCTTTAAAGTAATACTGCGGGGTACCCATCCCATGGGTCCCAAGTCTCCAGGTTCAAGGGCATCTTCCTACATCGAAAACATGCATGAGAAACCCAGAAGATGGTACACCGTGTGATCGGGAAAGGTTTCCAAAACGCACCTCATTTCTCATCTCCTTGTGCTCGGGTTCGCCATTCCAACCGCTATACTAGCAATCTCCCTCCTTGGAGAATCAGCACCTTTCACCTCCTGTTCCGTACAGGTAGCCATTTGTCCTGAGGATGAACGGGAAGAGGGGGAACCAATGAGAGACTAGCTCTAGGTGTTGGGAAAGGCACAGGTCACTCTATTTTCCCATCAGGAAGAAGAATTAACCACAGGCTCAGCCTGCCCCCCCGGAACCAGAATAGGGCCTGAAGCAATCCTGCGCTTTTGCGGCCTGCTCCCAAAAAAGCGAGTTGAAAAATGGAGCTCAGGGGCACTGCAATTCACAAACCTGCAGAGTTATCAGTGATAACTCTCGTCCACAAATATATTGAGGGAAGGCAACGAAGAGGATGTGAAAGCAAGGCAGAATTGCAGGAAACTGATTTCAGGAGGTAGATTCGAATCGCTTTTAAAGCACAGGAAAAGCGGCAAAACCTCGACAATGATGCTCTTGGCCAAAAAGGGCGTATGCGTTTTTTCCTGAATATATTCAGGAAAAAACGCATACGCCCTTTTTGGCCAACCAAGCAACCTGGAAAGGCAAAAAGGCGCTACAAAGAAGTCTCGCTTCCCATCGTCAAAAGGGCCGTGCTGAATAAAGTGTCAAAACCAGAAAGGCAGGACAGCCATGGAGAAACGGGAGCCTTGCTACGCTGATGGGCTGGATGTAAACTGCCAACAGCCACTCTGGAGAAGTGTTCGGTGTGTCCTGAAACATCTAAAGAACTCAGCTTACAGAGCATAGGGCACTTCCACTCATGGGCGTATAAATTGGGAAAACTGAAAATCAGCAAGACACAGGCACTCCAAAGTTTAGGGTTGCTCTGTTGACAAGAACCTCCACATCGATACACCTTAAATATCCCAGGAAAGAGAAAAATGGATAAAGACGTTGTGGTCCTTATGTACAATGGCATATCACTCAGCCATGAAATCAACGTCATAAGGCTAGTAGCAGCATGATGAGTGGATTTAGGGACGACGATTCTAAGTGAAATAAGTCACACAGAAAGAGACACCTATGATAAGATATCACTTATAGAGGGAATGCAAAAACCGCTACACTTGAACTGAATTACAAAACAGAACAGAGTCACACGTTTAGAAAACACACTATGGCTGCTTAACGGGAAAGGTGAGGTGGGGTGATGCATAAAACAAGGGTTTCAAATTAGCTCAGATACCGTTCCGTAAACCCAATATGAAATAGACAAGACCTACTCCTTGCTCAGTGAACTGGACTCAACACCCCGTATTCACCGCACAAGAATATATCTGACTAGTAAGAATCTTAAAACCTATGTATTGATATCTCTCCGTAAGTGAGTCAAGTGGGTGTAAAGCGGCATAAACACAGCAGTGAAAAGCAGCTAAACCCCATTATAAAAATCAACTACTTTTAAAAACCCGTGAAACAAAGACAGTGAAAGAGAGAGAAATTCTTACAAATTTCGTTCAGGGGCTGTGATACCACCTGGATTGATCATATCTAGACCGACAGCTGATTGAGACATAAGGGTGTACACTCTTGCGACTTAGAGGTTTGGTGAGGTTGGGTGAGCAAACACAGACCCTTTAAAGTAATACTGCGGGGTACCCATCCCATGGGTCCCAAGTCTCCAGGTTCAAGGGCATCTTCCTACATCGAAAACATGCATGAGAAACCCAGAAGATGGTACACCGTGTGATCGGGAAAGGTTTCCAAAACGCACCTCATTTCTCATCTCCTTGTGCTCGGGTTCGCCATTCCAACCGCTATACTAGCAATCTCCCTCCTTGGAGAATCAGCACCTTTCACCTCCTGTTCCGTACAGGTAGCCATTTGTCCTGAGGATGAACGGGAAGAGGGGGAACCAATGAGAGACTAGCTCTAGGTGTTGGGAAAGGCACAGGTCACTCTATTTTCCCATCAGGAAGAAGAATTAACCACAGGCTCAGCCTGCCCCCCCGGAACCAGAATAGGGCCTGAAGCAATCCTGCGCTTTTGCGGCCTGCTCCCAAAAAAGCGAGTTGAAAAATGGAGCTCAGGGGCACTGCAATTCACAAACCTGCAGAGTTATCAGTGATAACTCTCGTCCACAAATATATTGAGGGAAGGCAACGAAGAGGATGTGAAAGCAAGGCAGAATTGCAGGAAACTGATTTCAGGAGGTAGATTCGAATCGCTTTTAAAGCACAGGAAAAGCGGCAAAACCTCGACAATGATGCTCTTGGCCAAAAAGGGCGTATGCGTTTTTTCCTGAATATATTCAGGAAAAAACGCATACGCCCTTTTTGGCCAACCAAGCAACCTGGAAAGGCAAAAAGGCGCTACAAAGAAGTCTCGCTTCCCATCGTCAAAAGGGCCGTGCTGAATAAAGTGTCAAAACCAGAAAGGCAGGACAGCCATGGAGAAACGGGAGCCTTGCTACGCTGATGGGCTGGATGTAAATTGCCAACAGCCACTCTGGAGAAGTGTTCGGTGTGTCCTGAAACATCTAAAGAACTCAGCTTACAGAGCATAGGGCACTTCCACTCATGGGCGTATAAATTGGGAAAACTGAAAATCAGCAAGACACAGGCACCCCAAAGTTTAGGGTTGCTCTGTTGACAAGAACCTCCACATCGATACACCTTAAATATCCCAGGAAAGAGAAAAATGGATAAAGACGTTGTGGTCCTTATGTACAATGGCATATCACTCAGCCATGAAATCAACGTCATAAGGCTAGTAGCAGCATGATGAGTGGATTTAGGGACGACGATTCTAAGTGAAATAAGTCACACAGAAAGAGACACCTATGATAAGATATCACTTATAGAGGGAATGCAAAAACCGCTACACTTGAACTGAATTACAAAACAGAACAGAGTCACACGTTTAGAAAACACACTATGGCTGCTTAACGGGAAAGGTGAGGTGGGGTGATGCATAAAACAAGGGTTTCAAATTAGCTCAGATACCGTTCCGTAAACCCAATATGAAATAGACAAGACCTACTCCTTGCTCAGTGAACTGGACTCAACACCCCATATTCACCGCACAAGAATATATCTGACTAGTAAGAATCTTAAAACCTATGTATTGATATCTCTCCGTAAGTGAGTCAAGTGGGTGTAAAGCGGCATAAACACAGCAGTGAAAAGCAGCTAAACCCCATTATAAAAATCAACTACTTTTAAAAACCCGTGAAACAAAGACAGTGAAAGAGAGAGAAATTCTTACAAATTTCGTTCAGGGGCTGTGATACCACCTGGATTGATCATATCTAGACCGACAGCTGATTGAGACATAAGGGTGTACACTCTTGCGACTTAGAGGTTTGGTGAGGTTGGGTGAGCAAACACAGACCCTTTAAAGTAATACTGTGGGGTACCCATCCCATGGGTCCCAAGTCTCCAGGTTCAAGGGCATCTTCCTACATCGAAAACATGCATGAGAAACCCAGAAGATGGTACACCGTGTGATCGGGAAAGGTTTCCAAAACGCACCTCATTTCTCATCTCCTTGTGCTCGGGTTCGCCATTCCAACCGCTATACTAGCAATCTCCCTCCTTGGAGAATCAGCACCTTTCACCTCCTGTTCCGTACAGGTAGCCATTTGTCCTGAGGATGAACGGGAAGAGGGGGAACCAATGAGAGACTAGCTCTAGGTGTTGGGAAAGGCACAGGTCACTCTATTTTCCCATCAGGAAGAAGAATTAACCACAGGCTCAGCCTGCCCCCCCGGAACCAGAATAGGGCCTGAAGCAATCCTGCGCTTTTGCGGCCTGCTCCCAAAAAAGCGAGTTGAAAAATGGAGCTCAGGGGCACTGCAATTCACAAACCTGCAGAGTTATCAGTGATAACTCTCGTCCACAAATATATTGAGGGAAGGCAACGAAGAGGATGTGAAAGCAAGGCAGAATTGCAGGAAACTGATTTCAGGAGGTAGATTCGAATCGCTTTTAAAGCACAGGAAAAGCGGCAAAACCTCGACAATGATGCTCTTGGCCAAAAAGGGCGTATGCGTTTTTTCCTGAATATATTCAGGAAAAAACGCATACGCCCTTTTTGGCCAACCAAGCAACCTGGAAAGGCAAAAAGGCGCTACAAAGAAGTCTCGCTTCCCATCGTCAAAAGGGCCGTGCTGAATAAAGTGTCAAAACCAGAAAGGCAGGACAGCCATGGAGAAACGGGAGCCTTGCTACGCTGATGGGCTGGATGTAAATTGCCAACAGCCACTCTGGAGAAGTGTTCGGTGTGTCCTGAAACATCTAAAGAACTCAGCTTACATAGCATAGGGCACTTCCACTCATGGGCGTATAAATTGGGAAAACTGAAAATCAGCAAGACACAGGCACCCCAAAGTTTAGGGTTGCTCTGTTGACAAGAACCTCCACATCGATACACCTTAAATATCCCAGGAAAGAGAAAAATGGATAAAGACGTTGTGGTCCTTATGTACAATGGCATATCACTCAGCCATGAAATCAACGTCATAAGGCTAGTAGCAGCATGATGAGTGGATTTAGGGACGACGATTCTAAGTGAAATAAGTCACACAGAAAGAGACACCTATGATAAGATATCACTTATAGAGGGAATGCAAAAACCGCTACACTTGAACTGAATTACAAAACAGAACAGAGTCACACGTTTAGAAAACACACTATGGCTGCTTAACGGGAAAGGTGAGGTGGGGTGATGCATAAAACAAGGGTTTCAAATTAGCTCAGATACCGTTCCGTAAACCCAATATGAAATAGACAAGACCTACTCCTTGCTCAGTGAACTGGACTCAACACCCCGTATTCACCGCACAAGAATATATCTGACTAGTAAGAATCTTAAAACCTATGTATTGATATCTCTCCGTAAGTGAGTCAAGTGGGTGTAAAGCGGCATAAACACAGCAGTGAAAAGCAGCTAAACCCCATTATAAAAATCAACTACTTTTAAAAACCCGTGAAACAAAGACAGTGAAAGAGAGAGAAATTCTTACGAAATTCGTTCAGGGGCTGTGATGCCACCTGGATTGATCATATCTAGACCCACAGCTGATTGAGACATAAGGGTGTACACTCTTGCGACTTAGAGGTTTGGTGAGGTTGGGTGAGCAAACACAGACCCTTTAAAGTAATACTGCGGGGTACCCATCCCATGGGTCCCAAATCTCCAGGTTCAAGGGCATCTTCCTACATCGAAAACATGCATGAGAAACCCAGAAGATGGTACACCGTGTGATCGGGAAAGGTTTCCAAAACGCACCTCATTTCTCACCTCCTTGTGCTCGGGTTCGCCATTCCAACCGCTTTACTAGCAATCTCCCTCCTTGGAGAATCAGCACCTTTCACATCCTGTTCCGTACAGGTAGCCATTTGTCCTGAGGATGAACGGGAAGAGGGGGAACCAATGAGAGACTAGCTCTAGGTGTTGGGAAAGGCACAGGTCACTCTATTTTCCCATCAGGAAGAAGAATTAACCACAGGCTCAGCCTGCCCCCCCGGAACCAGAATAGGGCCTGAAGCAATCCTGCGCTTTTGCGGCCTGCTCCCAAAAAAGCGAGTTGAAAAATGGAGCTCAGGGGCACTGCAATTCACAAACCTGCAGAGTTATCAGTGATAACTCTCGTCCACAAATATATTGAGGGAAGGCAACGAAGAGGATTTGAAAGCAAGGCAGAATTGCAGGAAACTGATTTCAGGAGGTAGATTCGAATCGCTTTTAAAGCACAGGAAAAGCGGCAAAACCTCGACAATGATGCCCTTGGCCAAAAAGGGCGTATGCGTTTTTTCCTGAATATATTCAGGAAAAAACGCATACGCCCTTTTTGGCCAACCAAGCAACCTGGAAAGGCAAAAAGGCGCTACAAAGAAGTCTCGCTTCCCATCGTCAAAAGGGCCGTGCTGAATAAAGTGTCAAAACCAGAAAGGCAGGACAGCCATGGAGAAACGGGAGCCTTGCTACGCTGATGGGCTGGATGTAAATTGCCAACAGCCACTCTGGAGAAGTGTTCGGTGTGTCCTGAAACATCTAAAAAACTCAGCTTACAGAGCATAGGGCACTTCCACTCATGGGCGTATAAATTGGGAAAACTGAAAATCAGCAAGACACAGGCACCCCAAAGTTTAGGGTTGCTCTGTTGACAAGAACCTCCACATCGATACACCTTAAATATCCCAGGAAAGAGAAAAATGGATAAAGACGTTGTGGTCCTTATGTACAATGGCATATCACTCAGCCATGAAATCAACGTCATAAGGCTAGTAGCAGCATGATGAGTGGATTTAGGGACGACGATTCTAAGTGAAATAAGTCACACAGAAAGAGACACCAATGATAAGATATCACTTATAGAGGGAATGTAACAACCGCTACACTTGAACTGAATTACAAAACAGAACAGAGTCACACGTTTAGAAAACACACTATGGCTGCTTAAAGGGAAAGGTGAGGTTGGGTGATGCATAAAACAAGGGTTTCAAATTACCTCAGATACCGTTCCGTAAACCCAATATGAAATAGACAAGACCTACTCCTTGCTCAGTGAACTGGACTCAACACCCCGTATTCACCGCACAAGAATATATCTGACTAGTAAGAATCTTAAAACCTATGTATTGATATCTCTCCGTAAGTGAGTCAAGTGGGTGTAAAGCGGCATAAACACAGCAGTGAAAAGCAGCTAAACCCCATTATAAAAATCAACTACTTTTAAAAACCCGTGAAACAAAGACAGTGAAAGAGAGAGAAATTCTTACAAATTTCGTTCAGGGGCTGTGATACCACCTGGATTGATCATATCTAGACCCACAGCTGATTGAGACTTAAGGGTGTACACTCTTGCGACTTAGAGGTTTGGTGAGGTTGGGTGAGCAAACACAGACCCTTTAAAGTAATACTGCGGGGTACCCATCCCATGGGTCCCAAGTCTCCAGGTTCAAGGGCATCTTCCTACATCGAAAACATGCATGAGAAACCCAGAAGATGGTACACCGTGTGATCGGGAAAGGTTTCCAAAACGCACCTCATTTCTCATCTCCTTGTGCTCGGGTTCGCCATTCCAACCGCTATACTAGCAATCTCCCTCCTTGGAGAATCAGCACCTTTCACCTCCTGTTCCGTACAGGTAGCCATTTGTCCTGAGGATGAACGGGAAGAGGGGGAACCAATGAGAGACTAGCTCTAGGTGTTGGGAAAGGCACAGGTCACTCTATTTTCCCATCAGGAAGAAGAATTAACCACAGGCTCAGCCTGCCCCCCCGGAACCAGAATAGGGCCTGAAGCAATCCTGCGCTTTTGCGGCCTGCTCCCAAAAAAGCGAGTTGAAAAATGAAGCTCAGGGGCACTGCAATTCACAAACCTGCAGAGTTATCAGTGATAACTCTCGTCCACAAATATATTGAGGGAAGGCAACGAAGAGGATTTGAAAGCAAGGCAGAATTGCAGGAAACTGATTTCAGGAGGTAGATTCGAATCGCTTTTAAAGCACAGGAAAAGCGGCAAAACCTCGACAATGATGCTCTTGGCCAAAAAGGGCGTATGCGTTTTTTCCTGAATATATTCAGGAAAAAACGCATACGCCCTTTTTGGCCAACCAAGCAACCTGGAAAGGCAAAAAGGGGCTACAAAGAAGTCTCGCTTCCCATCGGTCAAAAGGGCCGTGCTGAATAAAGTGTCAAAACCAGAAAGGCAGGACAGCCATGGAGAAACGGGAGCCTTGCTACGCTGATGGGCTGGATGTAAATTGCCAACAGCCACTCTGGAGAAGTGTTCGGTGTGTCCTGAAACATCTAAAAAACTCAGCTTACAGAGCATAGGGCACTTCCACTCATGGGCGTATAAATTGGGAAAACTGAAAATCAGCAAGACACAGGCACCCCAAAGTTTAGGGTTGCTCTGTTGACAAGAACCTCCACATCGATACACCTTAAATATCCCAGGAAAGAGAAAAATGGATAAAGACGTTGTGGTCCTTATGTACAATGGCATATCACTCAGCCATGAAATCAACGTCATAAGGCTAGTAGCAGCATGATGAGTGGATTTAGGTACGACGATTCTAAGTGAAATAAGTCACACAGAAAGAGACACCAATGATAAGATATCACTTATAGAGGGAATGTAACAACCGCTACACTTTAACTGAATTACAAAACAGAACAGAGTCACACGTTTAGAAAACACACTATGGCTGCTTAAAGGGAAAGGTGAGGTTGGGTGATGCATAAAACAAGGGTTTCAAATTACCTCAGATACCGTTCCGTAAACCCAATATGAAATAGACAAGACCTACTCCTTGCTCAGTGAACTGGACTCAACACCCCGTATTGACCGCACAAGAATATATCTGACTAGTAAGAATCTTAAAACCTATGTATTGATATCTCTCCGTAAGTGAGTCAAGTGGGTGTAAAGCGGCATAAACACAGCAGTGAAAAGCAGCTAAACCCCATTATAAAAATCAACTACTTTTAAAAACCCGTGAAACAAAGACAGTGAAAGAGAGAGAAATTCTTACAAATTTCGTTCAGGGGCTGTGATACCACCTGGATTGATCATATCTAGACCCACAGCTGATTGAGACATAAGGGTGTACACTCTTGCGACTTAGAGGTTTGGTGAGGTTGGGTGAGCAAACACAGACCCTTTAAAGTAATACTGCGGGGTACCCATCCCATGGGTCCCAAGTCTCCAGGTTCAAGGGCATCTTCCTACATCGAAAACATGCATGAGAAACCCAGAAGATGGTACACCGTGTGATCGGGAAAGGTTTCCAAAACGCACCTCATTTCTCATCTCCTTGTGCTCGGGTTCGCCATTCCAACCGCTATACTAGCAATCTCCCTCCTTGGAGAATCAGCACCTTTCACCTCCTGTTCCGTACAGGTAGCCATTTGTCCTGAGGATGAACGGGAAGAGGGGGAACCAATGAGAGACTAGCTCTAGGTGTTGGGAAAGGCACAGGTCACTCTATTTTCCCATCAGGAAGAAGAATTAACCACAGGCTCAGCCTGCCCCCCCGGAACCAGAATAGGGCCTGAAGCAATCCTGCGCTTTTGCGGCCTGCTCCCAAAAAAGCGAGTTGAAAAATGGAGCTCAGGGGCACTGCAATTCACAAACCTGCAGAGTTATCAGTGATAACTCTCGTCCACAAATATATTGAGGGAAGGCAACGAAGAGGATGTGAAAGCAAGGCAGAATTGCAGGAAACTGATTTCAGGAGGTAGATTCGAATCGCTTTTAAAGCACAGGAAAAGCGGCAAAACCTCGACAATGATGCTCTTGGCCAAAAAGGGCGTATGCGTTTTTTCCTGAATATATTCAGGAAAAAACGCATACGCCCTTTTTGGCCAACCAAGCAACCTGGAAAGGCAAAAAGGCGCTACAAAGAAGTCTCGCTTCCCATCGTCAAAAGGGCCGTGCTGAATAAAGTGTCAAAACCAGAAAGGCAGGACAGCCATGGAGAAACGGGAGCCTTGCTACGCTGATGGGCTGGATGTAAATTGCCAACAGCCACTCTGGAGAAGTGTTCGGTGTGTCCTGAAACATCTAAAAAACTCAGCTTACAGAGCATAGGGCACTTCCACTCATGGGCGTATAAATTGGGAAAACTGAAAATCAGCAAGACACAGGCACCCCAAAGTTTAGGGTTGCTCTGTTGACAAGAACCTCCACATCGATACACCTTAAATATCCCAGGAAAGAGAAAAATGGATAAAGACGTTGTGGTCCTTATGTACAATGGCATATCACTCAGCCATGAAATCAACGTCATAAGGCTAGTAGCAGCATGATGAGTGGATTTAGGGACGACGATTCTAAGTGAAATAAGTCACACAGAAAGAGACACCAATGATAAGATATCACTTATAGAGGGAATGTAACAACCGCTACACTTGAACTGAATTACAAAACAGAACAGAGTCACACGTTTAGAAAACACACTATGGCTGCTTAAAGGGAAAGGTGAGGTTGGGTGATGCATAAAACAAGGGTTTCAAATTACCTCAGATACCGTTCCGTAAACCCAATATGAAATAGACAAGACCTACTCCTTGCTCAGTGAACTGGACTCAACACCCCGTATTCACCGCACAAGAATATATCTGACTAGTAAGAATCTTAAAACCTATGTATTGATATCTCTCCGTAAGTGAGTCAAGTGGGTGTAAAGCGGCATAAACACAGCAGTGAAAAGCAGCTAAACCCCATTATAAAAATCAACTACTTTTAAAAACCCGTGAAACAAAGACAGTGAAAGAGAGAGAAATTCTTACAAATTTCGTTCAGGGGCTGTGATACCACCTGGATTGATCATATCTAGACCCACAGCTGATTGAGACTTAAGGGTGTACACTCTTGCGACTTAGAGGTTTGGTGAGGTTGGGTGAGCAAACACAGACCCTTTAAAGTAATACTGCGGGGTACCCATCCCATGGGTCCCAAGTCTCCAGGTTCAAGGGCATCTTCCTACATCGAAAACATGCATGAGAAACCCAGAAGATGGTACACCGTGTGATCGGGAAAGGTTTCCAAAACGCACCTCATTTCTCATCTCCTTGTGCTCGGGTTCGCCATTCCAACCGCTATACTAGCAATCTCCCTCCTTGGAGAATCAGCACCTTTCACCTCCTGTTCCGTACAGGTAGCCATTTGTCCTGAGGATGAACGGGAAGAGGGGGAACCAATGAGAGACTAGCTCTAGGTGTTGGGAAAGGCACAGGTCACTCTATTTTCCCATCAGGAAGAAGAATTAACCACAGGCTCAGCCTGCCCCCCCGGAACCAGAATAGGGCCTGAAGCAATCCTGCGCTTTTGCGGCCTGCTCCCAAAAAAGCGAGTTGAAAAATGAAGCTCAGGGGCACTGCAATTCACAAACCTGCAGAGTTATCAGTGATAACTCTCGTCCACAAATATATTGAGGGAAGGCAACGAAGAGGATTTGAAAGCAAGGCAGAATTGCAGGAAACTGATTTCAGGAGGTAGATTCGAATCGCTTTTAAAGCACAGGAAAAGCGGCAAAACCTCGACAATGATGCTCTTGGCCAAAAAGGGCGTATGCGTTTTTTCCTGAATATATTCAGGAAAAAACGCATACGCCCTTTTTGGCCAACCAAGCAACCTGGAAAGGCAAAAAGGGGCTACAAAGAAGTCTCGCTTCCCATCGGTCAAAAGGGCCGTGCTGAATAAAGTGTCAAAACCAGAAAGGCAGGACAGCCATGGAGAAACGGGAGCCTTGCTACGCTGATGGGCTGGATGTAAATTGCCAACAGCCACTCTGGAGAAGTGTTCGGTGTGTCCTGAAACATCTAAAAAACTCAGCTTACAGAGCATAGGGCACTTCCACTCATGGGCGTATAAATTGGGAAAACTGAAAATCAGCAAGACACAGGCACCCCAAAGTTTAGGGTTGCTCTGTTGACAAGAACCTCCACATCGATACACCTTAAATATCCCAGGAAAGAGAAAAATGGATAAAGACGTTGTGGTCCTTATGTACAATGGCATATCACTCAGCCATGAAATCAACGTCATAAGGCTAGTAGCAGCATGATGAGTGGATTTAGGTACGACGATTCTAAGTGAAATAAGTCACACAGAAAGAGACACCAATGATAAGATATCACTTATAGAGGGAATGTAACAACCGCTACACTTTAACTGAATTACAAAACAGAACAGAGTCACACGTTTAGAAAACACACTATGGCTGCTTAAAGGGAAAGGTGAGGTTGGGTGATGCATAAAACAAGGGTTTCAAATTACCTCAGATACCGTTCCGTAAACCCAATATGAAATAGACAAGACCTACTCCTTGCTCAGTGAACTGGACTCAACACCCCGTATTGACCGCACAAGAATATATCTGACTAGTAAGAATCTTAAAACCTATGTATTGATATCTCTCCGTAAGTGAGTCAAGTGGGTGTAAAGCGGCATAAACACAGCAGTGAAAAGCAGCTAAACCCCATTATAAAAATCAACTACTTTTAAAAACCCGTGAAACAAAGACAGTGAAAGAGAGAGAAATTCTTACAAATTTCGTTCAGGGGCTGTGATACCACCTGGATTGATCATATCTAGACCCACAGCTGATTGAGACATAAGGGTGTACACTCTTGCGACTTAGAGGTTTGGTGAGGTTGGGTGAGCAAACACAGACCCTTTAAAGTAATACTGCGGGGTACCCATCCCATGGGTCCCAAGTCTCCAGGTTCAAGGGCATCTTCCTACATCGAAAACATGCATGAGAAACCCAGAAGATGGTACACCGTGTGATCGGGAAAGGTTTCCAAAACGCACCTCATTTCTCATCTCCTTGTGCTCGGGTTCGCCATTCCAACCGCTATACTAGCAATCTCCCTCCTTGGAGAATCAGCACCTTTCACCTCCTGTTCCGTACAGGTAGCCATTTGTCCTGAGGATGAACGGGAAGAGGGGGAACCAATGAGAGACTAGCTCTAGGTGTTGGGAAAGGCACAGGTCACTCTATTTTCCCATCAGGAAGAAGAATTAACCACAGGCTCAGCCTGCCCCCCCGGAACCAGAATAGGGCCTGAAGCAATCCTGCGCTTTTGCGGCCTGCTCCCAAAAAAGCGAGTTGAAAAATGGAGCTCAGGGGCACTGCAATTCACAAACCTGCAGAGTTATCAGTGATAACTCTCGTCCACAAATATATTGAGGGAAGGCAACGAAGAGGATGTGAAAGCAAGGCAGAATTGCAGGAAACTGATTTCAGGAGGTAGATTCGAATCGCTTTTAAAGCACAGGAAAAGCGGCAAAACCTCGACAATGATGCTCTTGGCCAAAAAGGGCGTATGCGTTTTTTCCTGAATATATTCAGGAAAAAACGCATACGCCCTTTTTGGCCAACCAAGCAACCTGGAAAGGCAAAAAGGCGCTACAAAGAAGTCTCGCTTCCCATCGTCAAAAGGGCCGTGCTGAATAAAGTGTCAAAACCAGAAAGGCAGGACAGCCATGGAGAAACGGGAGCCTTGCTACGCTGATGGGCTGGATGTAAATTGCCAACAGCCACTCTGGAGAAGTGTTCGGTGTGTCCTGAAACATCTAAAGAACTCAGCTTACATAGCATAGGGCACTTCCACTCATGGGCGTATAAATTGGGAAAACTGAAAATCAGCAAGACACAGGCACCCCAAAGTTTAGGGTTGCTCTGTTGACAAGAACCTCCACATCGATACACCTTAAATATCCCAGGAAAGAGAAAAATGGATAAAGACGTTGTGGTCCTTATGTACAATGGCATATCACTCAGCCATGAAATCAACGTCATAAGGCTAGTAGCAGCATGATGAGTGGATTTAGGGACGACGATTCTAAGTGAAATAAGTCACACAGAAAGAGACACCTATGATAAGATATCACTTATAGAGGGAATGCAAAAACCGCTACACTTGAACTGAATTACAAAACAGAACAGAGTCACACGTTTAGAAAACACACTATGGCTGCTTAACGGGAAAGGTGAGGTGGGGTGATGCATAAAACAAGGGTTTCAAATTAGCTCAGATACCGTTCCGTAAACCCAATATGAAATAGACAAGACCTACTCCTTGCTCAGTGAACTGGACTCAACACCCCGTATTCACCGCACAAGAATATATCTGACTAGTAAGAATCTTAAAACCTATGTATTGATATCTCTCCGTAAGTGAGTCAAGTGGGTGTAAAGCGGCATAAACACAGCAGTGAAAAGCAGCTAAACCCCATTATAAAAATCAACTACTTTTAAAAACCCGTGAAACAAAGACAGTGAAAGAGAGAGAAATTCTTACGAAATTCGTTCAGGGGCTGTGATGCCACCTGGATTGATCATATCTAGACCCACAGCTGATTGAGACATAAGGGTGTACACTCTTGCGACTTAGAGGTTTGGTGAGGTTGGGTGAGCAAACACAGACCCTTTAAAGTAATACTGCGGGGTACCCATCCCATGGGTCCCAAATCTCCAGGTTCAAGGGCATCTTCCTACATCGAAAACATGCATGAGAAACCCAGAAGATGGTACACCGTGTGATCGGGAAAGGTTTCCAAAACGCACCTCATTTCTCACCTCCTTGTGCTCGGGTTCGCCATTCCAACCGCTTTACTAGCAATCTCCCTCCTTGGAGAATCAGCACCTTTCACATCCTGTTCCGTACAGGTAGCCATTTGTCCTGAGGATGAACGGGAAGAGGGGGAACCAATGAGAGACTAGCTCTAGGTGTTGGGAAAGGCACAGGTCACTCTATTTTCCCATCAGGAAGAAGAATTAACCACAGGCTCAGCCTGCCCCCCCGGAACCAGAATAGGGCCTGAAGCAATCCTGCGCTTTTGCGGCCTGCTCCCAAAAAAGCGAGTTGAAAAATGGAGCTCAGGGGCACTGCAATTCACAAACCTGCAGAGTTATCAGTGATAACTCTCGTCCACAAATATATTGAGGGAAGGCAACGAAGAGGATTTGAAAGCAAGGCAGAATTGCAGGAAACTGATTTCAGGAGGTAGATTCGAATCGCTTTTAAAGCACAGGAAAAGCGGCAAAACCTCGACAATGATGCCCTTGGCCAAAAAGGGCGTATGCGTTTTTTCCTGAATATATTCAGGAAAAAACGCATACGCCCTTTTTGGCCAACCAAGCAACCTGGAAAGGCAAAAAGGCGCTACAAAGAAGTCTCGCTTCCCATCGTCAAAAGGGCCGTGCTGAATAAAGTGTCAAAACCAGAAAGGCAGGACAGCCATGGAGAAACGGGAGCCTTGCTACGCTGATGGGCTGGATGTAAATTGCCAACAGCCACTCTGGAGAAGTGTTCGGTGTGTCCTGAAACATCTAAAAAACTCAGCTTACAGAGCATAGGGCACTTCCACTCATGGGCGTATAAATTGGGAAAACTGAAAATCAGCAAGACACAGGCACCCCAAAGTTTAGGGTTGCTCTGTTGACAAGAACCTCCACATCGATACACCTTAAATATCCCAGGAAAGAGAAAAATGGATAAAGACGTTGTGGTCCTTATGTACAATGGCATATCACTCAGCCATGAAATCAACGTCATAAGGCTAGTAGCAGCATGATGAGTGGATTTAGGGACGACGATTCTAAGTGAAATAAGTCACACAGAAAGAGACACCAATGATAAGATATCACTTATAGAGGGAATGTAACAACCGCTACACTTGAACTGAATTACAAAACAGAACAGAGTCACACGTTTAGAAAACACACTATGGCTGCTTAAAGGGAAAGGTGAGGTTGGGTGATGCATAAAACAAGGGTTTCAAATTACCTCAGATACCGTTCCGTAAACCCAATATGAAATAGACAAGACCTACTCCTTGCTCAGTGAACTGGACTCAACACCCCGTATTGACCGCACAAGAATATATCTGACTAGTAAGAATCTTAAAACCTATGTATTGATATCTCTCCGTAAGTGAGTCAAGTGGGTGTAAAGCGGCATAAACACAGCAGTGAAAAGCAGCTAAACCCCATTATAAAAATCAACTACTTTTAAAAACCCGTGAAACAAAGACAGTGAAAGAGAGAGAAATTCTTACAAATTTCGTTCAGGGGCTGTGATACCACCTGGATTGATCATATCTAGACCCACAGCTGATTGAGACTTAAGGGTGTACACTCTTGCGACTTAGAGGTTTGGTGAGGTTGGGTGAGCAAACACAGACCCTTTAAAGTAATACTGCGGGGTACCCATCCCATGGGTCCCAAGTCTCCAGGTTCAAGGGCATCTTCCTACATCGAAAACATGCATGAGAAACCCAGAAGATGGTACACCGTGTGATCGGGAAAGGTTTCCAAAACGCACCTCATTTCTCATCTCCTTGTGCTCGGGTTCGCCATTCCAACCGCTATACTAGCAATCTCCCTCCTTGGAGAATCAGCACCTTTCACCTCCTGTTCCGTACAGGTAGCCATTTGTCCTGAGGATGAACGGGAAGAGGGGGAACCAATGAGAGACTAGCTCTAGGTGTTGGGAAAGGCACAGGTCACTCTATTTTCCCATCAGGAAGAAGAATTAACCACAGGCTCAGCCTGCCCCCCCGGAACCAGAATAGGGCCTGAAGCAATCCTGCGCTTTTGCGGCCTGCTCCCAAAAAAGCGAGTTGAAAAATGAAGCTCAGGGGCACTGCAATTCACAAACCTGCAGAGTTATCAGTGATAACTCTCGTCCACAAATATATTGAGGGAAGGCAACGAAGAGGATATGAAAGCAAGGCAGAATTGCAGGAAACTGATTTCAGGAGGTAGATTCGAATCGCCTTTAAAGCACAGGAAAAGTGGCAAAACCTCGACAATGATGCTCTTGGCCAAAAAGGGCGTATGCGTTTTTTCCTGAATATATTCAGGAAAAAACGCATACGCCCTTTTTGGCCAACCAAGCAACCTGGAAAGGCAAAAAGGGGCTACAAAGAAGTCTCGCTTCCCATCGATCAAAAGGGCCGTGCTGAATAAAGTGTCAAAACCAGAAAGGCAGGACAGCCATGGAGAAACGGGAGCCTTGCTACGCTGATGGGCTGGATGTAAATTGCCAACAGCCACTCTGGAGAAGTGTTCGGTGTGTCCTGAAACATCTAAAAAACTCAGCTTACAGAGCATAGGGCACTTCCACTCATGGGCGTATAAATTGGGAAAACTGAAAATCAGCAAGACACAGGCACCCCAAAGTTTAGTGTTGCTCTGTTGACAAGAACCTCCACATCGATACACCTTAAATATCCCAGGAAAGAGAAAAATGGATAAAGACGTTGTGGTCCTTATGTACAATGGCATATCACTCAGCCATGAAATCAACGTCATAAGGCTAGTAGCAGCATGATGAGTGGATTTAGGTACGACGATTCTAAGTGAAATAAGTCACACAGAAAGAGACACCTATGATAAGATATCACTTATAGAGGGAATGTAAAAACCGCTACACTTGAACTGAATTACAAAACAGAACAGAGTCACACGTTTAGAAAACACACTATGGCTGCTTAACGGGAAAGGTGAGGTGGGGTGATGCATAAAACAAGGGTTTCAAATTATCTCAGATACCGTTCCGTAAACCCAATATGAAATAGACAAGACCTACTCCTTGCTCAGTGAACTGGACTCAACACCCCGTATTCACCGCACAAGAATATATCTGACTAGTAAGAATCTTAAAACCTATGTATTGATATCTCTCCGTAAGTGAGTCAAGTGGGTGTAAAGCGGCATAAACACAGCAGTGAAAAGCAGCTAAACCCCATTATAAAAATCAACTACTTTTAAAAACCCGTGAAACAAAGACAGTGAAAGAGAGAGAAATTCTTACAAATTTCGTTCAGGGGCTGTGATACCACCTGGATTGATCATATCTAGACCCACAGCTGATTGAGACATAAGGGTGTACACTCTTGCGACGTAGAGGTTTGGTGAGGTTGGGTGAGCAAACACAGACCCTTTAAAATAATACTGGGGGGTACCCATCCCATGGTCCCAAATCTCCAGGTTCAAGGGCATCTTCCTACATCGAAAACATGCATGAGAAACCCAGAAGATGGTACACCGTGTGATCGGGAAAGGTTTCCAAAACGCACCTCATTTCTCACCTCCTTGTGCTCGGGTTCGCCATTCCAACCGCTTTACTAGCAATCTCCCTCCTTGGAGAATCAGCACCTTTCACATCCTGTTCCGTACAGGTAGCCATTTGTCCTGAGGATGAACGGGAAGAGGGGGAACCAATGAGAGACTAGCTCTAGGTGTTGGGAAAGGCACAGGTCACTCTATTTTCCCATCAGGAAGAAGAATTAACCACAGGCTCAGCCTGCCCCCCCGGAACCAGAATAGGGCCTGAAGCAATCCTGCGCTTTTGCGGCCTGCTCCCAAAAAAGCGAGTTGAAAAATGGAGCTCAGGGGCACTGCAATTCACAAACCTGCAGAGTTATCAGTGATAACTCTCGTCCACAAATATATTGAGGGAAGGCAACGAAGAGGATTTGAAAGCAAGGCAGAATTGCAGGAAACTGATTTCAGGAGGTAGATTCGAATCGCTTTTAAAGCACAGGAAAAGCGGCAAAACCTCGACAATGATGCCCTTGGCCAAAAACGGCGTATGCGTTTTTTCCTGAATATATTCAGGAAAAAACGCATACGCCCTTTTTGGCCAACCAAGCAACCTGGAAAGGCAAAAAGGCGCTACAAAGAAGTCTCGCTTCCCATCGTCAAATGGGCCGTGCTGAATAAAGTGTCAAAACCAGAAAGGCAGGACAGCCATGGAGAAACGGGAGCCTTGCTACGCTGATGGGCTGGATGTAAATTGCCAACAGCCACTCTGGAGAAGTGTTCGGTGTGTCCTGAAACATCTAAAAAACTCAGCTTACAGAGCATAGGGCACTTCCACTCATGGGCGTATAAATTGGGAAAACTGAAAATCAGCAAGACACAGGCACCCCAAAGTTTAGGGTTGCTCTGTTGACAAGAACCTCCACATCGATACACCTTAAATATCCCAGGAAAGAGAAAAATGGATAAAGACGTTGTGGTCCTTATGTACAATGGCATATCACTCAGCCATGAAATCAACGTCATAAGGCTAGTAGCAGCATGATGAGTGGATTTAGGTACTACGATTCTAAGTGAAATAAGTCACACAGAAAGAGACACCAATGATAAGATATCACTTATAGAGGGAATGTAACAACCGCTACACTTGAACTGAATTACAAAACAGAACAGAGTCACACGTTTAGAAAACACACTATGGCTGCTTAAAGGGAAAGGTGAGGTGGGGTGATGCATAAAACAAGGGTTTCAAATTAGCTCAGATACCGTTCCGTAAACCCAATATGAAATAGACAAGACCTACTCCTTGCTCAGTGAACTGGACTCAACACCCCGTATTCACCGCACAAGAATATATCTGACTAGTAAGAATCTTAAAACCTATGTATTGATATCTCTCCGTAAGTGAGTCAAGTGGGTGTAAAGCGGCATAAACACAGCAGTGAAAAGCAGCTAAACCCCATTATAAAAATCAACTACTTTTAAAAACCCGTGAAACAAAGACAGTGAAAGAGAGAGAAATTCTTACAAATTTCGTTCAGGGGCTGTGATACCACCTGGATTGATCATATCTAGACCCACAGCTGATTGAGACATAAGGGTGTACACTCTTGCGACTTAGAGGTTTGGTGAGGTTGGGTGAGCAAACACAGACCCTTTACAGTAATACTGCGGGGTACCCATCCCATGGGTCCCAAGTCTCCAGGTTCAAGGGCATCTTCCTACATCGAAAACATGCATGAGAAACCCAGAAGATGGTACACCGTGTGATCGGGAAAGGTTTCCAAAACGCACCTCATTTCTCATCTCCTTGTGCTCGGGTTCGCCATTCCAACCGCTATACTAGCAATCTCCCTCCTTGGAGAATCAGCACCTTTCACCTCCTGTTCCGTACAGGTAGCCATTTGTCCTGAGGATGAACGGGAAGAGGGGGAACCAATGAGAGACTAGCTCTAGGTGTTGGGAAAGGCACAGGTCACTCTATTTTCCCATCAGGAAGAAGAATTAACCACAGGCTCAGCCTGCCCCCCCGGAACCAGAATAGGGCCTGAAGCAATCCTGCGCTTTTGCGGCCTGCTCCCAAAAAAGCGAGTTGAAAAATGGAGCTCAGGGGCACTGCAATTCACAAACCTGCAGAGTTATCAGTGATAACTCTCGTCCACAAATATATTGAGGGAAGGCAACGAAGAGGATTTGAAAGCAAGGCAGAATTGCAGGAAACTGATTTCAGGAGGTAGATTCGAATCGCTTTTAAAGCACAGGAAAAGCGGCAAAACCTCGACAATGATGCTCTTGGCCAAAAAGGGCGTATGCGTTTTTTCCTGAATATATTCAGGAAAAAACGCATACGCCCTTTTTGGCCAACCAAGCAACCTGGAAAGGCAAAAAGGCGCTACAAAGAAGTCTCGCTTCCCATCGGTCAAAAGGGCCGTGCTGAATAAAGTGTCAAAACCAGAAAGGCAGGACAGCCATGGAGAAACGGGAGCCTTGCTACGCTGATGGGCTGGATGTAAATTGCCAACAGCCACTCTGGAGAAGTGTTCGGTGTGTCCTGAAACATCTAAAAAACTCAGCTTACAGAGCATAGGGCACTTCCACTCATGGGCGTATAAATTGGGAAAACTGAAAATCAGCAAGACACAGGCACCCCAAAGTTTAGGGTTGCTCTGTTGACAAGAACCTCCACATCGATACACCTTAAATATCCCAGGAAAGAGAAAAATGGATAAAGACGTTGTGGTCCTTATGTACAATGGCATATCACTCAGCCATGAAATCAACGTCATAAGGCTAGTAGCAGCATGATGAGTGGATTTAGGTACGACGATTCTAAGTGAAATAAGTCACACAGAAAGAGACACCTATGATAAGATATCACTTATAGAGGGAATGTAAAAACCGCTACACTTGAACTGAATTACAAAACAGAACAGAGTCACACGTTTAGAAAACACACTATGGCTGCTTAACGGGAAAGGTGAGGTGGGGTGATGCATAAAACAAGGGTTTCAAATTATCTCAGATACCGTTCCGTAAACCCAATATGAAATAGACAAGACCTACTCCTTGCTCAGTGAACTGGACTCAACACCCCGTATTCACCGCACAAGAATATATCTGACTAGTAAGAATCTTAAAACCTATGTATTGATATCTCTCCGTAAGTGAGTCAAGTGGGTGTAAAGCGGCATAAACACAGCAGTGAAAAGCAGCTAAACCCCATTATAAAAATCAACTACTTTTAAAAACCCGTGAAACAAAGACAGTGAAAGAGAGAGAAATTCTTACAAATTTCGTTCAGGGGCTGTGATACCACCTGGATTGATCATATCTAGACCCACAGCTGATTGAGACATAAGGGTGTACACTCTTGCGACGTAGAGGTTTGGTGAGGTTGGGTGTGCAAACACAGACCCTTTAAAATAATACTGGGGGGTACCCATCCCATGGTCCCAAATCTCCAGGTTCAAGGGCATCTTCCTACATCGAAAACATGCATGAGAAACCCAGAAGATGGTACACCGTGTGATCGGGAAAGGTTTCCAAAACGCACCTCATTTCTCACCTCCTTGTGCTCGGGTTCGCCATTCCAACCGCTTTACTAGCAATCTCCCTCCTTGGAGAATCAGCACCTTTCACATCCTGTTCCGTACAGGTAGCCATTTGTCCTGAGGATGAACGGGAAGAGGGGGAACCAATGAGAGACTAGCTCTAGGTGTTGGGAAAGGCACAGGTCACTCTATTTTCCCATCAGGAAGAAGAATTAACCACAGGCTCAGCCTGCCCCCCCGGAACCAGAATAGGGCCTGAAGCAATCCTGCGCTTTTGCGGCCTGCTCCCAAAAAAGCGAGTTGAAAAATGGAGCTCAGGGGCACTGCAATTCACAAACCTACAGAGTTATCAGTGATAACTCTCGTCCACAAATATATTGAGGGAAGGCAACGAAGAGGATTTGAAAGCAAGGCAGAATTGCAGGAAACTGATTTCAGGAGGTAGATTCGAATCGCTTTTAAAGCACAGGAAAAGCGGCAAAACCTCGACAATGATGCCCTTGGCCAAAAACGGCGTATGCGTTTTTTCCTGAATATATTCAGGAAAAAACGCATACGCCCTTTTTGGCCAACCAAGCAACCTGGAAAGGCAAAAAGGCGCTACAAAGAAGTCTCACTTCCCATCGTCAAATGGGCCGTGCTGAATAAAGTGTCAAAACCAGAAAGGAAGGACAGCCATGGAGAAACGGGAGCCTTGCTACGCTGATGGGCTGGATGTAAATTGCCAACAGCCACTCTGGAGAAGTGTTCGGTGTGTCCTGAAACATCTAAAAAACTCAGCTTACAGAGCATAGGGCACTTCCACTCATGGGCGTATAAATTGGGAAAACTGAAAATCAGCAAGACACAGGCACCCCAAAGTTTAGGGTTGCTCTGTTGACAAGAACCTCCACATCGATACACCTTAAATATCCCAGGAAAGAGAAAAATGGATAAAGACGTTGTGGTCCTTATGTACAATGGCATATCACTCAGCCATGAAATCAACGTCATAAGGCTAGTAGCAGCATGATGAGTGGATTTAGGTACTACGATTCTAAGTGAAATAAGTCACACAGAAAGAGACACCAATGATAAGATATCACTTATAGAGGGAATGTAACAACCGCTACACTTGAACTGAATTACAAAACAGAACAGAGTCACACGTTTAGAAAACACACTATGGCTGCTTAAAGGGAAAGGTGAGGTGGGGTGATGCATAAAACAAGGGTTTCAAATTAGCTCAGATACCGTTCCGTAAACCCAATATGAAATAGACAAGACCTACTCCTTGCTCAGTGAACTGGACTCAACACCCCGTATTCACCGCACAAGAATATATCTGACTAGTAAGAATCTTAAAACCTATGTATTGATATCTCTCCGTAAGTGAGTCAAGTGGGTGTAAAGCGGCATAAACACAGCAGTGAAAAGCAGCTAAACCCCATTATAAAAATCAACTACTTTTAAAAACCCGTGAAACAAAGACAGTGAAAGAGAGAGAAATTCTTACAAATTTCGTTCAGGGGCTGTGATACCACCTGGATTGATCATATCTAGACCCACAGCTGATTGAGACATAAGGGTGTACACTCTTGCGACTTAGAGGTTTGGTGAGGTTGGGTGAGCAAACACAGACCCTTTAAAGTAATACTGCGGGGTACCCATCCCATGGGTCCCAAGTCTCCAGGTTCAAGGGCATCTTCCTACATCGAAAACATGCATGAGAAACCCAGAAGATGGTACACCGTGTGATCGGGAAAGGTTTCCAAAACGCACCTCATTTCTCATCTCCTTGTGCTCGGGTTCGCCATTCCAACCGCTATACTAGCAATCTCCCTCCTTGGAGAATCAGCACCTTTCACCTCCTGTTCCGTACAGGTAGCCATTTGTCCTGAGGATGAACGGGAAGAGGGGGAACCAATGAGAGACTAGCTCTAGGTGTTGGGAAAGGCACAGGTCACTCTATTTTCCCATCAGGAAGAAGAATTAACCACAGGCTCAGCCTGCCCCCCCGGAACCAGAATAGGGCCTGAAGCAATCCTGCGCTTTTGCGGCCTGCTCCCAAAAAAGCGAGTTGAAAAATTGAGCTCAGGGGCACTGCAATTCACAAACCTGCAGAGTTATCAGTGATAACTCTCGTCCACAAATATATTGAGGGAAGGCAACGAAGAGGATTTGAAAGCAAGGCAGAATTGCAGGAAACTGATTTCAGGAGGTAGATTCGAATCGCTTTTAAAGCACAGGAAAAGCGGCAAAACCTCGACAATGATGCTCTTGGCCAAA